>NC_090932.1:843752920-844355932 GCF_040938575.1 Ambystoma mexicanum | reverse complement strand
CAAAGCCTGAAAACCAAGCAGGTTATGGCGTGCTTACAGAAAGACAATGCCCTCTGCCATATGCAGCACTTAAACAAAGTTGCCAACCTTAAGGGAGGAAAACACTGAGCAAGTGCACCTCCAACTGCTCGCCCGAGCAGGTCGTGATAACCAGCAATACACGAGGGGGTAACCTCGCATTAGCACTCAGGCAGAACCTGAACCCGAGCAGGTTATGGCACAGCAACAGCCATATGCAGCACGCAACAAAGTTGCTGACTTTAAGCGAGGAATACACTGAGCACGTGTACCTCAAACTGACCACCACAGCAGGGTGTGGAACCAGCAGTATACGAGGGGCCACCTCGCAGCAAAAACACAGGTAAAACCTGCCACCGAGCAGGTGACGGTACCCATCCAGGGAGAAGAATGACATCTGCCCCCAGCCGCAAGTAAACAAAAAAACTGCCAAGTTTAAGGGAGGAATACAACGAGCCAATATACCTGAAACCGCTCACCCCAGCAGGGTGTGGAAACCAGCAGTAGACGAGGGGTTAACCTCGCAATAGAACTCAGGCAGAATCTGAAACCGAAATAGGGTATCGACCCTACAGTGAAGGCAAATCACCCATGCCCTGAGTAGCACTGAAATAAATAAATAAAAAGCAGCAGAATGGCAGCGTATGAGGCTCTTCAATAGGCGAACTGGTGCAAATATAGGCTGAAAGTATCAATAAAACACCACATCAAATATCTATTTTTAAATATATAAATACACATGTCAATATAAATAAATAAAGGTATAAATGCACATCCATATGTGTACACTGCCAATGGCGGCAGCGAACCCAGGTCCCTCTGCATGGAAAAACCTTTAACCTTCACATTGAGCTATGTCGCCTGTGCGCTGCAACAGAAGCCTTTCTGAACCATAAACACATAATACATATAGATACTAAAGAATAATAGCTCAAAATCAAGAAAACATGGCGTTTCAATGTAAGAGAGGGGACAGCAGCACGTAGTGGAAATGCTCATGAAAGAGCTCCACCAACGAAATGAGGGCCTAGGGAACTGCCTCCCAGCCGGGTCCTAGCATGCATGCATCTTAATCCAAACGCGAGCAGCGTCTAAAAGAAAAACACACACGCGATGCGTTTTAATTTGACATTTATATATCGCTACGAATTACCCACGGTGTGTGGTGCTCATTTATCAAGCTTGGAAGGAGGAAAGGAAGAGTTTGGCCCTTCCGGGATTCGAACCTGTGTCAGCAGGCTCTGCACCCATGTCAAAGCGAGCGCTCTACTCGCTGCGCCACATTACCATCCCTGTGAAGGGAGAAATGAAAGTATTAGGAGCCGCATTCGTGACACGCGTCGGTAAGAAGCTGAGCTTCTAAAACAGACCGCGCGTGCCACAAACCAAGCATGTGTGCAATGCGCGCTGCCTCCGGGGACTGGAGGCAGCCGCACACGGAAAACCAGCCTTCCCCAGAGGGGAAGAATTTCAATGAACACGTGGGCAATGCGCGGCGACTCCAGGCCGCCCCAAAATAAACAAACTTTCCTTGAGGGGAAAGAATGTTAAGCATTTTCTAGGGACACGTGGGCAATGCGCGCTGGCTCCGGGGACTGGAGACAGCCGCATCAAGATAAACAAACTTCCCCTGAGGGGAAAAAATTCCACGTGTCGCCGCCTGAGTTTTATGAGCAGGCGAAGCGACTGTAATTACCAGCGCTATAAATCACTTTCAATACATAAAGTAACAGAAAATAACATTCTAAACTCCATAAATTCCACACAAAGGTAAGAACTAGGAGGAGTAACTTAGCTGTGGATTTCAGCAGCAAAGAAAGAGGGGTTGGGTTTAGAGTAATGGACTTATATAAGGAAGGGTCCCTGCTCATTGGCCTCCTGCAGGGCATGACCCGTCCTCCATGATGGATTGGGGAGTTCCCCCTTGCATTGACATTGAACTCTGTTTAGTTCTGTTTTAAACTTTTTTGTTTGTAAAGTTTTTTCTTTGCTGCTGTGGTTTCAGAGTAAAGATTACAATGCATAATATGAGCCTCCTGTCTTGTCATAGAATTGCAGAACTGTTTGCCAGGCAGCATTTCACAATCCGTGTACGCCCGTTTTCAATTCATTACGTCCAGGGTAGGAAATGGGCCGGAACAAGACAGAGCTGCACTCTGTCAAAATGTGTCTTTCCGCAGCGCCGTTCCGTTCTGATGCCCAGACCCCCAGGACTAGGCTAGTCCAGCAGTCCTCCTAATCTGCTCCTGATCGTGCCTCTCATCCACAAGCAGGATTCAGAAGACTCGCACGAGACTGAATGCTTAATTCACTATGAGCTCCATGTAGAAACAACCCAAGCCTCACATCCAATGGTCAAGCTAGCAATCTGGGTGTATATATACATACCTTGGGATTTATAGACATTTCCAGTTATATTGAGCATTAAGATAAATGTAAATAACATACAGCCAATTACTTGGTCACAAGGGTTTATTGCTGAATCACTATCATACAATTTTTCAAAGGTAAGGTGTGGGCATTCATGTTTCCAAAATGCTCTTTGCTGTCAAACAAATCGCCAGGATTGGGTTCCCAGAAGAGATAGGGTGCTGCCCTGCTTAGGCTGCACCCCTGAGTCCCGCCCACAGATCAGCCACTCGACTCTCCTCCACCCAAATATTAAATCCCCAGCCACGACCCCCTCCAACCCCCCGCGCACAAAGGCAATGTTACCACAGTTAATGTTTTCCATTTCCATTACAGGTTATCACCTACCAGTTGTTACTACCCCCTTCTGCGATAGAATTATCCAATGGTGTTTGATTTTTAAAACACCATTGAAAAATTATGGTGAAATGCCTCCCCTGGCCCTGACATCTTCAGCAGGCTGTGCCTGCACACACGTGCGCGCGCACACACACACAAACTTACTCACGTACTCATACAAACATGTACACACATGCACACACATATTCCACATTTTACACAGGCACTGTCTGAAACACATCAATTTTAATTACTCACATGATGCACCCACTTTTTTTAACTTACCTTGTTCGGTGTTTAAACTACACATGACGCTGCTGCATCTGGTCTCCAGGCTGGGTCTGGACGGGGAAATGACAGCGTTGTCAGCCCGGCGGCAGAGAAGCGCCCTCCTTCTCAGGTCGGGCGCGCACGTGCGGGCTCTCTCGTTTGCCTAGCAACCAACTATAGAGCGTTGCTGCACTGACTGAAAAGAAAAGCGTGAGCTCCGCACTGGCTAAATGAAAAACAAAAATGAAAAATTGACTTGTAGGCCCTGTGCAGAGCGTGCGCTTTGTTTTGTTTGGCCTATTGGATGTCGCTTGCCACAAAAAAAACTACAACTTTTGCATTAGACTATAGATAGGGAGGAATGGCATATGAGGAGGGACGCATAGCCTGTAGTTGCTATTACCTCTACTGCAGGGCCAGGCAAGTGTCTTTCCCATGCCTACACACAAGCCAAAACTGTTGGCATGGAATTCGGATCTTAAGATTGATTGGGGCTCCCCCCTGGGCACGGGGTGAAGGCGGTGTCCTTGTTGCTTTGGGGACGCCACCAAGTTCACCATCGGACCCACAGCACCTGCTTTGGCCTTCTCTGCTTCACCCGGGCTGCCACAAAGGGGCACACCCAGACTTCTACACCCAGCACTCTTTACCTGGGCTGCCTCATGGGGCCGTCCAGGACTTCTCTTCACTGATCCACCCCCCAGGTAGGAGCTGACTTGGCCACACTTCACCTCCCGGGCTGCCTGCACGTATGGCCCGGGAGGACTTTGCGGTTGGGCGCCCCTCGCCAGTCACAAGGCTGGCCGACATGGGGCAAGGCATGGTTTCCCAGGTTTGGGTGCCCCCCGCCCCCGCATGCAGCCCTGATGGGCAGCTTTTCTGATATTTGACCTGGGCAGCCCCACGCATACGACAGAGACCTTTAATGTATATGGTACCATCGGGTCTGGCCATCAGGGGTGCCAACACCCACCACAGCCGTGTGGGTGCCCAGGCTTCTACAGGCATGAAGCCACCGGTTACTAAACTGCGTTGCCTAGCTCACGCTCCCCAGTGCTACAAATGTCTTTCAGCCCTAGGGGGATGCTCGAGGACATGGGCCCTCCAGGGAATTGTTTTCTTCCCTCTTGCTGCCAGGGACGTCATTTCACCAAAATGCCTGAGCTAGCGGAACTGACATCACACTACCATTGACCTCTGATGACATCACAGGAAGTGATGTCATTTGATCCCACCCAAAGTGACATCACAGGAAGTGATGGAACACAACCTTTCACCCCACGGCAAAACAGGAAGTGGCATCATATAGCAGTGTTTGTCAGTACACTGAGAAAAATATGGTTAGGATATCACTGTAAAGTGATATACATTTTATACAAGAATGGATCACCATATGTATCGTTAATATCAGTGTGTATAGGCCCATATTACCAAATCACTCTGAATGCAAGCAGACGTCCAAGGCCAAACGATAATGATGTGTTATTATATAGTACTTATGCTTAAGTGCTTCATATAGAACAAATATACATACAATATCACCCAACCTGTGTTGGTACTCATTTATCAACCTCAGCAGGATGAAAGGCTGAGTTGACCTTGTTGGGCGTCGAACCTGAAATCTGCAGATCACACACACATTGCAGCAGCCAGTGCTCAACGCACTGAGCTATCTTATCGGCTATAGCCATCAGAAAACCAGCCACTCCAGAAACAAAGAGCCACATGCTTCTGGCCACAGCCCATGAGACTCAATGTAAAAAAAGAAAAAATGTAAAGAAATACATTTTTTAAAACTTTTTTTTAGGGGTAGCAAGGGAAACCTCAGGGGTAGCAAGAGAGACCTCAAGGGTCGCAGTTGGGACCCCTAAATGACGTCCATGCTTGCTGCTCTTATTTTTTCTTTTCTTCCTTCTACTTTTCTCCACACTCTCTAACGGTTTTCTTTCCTTCAACGGGTTTTCCTTTTCCTTCTGGAATGCTCCCCCACCCCACCCATTCTTGGGCAGGGGAGTTCTTTCCCTTGGTTTCTTTTTTTCTCTTTTTAACATTCTGTCCAGCCCCATGGTGGGTTGGATAGATTAGTCCAAAATAAGTAAGCACACACACACTACATACATACAACACACTACCTAAAATAACATATTGTATTCAAAACGCCAGTGCCTGTGTCTTTATTCCTAGGTTTTCATTAGGGGACAAGCATGTAGCCCCATTCTAGCTGGGCCCTTTTTGGGCCATGTGCTACATGCAACCTTGGGCTGATCAGACCTTGATATGAAGTTGAGTCACTTATGTACTGAGGTGTCATTAGTGTGCCTAAAGCTAGTAAAATAACTTGGCAAAGGGATGATTGTGAATCTAACAAATTGTGCTAAAAAAGCGGGTATGTTACCACCATTGGAATATCAAAACAGATTATAAAATTAGAGTATCAATTTAACTTTAAATTAAAGTATAATCCGCGACTTGCAAACCTGTTAGGGTCTAAAGAAAGTTTGTGTCTTGTGGATTCGTCTCAGAGCTTTATTGTAAGTATGTTTTGATAGTAAAAAAATGTGGTGATTTAAATGCTACTACCACATAATTATGGGTTGAGATCACAGGGGATGTTTACCACATTGGGGTACATAGAAACGACTGTGTCAGGAAAAGATGTGCCATCAACCCCATTCACTACTTTCTGTGTGGCCCACGCAGTAAACATCCATATGCTTTCATAGTTAGGTGGTATTTTTAAAATAAGAGATTAGGTGTAATCTCAGAGGCCCTGCTGATTTATGACATCATTACAGGCTCGTGGGTACACCGATTTATACTTTTTTCATGGAATGACTTAGATTTCAACATTACGTGTGCATATCCTAAAATGTCTGTCATGTACCTGGAGGGGAAACTTTCATTATCAGAAAGTGATGAAGCCGCTGATTCGATCTCACATGAGAGTGTTGTTTTTTTATTTATACTGTAAATGCCTGGTCCTGCCACGCTCATCTTTCGAACAGCTGTTTATCTAATGCTTACATCACAGGCCATATCAGAAGCATATTTTCCAGCAGCGATTTCGGCCCCCTCGATAGGCTTGCTCTAGTAAATGCAATGCATTTTAAGGGGGGCTGGAAATAGGAATGTACACCAGAGGACACCCAGCTGATGGACTGCAGGAAGAGGCGGGGCATGGTGACCAAAGTCTCAATGATGCACTGTTGGGTTCCATGTAAATAAAATGCAAGTGAGCTTAGTTCCATATGGAATGTTCATGTAGAATACGTATTGATGTTTAGAGGGAACGTTCTTTTTGAATCAGTTGGGGGCTTGCTTTTGTTTGCTACCAGACCAGCGGATGCCTTCTCCCTGTTTTAATACTTATCACCTATACCTGCACCGCTATACCTCCATCCTGATAACTTATTAAATAAAGCGTACATCTGAACTACGGACCGCGTGTCTCATCTTTAATATTCATGATGTACAACGTAACATTGCAGACTAAGGTGGGATGACCCTTTAATCTCGGGGCCGCCCTCCGGACCCGGTGGATGTCTCCCTCTCTCAGACCCTGCTGGGACCGGCACTCTCCTCCCACAGCTGTAAGCGCTTCCTCTATTATCACAAAAGATGCCGTGTTCACCGTCCCCCTGTGTCTCTCACCTATGCCAGGAAATAACACAGCTGTTTCACCGTCTGCACACTGTTCTTTGCGTCCTCTTTCCCTCGGTAAATGGAGCAGATCCACTCGTCCTTGTGGCTGCACAGCTCCGGAGCACCTTAGATCCTCGACGCCAGTGAAATGTTTAACCCTTGAAGCACAGACTGTACCAAATCACTGTAGGGTTAGCATATGGATTTACTTAAGTTCGTAGGTTCACATGGACAGTAGGTAGGTAACAAGAAACAGGTAAGTTACATATGGGTCAGGTTTTCATGTAGGGAGACATCCACCGGTCCCTTGTCTATTCAGCTCCAATCCCAACTGACACCTCCTAGAATCTTAAGGATTCTTACATGTGAACATTCCATTTTCCAATTAAGCTCACACATACCCGCTCACAGGGAAGGGAGAGGCAGGAGAGACAGATGTAGGACACAACATGCACCGCCAGCTGAGAACAAAGATTGGTCAATTCCTCTCACAAGTTTACTACATTTTACCACAGATGAATATGCTGCCTCTTAACTGCATTTTTATTCATGCCTTTCTCTTAGGATCTTTTTCAGATACGAGCCTGAATTACCAGGTTTTAGAATTACCTTACAAAGGGGAGGAGATCCATTTACTTCTAGTGCTTCCTGCCAAGGCTGCGACCATGGAAGAAGTGCAAAAAGTAATTACGGCTCAGCTGATAAGAGGCTGGCTCTCTGAAATGGAGGAGGGGGAGGTGGAAGTGAGCCTCCCGAGGTGGGCCATGATGCTAAGCCTCAGCCGCCTTGCTCATTCCTTTCCATGCTTATCTCTGCTCTTAGGCTGCCTTCAAATGTTATTACTGCTTTTATAATTGTATACATTGAGTGAAAGAAGTCCTTATCTCGAGCCATTTTTCCCGCCACAATGGTATATTGTTATCGTCCTTCGGCAGTTTTATAGAATAGATATTACTTAGAAGTAGCTATTTCTCAAAGCTCTCATCGCACTGAACCTTACAGACCCGTCTGTATATTAAACACGACCACATATGTATTGCAAAGTCTATGGCGATCACAGATTTCGGCCCATCTTAGTATGTTTCTCGTAGGGTTCTTTCTTTCTTTTATTTGCTATTCGAAAAAAAGTATAAATAATAAAATAGAGTGTGGCTAGAGTTCCAAATGCAAGGTATCAGGTTACATAGGTATTGGGTCGAGACACTTAGGGTGAGTGGAACAAACGCCTTTATTCACCACCTGCAAGCAGCAGGGAACAACACTCTGACAGCCCTTTCACCACTCCAGCAACTGACCCCACATTACACCCACCTCAACCTTCCACATTCTAAACAAGAATCACATCATAAGGTATCTTCCCCCCAACTTGAACATTTTATAATTTCTCAAACAAGAACTATGTATATATTGAATCACAAAAGGGTAACTACTTTAAGGGATAAACTAGAACGGTTTACATTCCTAGACCCTAAATAAAAACAGATATTAGTTAATTCTGAAAAGAGATGTACTGTCTTCATTCTGGACATGTAACAAGATAACCTATTCTACGTGCATAAATAGTCACTGTGCCAACTTGACTGAACGGTCTTCCCTGCGCTCATCCATCTCTCCTCAGACATGCTCATTCTGCTTATGGAAGATTCACCCATTCTCCACTACCTATCCACAAAAAACTCCCTAGCTTGTCCTTTGCTCTTGCAATCCTCTCCTACCATATTCTCCAACGGTACCAATCTTACTATCAACCACATTTCACCACCTTTCACAATGACCACACCATTGTACACTGCCGTTATCTTCTTCGGCCCCAAAAATGTGTTTCCTTGACATTCATGACCTACCCTGGGATTCAGTATCCACACTGATTCACCCACTCTCCAAACCCTTTGCTTAGCCCTCCTTTCTTGGCCAAATCTGTGTTTATAATGGACCTGTCACTCCCTGATCACTTTCATAATCTTCTGCTGGTCAACCGGTACAGCAACTTAGGCAAATAGTTATTCCAGTTTCACATCCCTCAAGAGACACAAAAGGTGATAATTTGGTAACCAAATGCAGCGTGGTACAGAATCCCCACATCACGGCACTCCCGCTCTAACAGCTAGTTGTATGCCCGTCTTGATGTAACAATTCATACGTTCCACCAACCCATTTGCCATGGGGTGATATAACGCAGTGTGAGTGTGCTTAATGGCAAAGCTGGCTAAAAAAGTCTTCATCATCTCAGAACTGCATACCGTCGTCAGTTGCAATTTCCTTGGGAAATACTTCTTTGAAAAACACAGCCTCAAAAAAAGTCACCATTTCAACTGTGGTTGCTTCCATAACTCCCTTCCGTTCCACCCAGTTGGAGTGGCAATCTCCCAACACACAAATGTACTTTAACCCCAGCCCCAGTCCTTGAATTGGTCCCACTATGTCAACTGCCACATTAGTTCACGGCTGGGATGGCGCCACAATTGGCAAAAAAGGTATCTCCCTAACCACTTTGATCTTATCACTATCAGAACACATTTCAAATAGCTTACCTATCCTCTCCACATTTACATTCATATTAGACCAGCAACAACTCTGTCTCAGACTCCCTTTGGTGGCATTGCTCCCTAAAAATCACTTGTCTCTGCATCAAACCCTCCGATGGTATGATCTTAACCCCTCTCTTCAACTTTCCCTCAATAATGAATAGCTCATCCTTGACTTCAACCCATGGGTATTGCTACAAAATATAGCAGACCAACACTACAAATCTGAAAACGTTGAGTCTTTAAAGCCCCATTTCACTACATATATATCTGGGGAGATGGATTAAGTAGATAATCAATATGGGAGGGCATGGGGGAGGCTGCAGGGGTCTCCCCCGCATATATGTCTAGTGAAGTGGGGTAAAAGAAAAGTAAAATCAGTATTTTCAGATTCACAGTGTTTTTTTTTTTGTTGATATTTTCACATAGATCCAAACCATGTATCAAACTCCTTATCTAAAGTTAGTTTCTCTGGTCAACCACTAACAGTCCACTCTTTTTCACAACGCATAATCTCATTACTCTCCTCAGCCACTTCCCACTCCCCCAATGTGATGGCTTCTTCATTGACACTCGCCACAACAATGTCTTCTGCCAACGTCTCATTACTATGAGCCCCCATGTCCACTGGGTGTTATGGCAAACAATCCTCAAAAGCATTCTCCCCTCCAGGTAAGCATACCACTCCATAGTCACACGACTGTAACCCCAATAATCACCTAGATATCTTTCATGGAGCATTCCTCCACCCCAAACTAGAAAACATCTGGACAGAGGCCTGTGGACGGACTTCACTATAAAGTTATGTCCTCACAAATGGAATTTAAAGTAAAGAATGGCCCAAAATACAGCTAGGGCCGCTCTCCCCATCACTGAGTAGATCATCTCTGCCCTCCTCAAAGGTCTGGAAGCAAAGGAGACCACATGTTCTCCGATCTCCTTCGACTGCCGTGACACCGTGGCTCCCAATCCCAAAGCACTGCCATCTTCAGTCATTGTGGTGTGACGGCCCTACTGAAAGATTCCCAATGAGTGTGCATTGACAATATCTCTTCATCTGGATGAGAGCTTTCTCACATTGTTCTTACCATCTGAATTTCATCCCTTTCTTCAATAGAGTCATAAACGGAGTAAATTTGATGGGAAAATCTTTCACAAATATATGGAAGTATTCCGCCAGGAATGTTCTGAGCTGTTCTTTGTCCCCGGTACTGGTACCATTTTGATTCCATCAACTAAGGTGTTTTGTGACTTATTCCCTTTGCAGATATTTGGGCCTGATTCAGAGAGTGTTTTCCTACATGATTGCGCCATTATAAAACACTTCTGTGAATCAGGCCCTTTATGCCTTAGGTACTCAACCTCCTCAACACATATCTTCTATTGTTTTCTTTGTATCGTTAACCCTGCTGTCTTAGACATTTCCAACACATTCTTAAGTGCTTGGCCGTGCTCTTCTGTTGAGGCCTTCAAAACGAATGCTGTGTCTTGAAATACCACAGTGTTTTCTAGCCCTTCTGGCACCTTCTCCTTTACCCTTTGGAACACTGCTGCTGCTGAAGCTAGCCCAAAGAGCATCCTACGCAATGTGAATGACCCCTCTGATGTTATGAACAAGGTCAGATGTTGATATTCATCTGATATGTTTGGTAAGGGATGTCTGTCAAGCCAAATACTCTTATTTAAGTCCCCAAAATCTACAAACACCCTATGCTTACCATTGCTTTTGGTAACCAAAACAACTGGAGAAAGCCATTTGGAACTCTCAATATTCTGTGTTACACCCCTTTGCAACAATGCATCCAATTCTTCCTTCATACTTCCCCATATGTTATGAGGTACTGACCTCACCTTATGTACTACCAGTCTTACATTCTCCTTGAGTCAGATGTGATGAACAAAGCCCTTCAACTCATTCAAATCTTCTGTGAACAATTCTGGGTATTCACTTGCCTACCTATCCTCCACTTCTGCCACACCGATTGGTTCTTTTTCTACCAATTTTATTTCTACTTGCTCTTCCCACCCCAAGAGGGAAGAGCTTTTGTTGGCCATATACACCCATTCCAGATATTTCCTATTCTTGTATGTTATTTCAGCTTTGAATGTTCCTAGTAACTCAATTTTCATTTCACCATACGCCTATAGCATGATATCATGTTGTAACAACTCTCTTAAGTCTTTATCCAGCAACACTCTGTATGTTGCTTCTGAGATTACTGCCCACAGTGAACCGCTGTCCAATTTCATAGGAATATTCTTGTCATCCAACTGAAAATTATCCACAGGACCTTTTCTTTCACCTCCAATTGCCACTATCTCAAATGCATGTCTTCCATGGTTTGGTCCATTGTTTTGGGCCTACTGATATTGTCTATCTGCTTTGGCAGTGTTATCTACACTGCCAATTGTGTTGTCCCTACATGTGCATTCAAGTGGCCTTTTCTATTGCGTTTTAAGCATGATGCATTTCATGTGGGAAATTCTGATTTGTGGCTAGGTGTCCGTTGCTCCCACATCGGAAACACTTGATTTCCTTCCCATTATCAAAGTTGCGCCTGTTACTTCCCTTTAAGCGCACATATAGCAGTAATCTCATATTCCTAGCTATCTTCACAGCCTCTACAATTGTCATGTCTTTCAGTAACAGTCTTTCCTGTACTTTAGGCTTGTTTGTGCAACTAACCAACTGGTCACGTATTAATGAAGTAGTCAACGTTCCAAATTCATATGAATGATTTAGAGTTCACAGGGCGCATTGTAGTTTTGCACTGGTTCTTTGGCCTCTTGTGTTCTCTACAAAATGTGTGCCTTTCAAAAGTGGTATTTTTCTTAGGCTCAAAACGGTTTTGCAACCTCCACAATGCATTGTTAAATTAATCTCACTCTCCATAGCCCTTATCCTTTGTTAAGGTAAACCATCATAAAGTCAAGCCCGTCAGGCTATAAATTATGTAATAGTATGGCTTCCTTCCAGGTGGATGAAATGTTTCACCCCCAATGGCCACCAAGTAAGTGTCCATCATCTTTCTCCAATGGTTCCACAATATTGGTGGGTTTCCTGGTTCTGCTGGGAATTGGGGTGGCGTTGCCATACTTGTGGCTGCCATTATTAATTGTGTTGATATTTGACTGAACAATGTGCATGTTAAATTGTGTGACTTCATTCTCTGCCTTTGCCTCAAATCAGTAAATTGGGATACTGCGGCTGCGCCAAGAGTTTAAAAAGTGCAAACTCAGCTTCGATCTGGTTAGAAAGTAACTTACCTGTGCGTTTACAAGTGTGGCTCTTGGGCTTCAGGTCTCTTGGCATCTCCAGGCAACCGACACGTGATGGATGCGTCATTGCTGCCTGTATGCTCTCCTAACGTCATTCTGGATGTTGACAGTTATAGACGAGTGCAAGAGCTCCTCTACAGGTGGTAGCATGATCGCGCCATTTCAAACGATGCCTTTGGCCACTCCAGTGTGCTTGCACTGTTTTTTAGCAATACCTGCAGTTGCTTCCTCCCATGTCGGCTGAGTTACGGAAACACAGCCTCTTCTCCGATGTCGTTCCCACAGCTGTCACTTGAAAGACTGGGTGGCACCTCAACTGCTTCTGTGCGTTGGGTTCTTCAGGCAGAGGGTGCAGATGGTGAGTGTCCCCCTTACGGCTGCTATCCTCATCGCCAAATTTTGAGTTGAGACACTTACAGTGAGTGGAAGAAGCTCCTTTATTCACCATCTGCAAGTGCTAGGGAACAACCACTCTGACAGCCCTCTTACCACTCAAACAACTGCCCCATATTTCAGCCACCTCAACCTCCCACATTCTAAATAGGAATAAAATCATAACAATAGGTTATTCATGCTGAACAGGACTAGTGTGCATGAATGAGAAGTTAGCTGCTGACAAGATGGTTGCCCTTTGGCTGCTGACAAGATGGCTGCCATCGGCTAAGGGTTGTGCACACATTTTTGGGCCTCTACACGGCTCTTTTGCTATGCATACACAACCATTACCTTCTGTACTGTATTTTCTGTCTAAACTATTCTCTTTCAGTTTCATTTATTCTGCTACCTGTCTAACCCCCTCTTTTTGGTAACACCACATCTGCAACGTCTTTAGCTTGCCATTATGACCTACCCTTCTTGAGCAACCTGCTGTTGTACACCTCTCATTGACCTCTTGCTTGCCTGCTGTCAGTGCATCAAACCTTGTAGACCCCTAGAACCTGGATCCCTCTGCAAATCTCTTGTTTAGGCTGATATCATTGGGCAGTTGCCTTGTTACTTGGACACGGAAGGCTTGTCATCTCAAAAAACCTGCGCAAGACTGCTCACATTAACATGGGACAAGCTCCCTATGCGCTCGTGATTTTCATAGGTGGCACTTGTTTGTAGAGGAAATTAGCTTTTCTTAGCCCCTGCCCGTTTGTTTGTTTGTTTGTTTGTTTGTTTGTTTGTTTGTTTATTATTTATAAAACTCCCCGGACCTGGAGGTAACTGGGCGCATTACAAGACAGATTGGAATACATATACAAAGGTAGGTAAGGCAGGCATGAAGAGTACAGTGGTAAATTACAATAATTTACAACAGAACATGGCGAACATAGCGTGAATTAATAGCAGACAGGTCGGTGACTGACAAAGTGTAGGTGGGTGCAATATGATGGCCGAGGAGTAGCCGAGTTACCGGTAGCAAAGTGACCAGGCCCTGGCCGTGATGGCAGACACATAATTTGCAAGGAGCCACTTTTTAGTGTTCAGTCTGAAGCTGTGGAAGGTTTGATCCATCATTAAGTTGAGTGGGAGGGCATTCCATGCTGTGGCTGCTTGAACCAGGAAGCTGGAGCCCGCAGCACTTTTTAGGTTGAATCGGGGAGTGATGATGCAGCATGAGTTGGCTGATCTGGTGGGTCTGAGTGAGGTTTTACGGATAATCTTGTCTTTCAAGTATTGGGGAGCAGCGTTATTAAGGAATTTGTGTGAGATGGATACAAGTTTGAAGCAGATTCTCGATGGATAGCCACTTGTTGCTCTGTCTTATTTCAGAAATGTGGTCTTTTCTTGGAATACTCAAGGCTGTTCTCATGGCATTATTTTGTAGAGTTTGCAGCTTGTTTAACATTTGTTTGTTTGATCCTGCATATAAAGTGTTGCAGTAATCAAGTTTAGACAATATTAGTGCTTGAGCTAGAGTGATGCAGCTGTTTGTAGATAGGTAGGCTTTGGGTTGTATACGAATTGTTCGTTTTACAACTGTTCGAATTACAATTGACCTTTTCACAATTGACCGAATTGTGAAGGTCAATTGTAATATATATGCGGGGGAAACCCCCCGCAACCCCACCCAACCCAAAACCCCCCAACACCCCATATATATATATATATAAGAAAAGTATCTATTGGCCGTCATAAAAGTAGCTAGAAATAGCTAAATGACCTCATAAACTAATTTGCATAATTCACCAGGTGCATCATGGGTGATTGCCAAGGGCATGGTTGTTATAGCCTCTCATTGAGCTCACCCCTTTTTTGTAATGAAAGTCGCGAATGCACAGATGCAAACTCATATATATATATATATATATATATACATATATATATATATATATATATATATTACATGGACGCGGTAGCGTCCATGTAGTTATGGTTAAATTGGTGTTTCCATAGGAAGAGCATTTATTGGGTGGCTTATAACTTCGCTCCCTCTGGACGAATCCTCGCCAAACTTTGCAAATACAGTATATGGCACACTCTGAATTCATTTGCAAAGTTTGGAGAGGTTTGGTCCAGGGGGGGCAAAGTTATAAGGGGGGTTCCAAAACTTTTGTTTTTTCCCATAGACATAATGGGAAAAAACTTTGCGCACGCCTACAGCCCAAATCGCTGGACGGATTTACACCAAATTTGCAGCAGGCGCGGGGGCTTGGTCCCGAAAGTGTGCTTTCGCAAATTTGGTGTATATCCATCCAGTAGTTTTTTTTTAAATGACCAAAATGTAAGGCAAAAAAAATTGTGATATCTCTGTTCGCTCCGCGGATGGACTTCCCGGTTCGTTCCGCGGACAGCGCCCCAATTGGCCAAGCGGCTTGTGTGATGTCGCGGACATGTGACATGTTCGCTGATTGGACGGTGTGGTGCATGAAGCGCGTCAGATTTTCTGTGGCACCCGCCATCTTGCATTCGCGGACAACCGCGGACAGCGCAGTGAAACTTGGATTAAAAATTGTATTTCGTGGAGTGTGTTGGTGTGTAAGAGTGTTTGGGGAGGGTGGGGGAGTATGAGATAGATTCAATGTTCTGTTTTTTTTATGTGCTAGATGCTTTTGTTGTGTTCGATTTGTCTGCGGACAACACGGCTGTTCTGAAATTTTCTAGATAAACTAAATGGTGGGGTGTTCCGAGGAGGGAGTATGTGTCCGTTTTGTTTGTAAGCAAGCTAAAATTGAGCAAAGAACACTCGTGGTGTCCTTAAATGTTGGTACATAAACAAAATGGGGGTGTCCTGAGGACGCTGTCCGTATTGTACTCTGGCAAGTTGAATGTGTTCTAAGAACACTCGCAGTGCTGAAATGTTTGCAATTAAACAAAATGGGGGTGTTCTGAGAACGCTGTTGGTATTGTTTGTTGTCAGGTTGAAAGTGTTCTAAGAACCCTCCTTATGTCCGCTGACATTACAATTCCCTATGGGCCTTACCCGACTTTTTGTCCACTAAACAAACGATAAATCAGACTGCTGTGTGCCGACATTATGTGATAATCCTATCACTTGCCCCATCGACCTGGCTGACCTGTTTTTGCGACACTAAATCATATCTCCCGCCCATAAGCCTGACATTATCAAAGCATTAATATTCCCCGTCTCTCTCCGTGACGTTACAGGGTGCGTAGCCAAATGCGCCCAGTCGTCTCCAGTCCTACGCGACACATCATCTCACAACACAGCGCGCCACAATTCGGAATATGAAACTGTGATTTAAAAGCAAACAGCAAGATTGTACATTTTGTAAAGTACATTTATTTAACATCAAATGTTTAGATAATATTCAGCGATTTGCATTTGTCTTTGCTGTCGATCCGCAAAAGTTCATCTTGACTCACGCGCTGTTCCTTTGCGCTACACAGGGTGTTGGTTTATGATAAAAGAAGCACTATGGTCGCACTGATAATCAGAAGGCTGTTCCAACAACGAGGCATTATGGATTATAAAATACTAGCATATTAAAAATGGCAGTACACGTTTAAGAAGCGACAACAGAACAACCTAATCATTGTGGGGTTTATTTAAATACTAGTGCATTTGCATGTGAATGTATGCATATGGATGTAATGAGTTTGCATCTGTGCATTCGCGACTTTCATTACAAAAAAGGGGTGAGCTCAATGAGAGGCTATAACAACCATGCCCTTGGCAATCACCCATGATGCACCTGGTGAATTATGCAAATTAGTTTATGAGGTCATTTAGCTATTTCTAGCTACTTTTATGACGGCCAATAGATACTTTTCTTACTAAGGAGTTGCCAACACTGCTCCTACGCGACTTCATACAGAATCCGGAAAACAACACAGATCATCTCCCAACACAGCGCGCCACAATTTGGAATAGGAACTTGCGATTTAAAAGCAAACAGCAAGATTGTACATTTCGTAAAGTACATTTATTTGACATCAAATGTTTAGAGAACATTCAGCGATTTGCATTTGTCTTTGCTGTCGATCTGCAAAAGTTCATCTTGAGTCACGCGCTGTTCCTTTGCGTTACACAGGGTGTTGGTTTATGATAAAAGAAGGACTGTGGTCGCACTGATAATCGGAAGGCTGTTCCAACAACGAGGCATTAGGCCACCATAACGGTTGGTATGTTGCTTCTAGCCGCTAGTACCGCGTAAGGGCATATTGGTCCTTGGCGATTGTCCCATAAAATGGTGAGGGTCATGAAGTTGTTTACTCAGAGCTGCGCCTGGCAGTTAAAAAATGCGTTGGCCGGGGTCTGAAAATCGTGGCATTGACAGAAAGGAAGGATGTACCTGTTTTAAAAACATAAATTAGTCTCACGAGCCGATCTTCATTAAAATTATTCATTTTATTTATTAGGGCGTGAAACTATTTGCTAGCGAGGATACTGCAACGGAGTATGTTAACTTATTCCCACTAACCCACCCTCTCTCCTCTGCCTTTTTCATAGCCGTCTGAGCGCCAGCGGACCACTTCGGCGGTGATAGTGCACGGTACAAAACAATATGCCACATTGAACCAACAAGTACAACTTAACCGGGCTTTAACGCCACGCTATTGTTATTATATTCCGGTATAAAATAATTTAAAGGGTTACTTACATTATATTGGCATTTTCCATTGTCTACGCGTAATGCAGTCCCTAAATACGACTCCTTCTGTGCCAACGATCTTTCTCATAGTCATATAATATATAAAAGCGGTTTCGTTTCAGAAATTTCATCCTTATCGTCTCTTACGTTTTTGCACCCCTCCTTCAAAAGAAGTCTTTTGGCATGATCCCTGTCTGTCAAGGTAAAAAAACAATAGAACTTTATAGTGCGAGTCGTGGGCCACTCCGGCCCGTGAGCAAAAAATGGAAGCAGCTGACCGTCACTGTGAACGAGCATAAATTCTTACTTTGCAACATTCTGTGTAAAGCCATCCCTGAGAAATTGCTTTTTACACTCCATCTTTGTATATTGTCTGCGTGCTAATGAAAAAAGTTTGTTAAAGGGAGTTTATGGTTAACTTGCGCTACTAAAAACCTACGAAATTCAGTAAAAAAACGTTGTTAACGGGACGTTATGGTTAAGATGCGCTAATAAAAACCTATGAAATTCAGTAAAAAAACTTTGTTAAAGGGACGTTATGGTTCAAAGTAAAACCGAAAACCCCCTGAAATTCGGCAGTTATGGTAAGATAAGCAACCATAACTCGCGCCACCGTGCACTGCTAACACTAACACCCAGGACATCAAAGATGACATCACAAATGTCATTGATGACATCACTGATGACATCACATGGCTGGCTCTCCCTTTTTTCCTTTACTGACATATTTAAGCCACATAGTTTTCTTCAGTAACAGTCAGGAAGTAAACATTGAAAAGGTACTACATTTGTAGACTTAGGGTCAAGTCATATCATATGAAACATATATATAGCGGAAGACACAGGCTTAAAAGAGAGCAATCCTTTCTGTGCATGAAGATAATCATTAGAATTATCAGCACTTTCTCATAGTTTTATTTTTATTACTATACCTTCCCTGTATATGCTCATATTTGTATACATTGTACTCACACTCCTTTCCTTAGGGTTCACTGACATCATTTGATACACATACATACAGTAAGTAGCAGGTTTGAAACAGAGCAATCATTTCTCTGCATAAAGATAATCAGTTAGGTTATGAACTCTTTCTGCTACTACTTCTGCTTTTTTGCTTACTTCTCTGTCCCTGTATATGCTAATATTTGTATGTGTTGTTGTCTCTTTGTGTTTTGTCTGTATTAAGTGTAATTATGTATTTAGTGGGTTTTATTAGCTACTTATTACATGTTTCACAGTACGCAAAACTCTAATAAGAAAGCAGTTATCATTTCATTATTCTACATGGCAAGATTATGAATATTGCACCTTCATCATGTATACTGCAGACACTGCCTAAGTTTCTGCATGAGTTGCTTAGTATACTGGATAGAACTTCATAATAGAATGCTATTTATATCAATGCATTGCTTAATGCACTAATAAGCTCATGATATTTATTCAAATGATCCTTGACACTTTTTGGTCAACATCATAAGAATCCCTCCTACAGAGATTTCATGAAAAGTAAATGCACATGTGATGTCATCAGTGATGTCATCAATGACATTTGTGATGTCATCTTTGATGTCCTGGGTGTTAGTGTTAGCAGTGCACGGTGGCACGAGTTATGGTTGCTTATCTTACCATAAATGCCGAATTTCAGGGGTTTTTCGGTTTTACTTTGGACCATAACGTCCCT
The DNA here is from genome assembly GCF_040938575.1 of Ambystoma mexicanum. Lineage (NCBI taxonomy): Eukaryota > Metazoa > Chordata > Amphibia > Caudata > Ambystomatidae > Ambystoma > Ambystoma mexicanum. The sequence continues at coordinate 844,336,727 of NC_090932.1, read as the reverse complement.
TTTAACAACGTTTTTTCATTGAATATATATATATATATATATATATACGGTCAATTGAGAAAAGGTCAATTGTGACCCTTTTAAATCGGTCAATTGTTCATTCGAACAATTGTTAACAAACAATTTGGTGTATACCAGGCTTTGCAGGCATTAATAAACTTGCAAGTGTAGGCTGTAGCCGAGGCAGTGGCATTAACTTGTTTCTTTAAGCTCAGGGTAGAGTCGATGTAAAATCCTAGGGTTTTTGTCTCCTTGACAGATTTAATTATGTTGCCATCTCGGAGGAAGAACGCGTATTTGGAATTTAGTTCTCATCATTCAAGCACAGGCTATGGGTGGCCATCCAGGCTTGAATGACAAGGTAGATTTTATTGAGTAGGGTGTTGTCAGTGTTGTAGTCATTTGATAGTCGAATCAGTATCTGGGTGTCATCTGCATTTGTTGTAGATGACACCCAGGTGGTCCAGTATGTCAAACAGTGGCTTAGTGAAGGCATTGTATAGCGTGGGGGGGGACACAAGAACCTTGTGGCACTCCACAGGTGATAGGGATAGGGTTAGCCAAGTCCGTGGGGTAGAAAACCCTCATTGTTCTATTGTTGAGGAAAGACTTGATCCAATTGGAGGCTTCTAGTGAGAAGTTGGCCGATGAGGTAAGGTGTTCGCAGAGTATGTTGTGATCTACCAAGTCAAAGGCGGCGGAGAGGTCTAGCAGAAGGAGTAAGGCGCATTGTCTGTTGTCTTTCAGGAGGTCAATTTGTGTTTTTAAGTCGATTAGGGCTGTTTCCGTACCGTGAAGTGGTCTGAAGGCAGACTGTCTAAGCCCTAGGAGGTTGTTGGTCTTGAGGTAGGTCTGGGTTTGGGTTTGTGCTGCCTTGTCGATGATTTTCAGTAGAAAAGGAACCGTTGTTATAGGTCTGTAATTGTTCGGGATGGTGGGGTAAAGTGAGGCTATTTTTAGTAGGGGGAGAACCCAGGCGTCTTTCAGGTTGGTGGGAACCTGACATGAATTGAAGGATGCATTTATTAGCCTCGTGATGCAGGGGGCGAGATCCCTAGCAACATAATTTGTGCCGGGCAGATGTCACCTTGGCAGCGGGAGGGTTTAAAAGAAGCTATAATTTTTACGACCTCAGATGTAGTGACTGAGGTGAATTTGAATTCTGGTAAGGTGTTGAAGGCTAGAGGTTTTTCAGGTTTCTTGGTAGTCTCGGTGAGGTTGATGTTCAGTCTTTTGGTAGCAATTTTGTTTTGCAGAGTGGCAATTTTGTTAGCTAGGGCGCTTTGGATACCGGTGCACCAGTCTTTGTTCTTTGGGTGAGAGTCGTCAGGGGCTATAGGTGATTCTCACTCTCTGAGAATTCCAAATAGTTCCTTAATGCTGGAGCTCGCGTTTAAATATCCTGTCATTATAGGTTTTGTGTTTAGTTTTAATGATCTCTGCTTTGTAGCGAGAGGAAATTTCGATGACTTTATCTTTGTTCTCTTTGGTGGGTAGGTTTTTCCAGATAGTTTTGCATTTCCTTTTTTCAGATCAAAGGGTTTTTAGGTGTGGTGTGAACCACGTGTTGAGATGTGCTTTAGATTTACTTTTGCGGAGTTTCAAGGGGGCAATTGTGTCTAGGGCCTTGGTAAGTGCGTTATTGAATATGTTGATTAATTCTTCTGGGTCTTCGGTAGTGGAAGAGTTCAGAATAGGGATCAGAATAGGAGTTAGTTTTTCAGCTGTGATGTTGCGCTTGTTCCTGGTAAGTAAGGGTGGTGCTATACTCCTAGATTTGGTGGTTGGTCGGGTGGCATTAACATTGAAGATTACCTCTAGCGCAAGCTTTTCCCTGTGACTATGTTAGGCTCCCTGTGGTTCTAAGTAGCTAGAGAAGGAGACGTGCATGAACATTCATATTCTCTTCTAAGTGGCCTATCTCCACCTTTAACACCTTTTCATGATTTGTATGAGTTTTTTAAATTTGATCTACTTCTCCAACCGAAACAAGCCCTGGAGCCGATAGGTTCTTACTACTAACCTCGCTCTTGGCCTCCATTCTCCCTCTAGTGACTTCTTGGCTCCTGGCATCACTCTCTCTTCTGAGTAGGAGGGTCACCATTTGGTCTATGTCTCACACCTGCTGTCTGCCTTGCCACACCCTTGGAACTATTTGCATTAAAGAGACAGGCCTGTAACAACGATCTGGCCTACAAACAATTTGCACTCAACCCATGTCACCTTCTTCACTCCATCCAGCTGCTTGTCTTTGGTGTGCTGTGTTTCACAATCCAAGGTCATGTTCAACAGTCCCCCCTCTTTATAGACGCTCCACTCCCCACTTTCCATTTGAGACTCCCCCCTGCAATCATGCCTCTTCAACTCCTTCCATCTTCTAATTTGTGTATTTCTATCCATGCTCCTTCTGATTAGGGAGTCAGTTACCTCTAAATAACCCTAGTGGCATTTGATGGTATTTTTCAGTAGCCGAAATTACCTTCCCCGGCTTCCGAAGTATTTCCTTCTCTGAGACTGGTTACCTGCCCTCTTCCACCTTTGTCTAATTAGTCATTCTGCTAGCTTAGCCTTCTATCCTCCATTAGTTTTCCACCTTTCATCCCTGAAATCTCTCAGATATAGTTTGTTATCTCACAGCATGGTGCTCCCTTTAGTGGAACAGGGTATAGGTAGGGGCAAATCCCCAGAGGGGATCTTTTACCTTCCCACTAACTACACCAAGCCAATAATGGGTGTAATACAATATTGGTTTGGTGCACTGTGCCTCTACCCGTGTCTTCTTGTGAGACAAGACGCCTGATGGGAAGATTGCACATGTCATGGGTAACTCCAAATGATATACTCTCAAGAACATACGCAGACATGAAGGGTGCAAGTGATAGTGGCTCTTACATATGCAGACTATTCAATCTCTTCTTTTCTCTGCAGCTGAAACCTTTTACATGTTCACATTCTCCTGTTTCGTCCACACATTTCTTCATTCTGAAGCTGGATGATCACGCATTATACTGCTGATCTCTTTTAGAAAACAGCAGTATTTTAACTCATGTCGAGACTACTTTTGGGGATCCGTTTAGCTTAAGTAGGGCATGTACAGCTTTTGTGCCGGCCTTTTACGAATCAAATTGTTTTCTATTTGAGACTTCTTTTTCAAAAAAGCACAGTCTTTAAATGACAACCTCATCTGGGTGATGTGTGAGCTGGTATTCCCCTTCGTTCCTTGGTTCACAGTTCTCATGTCTGTAGCCTGGTTTAGGGGGTAGGTTAAGGAATTACTATTTAGGGAATGTCCGCCTTCCTCCCTATCCGTTAAGCACCAGTATGCTTCGGGGTTACTCAACTGTGGTGCTCCTAGGCCTCACAGTCTGTCCACTATGGATTCACGGAGCCCAATCCCCTCCAGAGGCTCCGACACCTGGGGACTGAGTTAGAGTGTAGTAGAAACAAAATCTGCTGGGTTTCCATCGGTGGAAAAAGAATCTCTTTAAAATGTAGACTTACTGACTTTCCACCAGTTGATTCCTGGAGGCCAGTCCACTGGCGGACAATCCAACTGTCCCCATTGTCGTGTATGAGAACTGGTAGGCATTTCGCCAGCTTTTCTCAGGGAATCCACTGGGGAAAAACAGAACATATACATCTGAAATTAGGTATTTCTCCACCAGTGGAAACCAAGAGTAGTATATTTACACCACACTCTAGAACAAACCCTTTGTTTCTCTCTCTCTCTCTCTCTCTCTCTCTCTCTCTCTCTCTCTCTCGCTCCCTCTCTCTCGCCCCTCTTCCTCTCTCTCTCTCTCTCTACCAGGCTTACACACTTTGCTACTGCTTGGATGTGCAATTTGTACACACAAATGGGGAAAACATTCTTGCAATTTGGACCCCTAGTGTATAAAGTTGTCAAGCGATCATTTTTCTGGCCACTCTCCCACATTAATCGCATTGCACTGTAAAAGCCTTGAACAAATACAATATATCAACAAGCCGATTCATGGAATAATTAGCGCGGCGCAAGTGGCCAAAAACGTGCGAATCGCAGTGGAATAGCGAAAATCGCAGTGGAATAGCGAAAATCGCACGAAAAGCAGCGCACATCGATTCATGGAAGGCCGTGCGCGAGAAAACCATTGGACGTGCGATAAGAAAGTGCGCGGCGCACGTTGGCGCACAGGCCATCTAACGGCGTGCGCCAGGCCACAGCGAAAATCGCACAGTCCTCAGCGAAAATCGCACATAGCGCGGCGCACGCAACAAAAGTAGGCGGAACACGGGGCGTAACACTCGGAATGGGGAACAACTTGCCAAAATGTGGGCGTCACGGGGGAAGCACAGGGTAAAAGTGCGCGGAACGCCCACACGCTCGCCTACAACACGTATTCATGGAATAGAATAGGGCAAAAAAGCGCACGCTCAAACCAGCGCACAGGCACAAACACGACCGCCACAAGAAAGCAGGCGGTAGCGTCTCTGCGCCTGGAAGAAATGTGCGCTAAAAGGTGCGCCAACAAATAGCACCTATATACAGCCATGATGAATGTCCAATACTGTGGCCCTCCAGGATAAATGACGTACAAAGGGGTACCCACAAACACAGACACGCGCTGAGAGAAAAAATAAACGTGTGCGTGTATACCGGGGTGCGCGGGAAGTTGCACACGTGATATGGCCGGGTACGTGGATTTCAGTGGTGCGCGGGAAGTTCCACACGTGATATGGCCGGGTACGTGGATTTCAGGGGTGCGCGGGAAGTACCACACGCGATTAGTCAGGGTACGTGGATTTCAGGGGTGCGCGGGAAGTCCCACACGCGATTAGGCAGGGTACGTGGATTTCAGGGGTGCGCGGGAAGTACCACACGCGATATGGCCGTGTACGTGGATTTCTGGGGTGCGCGGGAAGTTCCACACGCGACATGGCCGTGTACGTGGATTTCAGGGGTGCGCGGGAAGTTCCACACGCGATTAGGCAGTGTACGTGGATTTCAGGGGTGCGCGGGAAGTTCCACACGCGATTAGGCAGGGTACGTGGATTTCAGGGGTGCGCGGGAAGTTCCACACGCGATTAGGCAGGGTACGTGAATTTCAGGGGTGCGCGGGAAGTTCCACACGCGATTAGGCAGGGTACGTGGATTTCAGGGGTGCGCGGGAAGTTCCACACGCGATTAGGCAGGGTACGTGGATTTCAGGGTTGCGCGGGAAGTTCCACACGCGATATGGCCGGGTACGTGGATTTCAGGGGTGCGCGGGAAGTTCCACACGCGATTAGTCAGGGTACGTGGATTTCAGGGGTGCGCGGGAAGTCCCACACGCGATTAGGCAGGGTACGTGGATTGCAGGGTTGCGCGGGAAGTTCCACACGCGATATGGCCGGGTACGTGGATTTCAGGGGTGCGCGGGAAGTACCACACGCGATTAGTCAGGGTACGTGGATTTCAGGGGTGCGCGGGAAGTCCCACACGCGATTAGGCAGGGTACGTGGATTGCAGGGTTGCGCGGGAAGTTCCACACGCGATATGGCCGTGTACGTGGATTTCTGGGGTGCGCGGGAAGTTCCACACGCGACATGGCCGTGTACGTGGATTTCAGGGGTGCGCGGGAAGTTCCACACGCGATTAGGCAGTGTACGTGGATTTCAGGGGTGCGCGGGAAGTTCCACACGCGATTAGGCAGGGTACGTGGATTTCAGGGGTGCGCGGGAAGTTCCACACGCGATTAGGCAGGGTACGTGGATTTCAGGGGTGCGCAGGAAGTTCCACACGCGATTATGCAGGGTACGTGGATTTCAGGGGTGCGCGGGAAGTTCCACACGCGATTAGGCAGGGTACGTGGATTTCAGGGTTGCGCGGGAAGTTCCACACGCGATATGGCCGGGTACGTGGATTTCAGGGGTGCGCGGGAAGTTCCACACGCGATATGGCCGTGTACGTGGATTTCAGGGTTGCGCAGGAAGTTCCACACGCGGTATGGCCGGGTACGTGGATTTCAGGGTTGCGCGGGAAGTTCCACACGCGATATGGCCGGGTACGTGGATATCAGGGGTGCGCGGGAAGTTCCACACGCGATTTGGCTGTGTGCTCCCAGGCATTACCTGTACACCCTCCACGGCCCCTGCAGGCAGCACACACCACAGGGGACTACCCTGCACACCTGCTCATGTCTCCCACCACCCCCACCCCCCAGCAGTGCAGGGGAACCCTCCACCAGGCCCCCACCCATGTCTCCCACCACCCCCACCCTCCCGCCACCAGGGGTACCCTCCACCAGGCCCCCACCCATGTCTCCCACCACCCCCACCCCCCAGCAGTGCAGGGGCACCCTCCACCAGGCCCCCACTCATGTCTCCCACCACCCCCACCCCCCGCCACCAGGGGCAGCCTCCACCAGGCCCCCACCCATGTCTCCCACCACCCCCACCCCCCAGCAGTGCAGGGGCACCCACTACCAGGCCCCCACCCATGTCTCCCACCACCCCCACCCTCCCGCCACCAGGGGTACCCTCCACCAGGCCCCCACCCATGTCTCCCACCACCCCCACCCCCCAGAAGTGCAGGTGCACCCTCCACCAGGCCCCCACCCATGTCTCCCACCACCCCCACCCTCCCGCCACCAGGGGTACCCTCCACCAGGCCCCACCCATGTCTCCCACCACCCCCACCCCCCAGCAGTGCAGGGGCACCCACTACCAGGCCCACACCCATGTCTCCCACCACCCCCAGCCCCCAGCAGTGCAGGGGCACCCTCCACCAGGCCCCCACCCATGTCTCCCACCACCCCCACCCCCCCAGCCACCGGGGGCAGCCTCCACCAGGACCCCACCCATGTCTCCCACCACCCCCACCCCCCCGCCACCAGGGGCAGCCTCCACCAGGCCCCCACCCATGTCTCCCACCACCCCCACCCCCCAGCAGTGCAGGGGCACCCTCCACCAGGCCCCCACCCATGTCTCCCACCACCCCCACCCTCCCACCACCAGGGGTACCCTCCACCAGGCCCCCACCCATGTCTACCACCACCCCCACCCCCCAGCAGTGCAGGGGCACCCACTACCAGGCCCACACCCATGTCTCCCACCACCCCCACCCCCCCGCCACCAGGGTCAGCCTCCACCAGGCCCCCACCCATGTCTCCCACCACCCCCACCCCCCAGCAGTGCAGGGGCACCCTCCACCAGGCCCCCACCCATGTCTCCCACCACCCCCACTCTCCCGCCACCAGGGGCAGCCTCCACCAGGCCCCCACCCATGTCTCCCACCACCCCCAACCCCCAGCACTGTGGGGAACCTGCCAGCAGGCCCCCACCCATGTCCAACCCATGTCTCCCACCACCCCCACCCCCCCGCCACCAGGGGCAGCCTCCACCAGGCCCCCACTCATGTCCCCAATCACCCCCACCCCCCAGCAGTGCAGGGGCAGCCTCCACCAGGCCCCCACTCATGTCTCCCACCACCCCCACCCCCCTCCCGCCACCAGGGGCACCCTCCACCAGGCCCCCACTCATGTCCCCAATCACCCCCACCCCCCCCAGCAGTGCAGGGGCAGCCTGCACCAGGCCCCCACTCATGTCTCCCACCACCCCCACCCCCCAGCAGTGCAGGGGCACCCTCCACCAGGCCCCCACCCATGTCTCCCACCCACCCACCCCCCAGCAGTGCAGGGGCAGCCTCCACCAGGCCCCCACTCATGTCTCCCACCACCCCCACCCCCCAGCAGTGCAGGGGCACCCTCCACCAGGCCCCCACCCATGTCTCCCACCACCCCCAACCCCCAGCACTGTGGGGAACCTGCCAGCAGGCCCCCACACATGTCCCCCTGGCCCCAGGTCCTGACGATACACAATCATGGCAGTAATGGCCAGCATACCCAGCACAAACACCCAGGCAAGGATTGCATCCACCCACATAGTGAATGCAATCACATGACACAACCCCAATGGCAAGTATGCAAAAGAACACATGTCCGTCACACACACATACACAAAGGGTGCAAGTGAATGTCAAAACCCATATCATGACATGTAAGAAACCAATGAGAAAATAACACAAGTGTAAGAAAATATAAAAAATGTATTAAATAACAAAAATAAGTTAACTTTTCAAACATACAACTATGTGGATAAGTAAAGAAATGGTCCATGTCCGAGAACAAAAGTGATGAACAAGAAAACAAAGGAATGAAAAAAAATAAATAATTGTCCAAAGCAATATCATGTAGTAGGAAATTAATGAAAAACCATTACGTCATGGTGAAAACAATAAGAAATTAAAAAAAATGTATCTCCCAAAAAAACAAACTATATACAGGAATGTACCAGGGTCCATGAGCCCAACACCATAAATGAAACCTACTACTAACTAATGAAAAATATATGTACAAAAAAGTGGCCATTGTCCGAGCGGTCCAAAATAATAAAAAAAAATAAAGGAAACCTAGCACTAACTAACTAAATAACTATATACAAAGGCAGCGGGCAAGTCCTGCGGCTCACTTGGTGATGTTGCTGGCCAGGGCATCATCGAACTCCATGTCGATGTCCTGGAGGCGGGACTCTGTCCTGGCCCCGAGGTCTCGCAGGGACAACCCCATGTCCACCTCAAACTCCCTGCGAGCTTCCTCGAGGCACTCAGCCCGCCTCAATGCCCGACGCATGGAGAACTCCGCCCTGACCATGGCGAGCCGCTCCTCTTCCGCCCGCTGCCGCTCCGCACCTATCCGCTGGCCAAACTCCTCCCACACGGAAGACACCACCATCCCAGGGTTGCCCTGCCCTCCGGCCGATGCCTGCCCCTCTGCTCTTGATGGCCCCGAGCCATGATGCCTCCCACGTCGAGCCCGCTGCTGCCTCCGACGCCACTGCCTCTGCCAGCACGACGGCATCCAGGCTGATGGAAACCACCGACGCCGTCGTGCACGTGCCCTGCCCGATGATGCCGTCACATCTTCCATCTGCTGGGGTCCACTTGCTGTGTTGTCCACCCCTGCTGGACCTCCGACTCCCAACTGTGGCAGGGATGGGATCCCCGCCGAGCTGGCTGCATTGGTCGGGGCAGGTCCACAGGGGGCCCTGGTGGCATCTGGGCCGGAAGACGGCAAGGAGAATGACCGGTGGATAGCCTGCACAGAGGAGGAGAGGGCCGTCAGATTGGCCAACACATGCAGGAAACCCCCGAACATGGCCGATCCCAATTGGGCCACGTCGGCACGGTGCACTTCGTGATGACGTGCGTGCTCCTCCCGGGAAGCACGCACGGCATCACGAATCACAGCCGTGCGCATCGCGACCCCAATCAGGACCTTCTCCACGCGGCCAGGGGTTCCCACGTCCGCAGGTGGAGGGGAGTCAGGTGACATGGACATCCCCTCTACCTGCGGACGGGCCTGGGACGGGGCATCCCTGCTGGTGCATGGTGGTGCACTCACAGGGTCAGGGACAGCGACATGCACAGGCCCCTCCACGGTGACCTGTGCTGCCTCCTGGCCCTGGCCCTGGACTGCAACACTTGCACCAGCAGGGATGCTCCCACCAGGCCCCATGTGTGCACCAGTGTCGGCCTCCTCCTCCTCTGTGCAAACCATCAACCTGGATGGCTCCTCACCGTCTCCCGCCGTAGCAGGCCCCTGTGGGGGCTCACCCACCCCTTCCGCTGCAGCCGTGGGGGCATCCCCGCCGCCTTGCTCCACAGCGCCGTCTCCGCCCTCTTCTTCACTAGCCGCTGCGTAGAGGGAGACAAAGGACACAAGCATCAGGCTACTGTACAATGGTCCCCTAGACAGGAAGCAATAGCAGATGAGCACCACTGTCAAAGTACACTTCCATCATGTCCCTCCACAACACATGGGTCAGTCCAGGCAAAACACACACAGTAACAGGCATGGTGCATGCCATGGACATTTCCATGCATGTCCAATGGACTATTGAAACATTCAATGATATGTAACTCACATGCATCATGGCTCATGCATATCACATGCACACACTTCACCTCAGTCACATCCATCTGGCCCCAAACACACCAAACACAGGGGAAACAAGGGTAAGTTGGGTGCGTCACTGAATCTGTGCATTGTCACACACATGTGTCATGCATCCATGGCATGCACAAGTCACAGACACACAGGTCAGGCACACAGACATGGCTACCATATATGTACCTGGCATCAGCACCCATCCTTCACCCCCATCCATGTCCAGGTACAGAGACTGGCATGCTCTCATGTCCAAAATCTGCATAGGGCTCCCCATGCCGCATTTCAACACATGCAACAACCATGTGGGTCACACATCACTGGTCGCACATGCATTACCATGATGTCCCTGCACACATACATGCATACATGGCCCATGGCACACATACAGGCAAGTATCATAGAACCAGCACACCGCAACATGCCCTGTCTCACACAGTAATGCTTGGACACTTACCGCACAACTCCAGACGGGCCTCCCTCTCAAGGACCTGGGCGTGGAGCGCTGGGCGTACGCGTTCCAGGACCCTCTTCAGGATGGAACTCATGCGGCCCCGGCCCCCCTCCACGAGGCGCCGGACCTTCACAAGGGTCCTGGACCTCAAGTCCTCCCAGCGCTTCTTGATCTTCTGGACGTTGCGGGTTGCCACCCCCTCCGCGTTGATGGCAACCACACAGTCGGACCAGATCCTCTCCCGTCCTTCCTTGCTGGCGCGGGACGATCCAAAGAGGGCATCATACTGCCCCAGGACATGCTCCACCAGGACACCAACTTCGGTGGCAGTGAAGCTGGTGCCCCTCTGCCCCTCTGGCCTGGGGTTGCCACTGGTGCCAGATGTGGAAGTGCCCGACATGGCAACCCCAGAGGCAGGTGTGGGTGGGCAACTGGGTCCTGGGGCTGGGCTGTGGAGCGATGTAATCCCAGTCGGGAGTCTTCAGTTCCAGCAGGGGTGGACACAGCAACTGGACCCCTGCAGATGGCTGATGTGCAGGCACCAAATGGCAGGGCACGGTGGCAGCAGGCAGGCAGGCAGGCAGCAGCAGATGGCACGTGGGAGGCTGCTCGGGGCACTGGGGGGCAGTAACTCAGCCTTCTGGGCAGGAGCGTGGTCTTCCGTGTGTTTTCGGGTGGCCAGCTTGATACGGAGTGATTTGGCACGTGAAATTCCTGCACGTCAGCGTGAAATCCGAAGAAAGGCCCTTAGCGCGTAAGTGCGTCAGCACGCATACGCGATTCTATTGGACCAGAGTCCCTCAGCGCGTAAGCGCGTCTGACGTGACCCGCACGGGTGTTCCCCACTCAGCACGTGATGACGGAGCACACGTGGAAATACTGCACGTCAGAGTGTCATCGCGTGTAATTGGACAAAAGTGCACGTACACGCGATTGGCCTATGTACGTGTATTTCAGGGGTGCGTCATCTCGTGTAATTGGACAAAAGTGCGCGTACACGCGATTGGCCTATGTACGTGTATTTCAGGGGTGCGTCATCGCGTGTAATTGGACAAAAGTGCGCGTACACGCGATTGGCCTATGTACGTGTATTTCAGGGGTGCGCGGGCACTTACACACGCAAGTACGTCAGCGCACTTGATCCCGTGCTGCGTGGGAATTTCCACACGCTATTGGACTGGGAACTAGATTCCAGGGGTGCGCGGGTCACACGCTCGCCTAGAACACGCGCAAAGCATTAATTTGCGCACTTTTCAAATAACAAGCCGGATGCCAGGATGAACATACCGTTCCTAGCAGCAGTGGCAGTGGGCTACCAAAGGAGGAGGAGGAGGAGAGTCAGGGCCAGAATATTCACACCCAGAACCAGCCTTTTCGGGATGCCTGATGACCAGGTGTATGGAAGGTACAGGTTTCCACCACACATAATACTGGACCTGGTGAGTGAGTGGGAGGATGACCTCACATCACCCACCCTGTGCTCCCAAGCACTCAGCCCCCTGGAGAAGGTCCTCAATGTACTGCACTTCTTAGCCACTGGATCATTTCAGCGGACAAGTTCCATAGTGGGTGGGGTGTCACAGGCCACCCAGTCACGCTGCCTACACCAGGTCTTGGACATCATCACTGCACGCCCATCAGTCCGCAGGCACATATACCTGCCCAGAACACCTGCTGAAAGGCATGCTGCCGCCCTGGATTTTTACGGTGTGGCACGATTCCCCAAAGTGCTAGGTGCCATCGACTGCACCCATGTGGCTCTACGTCCCCCCAGGGCATCTGAGCACATCTATAGGAACCGCAAGCACTGGCATTCCATCAACGTGCAGGTAGTATGTAATGCCAAGGGAATCATCACCTCAGTATATGCCAACTATCCCGGGTCCACCCACGACAGCTTCATTTACCGAATGTCCACCCTATGCCGGGACATAGATGCTGGGCGGCATGGCGATACATGGCTTCTTGGTGAGTATGTATGCCACTGCACATGCATGCATGTTGGATACTGAGCAAGGTCACAACCCCACCAATGATACCAATCACCACCTCCACAGGGGACAGTGCCTACCCTCTCAGCCCCCACATGATGACGCCAATTCGGAACCCCACCACGCCACCCGAGGTAAGATATAACACAGCCCACATTACAACCCGGGGCATAGTGGAGCGCACATTCGGAGTGCTAAAGTCACGCTTTCGCTCCCTTGACCGTTCTGGCGGGCAGCTGTTATACGCTCCCCCAGTAGTGTGCAGGATCATAGTGGCAGCATGTGTCCTGCACAACGTTGCAACACGCCGGGGCCTGCCCGTGGACATGGTGGTGGCCCCACATCCCCAACCACATGCACAGCCGCTGCGCATGGGAGGGGAAAGGGCACGAGGGGAGGCAACCCGTACACAGCTAGTGGCTAATTACTTCACATAGTATACACTCCCCTGTGGAGTGCACACTGGCCTGGCACATTCCATCTGACAATCAATGATGACTCAACCTGACACTGATCCTGGATGTCTGGAGATTCAACCGTGAAAAGCATATCAGCCTGAGATTGTTCACCTGGAAGTGTTACAATGTGTGCATCCCTACCCACACACAACACCAATGCAGTTTTGTGAAGAAACACATTCAAGCAGCCAAAATGAATACCCACTGGCTAAATGCAACAAGAGGACAGTGCCATGTCACCCAACCCATCCCCAGCACCGCCACACAACACACCGTGCCATGTCATGCTATGTGCAGGTAAACAAAGTAATCCCCACAACATGACAAGTGTTGCGATGTACAGTGTCCCCAATTGAAACTTCCTACACCTGAAATGCTCACTGTAATGCAGGACAAACAACAAACTTGAGCACGTACTACCATTAACATGACTTCAGTAATGTAATAGATCAGTTGTCTCACCACCTGGATATGCCTGCACTCCCACCACTTCCAACTGAACAGTGTTGGTGCCATGTAGAGTTGTAGGTGCACTGCTGCCAACAAGGACCCCATCTCCAGACTAGAGGGCCTTGTGTAGACATGAGGAAGGGACCTGCAAATTGGGAGGCAGACACAGATGATGAGTTACACATCAATGCAACATGCAGTGTACAACACAACAGCAATATGCACTAGGAATGTATACACAGTATTGACTAGACTACCCACACATGTAGTGGGAGTCCAATGTCACCATGTACTTCAATGTCACTTGGGCACACCCTTTGCAAGCCCATGGAAACGGGAAGCAGGAGGGGTGTGTGTGACTCAAACCCAGGCATCTGAACCTAATACATGACAAGCCTGGATGTGCCCAGCAACAATGCAGTGTATGCCCACAGGAACCACGGAAGCCAACAAATTGTCCCAAAAAAATTTGGGAAAAATATAAAAATAAAAATAAAAAAAAAAAAAAATCAAAAATGGCCATTAAAGGGCCCGGGGGGGTTGGGGAGGCCACCCAGGAGGTCCGAGGTCAGGGTGCACACCAGAAACCACCTGTGTGGATCCTGGGAAAAAAAAACACCTCCATGGGCTCATGGCCCACACGGCTACCCTATTGTGGGAGTATCACTGCTGTCGCTATTATCACCCTGTGCAGCTGCATCCGGAGGTGGTTGCACTATGGGAGGCAGCCCACGCAAGGCCCTACTCTGTTCCTCCATGGCTGCAAGCATGCGGGTGTGGTAGGTCTCGTTCTGGAGGATGAGTGTGCGGAGGTCCCCATGCAACAACTCACAGGATGCCCGGACCTCCGCCCTCGTGGCTTGCATCTCAGCTGAGAGCGTACGGGTGAGACGCTCCAGCTGCTGTTCTGTCCTTTGGTGTGTTGAAGCCTCTAGCTCAACAAGAGTCGTCCTGAGTTGATGTAGCTCCTGCCTCAGGGCTTCCCTGTGGCCCTGGGACTCTATGGAGATGGCCTCCTGCAGAGTCGCCAGTGCCGCCCGCCTGTCCCTGTTGGACGCCAACATGTCCTCCCTGTGTGACTGGCAGATGGAGTCGGTTGCCTGCTCTAGTCGCTCCATCAGCCTTTCAGGGGGGACAATGGAAGTGGCCACCCTATCCATGGCCTGAGCCATCATCTCGGATGATGCTGCCTGTTGGGTAGCCATACCGTAAATGGATTGCTCCCATGCGGTATTGCCAGGTGGCGTACGGCCACCACGTCGGCGGGCACCACACCTGTCTGGGGCAAGGCGGACTGCGCCTTGCTGTGCCGGCACTGCCTGAGGCTGCAGGACTGCATTCCCCCTCTGATCTGCTGGCCCAGGAACAGGATCAGATGTCGCGGAGTGTGACCCTGCATCCGTAACCACCAAAGGCCTAGCTGCCAACACTGACATCCCCATTGAGGGTTCTGACCCTGGTGCAGGTGGGTGGGACAGAACAGATTCCCTCCCTGGAACACTCACCTGCGACGGCACGTAGGTCTCATCATCCGAGTCAACAGCTGAGTACAGCTCGGGGGAGGTGCAGCCAGAGACACCCCTTGAGAGCACGACCTGCAGCACTTGTGGGTTTTCACCCACCAGCACACCACGTCCCTCACTGGTGGTTGGTCGGCCCTCAGAACCCTCCTGGGTCTGCACCATCTCCACAACCCCAGCAGTATCAGGTGCGTCTTCCCCTGCAATGACATAATGACAAAGAAATGGAAACCCGCATTAGCACCATGGCACACAATGAGGGCTGAGAAGCAAGAGAACCAGTACTTGATTGACACATGTCCCACATGACTAAGACCCTCCCATGCATGCACCCTCACTGCGTATGAAGGGCAGGCAAATGGAACACACTCATTACACAAAGATGGAAGTTGAACACATTTCATGCATGCTGCCTGGCAGTGGCATCACACATTGCCCTGTGATTGCCAGGTGAAACACACATGCCATCACACAGATGGCATGTGCAATTGCTATTGAGTGTAGATGGAGAGGAGGGCAGCACTTATTCATTCTGTCCAGTTCCCACATGCAATAGCTTTTCTAATTCAAACAGGTCTGCTTTATCACCTGGAGCTGGCAGTCCAATATGGTCCAATTGCACAGGGACATGTGTGAACATATGATATCCAGGTAACAAAGTAACTCCACTTTACCATGGCCATGCCATACATGTGACTAGAGGACTGAGGAATGCCTAGTATAAGTGGTGGAATGCATACAATCTGTCTGATTGAACATAGGAAAATAAGCAACAATGTTGTGGCGAGGTGACACTTCAAGGCCTACTTGGGTGCTGTTGGCCTAGATGTCTACTTTTGGCAGAAGGGATACTGCAATGGCAAAATGCAGCTGCGCAGGATGTATTGCATGAAGCACATGGCTGACCCATTCGACTCAGGCGCACACACTCTCACCTGGCAAACAAACAGATGCCCTCACACACACACCATGCACATGGATGACACACACATGCATGTGCACTCACCGGACAATGCCTCGTAATCAGGCAGATCTCCCACGCCTTGGATCTGTTCCTCCGTGACGTAGGTCCCAGCAACTGACTCATGTGGAGTGAGTTCCATGTCTTCTACTGGAGACCCACCTCCAGTCACTTGAGTTGCGGCATGACTTGAGGCCAGCTTCTTCTTTGCCCTGCGCTTTAGGTCATTCCAGCGCTTGTAGCAATCATTGGGTGTGCGCCTCACGATTCCAAGGGCACTTACGATGTCCGCAACGGTCTGCCAGTGTGCCTGGCGTTGTGCAGGTGTGGTCTTGGATCCTGCAACAATGACCATCTCGTTATCATGTCCGGACACATACTGGACAAGTGCATTCAGTTCGTCATCCGTGAAGCTGGGCTTCCTCGACGGACCGGACTGTGTAGCCGTGTCTGGGGCATCAGCCTGTGCCGGACGAGCACTCTTCCTCTTCCGCTTGGAAGGTGGTGGTGATCCTGAGTGTCCTGCGCCGCTCTGGACACTAGGGGCAGGAGCCCTGGTGGGCTCTGTATCAGGTGTGTGGGATTACACACTCAGCATGGGAGTTGGTGCAGGCATTGGCTCAAGTGTAATGGTGTCATGGGGAATGTCAGCAGAATGGACTAGGACGGACACTGTCCTGGCTGGGTGTGTGAGAGCTGGGGTGGATGGAGCCGCAGCTGCCCCTGCAGCCTCTCCGCCCTGCCTACTTGGTGCAGCAGATGACCTTGCTGCCCCAGATCCACGTGGCATGATAGCATCAACGTGCACCAGCGCACGTGTCGTAGCCCTGCTGACCTGGAAGTCAGCCATGGAGTCAGCCAGGTCTGGTGCCACAATGGGCTGGTCCAACAAGGGCTGAGCATGGATGGTGTCAGCCACTTCAGCCTCAACGGGAGGGGGGGGAGGGGGGAGGGGGGGGATGATGGGTGCCCTTGACTGGTCCTCCACACATGTGGGGACAGGCTCACCCTGCAAGTTACGACCACGTCCCCTACCGGATCCACCACGGCCACCACTTGTGGCTCTTCCACCTTTGCCACCCTTACGGAATCCTCGCCTCCCAGCCATGGCACTGATATTAATGTGCGTATGGGAGTGGCTGTAGACAATTGTCCTGGGCAATTGGGGGTCAAAGGGGTTGGGTACCAGATGGTAATTGTACCCTAGTGCTCTAGCACGGCTGATTGTAACCCCTGGGGAAAGATGACGGGTCACGCAACGCACAGGAGGCCCAAAAAAGGGAGATGACGTGCACGCAACCCCTCCTAGACCACGTGTGCAGAAATAAAAACCTGCACTACGCTGTGGCACCCAGTAACACAAGAATGAACGTATGCGTGTCACACGCAGCCTAGAATGACCTCTGAAGGGGTAGGCTACACACGGGGCAAGCACAGAAGTTAGATACGTGCGTGACTCACCGTCTGCCAGGTAAAAGAGCGTGAAAAATGAGCGCGTTTGGTTGGCAATACCCCCGCCAAAAGAAGATGTGTACGCTGTCTGAGAAGACAGAAGTAAATCGCGTGTGAAACGACAAGAAGTACAGAATTCACCCACTCGCTCTCTACGAAAAGCACGTACAAGGAAATGGTGTTCTACACGTACCTTATCTACAGGCCCACACGTACAGCGTCACTTACGCGGCGTGTACGTTCACCAATCACACGCTTTGTCACTCCTGCGTGTAGATCCATTTTCACCAATCACACGCTTTGTCACTTCTGCGTGTAGATCCATTTTCTCCAATCACACGCTTTGTCACTTCTGCGTGTAGATCCATTTTCTCCAATCACACGCTTTGTCACTTCTGCGTGTAGATCCATTTTCACCAATCACACGCTTTGACACTGGGACGTGTCACGCACCATTTTCCTGCACGTGCAGGTGACTATAGGCGCGCATATGCTGGTGACGGGTTTACGCGCTAAGGGCCTTTCCTCGATTCACACGCTGACGTGTGGGATTTTCACGTGCAGAATCACTCCCTATCAGGCTGTCCACGCGTTCACACACGAAAGACCACGCTCCTGGACAGGAGGCCAAATTACTGCCCCCCAGGGCCCTGAGCACGCTCCCACCTGCCATCTGCGGCTGCCTGACTGCCTGCTGGCCACGTGCTGCCCCACAGTGCTGGTGGGTGGGGGTGGTGGGAGACATGAGTGGGGGCCTGGTGGAGGCTGCCCCTGGTGGCGGGAGGGTGGGGGTGATAGGGGACATGAGTGGGGGCCTGGTGGAGGCTGCCCCTGGTGGCGGGAGGGTGAGGGTGGTGGGAGACATGGGTGGGGGCCTGGTGGAGGCTGCCCCTGGTGGCGGGAGGGTGGGGGTGGTGGGAGACATGGGTGGGGGCCTGGTGGAGGGTGCCCCTGCACTGCTGGGGGGTGGGGGTGATTGGGGACATGAGTGGGGGCCTGGTGGAGGCTGCCCCTGGTGGCGGGAGGGTGGGGGTGGTGGGAGACATGGGTGGGGGCCTGGTGGAGGCTGCCCCTGGTGGCGGGGGGGTGGGGGTGGTGGGAGACATGGGTGGGGGCCTGGTGGAGGGTGCCCCTGCACTGCTGCGGGGTGGGGGTGATAAGGGACATGAGTGGGGGCCTGGTGGAGGCTGCCCCTGCACTGCTGGGGGGTGGGGTGATTGGGGACATGAGTGGGGGACTGGTGGAGGCTGCCCCTGGTGGCGGGAGGGTGGGGGTGGTGGGAGACATGGGTGGGGGCCTGGTGGAGGCTGCCCCTGGTGGCGGGGGGGGGGGGGTGGTGGGAGACATGAGTGGGGGCCTGGTGGAGGCTGCCCCTGCACTGCTGGGGGGTGGGGGTGGTGGGAGACATGGGTGGGGGCCTGGTAGTGGGTGCCCCTGCACTGCTGGGGGGTGGGGGTGGTGGGAGACATGGGTGGGGGCCTGGTGGAGGGTGCCCCTGCACTGCTGGGGGGTGGGGGTGATTGGGGACATGAGTGGGGGCCTGGTGGAGGCTGCCCCTGCACTGCTGGGGGGTGGGGGTGATTGGGGACATGAGTGGGGGCCTGGTGGAGGCTGCCCCTGCACTGCTGGGGGGTGGGGGTGGTGGGAGACATGGGTTGGACATGGGTGGGGGCCTGCTGGCAGGTTCCCCACAGTGCTGGGGGTTGGGGGTGGTGGGAGACATGGGTGGGGGCCTGGTGGAGGCTGCCCCTGCACTGCTGGGGGGTGGGGGTGATAGGGGACATGAGTGGGGGCCTGGTGGAGGCTGCCCCTGGTGGCGGGAGGGTGGGGGTGGTGGGAGACATGGGTGGGGGCCTGGTGGAGGCTGCCCCTGGTGGCGGGGGGTGGGGGTGGTGGGAGACATGAGTGGGGGCCTGGTGGAGGCTGCCCCTGCACTGCTGGGGGGTGGGGGTGGTGGGAGACATGGGTGGGGGCCTGGTAGTGGGTGCCCCTGCACTGCTGGGGGGTGGGGGTGATAGGGGACATGGGTGGGGGCCTGGTGGAGGCTGCCCCTGGTGGCGGGAGGGTGGGGGTGATAGGGGACATGAGTATGGGCCTGGTGGAGGCTGCCCCTGCACTGCTGGGGGGTGGGGGTGATTGGGGACATGAGTGGGGGCCTGGTGGAGGCTGCCCCTGGTGGCGGGGGGTGGGGGTGGTGGGAGACATGGGTGGGGGCCTGGTGGAGGCTGCCCCTGGTGGCGGGGGGGTGGGGGTGGTGGGAGACATGGGTGGGGGCCTGGTGGAGGGTGCACCTGCACTGCTGGGGGGTGGGGGTGGTGGGAGACATGGGTGGGGGCCTGGTGGAGGCTGCCCCTGGTGGCGGGAGGGTGGGGGTGGTGGGAGACATGGGTGGGGGCCTGGTGGAGGCTGCCCCTGGTGGCGGGGGGGTGGGGGTGGTGGGAGACATGGGTGGGGGCCTGGTGGAGGGTGCCCCTGCACTGCTGGGGGGTGGGGGTGATAGGGGACATGAGTGGGGGCCTGGTGGAGGCTGCCCCTGGTGGCGGGAGGGTGGGGGTGGTGGGAGACATGGGTGGGGGCCTGGTGGAGGCTGCCCCTGGTGGCGGGAGGGTGGGGGTGGTGGGAGACATGGGTGGGGGCCTGGTGGAGGGTGCCCCTGCACTGCTGGGGGGTGGGGGTGATTGGGGACATGAGTGGGGGCCTGGTGGAGGCTGCCCCTGGTGGCGGGAGGGTGGGGGTGGTGGGAGACATGGGTGGGGGCCTGGTGGAGGCTGCCCCTGGTGGCGGGGGGGTGGGGGTGGTGGGAGACATGGGTGGGGGCCTGGTGGAGGGTGCCCCTGCACTGCTGGGGGGTGGGGGTGATAGGGGACATGAGTGGGGGCCTGGTGGAGGCTGCCCCTGCACTGCTGGGGGGTGGGGGTGATTGGGGACATGAGTGGGGGCCTGGTGGAGGCTGCCCCTGGTGGCGGGAGGGTGGGGGTGGTGGGAGACATGGGTGGGGGCCTGGTGGTGGCTGCCCCTGGTGGCGGGGGGGTGGGGGTGGTGGGAGACATGAGTGGGGGCCTGGTGGAGGCTGCCCCTGCACTGCTGGGGGGTGGGGGTGATAGGGGACATGAGTGGGGGCCTGGTGGAGGCTGCCCCTGGTGGCGGGAGGGTGGGGGTGGTGGGAGACATGGGTGGGGGCCTGGTAGTGGGTGCCCCTGCACTGCTGGGGGGTGGGGGTGATAGGGGACATGAGTGGGGGCCTGGTGGAGGCTGCCCCTGGTGGCGGGAGGGTGGGGGTGGTGGGAGACATGGGTGGGGGCCTGGTGGAGGGTGCACCTGCACTGCTGGGGGGTGGGGGTGGTGGGAGACATGGGTGGGGGCCTGGTGGAGGCTGCCCCTGGTGGCGGGGGGGTGGGGGTGGTGGGAGACATGGGTGGGGGCCTGGTGGAGGGTGCCCCTGCACTGCTGGGGGGTGGGGGTGGTGGGAGACATGGGTGGGGGCCTGGTGGAGGCTGCCCCTGGTGGCGGGGGGGTGGGGGTGTTAGGGGATATGAGTGGGGGCCTGGTGGAGGCTGCCCCTGGTGGCGGGAGGGTGGGGGTGGTGGGAGACATGGGTGGGGGCCTGGTGGAGGCTGCCCCTGGTGGCGGGGGGGTGGGGGTGGTGGGAGACATGGGTGGGGGCCTGGTGGAGGGTGCCCCTGCACTGCTGGGGGGTGGGGGTGGTGGGAGACATGGGTGGGGGCCTGGTGGAGGCTGCCCCTGGTGGTGGGGGGGTGGGGGTGGTGGGAGACATGGGTGGGGGCCTGGTGGAGGCTGCCCCTGCACTGCTGGGGGGTGGGGGTGATTGAGGACATGAGTGGGGGCCTGGTGGAGGCTGCCCCTGGTGGCGGGAGGGTGGGGGTGGTGGGAGACATGGGTGGGGGCCTGGTAGTGGGTGCCCCTGCACTGCTGGGGGGTGGGGGTGGTGGGAGACATGGGTGGGGGCCTGGTGGAGGGTACCCCTGGTGGCGGGAGGGTGGGGGTGGTGGGAGACATGGGTGGGGGCCTGGTGGAGGGTGCCCCTGCACTGCTGGGGGGTGGGGGTGATTGGGGACATGAGTGGGGGCCTGGTGGAGGCTGCCCCTGCACTGCTGGGGGGTGGGGGTGCAGGGGGACATGAGCAGGTGTGCAGGGTAGTCCCCTGTTTTGTAGGCTGCCTGCAGGGGCCGTGGAGGGTGTACAGGGAACACCTGTGAGGACCCACCCAGCCTAATCGCGTGTGTGACTTCCCACGCACCCCTGTAATACACGTACCCAGCCAAATCGCGTGTGATTATTCCTACGCACCCCTGTAATACACGTACCCAGCCAAATCGCGTGTGATGATTCCCACGCACCCCTGTAATACACGTACCCAGCCAAATCGCGTGTGATGATTCCCACGCACCCCTGTAATACACGTACACAGCCAAATCGCGTGTAAAACTTCCCGTGTACCCCTGTAATACACGTACCCAGCCAAATCCCGTGTGATCATTCCCGCGTACCCCTGTGATACACGTGCCCTGGCTAATCGCGTGTAAAACTTCACGCCTACCCCTGTAATACACGTACCCTGGCCAATCGCGTGTTAAACTTCCCGCGTACCCCTGTAATACACGTACCCTGCCTAATCGCGTGTATTACTTCACGCCTACCCCTGATATGCACGTTACCCGCTTTGCGTTCCTTGTTTGGCAGCCCTGTAAACTGGTCCAGGGTTAGCGCAGCCCTTTGCGATGATTTAGCGATTTTGATGGCTTTTCCTTGCGCGAGGGCGTTCTTGGGGGCGTTACTGGCGCTGCTGCAGGGTCGCTGCGATACTCTGCGCCACGGCTGGTTTGGGAGCCTAAAATCCATGAATACGCTGTGCGCGGAAATCGGTTTTAGCGCACGTGCCTGGCGCAGACAATCGCACGCGGACACTCTGCGCCAGCCGCTTGCGACACTTTTCTGCGAAATTCTATGAATTACCCTGTAAATATTGTTTACTTTCACGTCTAGGGAAATTCCCAAAAAGGTCATGCTTTTTTGCAGCACATGTGGGGTATAAACATTTGCAATAACATTATACTTGTTTTAAGACCAGAAGCCTCACCAGCCCAATGGCCTGACAAGCTTTATCATTATATATTTTGATTTCGGAAAATTGAACTCCATCCTAAACAGTCATACACCCTCTTTCTTTGTTGTTGGTGACTGACATGATGTTCAACTATGTCAAATATCTGCAGTTGACTTCCATGACACTAGTCATGCCAAGTCTCACCAGAGTTAGTTGCTAGGAAGGCCTTGCAAGCGTTGGCAGTTGTCTTGGAAAGTAGGGCATGCCCGCTCTAATGTGGCATTCTTTCTTCCTGCATCCCGGATGGTGTGTGACATCAGCACGCTCACGGAAGGGCTTAGTCAATCGCATTGCAGCTTCCCGGAGAACCTGGAAACATAAGCTTCTCAATGGTGTTTGGAGATTCTCAGTGGCATCTGATTCATGTTTGTTTCTTGTTTTTTCTGGTTTCTGGACTTGAATCGTACTTTGGACTGGTTTGCCTTGTCATCTGGTTCGGTTGCCTCGTGGATTGTTCAGGTTGCAGACCCTGGCCTGACAGGCATATTGCATTTGGATTACCCCTCGTGTTTGGTGTTTCTTCTTTTGAGAATCATCTTACTTTGCTGGTCTTTGGCGGGATCTTAGATTTTTCTGCCCATCATCTCTGGATTCTGTGGTTTTCAACCCCAACTCTTTTGAAACTATAAACTCGCAGCAGAGGTTTACTTACATGATTTGTGAAGGAGCCTTCTGTTTAGTTGTGTCCTCATTTTGTCATGTTCAGGTCCTTGCAAACTGTATTTGTACTTCTTTTTGCAGTTTGACCGACTTGCGGATCGTTCGGGCAGTTATTTGACCTATGGAATACAAGTATTGGGCTCCTTCTTGTTCTCTGATGATTTAGCACACCTCAGATGAGCCTTCTTGTTCTAACTGCCCTCGGATATGTTATATGTTATTGGGATATTTGTATATTTCCTTTTACCATTGGTATGATTCCAAAGCGCTGCAGTTTGAATGCCCTTGGGGACCGTAGTCCCGGTCAGTGGAGGGAGTAGTGTAGTAAAGTGCTTGGGTGCACTTGGTATGTGTGCAGCCAAGGTGGATTAAGTGGTGTAAAGCTGCATTCAAGTGCTGGCCGTGGTGCAGTGGTTGTGTGAAATCAGTGAAATGTGTGCAGCAAGGCCAGTGGAGTTGGTTAGCTGCATTCAGGCAGCAGCAGGGTTTGTGAATGGGATTGTGTGCAGCTAGGCCGATTTTCATGTGGTATAGCTGGGCTCTAAAGACTGTTGAGGTGATCCTGAAGGTGCATAAATATGTGTGCTGCCAGGCCTTATTACTTGAGTGGTATAGCTGCACTCTATCGTTTGTTGGTGCAGGGGGAATAATTAGCATATTGTTGTGTTTGAGGGTTTGTGTGGATTCGAGGGGGACTTGTTCCTGACGAGTTTACAGTACCTGTCGAGGGGATGGTATCTCCCTATGGCTTCGGCTATTAAGATAGGTCCTCCCTGTATCTTATTGGGTCTGCAAGTGCTTTTTACCATTGTCTGTTGGATGATGACACCCAGATCTGGCCCAAGTCATATTGTTTCAATATTTGTGCTGGAGAGGTCCTTGGTCGGTAGTTCTGCTCGTTACATTCCCAGATGGGTAAGATCTGCAAGGATGGGTATCTCCTGGACTGATAGTGTAGTGCATATCTGGAGGGAGTAATGATCCAGCTCAGCCATCGCCTTGGTACGGAAGTGCTATAAGTGCTTGGGTTACGAGTCTAACACAGTCTGTCCAGATAATTGGAGACAAATATCTCTTGGCCTCATAGTGTAGTGTATACCTGGTGGAAGAAGGCAATGAATCAACTCCGTCAATGCGAAGGTACATGGTGAAGCTCCCTTCCAGGGTGCTCCGGACTGCACTCATCTTCCTCCCACTGGCTCTACAGCACTCCTCTACACTGCTTCTACTGGTGTGCAGCCTTCGACTTGCTTCTCCTTTCAACCATTGGTCGTGCCCTCCCTCCACAGTGCTCCACTCTCCTGCTCCTATTGGTACACAGCCCCCCTCCTGAGCACTCCTGACTGCGTTTTTTGACCTGCAGCACCTACTGTCTTTGACCAACCTACCCCCGAGTCTGCTCCAGTCCCACTTATTTGCCCTCTGGTCTAAATCCTGCTCTGTGTAATGCCCTCCTCCTCCTTTCTGTTCCACCCTCTCCCCTTCCCTCCCTTCTTCCCCCTACCCTCTCCCCCTCAAAACTCTCTATCTCATCATCATGGTCATCTCCTCTCTTTACCTCCCCTCCCCCCAACTCCTAATCCTCCTCTTCTCCTAATTCCTCATCCAGGCACCACAACCTCATGTACTCACATATCTCCAATACTCCCGATACCTTTGAAGTTGCCCTCTGGAACACCCAATCAATCTGCAACAAAACCACGGCTGTTCTTGACCTATTCTTACGCCTCAATCTCCAATTTCTCTGTATCACTGAAACTTGGATCCCTCCCCATAACACCTCTGTTCCTTCTTCCCTTACCTCGTCTTCTTCTTCTTTCGCGCATGTCCCTCGCCCCTCTGGCCGGGGAGGCGGCTTAGGCCTTCTCGTTCGCCCTCACTTTGCCTCCTCTCCCTCTCCTACTTCTCTACCCTCTTTTCCTTCCTTTGAATTCATGTATAAAATCTTTAATTTTCCCCATGCTATATCATTCCTTATCATATATCGCCCTCCAGGCCCGCTTGGCTCATTCTATGGGGACTTTGACCATCTTCTCAGCCTCATCGTACCCAGCCCCACCCAACTAATCGTTCTTGGTGATTTCAAACTCCATCTCTCTACTCCCCCTTCCTCCTCTCCTGTCCATCCTTGATTCCTACCTTCTCTCTCCTCTCCCCTCCCCTCCCACTCACCAATCTGGCTCTCCCATTGTCCTCATCTTTACCTCCTCCTTCTCCGCATCTCCAATCTCTTCTCTACCTAACTATCTTTCTAACCACTCCTTGCTCTCATTCTCCATCACCCCCTCCACTTCCCCTCCCACCCCTCCTTCTTCCACCCTCTTCTTCAGGCGCGACCTACGCAACTTCAACCCTTCTCTCTTCCTTTCTTCCTGCTCCTCTTGCCTCCCCTCTCTCTCCCACTTCACTTCTTTTTCAGCCACTGAAGCCTCATCCACCTTAACTTCCTCCATCTCCTCTACTCTTGATCATCTTTACCCTCTCTCCTCATTTTACCCTTCTCGCCGACCTGCTCAACCCTGGCTATTAGCTCATCTTTCCTCCATGCGCTGCCTTCTTAGGCACCTTGAACGTTCCTGGCTCAAACACCCAACCACCTCCAACCAATCTGCTTACTTCTACTATCACTCCCACTATGACTCTTGGCTTAAAACTGCTAAGTGCACTTACTACTCCGACCTTCTCCTCTCTCAGTCCTCTCACCCACGCCGTATCTTCCAAACCTTAACTCGACTTCTCTCTCCACCTACCCTCGATCATTCTATTGCCTCTCCTCTCTGCCTCTGATCTTGCCACCTTCTTTTCCAACAAAGTCCTCAATCTCTGACAAACTATCCTCTGCTCCCCTTCTTATTCTCCTCCTCCACCTCCCCCTCCCTTTTCCATCTCCTCATTCACCCCTTTTACTCAATCCGAAGTTGCCCTCCTCCTTTCTAAAACCCATCCCACTACTGAAACTGCTCTCACCTCTGTTCTCAACTCTCTCCTCTCTGCCCGCTACTCTAAACATTCCTCTATTCTGGTCCTACTGGACCTCTCTGCTGCCTTTGACACTGTCGACCACCCTCTACTCCTTAGCACTCTCTCTTCATTTGGCCTTAAAGACTCCATTCTTAATTGGTTCTCCTCCTTCTCTCTAATCACACCTTCTCAGTCTCCTGGGGTGGCTGCACCTCCCCAGTCTCTCTACTCAACCACAGCATTCCCCAAGGTTCTCTCCTAGGCCCCTTTCTCTTTTCACTTTATACTTCCCTCCTTTCTCCCATGATCTCCTCCTTTGATGTCTCACATCATTTCTATACTGATGATACCCAGCTTGTCCTCTCTTTCTCCTCCTTCTCTCCTGACATCCACCATAAACTTTCTTCTTGCCTCTGCTATTAAATCTGGGATGTCCTCTCACTTCCTTACTCTTAATGCAGATAAAACTGAACTCCTTTTCTTCCCTGCCAACACTCTTCCTCCTCCCTCCCCTGCTCCTTTCATTCTCTTTCCTCCTTCCCAACTCCCCTTCTATCCCCATGCCCGCAACCTTGGTCTCCACATTGACCCCCACATCTTTCTTTCTCATCACATTTCCCTCACTGCCAGATCCTGTCATTTCCAACTCTACAACATCTGCAAAATTCGTCCTTTCCTAACCTTCCAAGCTACCAAACTCCTCATTTCCTCCCTCCTCTTCTCCAGACTTTTCTACTGCTCTACTCTTCTCTTTGGACTCCCCTCGTCTCACCTCTCCCCCCTCAAATCTGTCTACCACTCTGCCATTTGCTCGCTCCGCCTCCTCTCACCTCACAACTCCAACTCCTCTTCTCTTAACTCACTATGCTGGCTCCCATTTCACTCCCAGCTCAAATTTAATTTCCTCTGTCTAGTCTTCAAAACCCTCTATGGTCTTGCCCCTCATTACCTATCCCCCCTTCTCACTTTCTAACATCCTTCTCGTTCTCTCCATTCTGCGGATCACTTCCTTCTCTCTACTCCTCCTCTCCCCTGTCCCCCCCTCCTATTTCCGCTCCTTCCAACTTAACATTCCCTTCCATTGGACCCACCTTCCTGTCCCCGTCCGCTCCATCACCTCCTAGCCCTCATTTCACACTTCTCTAAAATACTATCTCTTCCACTCTACCCCCTAGCACCCATTGTTTCCTCTCTCACTACTTAACCCACCTCCACCCACTTCTCCTACCCCTCTCTCACTTCTGCCCCTCTCTATTTGTACTTAACCTCATCATTAATGTAAATTGTTCTTTGTACTGTTTTCTGGTTTAGATTCATTGTCATGTATTGCTTGTTGTATTCACTTGTTCCTCTTGTACAGCGCTTTGGATTAAAGCGCTATATAAATCAAAATAAATACAAAATACAAATACATAAGTGCTGCTAAGATTTCTAGATTGGAAAGATTAACAAGGATGGGCATCACTGATAGCGTAGTGCATATCTGGAGGGGGTGATGATCAAGGTCAGTCATGTTGTAGTTACATAAGTGCTATTAGTGCTTGGGTTATGGGTTTAGCACATTCAATCCAGTCAATTGGAGATAGATATCTCTTGGCCTCAGAGCGTAGTGTTTGCCCAGTGGAAGAAGGCAATGATTCAACTCTGTCATGGCATAGGTACATAAGTGTTACTTTGATTCAGGTTAAACGTCAAGGGCACTGGCTCCAAATAGTTGGAGGTAGATAGCTTCTGGCCTGAGAGCCTATTGAAGGGCCCGTATTGAAGGGGTTACCAAGCAATTTCTTGGACGTGGTGGAAAGTCATGGTCAGGGTGGTCTCTTAAGTTTTAGGGGAAGAGCCAGGTTTTGAGTGCCTTCCGGAAAACCATGTAATCTTAGCTGTTTCTAATGCATGGAGGCAGTAAGTTCCACAAAGTTGCCACCAGGGCTGAGTAGGCGGAACCGTTGATCCTGGCCTAATGGGAGGGGGCACCACTAGGTTGAGGGCTGTGCTTGACCTAAGGGTGAGTGTCATTTTTTATTGTATTTGGGGCCTGCTTTGTGCACCACTCAGTGAGTAATACACAGGATTGGGAGCCAGTGTAGGGTGCGAACAGCGGGTGAGATGTGGCACCTTTCTCCCAGTGTTGGGAGCATTTATTTCTGGTAGTGACTATTCCCCCTTTGTTTACAGCTTGGGAGAGTGTCTATTGGGCTAGTTCCTGTCTTTGAAACCTGCCTTTTGACACAGAACAACATTTCGGGATGTTTCGTTATACCACTCTGACAGTAGTATTCAGGGGAAAGTTTACTGTCATTGCGGAATTGTGAAAAGGACGCAACACATTGAGAAGCTGTTTCCCCACCCAGAAAGTGATATGGAAACCGGGGCTGATCCTCTGGCGGCTCCTATTCAGACCCTCACAAAGCTCCGAGCTGACATGACATCTGCACATGCCGCCATAATCAGCGCCTGGACTCCTTGCAAAGTACTGCTCCAATACTTCCCCCTGATTATGAGTTTGGTGCTTTGCAGGGAGCTTAGCCCCTTCCACAGGGAGCCCATGGTTCTCCTGCAGTCATAGTAACCACCCCATGTTTTTTGATACCTTGCATTAAAAACAGGCATGTGACATTGTATTGTTGGAGCTTTGCCAGGGCAAGGATAGCTTGCTAACCTATGTGTCCCGGTTGAACCAATTTGTTGGGAAAATAGTTTGGCCGACAGATAAGAGGGCAGCCATAGTCTATAAAGGTCTCTTTGGTGATCTTAAGGATGCATTAGCAGTGGTCCCTGCCTTGCCCAATGATTTCCCTTCTCTGTTTGACATTGTATTACAAGTAGATGCCAGGCTTTTGAAACATCTGCATGAAAAAAGGCAGACCCCTTTACCCGTCATGTCTAGATCTGGCAAAAACTCTCGAGACACAGCGGAAGTCAAGAATGAGACAGAACCCATTCAGATTGGCATGGATTGTAGTCCATTGACCACGGAAGAATGAGTAATCAGATGTACCGCCAATTTATGTCTTTATTGTGGCCAAGAGGGTCACTATACATGGTCCTGTTCACGTTGCCCCGGGAATAGGTTGGGAAACATAAAGACTCACTGATAGTCAGGTCTACTGGGATGAGTCTTATCAGTATGGTCCAAGCTGCCAGAAATATAATGACACCAAGACACCATACCACCATGAATCTCTTTTAATCAGCACCATCCCTGAAATAGATTCTTCTGAAGGCAATGTTAGATTCTGGAGCATTCGGAAATGATATTGACATTGACCTCGTCTAAATGTTAGACATACTGATTTTCCTGAAATCTCAGCCTGAGCCTGTCTGTGCTGGCTGGTTTAATTGTCACTTCCAGCCCAGTGGTCGAAGAACCAGCCCTGTTAATCATGAGCACTTAACAGGCTCATTGGAAAGAAATGACCTTCATTCTCAGATTCACACCATTGTTTGGGTTCAACCTCAGGACTCCTTCGCTAAGACCGCATAACTCAGCAGTGGACTGGGCCCAAGGAGTAGTGAAATTATCTGCCAGTTGTTGCCATGCTCATTGTATGTCACCTGCAGTGTTAAAAGAGTTGCTGTGTCAAACGCTGTTATCAAGCCACCACAAGGTAGGAGCTGTTGCTGGCAAACGTACTGAGTCTTGTGAAGGTTTTGCAGACGTGTTCAGGAAAAGACAATCAGTGCAATTAACTCCTCATAGGTACTATGATTTTCCCTTTGATTTAATATCAGGAGCTTGTATTCCCTGTGGCCGTATATAGTCCGTTACCCAGCCCGAAGATCAGATCCTTAAGGAGTACCTAGCCACCACCATAAGGATGATTTTATCCGTCCTTCCCGTTCTCCAGCCACCTCTCTGTTATTTTTCATTCCAAAGAAAGAAGAGGGCCTTTTACCCTGCATAGATTACAGAGCTTTAAATCTAATCACGATCAAGAATCCTTAACTCATTCTGCTAATATCAGTTCTTTTGGATGCCTTGCATGCAACAGTTCTATACACCAAATAGGATCATTGAGGCACTTAGAACCTGCTGAGGATCAGAGAGGGGACAAATGGAAGACCGCATTCCCTACAGGTTATGGGCTCTTTGAATGCTGAGTAATGCCATTCGGTTTATACAATGCTCCAGCCACCTTCAAGCAGTCATGAATGACATATTCCGAGATGTGCTGGACCAATACATCATAGTGTATCTGGATGATATACTGATCTTCTCTGACTCTCTTGGCTTGCATGTCCTCCACGTGAGGAAATATGTCCACGCATATGCAAAACTAGAGAAATGCTCCTTTTATTTAACTCAAATACAGTTCCTGGGGTTCGTCTTTCCCAAGGATGGGGTTTACGTGAGTGACAGCAAGGTCAAAGCTATCTTAGAATGGCTTCCTCCCACTAACCTAAAAGCTGTGCAATCTTTCCTAGGAGTCGCAAATTTCTATTGGAGGTTCCTACACAACTTCTCTGCTATTGTACCACTGAATAGTCTTACTAAACCTTCCATTGCTTTAATTAGCCTAAAGAGGCACAAGAAGCCCGATCCGTCCTTGCCATTTACGTTCGAAGCAGATGCCTCCAATGTAGCAATTGGGGTAACATTGTCTCAGAAATGTCAGTTTACCTAAAAAAGCATTGTGTAGTATTCTCTCTCGAGAATTAACTCCTGCAGAACGCAAAGGTTCAATACTGGAATGTGAATTGTTGGCGATAAAAGCAGCCTTTAAAGAATGGCACCACCATTTGCTGGGAGCACAACTCCAAGTTACTGTTTTCACAGATCACCGTAATTTGCAAGCCTCGGCTTCATTGCAATGCATCAATGTAAGGTAGGCTTGTTGGTACCTATTCTTTTCCCTGTTTAATTCAGAATCATCTATAGACCGGCTGCTCACTAGGGTAAGACAGATGCCCTTTCCCGACTGTTGGACGCTAATTATGAGTCGGGTACACCTTTGTATATCTTGTCCCCTCAGCATTTCGTTTGTCTCTATATTCGTTGCCATCCTTGTTATAAGCTGTACATTCCAGGCTGAGCAGCACCCTAATGATCTTGACATACTGATGGCCACTATGGTTGACGGATTACCCTACATACAAGGGAGTTTGTTCATCCAGGTAGCAACAGAGAAACAGTGGACCGTAGAAAGGGGGCAGGTGTGGGGACAGTTGAGCCATGAGGTGATATGCTTCTGGGGTTCATTGTGCCGCTCAGGTTACCTTGATTGTCTGGATGGTTTTCCATCTGGGTCTTTCTCTCACTGCGGGGTAAAAACATGAGGACTTCTATTGTTTGGTGACCTGCTGAACAGGGGTGATCTTGGATATCTTAAACAAAAAAGGCCAAATGTTGGATGACAGTGTTGCGGGACTGGCCAAGCCTTTTTTACGGAACCCAGGTCTGGGCTGTGTTGGTAGTTATGCCCAATGCATGTCATCAGGATGAGGGCGAATATGATTTCTTTGTCTTCTGTACTCGCCTTACTGATCTTATATGAAAATGGCTGATTCCTCTATCTAAAAAGAAAAAGATATTTACTCTGGCAGAAGAGCTTGATTTATGTAAGATACTAGCAAGCTTATCTGATTGTCACTATTTTTTTTATATAAGGCATGGCTTAGAAGGAGTACCTTTTAGTAATATTGTTGATTGGAAGCTTTTCGTGGATGACATTAACAAAGTGGTTGCTGATCTTTTCTAAATGTGAATGATCTTGGCACTAGCCAGTTCTTCAATGTTGTACAGTTTTTATTTATTTTATACATCTTGATAGTAAAGGTTGTCTGCAAAAGTATTCAATATTAGAAGTAAGCTAATCGATAATATTTCATAAATTGCTCAAGAAGAGGAAACCTGTATTTACCACAAGATGATTTATGATGTTGAATCTGTATTTAGTATCTAATTTTATTCATTTGTTTTTCAGTGGCCCAGTTGTCTATTGTAATTGATTGTTTTGCTTTTGTAATGTTTTGTTGTTGATGTTGGTTTCTACGTTTTCGAATTTGACGCTCATGCGTGAGGGTTTTTGACTGATGTCAATCAATATGTCTCACTGCCACTTTCATTGATGGGCAGGGTAATGTTGTTTCAATTGGTAGCTTTCTCATGCTTCATTTTATTTCATGCAGTAAACACCCTATATGATGTTTTGGACTGAGTTCAAGAAAGTAGATAATGGAATCCATAAACTATTATAGGCCTACTGGAATTTCCAGGGCAGCATTTGCGACATTGACCTGATTGCTCTGAGGAAAAGAGTTGGGACTCTCAAACCTTTGAAAATATTACACTGCTCCACATATGGCTATTGATAACAATTGGGGTTTACATGTAGCGCAACAGCCCCATGATTAGATTAGGCAGGGATTGAAGGGAACATGCATTCCTGTTCAGATATTTCAGGGGAGGGTTGACTTATTTGCACTCCCCACCTGAGAATATTTGGTCCTGTCTTGGAAGGTCCTTGTGAACAAAATGGGATGGAGCGACAACGTCACCTTGGCCGCCCCATTATATGGCAATCCACTACTGCCAGAGTGCCAAAAAATTCCTGGATTGAAAGGCTGGGCAGACATCTCTATCCACACCCGAGGACTGCCATTCAGGATGGTCCTTTTAAAATCCTTTTCCGAGTTACAGAAAGAGTTTCACTTGGGTGTGAGGGTGTTATACGTATCTGCAATTGAGGCATGCCATAGTCTCACAATTAGACGGTGTGTACACTGACTTGGATTCCTCCCATTTCAACCAATGTGTGGTGGCCGCTACGATTTGTAACAAACCTGTTTCCAGGATGTTTGGGATGATTATCGAGAACACAACAGCGTACCTGACGAGACACCGGGCTAGAATGGGACTTTTTCTCTGGGCACTGGAAGATGAGGATTAGACACAGTCTTTTTATGTGCCTAAGGAGATGCCGTATGTTTCAGGTTCTTTACACAGGACATACTATTGCCCTAAGATACTTCATTACATGGGAAAAAGGGAGGAAACACTATGCCCAAAATGCAAGAGGGAAACAGGCATGTTTTTTCCACATGATTTGGGCCTGTCCCCATCTTCAGAACCATATGAGAGCAGTTGGCACTGAGTTCAATAAGGTCCTGAGTTGGAGACGTGTGGTGGATCCAACACTGGATCTCCTCGGTGTCTTAGTAGACCTGTGGTGTTCGCTGTATAATAAGATGCTCACAGCACTGACGCTGGTGCTCACCAAACACAGCCAGGAAGCGGGGAGGCACTGTTCTGCCCAGAATAACCGAATGGTGAGTGGGTCTGGGCAAACATGGCGTTCGAGACAATACCATATGCAATGGGGCCGTGCAATGACAGTTGATACGGTTTGAGAGAAATAGCAAAATGCAAGTTAACACAGGGCGTAGGTAAGGCCTGGGGTACATCATAGGAACCCATGCATGTTCATTATTGTGATGAGTTTTTCGCTCTCATGCTGGTTAAAGAGGAACAAGGGAGGGTGGCGCTTGTGGACGGTTAGGATTACTGGTATATGTTCAATTTTATTCATCTTAAAATGTGACTAAAGCGGAATTATGAAAAAAGAATACTGAGAATCCTTGTCTCTTAATTTAGATGTGTTAGTTCTTACAGACAGACACTGAGCAACTTACTTAAAGGAGCAGTAGTTGCAGATTTGCTCACATCCGCGTGTTTCTAGAGTACTTGCAGTTTCTGGAACTAGAGTATTTTAAGATGAAACGGCAATTCCGGAATTTCAGAAGTGTAGTCGGAATCAGCTCGTCTGTGTGCGTGTTCGCAAGGCTTATTGCGTGAATTAAAATGCAAAGCAAGAGTACAGCTCTTGATGACAAGGAGGAGATGCCTGCTTGCGTCATTGTGAGTGTGTAAAAGTGTACTCTGAGTCATGTTACTGTGACAGCTATATTATATACACAATGCTTGTAAAATAATATTTGGCCCACTTACCCCTCCCCGACTGTCCCATTCCCTTATACACGTTTCTGGTTATCGTGTAAACTCTTCACACTTGTTAACCTATGAGATGCCCCACGCTTTGTACCTCTTTGGGGCTCTGATGTGCATGTTAGCCAAATTCGGGGGCCAGCAAAAACCAGAGATGGACAGTCGGATACTTGCTGTCTTCCATGCTGCAACATGGTGTGGATTGGTGCAAGACGTCCAAAGAAATGAGAGTGTGGGCATGTTTAAGGCTGCATGTCAAGGGGAGCATAAAGCAACCATTTCACCCCATGGGTTCAGAAAATGTATTTAAGGTAAGGAGAGAAATGTGACAAAGTAATAGTAGTAGCAGTTTGTCATGTATAAAGCGCCTTTTATACCATTAGTATGGCCTCAATGCGCTTGTGGGGGGAACGCCATTGGGGCGAGGAGTCCAAGGTATGGGAACATTGCCAGAAGGGTTAGAATGCATGTGTGCATTTGGGCAAATAGAACAATGGGTGGGATGGCCAAGCCCCAGTAATCTACCCATGATGTACAGGCATGTGACTGTAAATCGGTGCTGAGGGGTGGTCAGGAGACTCATTATGTGTCCAGCTAGACCACATTTCTGTCCTGGGACTTAGCTACATTCTAATGGCATAGATGTTGTGCGTTGTGATTTAGGCTGGTGTATGGATGCAAATGCAAGCGGGTCGGCAGCGGTGCCTGCGGCTGTTGTCCACCGAAGTGGTGGTTAGCTACGTACTTTCATCATCAGTTGGCATTTTGCTTAGATGTGCCCTTGGAATCGGTTTGTCCGGTCTGCTCCGAGATTATACTTTACCTTGGGTTTGAGGATATACTGGGCAGGCACAAACTGTATAAATAACTATATTAATAACTGTAAAATGTGTTGTCCATCATCTGACTTCCCCAAGACTATACATCAGTACTTTGTAACAGAGATCCATGCTGATGTGACTTCCGCCACATCCTGCAGTATGGTGTTAAGTCTCAATCCAGGGTCGGGCTACCCAACCTCTGGAAGCCGCCGCCAAGCTTCACAAGATCCATGATGACCCAGCTGAGTCTCCAGGGTCAAGGAAAGAGGGAGGAACTGTCTGTCACATTCTACAGGAAAAGCAGCCGTTTCTGCGAATGCATTTCCTTCCATAAGAAAGGTACTTCAATTGAAAGTACACCAAATGTCTCAATTCCTGGAAAAGCGATTCTAACACCTGCCTTAAACCTCTGTTTCTACAAACTCTGCATTTTGGCCATACTTATTGACCAATTACATCACCAAGACAATAGTAATTGATTAACTGTATTTTGGCTTTGGCATATATGATGGCACTTTGTGAAACCATATGGCCAACAATTCTACAAAGACAGAAGAATGGAAAGAGACCTGTGAAGGAGAATATATGGTTGTCACAGAAACTAGCAACGCTGGCAGCAGGTCCTGTCTGCGACACCAATTGTTATTTCATGTGTTTCCCACCATATTAACCAATGAGGGTTTGTTGTACTACATTTATGCCAATTACGAGTTCTGACATAGCAAGAGTGCCTAGGCTTTAATAACTGGTCCAGGCAGTGGTCAGACTCGCTTCCTTACTATCTGTCCCTTCAAGGGTATCTTGGGTGAGCGCTCACTAGGAACCCTACACCCCTCTAATCCTAAATCATCAGTAGTAGACAAATCACTGCCATGTGATTTAGAATTGTTGTTAGGTCAGTACCTGCAATGTCATGTAATGCAATATGGCACTTGTATTGCGTGTTTTCCCTTAGGTATGGCCTCAAAGCGCTGTAAGGGAACACCCTTGGAGGAGTGAAGCCTGAGGTATGAGCGATTAGTCTGAAGAATGTACAATGCGTGTGTGCATTTTAGCCAGAACTCAGATAGGTAGGGGCGCCTAAGTCCCTGCTAACCACCCATGTAGAGCTAGCTTGTGGATGGGTGCTGTGATGGATATCGGGAGAGTATGCAAGTCAAGGAGACTGATTATGTGTCCAGCCCCAAATTTCTGTTGTGTCATTAGCTACCTTCTAGTGGCAGAGGTGTTGTGCAATGTCTCATCATGTGGCATATGATTGCAGGTGCGTGCAGGTGGGTGGCCGTGCCTGGGCTATTTTCCATCAACATGGAAAGAGATGCATACCATTGGTATGGCCTCAAAGTGCTGTAGTCGAATGCCCTTGGTGTGCATTTTAATGAGGTATGAGAGATTGGTCAGAGGAATTTACATTGCGTGTGTGCATTTTAGCCCATACTCACATAGGTAGGGATTGCTAAGTGCCTATTAGCGACCCATGTATAGCTGGCTTGTGGATGGGGGCTGAGAAGGCAGTCGAGAGAGTATGCAAGTCAAGGAGACCGATTATCCGTTGAGCTAGACTGAATTTCTGTTGTGGGACTTAGCTGCATTTCAGTGGCAGAGATGTTGTTTGATGTGTCATCATGTGGTGTAGGATTACAGATGTGTGCAGGCGCGTGGCCGTGACTTTAGCTATTTTCCATCGACATGGAGTGTGATACGTACTCGTGAGTACTGGATGGTTTCTTATTTCATTAGATTTGAATTCTAAAATGTAGATGGATTAAAAAGAGTAGTTACATTCTAAAGCACAGCTAAATTCAAAACAGTGGCTAGATTCTGAATGCAGCTGGATTCAAACAGTGGCTACATTTCTAAAAGGCAGCAGGATTCTGAAAAAGTGGCTGCATTCTAAGAGCACAGCTAGATTCAAAACAGTGGCTGAATTTCTAAAACGCAGCAGGATTCAAAATAGTGGGTACATTCTAAAAGTGCAGCGAGATTCAAAAGAGTGGCTGCATTCTCAGTGCAGCTGGTGAAATGCAGGATTAGAGGTATTGCACATTTTCACAATGCACTTTATGATTGCGATTTTTATGAACATGATGATGAATTTTAAACTGATGAAATTGTCGTAAACTGTGTATTGTTATGTGGTATATATGCCTGCCTAGCATTTTATGTAGTCAGCTATGGCGGCTTTTAAAATAAACAATGAATAATTAAATAAAGAATCATTTAGCGAAACCATGATACTTTCCTCGTTCCGTTCCCACAGCTTTGCATACATTTCTCAAATGCAGCAGGATTCAAAACAAAGGGTACATTTTAAAATTGCAGCTAGATTCAAAACAGTGGCTAGATTCTCAATGCAGCTAGATTCAAAATAGTGGTTACATTTCTAAAAAGAAGCAGGATTCACAACAGTGGCAGGATTCTAATGTAGCAAGAATTAAAACAGTAGCCGATGCAAAGGTGCAGCTAGATGCAGAACAGTGGCTACATTTCTAAAGCATAGCTACATACAAAAAAAGTGGCTACATTCTCAATGCAGCTAGATTCAAACCAGTGGCTAGAATCTCAATGCAGCCAGGCTCAAACCAGTGGCTACATTTCTAAAATTCAGCTAGATTCAAAACAGTGGATACATTCTAAAGGCGCAGCTAGATCCGAAACAGTGGCATGATTCCAAAGGTAGCTAGATTCTCAACAGTGGCGGTTTCAAGTTATACATTATTGGCTGTGCACAGAAATCATCATCCCTTACCTGAATGTTGCCGTAGACAGGTGTTGGGGTGTAGGCTTAGCTGGGGGACCCAGAGCGAACAGGCACACAGGTGGTGGAGGTGCCAAAGGATGTGCCCTTTGCCTGAGCCCTTAGCCAGCTGTGGCTCTTGACTAAGAGTACTTCCTGGATGCTGGGCCAATCAGGGAGGGGGAGGGCATGTGTGGGAGGAGAAGGGGTCAGGGGAGAAACAGAAGGAGAAGAGCAGAGGGAAGGCCCAATAGAGCATTGATGGCTTTGTGGCTGTGCAGGAGAACCGTCTTGGAAAATGGCCCAAATGCGGATGTGGGTCCTAATGCAGTTGTGGGTCTTGCCAGAGGAGCAGAAATCCGCTCTCTACTCAAGTCACGCTGTAAATAGGAACACGTTGTGTGAAACTATGGATGCAGATGGTCGGTGTTGATGTATGTGGCCATGGCTGTGGGGCACTGTTAGTCTTCTAATGGGAACCAGTCACTGTGCCCACACAGGTTGTCTCAGCAGGAACACTGCTGCCCTATTGGAAAATGCTTACACTAAAGTACACTAAAGTAGTACAGGAGGTCTTCAGGTATCACACCATACCCCAGGTGAGATGGAGCGTTGCATTCACTGGGAGCACTGGGTCTCTGCTTATTGAGGCAGGACAGATAGTCCAGGACTCATGCCTTGGTCGAAGTGGTGATAGTGTGGGTCGGCACATTCTGTCAGATGGTCTGTGCCTGCAGAGAGTGCGCTGTTGACCACCCACACTTTACAGTCTCAGCCTGCCTCTTCCTGCTTAAAGTGCTTGTTTAGCAACAAGAGAAATGCAGCATCACCTACATACTGGCTTGTGTGTAAATATAAACAGGTGCAGCTGCGGGCATTGGCTGTTCCCCTCTGTGACCGTGATTAAAATTTGTGAAGAACAAGCCACGGAGTTGATTGACGGCGGCCCAGTGGTGCATTGTGGAGGCACTCACCATCATTGCATCAGGAAGGACCGTGATACACGAATCCTGAAAAAGCCTTTTCCATGCGTCCAGGTTTACTTCGGCGAGTGCTGGCTGTTCCCCGCTGTTCGTGCTGAGACACCGGGACATCAATGCTTCAGCTTGCTACCTGGACTGCACTGGAATTTTAAGGACTGAACCTTTCAGTCTTCTTTTCCGGCTCTCAACAGAGTGGATTGCAGAGATCTGCAACAACGGGCAGTTGTGAGCGGGGTGCACAAGTGAAAAGAAATATGCTTTTGTTGACTTACCTGCACAACTCATCCCCGCTTGCTTCGTGCCCCCTGTTCCTCTACTCTGTCCCAAATGTGTTCGCATCACCTTGTATAAACTTCGAAGTAGAGATTTAGGCAGTATGGGTCCGTTTTATCAAATGATGGCCCTCCCAGTGTTACAGGATTAGAAAATACTCCAATCCACCAGTGTGCCCTCGGCTCCTGCACAGCATAGGTCTATAAACAATCCAATTCACAGTGATTCAGTATAAGCAGCCCTTAAGATCAGAACATCGATAGAATATTTGTTTGCAGCCACAAACCTCAACACGGATACATGTAGTACGAAAGCTTCCGACCTGCCTCTAGATAAATCAATGGATAATGATACTCAAGATCGATGGAGCTTGAAACACTATTCAATGATGTGGCAGAGCCCTCAGAGAACATTGAGAATAATCCAATTCACACTGTGGCTAGAGACTCCCAACACCATGATATGTCTCCAGGGTCCACAGACTTGCTTGAGGCAAGGCCTAATATATTTGGGACACCTTCATTGGAAACTCTACATTCTCTGCTACCCCAGGCCAAATTCACCCTGTGCACGGTCTCCGAAAAGCCTATGGAAACATGGTCGACGGCACCTGACTCTGATTCTGGTCTCGTCTCTTCCCATTCCTTAATGGCTTTAGGATCAAACGCACCAGTGACCCTTGAAGTCGGCATCCAAACAGGTGTGGATATTTGGCCTGCTGTGGGTACTTCCTGCGATTTACCAACTCAATCATCTTTCTTTAAAATGTGCCCCAAAACTGGTGCTTTTTCCACTAGCATCGTGGATTTTTTCCTTATCACAAGATCAGTAAATTACAATCCTAGGAATCAGGGGTTGTCCAGAAGTGCAATTCCTAAAAACATCAGTAGAAGAAGGTCCACAACCGATAATGGGACATGGGATATGATTTGATATGATAGGTTATTTATAACGCTTAATACTGAGAGGTTTCTAAGTGCGAACCGGGATCAAACCTGTGTTGCTCCATGTCATCTTTCTTCCAAGGGAAGCACGTTGGCGCTGAGCTATCCTCCCGAGACCAAAGCAATGCTTGAATGTATCCTTCCTGACA
Source organism: Ambystoma mexicanum (assembly GCF_040938575.1). Lineage (NCBI taxonomy): Eukaryota > Metazoa > Chordata > Amphibia > Caudata > Ambystomatidae > Ambystoma > Ambystoma mexicanum. Next base: position 844,296,881 of record NC_090932.1, on the reverse strand, counting down.
GGAATAGACCGCTCCTTAATCATTCTAGTGTGCTTGCTCTTTTTCATGAAATCCCAAGTCTCCAGTTGATCATTTCAAGCGACATAATGCTTGTGGAGTTTGCGGTTCAGGACCGCCTGGACATAGTCTCTCTGGATAGTCCATACAGAATCATAGGGGATATAATTAGAAGTAGAGATATTTCAAGCCATGATATATGACATTACTAACGCTAGGGTTTGGAAGCATACAGCCTCAACATTTAACTTAAAGAATGTCTGCCCTCGGAAAGCTGGAGGTTTAAAATTCATGTGCCAGCAGGGACTTGGCGACAGTCGAAGAATCATGTTAGCTGCAGAAAATGATCAATAGCCCTCCTCTTGACTCACCTCAGCACTGGGGATCCCTCTGAATTTCGAAAAAGTGCCCTAATTACTGCCTTTAGCCATTTGTCCAGTCTAAAAGTAACATCTTGGAAAACACATAGACAGAGACAGCTTTTGACTAATATTTCACTAGGTTCCACACTTAGTGGTTTCTCAACTATTCTTTTACAAGACGTGTGGTTTGTAGAACCTCTTCACTTTGGTGTTTTTTAGATGATTCGGCAACCTGCTTCTCGAGGTCACATACGCCGGCCATCTGAGTGGCTATTTCTAGCATCATTCAAAAGCTCTTGTGGTTTTATCATTAGAAAAATGTATTCGATGTGTGAAGGTACCCTGGCCGTGAGTATTACTTATTGCGCAAATCATGTTCTTTTGTCTTTTTTGGTTATAAACATATACTGCAAGCCAAGGAAGTCTGACATCACAGCATTTCAGTGAGGACTAACAAGTATTATGGACAAATGGAATATCAGTACCCCCCCCCCATGATTTGATCTTGATTGGGGAGATTTTAACACCAACTGTCTAGATCTTGATGATCATTACGATGCGGGAAATATCTGCTCCACTAACTCCTTTACATCTGCGGAATACCTATAGTCTGCGTTTATGACGAACACTGGTTTACGTATGCTTAACAGCAACATTGAGGGGGATCTTTATGGTGCAGACAAATGGCATAGAGGTGAATATGTGTCTTGTATTAATGTTATGTTTGTGCGTGAGACTCACTTGCACAAATTCTTGTGATTCTCTATCCATAAAACTGAGTTGAGTGATCTTAACTTGCTGACTGCTGGATTGGGCTTTGTGCTGCCGTCTGCAAAGAACACAGGCCTCAGAAAGCTAGAAATTAAGCCCTTGGGATCCTGAGTTACTTGGAGACTGCAAAACATCACTAAATTCAACAAATGTCTAGACAAACCAATGGCAGATACTGAGACAAAAATGAGCACACTAATTTCGCCCACATCTTTGAGATATTGCCCTTTAAAGGGGATAGAGGCAGTTTTGTGACCACCCCCAAATGTATGAGGCCATTCACTTGAATAAAATGACACTCCGGCGACTGGTGAGGACCGCCCAGAGAGGGCCTGAATAACCTGCCACTAAAACAAAGAAATTAAATCTTTCAAACAAAATTATAAAAACTGGTTGCTACGCCGTCTTCACCTTGTGCTACAGCATGAGGTGGAAGCCATGCTAGGAATTTTGGCCACAGTTGGGCATCCAAATGTATCCAATACCAAATACAGTTATGTTTCTGCTCTTTATGCTTTAGGAAGTCCAGCTATGCTGCGGCCTACACATTTCTCAGAGAATAAATGGACTCTCCTTTTAGACATCAAGGACGGACATTCTATTATTAATCGGGCAATCTTCGGATTCTACAGCACTGGGGCCCAAAGGCCTGCCACACATGGTTCTGAAGAGTGCCCCGGCACTGTGGTCTATAATTCTCTTCACACTCTTCTCTAATATAATTTCTGCAATGAAAACTCCACTGTCTTGGAAGTTCTCCATGGTAGTCCCTATTTATGAACAAGGTGCAGTTTGTTTAAATCTGTGTACTTATAGACTGATTACCCTACTTGATGTAGATAGTAGAATCTGTGTTGTAATACTTATAAAAGAAATTGAAACATTGTGGCAATCAAAACAGGACATTTGAATGAATTTCAGACCAGCTTCCGACAGAAGATTGGTAGCTCCCTAAACGGGTTGATTATCAGTCTATTAAAGCAGAAAACCACTAAAACAAATAATCTACTTATTAATATGGGTTTTGTTGAGTTTACCTCTGCTTTTGATACAGTGGGCCTCATTACACGGTAGGCGGTGAGCCATGGCGCTATTAGCGCCATGGCTCATGCCGGTAAAATACCGGCACCGCCTTGGCGGAAAGGGGATTTACCGCCCCATTCCAAGGTTGGAGGGGCGGTAAATCCCCCTTCCGCCATTGCCCTTCCCCATTCCCATTTCTGCCCCATAGGGCTCTATGGGAATGGGGAAGGCGCTAATTACGGCACCGCAATTTTGCGGTGCCGTAATTAGCTCCGAGGTCCCTTAGCGGGTTGGTTTTTAACGCCTGCAAAAAGCAGGCGTTAAAGCACCAACCCGCTAAGGGACCTCGTAGTAAGGCGGTAGGGATTTACCGGTACCGCCATCCGTGTAATGAGGCCCAGTGAGTCACAATATTTTGTGGCAGAAGCTCTCCGATTGGGTCCTCCGTAGTGGCCTGTTAAATATTTTGGTTCACTTGCCCACAGACACCTATATCAAAGTTAGACGGATTTTTAATGGTGACACAACAGAGACAACATTTCAACATACCGTGGTCTTAGGCAGGGATGCATGTTGGCACCAGTCAGTTCTTGGAACCATCTGCATTCGCAACTCCTCAATTTGTCGATCTTCGCCTGTTATGGTTAGCGTATTTGGACGATATAGTAACCTTGAAAAGTTATGCAAAAGCCAATGACTTAATAATTAATACAATAAAACCAAAGTGCTAAGACTTTCCACCACGCAACGAGGACCAGTGTTAAGTGTTTTTAGATGGTGTGCCCTTAGAGGATATGACACATTTCACTTATTTGGGTATCCCTTTGTTTGCTAGCAAGAACAAGGCAGCATTGAAGTGTGTGTTACATTCTAAAGCTAACAAATTGATACCAAAAATGAAAAACGTAACTAATTCGGAACATTTTCAATTTTGCAGATTGTTAAATATTATAATGGCAAGGTCATACCCCAAATCATTTGTGGTATAGAAGCTATACTTACCTTTAACAATTTGGGCTTGGTTGAGGCCAACATTTGCACGAGTGTGTTGCACCTTTCTATGGGTGTTCCTGCAGCAGTGATTCGATACGAACTGGGCTTGCTCTGCGTAAAAGGCTAGAGCATTGTGGAATCTGCTAGTTTTGCATAGCAAACTATTATTGCCCCTGGAACTCATTGTATGTAGATCTACGTGAATTCTATAGGGGACACAATGGCGACATTTATGGTGATGGATTGAAAAATGTAATCAGACCTCGAGTCGAGTAAAGGAAAATTGGTGTTGACCTCACATCTTGTAAAACAATCATTGGCAAAGCCAATCGTTTTGGCGTTTACTGATGTGCTTTGCATAATGCATTTATAGGCCCCAGAGTGCAAGGAGGCGAGTGTAAACTTTTAAAGGGAGGTATGATTAGGGGGGCAGGTGTGCAATAGAATGAGAAGGGGAATAGAGCAAGGGAGGAAGCCATTGATAGACGGTACCATCGATGAGCAAGAGGAAATGTGAGCGAGAAAATGTCAGAGTGAGAGGGTAATAAATAAATAAAGCGAGAGTGTGATAGGAAGGATGAGGGGATGGGGAGAGGGTAAGAAGGGTTGGTCGGGTATGGAGGAGGTAAGGTGGGTGTGTTGCATGGTGGGGTAAAGAGAGAGGGGGTAGGGCTCAGTAGAGAAATCGGTTAGGATGGGTGCATAGGGGTAGAAAGAGAAGGATGGGTTTGGTAGCGATAGAGCGAAGGGGGTGGGTCAGTGAGGGTAGAGAGGGTGAGGGTTGTGGTAGAAAGAGTTGGTAGGGTGGGTGAGGAAGAGAGTTTTGAAGGCTTGGTGGGTGGGGTAGAGAGAGTTGGGTAAGGTGAGTGGGTGGGGTGGAGAAGATAGATTTTTACAGAGAGGTGGGCCGGGTAGAGATAGTGGAGTAGGGTGAATGGGGGTAGAGAGTGGGGTAAGGTAGGTGGCAGTAGAGAGAGTGGGGTAGAGTGGGTGGGTGAGTGAGATGTAGAGAGTGGGTGCTGGGTGAGTGTAGAAAGAGTGGGTGGTGGTGGATGGGGTAGAAAGAGTGGAGGTAGAGACAGAGGGGTATGGAGAGAGAATGGGGGTGGGTTGATTGAGATTAGAGAGCATGAGGGTGCAGAGCATGGGGTCGGGTGATGGTGATAGAAACAGGGGGTATGTAGAGAGAATGGGGATGGGGAGTAGACAATGGGTGTAGAGAGAGTGGGGTTTAGTGGGAGTAGAGACGGTTGGGATAGAGAGAGTGGTAGTAAGGTTGGGTGGATTGAGGTTAGAGACAGTGGGGGTACAGAGAGTAGGTGTAGGATGGGTGGGGTGGAGAGCGGTTTAGGATGGGTGAATTGAGATTAGAGAGAGTGGGGGTAGGGTGGGTGGGTAAGGGTAGAGAGAGTGGGGATGGAGAGAGTGGGACTCGAGAGACTGGGGGTAGGGAGAGGTGATAAAGTGGGGGTAGGGTAAGTGAGTATGGAGCAGGTTGGGGTAGGGTGGTGGTAGAGCAACCTGTTTCCCTCCAGATGTTTTGGACTGCAACCACCATGAGTTCTCACTATTAACTTTACTGGCTAAAACTGATGGGAGTTGTATCTAATGTATCCGGCGAGCAAAAGGTTGCAGACCCATGTGCTAAAGATTTATATTTATATTTTCAGAATGCACATTGCATAACAAAACTGTGAGTTACACGGTACGTTTAATAACACCTTTAACAGCAATGCTTTTCTCATTATCCATGTGCAATATTCAAAATTGCCGCATTGACCCACAACCACCGATGGCAGCGAAAACGGTCTGATGAGGTGGGAAATTAACTTTTATATGAGCTCCTATGACCTGGCTGGCTGCGTACTCTTTCACATGTGATAGTCATCTGAAGTTTCTCAATGTTATTTATTTATTGTTATTACTGGTTAGCCGCCTGCACAGTGCTATTCTGCACAACCATGTATGCTTAAAAGCGTACGCATCCACACCCACCTCAAGGTTACACAAACCGCACGTGACTTACAGGCAAACACACAAAATTACCAAACAACTAAAGTACAACCCGTGAGAAAACGCACATTCACGCGCCCCTACATGGGGCAACTGCTCACTGAACAAGTATATATTCGCATGTGCCCAGAATGTGAAGCACGATTAAAGTTGCAGTCAAAGACCACCTAGAACACTGGGAAAAGCACGTATTGAAGGACACACAGTCCCAATCACTGATACACAATCACCTGAACTATTAGGCACAAGGATACTACACGACAAAGACACATGAAGGAACATCCCATGAGTAGTAATAGACACATGCATTGGTAGGCACATGAAGGAAGTCACAATTAAGTGCAGGTATATATATATACATGGCAACGGGCAGAACCGCATAGAGGAGTGAGGCTTTACATACCGAGGGCCATAGCGGTTGTAATAAAAGCAATCAAATTAAGGCAATGGTAGAAATATACAGAATCAACCTCTTAACTAACAACAGTTCAAGCATTTGGCATGCTATGAGCATTCAAAGAAGTTTTTCAAACTAGATAACCATGCTGCCCCCGACACAGCGAATGATGCGGACAGGAGGCGCCAGCCTGTTCCTCACTTGGGCAAGTTTGGGGGGTGGAAGGTCTGGGTGGCAAATAAGCTCACGGTGCTGTCCCCCACTGAGGCGAACAATGTGTAGAAGGGAGGTGCTGCCAGCCTCTACCCAACCACTCGGAGTAGGCACGCAATCCCACCTAGATAACTCACATTACTCCCTAAGATACCTGGGACCCATATGCAGTGTGACCGAGACTGCTGCCGACAGACTCTCGGGTTCCCATGCCCATGCCAGCTATTTGGCATGCAGTACCCACGAAAAGGGACAAAGGAAAGGAAAGATTCTGGCCCAAAGAAAAATCAACCGAGTTGGTGCGCAATGCCAGCCAAAAAAGGAACAAAGAAAAAAGAAACATTTCCATCCTCAAAGCCCCACCCCGGGCCACAATCGAGTGTGACTAAGGTTGCCACCTGACCACACGAGCCCCCGATGTCAGAGCAATATTTAATCCAAAGCACCATCCCTTCAACTTAACCTTTCTGAGGCCGAGAAAGGGGATCCGACCTGGAGAAAGTCCTGACCGCCTGGAGTCAGGCAGCAGCTGTCAGCAGACACTGTGCTGCCTCTCTCTTGTAATGCTGAAATAAAATGGCCGCCTGGGGGAAACAAGCACATACTGGAGATCCAATCACATCATACTGACATCACTAACTGCATATCCAATCAGGTGCTACTTACAGCAGAAAACACTAGACACCCACACCCACAAGCAAGTACATGGACATTTTGAGAGAAATTTTAGAACAAAATTATACCAGTAACTTGTTTATTTTTAGCACAAAATACATTAAAATATGTAACATAACTTAAAAAGCTGCAGTAAATATTTTTTAAAGCATAAATCAAGTCAAATACCTTTGTATTCACAATAATGCATGGCGTCTGCCATTTTGTAAGTAAATATGGCTGACACATACAGCACACAATACAAATGCAGGTAAAGAGTGCAAAAAGGGGTGTGGTTTAAGGGTGGGAATGGGAGGAAAATCATATAGATTTGACTTAGAGATGGGTGTTAAATGGGTGGGACACATAGCCACACAACACAAATCCATCCTCATACGTCATCTGCATAGAAAATCATTAGAGACCCTCATTCAAAGCCCTTTTTGAAGCTCTTATATTAAAGCTCTTATTTTAATGACAATAGTTTTGGCTTAAAGGTAGTGGTTTCAGCGCCAACTAATAGCCAAAAGTAAAAATGGCTCTGGCAACAGAATGAAATATCTCGGTGTAAGCTCTACTTTGATGTTGCTTAAAAGTACAAAACAGAGGCATATTGCCCCATTATCTCATCAAGCTCCTGGGTGCTATATGGAGACAACAGTCCATTTCAATGTATTACTTGCCAAAGAAATACAACACAATAGGGATAAAATAGAACACCCATCTCCATGTTGTCGCTTTTGTGAGTCTGAAGGAATAGAAACCTTAGAACATCTCTTCGTAATGTGTCCTGCTCTTCTTGACCTTAGAATTACATATTTCGGAAAATGTGTTTACAACATTGCCTTTCTGGTCCATATGTTTTTGGGAATTAATGCCTCTTTAACCTTGGCTGTACTTGGATTTTTTAAAACATTAAAAATTCATTGAGTACAGAGAAATCAGGTACTCCTTAATTAGTGTAACATGTTATTGTCCTATGTACATATGATACATTTTTACCTACATGAAATGTACTTATACATCTTTTTGCATTTTTTGCAAATTCTTTTTCGTTTATTTTTTGTAAAGGTTTAAATAAACTCATAAAAAACAGGTGCTTTCCTGGCACGTTGACTGCATTTCCTGCTGTTATTGTGGGAGGGTTTTCAACCATCCTTCCAACCCAGGCTATTAGCACTGCTACTTTTTTTTGGTATGTGGCCAGACGTGTGCATTTCAAGTCTCTATGTCTTGTACACAGGGCCGTCCATGCTCTGCAGCCTGAGTACCTACAGCGTAAATTTAGTCCTTATGGCCTAGATTTCAGTTTGTCCGAATTTGTGGCTGCTCCTTTTCTGTGATGGCTGCCAAGCTGTGGAATGCCCTTCGGTCCACTGTGGCTCACTTACAATTTAGACGTGCATTAAAAACTGCTCTTTTAGATTTCCTGTGCTGGGCCATTGTAGGTGCCGTAATAGTCTTGCAGTGCCAGGTTGCCTTTTTGGTGTTAGTTGCGTTGTAGCACGGTACAAAATGGATAACATAAAATAACATAACATAACAGAGTTGTTCCGGCCAGTTGAGCTCGTTGCCAGCTGGTACACTCTTCATCAACGATGCTCATACTGCTCACTACACTGCAGTTTTGGAGAACTAATACATCTTTGTGCAGTGCATATCAAGTTTTTTTCAACGTGTTATTTTGGATTGTTTAAAATTAGGTTATGTGGTAGTGTTGCATTTGTGCTAAGTGATGGTAATGGCAGCAGGAAGCACTGCTTAAGTCACTGAACAGCAGACCTGTTGGATACGACTCAATCAAAGCCGTGTCCCACATATGGAAAAAGTTAACAGGTGTGGTGTTTAAAGCGGTTTATTGCTTTTCTGAGTTTGTGGAGCCCCCGTGTTTACTGCAGCCATTCATAAAAAAGTAAAGCGCAATAAAAGACGGTCAACGCCAAAACTATTGGCTTTTGCCGATGTGTGTTACTGCAGTTCTATTATACTTTGCAACAAGATAGCTCAGCAGGGATTAATTAGCTAAAGGCTTTCCTCTGCTGAGATATCGTGTCACAAAGTACCATACAGACTTGCAGTTCTATGCGAGCTTTTAGCTCACCCCTTTAATCTGACATTCCCTGGTGAACCAGGAAACTAAAACAAGTGTGAGCTATTTTTTTTAAGTCTGTGAGTTTGAGATTGCTATAGGTTTGATTACACCTCCAAATTGCCTCAAGTATGTGGCTTCATTTCTTCAAATATTTTCTTTATTTGTCTACCTTAAAGAATGTTTTATTAGACTTTTGAAATTTGGGATTTGGACTGAAATTTTTCATAGTGTATTTCTTCTTTGCATGTCATTAAATGGTTCACACGCTTGCCTAACATTTGAAGGGGTCAATTGTAGGCTACTTTGGTCTCTGACTGGGCAGCATGTTTGAATCCTTATACTTAATAATTTTTACGTTAGTTCTTTGCACATTGTAGAAATGCTTTCACAACTCATCCTATATCCTGCCATTTTCAGGCACTTAATCATCCCTGAGCCCCAACTTCCCATCCCCCTCTTCTACAAGGTGCAAACTCCCCATTTCAAAACCTCTTCTGGAACCAGGACTGCGTGTTCCAAGAAGCCATGAATAGGGTAAGTGACTGGGGTGCCAAACAACCAGCCTATTAAACAGATTCTGAGAGTGGAACTGCCACAGGGTGTCTCAAACCAGAGCACTACTTCCGCTGCTCACTGCTGCCCCCTACCTGCCAAGAAATAAGAATATCTTCCCAACTTCAGAATTGCTGACAACTTTACCTTGTCATTCACTAACTGCAAAATTGTGTATTTGCTCTTGAGAACACACTTCACTATCGCTGAGCCCATCCTTCTGTGGGGGATGCCTTACTTATGCATTTTATCTCACATGAATTTGCCAAGAAGCCGCCATAGTGGCAGAACTGGCCCTATTTAAGACCACTTTCTGTTACATTCCAAAACATGGATTCAACACCCAATATTTACTGAGGGTGTCCTCTGAAAGGGTCAGGGAATAAATGCAGGATTATTTATTTTATATTTTGAGGTGCAGTCAAAATGAGGGTTTTGGATACACAGGGCAAGATAGGCTTTATGTTTGGTTATCTTTAAGCCTTTTTTACCACTTACACTTAAAATCAGAATGCATTTTCAAAATGTCAAATGTCTATATTACATATGCAGAGATTTAGAATTGACTTCTGTTTTTCTATTGTGACATTTTTACCCTTATAAGGCATTATCATGTTAGCAACCGGTTTCATTTACCCTGGTGTAGTGAACAATGTTCTCGAGAAATACGGAACAGAAACATGACTATTGGCCGTTTACAGAACGTTTTCCAGCAGGGTTTGTGAATTAGGCCCTATGTCTCTCTTCTCCCCAACCCACATCCCCTCACCCTCAACTCTTTTCGAGGAATTGCAAGACAGACGCAAAGCACTGACCAAAGTTGGGTGTGTGCATATTTTCACAAAGGAAACCCCACATTTTATAATCATGATTGGTTATTTATAACGCACAGACGTTTCTAAGCGCGGACCCAGGGATTGAACCTGTGTTGCGTCGCGCTCATCTTGCACGAGCGCGTTGCCCCTGAGCTATCCTCCCGAGACATTTTATCTTCAATGGTCGCAAACAGAACCTCAGATCAATGCCACTAGGCTGCCACCTTCAAAGACCAGCTGGCATTAAACGTGACGTTGCCAGCCAAAACTGGCGTTGCTTTGGAGGGTTCAAAGAAGGCAGAGCCTGCGGAAAAGCACGTTGAAAGAAACCATCATTGCTATCATGGCATTGCAGGAAAGTGACATCTCTGCCATGCATACACCTTAACGTCCCTTTAAAAACACATCATAGAGTTTGGAAACCTCGTGTTGCAAGTGGCCACATTCTTAAAACTTGAAGAAATCCATTTTGCATGCAATGTGTTTGAGAGACATAAACACATTAAAGTTAGAGGTCAAAGTCAATAAAATAGGTTTCCAAAGGCCTCATAGTACACGTCAATGCTGAGCTATTTTCAATTGGGTAGTGCAAAATTTCTATTAAGTGTAGTTAGCAGCATCATTTTCTAAACGCTCAAACCAATGACGTCTTCCACTTAGGCATGGCTCGGCCTTGGCCATCTCTTCTTATAGATGCCGCGCGCTGCTAAGTGCTTCCGCATATCTGAGACGCTGAGCCACACCCACCATTAGTGCATGGCGGGGGCAGGCCTTGTCAGCCATGAATGAAGAAATAATGGCCGCCCTTCGCCTTTGGAAATCGGTGCTGGAGAGAGTACGTTTGTTATAATGTTTAAAGGTTTAAGTAAAGCAGCAGGAAATGCTTCTGTTCTAAGGTGATAACTACCACAGGACGCTGAATTAGATGTAATATTAGGGAGACGTACACATGTACACACGCGCACACATGCACACTCACATTGGACACGGTTTAACACTACTCAGAGGAAGGGATATGAAATCATCCATCCAAAAGCACACACATATGCTGGGCACAGACTAAATATACCGGGGACACCAAGGCGACAGGAGACATGCACACACACAGACACACACACACACACATACTCATATTGCACAGAGTATAAAATTACTCAAAGAAGGGAATATTAAACCATCCATCCAAGAACACACACGAAAGCACATGCTGAGCACAGTCCAAAGAAGGAGAAATTAATGTGAAATCACACATACACACACATTCACACTCACCTTGGACACAGTATACAAATTACTCAAACAAGGGAATAGGAAAACATGCATCCAAAAACACACACAAGCACATGTTGGGCACAGTACAAACATATAGGGAAGACAGATATGAGAGTGTGTGCGCGCGACACACACACACCTTAAAAATACACAGGCAAGTATATGAAAGTTCACACATACACATAACATGGAAGTGTCCGGACATACACGCAGCCACGCCCTCATGCTTACACACACTGACGCGCAGAAGACATTACATTTATATTCAGACGGATCCCCACAAACTACCACGCATAATGATCACTCATACAGACACCCACAGACACACACACACATACAATGCAAGAAACGAATAAATGGGCCCATTGGTGCCAATAGAGAGCCCATGTGCATGCCAACAAACATACACACAAATGTATAGACATGACACAGACAAAGCACATGCACAATGCACATATGCTCATTCTGCAACAGATGCTTCTAACTTCCGCAGACATTCCCATCTTACAAAGGAACATACCAAAACAACATGAACACATCTAAAATACACACACACACTAAGGAACACATATGCAACAACAATCACATGCAAACACACCAAGAAACTTAAGCACACATTTAGTTGGGGAAAAAATGAAGTTAAAAGGAGTTAATCTAAAGTCTACAAACATTGGAAATGACAACATTAAGCTTACTGAAAAATAAAGATAGCATCCAGCTGTTTTATAACGTCCTTTTCTTAGACCATGTGATCAGGGGTAGTTACAGAGAATGCTTGGGAGGAAGGAGGAGATAGAGACCAGGAAACCAATGAGGCCCATAAAAACAGGTCATGGGACACCCCACCAATGGGGTGAGGACTTAAGATAAATGAGAAGAGGAAGTCACATGGCAGATGGGACGATGATGTAGAGACCTGGAAGAGGTGACGAGGAAGCAGTAACTGCAGAAGGGTGGAGGTTACTGACCCTGGAAGTGACTATGCTCTGCCCTTGCTGAGGATGGACCCAGAGGGAGGACATTACAGAAGAGGCCAGTCTGCTTGAGAGGTCTGAGGTCTGCTGGTAGTGACATGAAATTGGCAGAGAGCCCAGAGAATGGCATCAATAGAGACGTTGGAGATGATGCCATGAACATGGTGTGAAGCCTTTTGAGAAATATAGGGACGGATAACCGGGGAGTGAAGCGGTGTGCAGTAAGAGGACAGGGATGCCCTAATATTGGTAGCACATGGGAAGATCTTTTAAGCAGATTTATCAGTGTTATGCTTAATCCCCTCTCTTTGTGAGACCCACATCACTTGTTGCTGGACTTCTGGACCTTTTTCTTGTTCTCCCTCTTCATACCTTTTGCTCTGATTGTGGGAACCCTGTTCATTTTGATTTTACTTTATTTTAAGGAGTCATGCTTCCCCCATACCTTTTTTAAAGCTCCAGTGTGTCTGCGAGGACAGGAAGCATGGGAGGATCCTTAAACTGTGTTATCCTTTGTCTTCTGGTGTGCCTGAAAGGACTAAGGTTTGCAGAAGGGGTTTGGGTTGCTTAGCAAAAAATGGATGGGTTATGCCCAAGCGTTATCTGGTAACATGAAAAAGAGAGAGTTGGTGGGCAAGGCTGATGGGCCACCTGTGTAATAGTGGATACAATAAGAAGAGAGTCATTTACTCCATTTTTAAGACTGGTTTTTACTTCCGTTCACAAAGTCTTGATAGACTAGTAGCCCAGTCATTGTTGTATTTCTGTAAACTGCAGGGAGAGTTTACAGAGGATGATTGTGAAATCCTAATGAAAGGTGAAGTTCCCGAGGCAGAAGGCAAGTCGACCACTGGAGCAGAAGATCTGAAGAAGATGACCAGAGATGCCTGCAACCCCTTCCAGCAACCACGAAGAGACCACTGCTGTCCTGACCCTGTTTTCGAATTGACAGAGGGGAAACAAAGCTGAAGTAAAGGGGAGGAAATACCCTGGAGGTTTGCATGCATAACTAGGGGATTTATGCTGTATCCTGGGAAATATAGGAAGTATCACAGCAGTAAACTGTTAGTTAAAAATAGCCCTGACGGCGCATGCCGAGAAATGCTGTAAATGTGTTAAAAGACACCATGAGACAAAGAGCACCCTGACGCTGAATCCTGGGAACTCAGTGAAAGTATTAAATCATCTACAATACATTAGGGCTCATTACATGGTGGTGATGTAATGTTATTGCCATGAAATTACTGCCAAACTCGATTATAATTACCACTCTTTGGTCCTATGAATTTACAGCAGGTGTAGCGGGAGTATAATACACAATTTTTGTATTTATATGACCTCCACGCAGATTTTTCCAGAATGTATGCAAGCAGTATTACTGATTATTTGAGGTAAAGTGGAGGAGTTACTTACTTCTAGGACGGAGGTAAATGCTCCACTTCACTTCTAAAGTGCGGCAGTGCAGTAAAGTGGTGGTGAAGTGGCAATAATTCCATTACCTATCGCAGTCATTCATGTGTTGATGCAGAGTTGTCTTTTTTTACATGCTCTTTGAATGTCTCAGGGAGTCATGGAAGCAGACAGGACTTTGCAGATTCATAGCTAAGGATTGCAGGGGATTATCCCAGTCAATTTGGTTTTTATGTTTTTTATGGTCATTGTTTTGTCATATTTGTATATTTAATGTTTTTATGAATTATGGAAGCAGATGGCACTTTGTCACTCATGCTCTTTGGTATATGCACTTTGTGTATGTTTTTAACATGTATTTAGCTCATTGTTTAATGTTTCATTTGTGATTTTTGATGTATTCATATTTGAGCCGTGAAACGATCATAAATTGTTGTCATTGTATTTAGGTTACCTTCATGCACACCCTTTTGTCTAGGTTAATTGCATTTGGGGTAAAGGTTTTGGGGCACACTTATCTCTTGTTTTGTGAATAATTCCATTAACGCCATTTAACACAATTTTTTCCCCATACTGCTGATGTTATAAAGAGGCTAATTGTGATTTTTAAAAAAACCTTGATGGTATATTCGGGGGAAATAAAGTGAAATTGTTGAAAGACATTATGAGATAGGGAGTAAGCTATGTTCTGGGAAAGGTAGTGCAAGAACCAACATGTTCACATGACACCGTCCCATAAACGTATCCCGGGAGGACAGTTTTGATTGATTGATAATTTATTTATAATGTGCCTATACACACGTGTGTGAAGACTCAACCAGGCAAGGGAGGGGAACAAGGGAGAAACAAGACAAACAATCTTACAAGCCCGAGAATAATTTAGTTTGTGCAAGTGCGTAGACAAGAAGTACAGGGGAGAGGAAATGGAGAAGTGCTCCCAGAGCAGAAGTGTCCTGGGAAAAGTGCAAGGAGGGCAGGGCCTCTCTAGGGAATCACACCCAGTTAGTGCAAGGATGGCCAGGAGGCAGTGCAGGAAGGCCAGGCGGCAACTGTGAGGGACTGGATGGGGGGATTGGTGTCCTGTATGGCTCAGAGGAGCACCAGGCAGCCAGTCAGCATCACTATGCAGGAGGAAGGGAAGGTTAGCAAAGGAGAGGCAAAGAGAAAGGAGAAGGGGGAAAGGTTAGCAGAGGAGAGGCAGAGAGAAGGAGGAGGAGAAAAGGAAGGTCTTGAGGAGCTACCTGAATATATGGACATCAGGCTCAAGGCAGAGAGCGGCGGTGAAGCCATTCCAGAGGGAGGCACCTGCAGAGGGAAGCGATTCCACTACCCAGTCTCCGTTTGGAGAAGTGACTCACCTACATAGCATTTGAAGTAGACGAGCGGAGGGCTCTGGTAGGAAGGTACTTAGTAAGAGAGCGTTGTGGATAGTCCCAGGCCCAGAAAGCTTTGTGTATGATGTAGCGGTCTTGATCTTGATCCATGCAGTCACCGGGAGCCAGTAGAGGGATTTCAGAGCCAGAGAGATGCTGTCCCCGGGCTTGAGGCCAAGGATAGGTTTTGCGGTCCTGTTCTGAATGAGTTGAAGAGGGCGAAGGGCAGAGTTGGGTAGATTGAGAAGGGGGCTGTTGCAGTAGTCCATCCTAGAGAAAACCAGGGCTATGGAGACTGTGAGCTTCTGGGGGAAGGTCAGAAAAGGTATAATACCTCTGAGGAGGTGCAGTTGGAAATGGGACTTTTTGGCAATGTCCATGATGTGTGCAGAGAAGAAGAGAGTAGAGTCGAAGATTACCCCAAGGTTTCTTGCCTCATAAGAGGGTAAGGGCATAGGGTCAAGGGAGGCAGGCCAGAGTGAGAGGGGGAAAAGTGAGAGCCGGAGTCCCAATGAGAAGGATCTCTGTCTTGCTGGAATTATTGCACAGATCATTAGAGGCACACCATGCCTGAATAGTGGAGAGACAGTAAGGGATGAGCGCGGAGGAGGAGGAGGCTGAGGGTAGCCTGAAAGAGAGTTGCGTGTCATCGCGTAACACAGAAAGTTAGAGGGAAAGGTGGAGATCAGGAGGGTCAAGGGGACAAGATAGATATTGAAGAACCAGGGGAAGAGTGTAGAACCCTAGGGAACTCCACATGTGGAGAGTGTGGTGGTGGAGAAGAAGGACCCAAGTTCAACATGGGAGGGCCGGTCTAAGAGGAAAGAGGATAGCCACGCCAGAGCCTGATTCGTGATGCCCAGGGTATCTCAGAGATGGGCGATCAGGATGTTGTGTTTCACCATGTCAAAAGCAGAGGAGAGGTCAAGGAGAACGAGGACGGAGGCAAAGTTAGTGTCAAGGTTAGCGAGCAAATCTTCACGGGTGTTCAGGAGAGCAGTTTTCTGTGCGGACTGATCATCACAGAGACAACCAACAGCTTCGGTGTGGAGGGTTAGTTCGGAGATAGCCTTTTTCTCCAGGATTTTCTCCAGGAAAGGAGTGAGAGAGATTAGGCGATAGTTTGCCAGAATGGAGGGATCGACAGAAGTTTTTATTGAGCAGGGTATACACAAGGGAGTGGCAAAAGAGTGGTTGCAGAGATCGGCCAAGGCTGGGCCAAGAGAGTCAATGCTGTCCTTAATGGATCTGGAGGGACAGTGCATCACTTGTTTGGATGAGACTTTCATAGACCGGACTTGTATAGAAACTTCATCAGGTGTGACAGGAGAGAGCGAGGAGAGAAGGAGATGAGAGGGGGCAGCCAAGGAGGGCCTGGGAGCGGAAGAGGGTGGGAAGGGAGCAGATGAGAGTGAGGACAGGATGTCCAGAGTTTTAGTGGTGAAAGGCCAGGACCGAGAAGAGGGTCTGGGTGGGTATGGTAGAGGAGGATACTGCCATAGGATTGTCCAGCTCTTTGCAGGTTTTGAATAGTTTGGCCTTGTTGCTAGAGGCCACAGAGATGCAGGCTTGGATATATACCCTCTTTTTAGAGAGGATGGAGAGTCTATATTGCCTTTGGAGTAGGCAGCAGGCCAGTTTGTCAGAGGGGGTACCTGAAGCTCCCCATTTCTGTTCTGCTGCTCTGTACTTGCATTTCAGGGCAGCCAGATCAGAGTCGTACCAAGAATTGCACTTTTTGGTAGGCTTCATGCGTATCCTCATGACGGGTGCAAGGATATCAAGAGTGTTAGAGATAGAAAGGTGAAGGTTGGAAAGAGCTGTGTCAGGATGGGAGTCAGCTGCAGGAGTATGAAGAGGAGAGTAAGTGGAGGCAAAGGCTGCCACTGACACTCGTTTCATGGGTCGAATGACCATGAAGGAAGGTGGCACTGTTGTGTGGGTCCTTGCCAGGGGGACAGGAAGCTTCAAGTGAGAAGAGAGAAGGAAGTGATCAGTACAGGAGAGACGAGTAGTGAGAGGATTAGAAAGGGGGATGTCTGAAGAGATGAGAGCATCCAAGGTGTGTCCGTCAGAGTGTGTCATACCGGCGGGTAAAATTAAAAGGGAGAGAGGGTCACAGAGGTTGCAGAAAAGTCCTGAGGAGTCTGGCGAGTCCAAGTGGATGTTGAGATCTCCAAGGAGGAGAATCTGGGAGGAAAAGGAAAGGATAGAGGAAATGAGGTCAGCCCATTCAGAGAGGAAGATGGTGGCCTGGCCGGGTGGCCTATAGAAGGTGACCAAGGTCAGAGAGAAGCCACGGGAAACAGAGAGCCTGCAGACCAGGCATTCAAAAGAGGAGTAGGTGTGAGTGGGGGGTGATGGAGGCAGGAATCCATTGAGGAAACATCAGGGCCACTCAGCCTCCGGGCCTGTTGGGCCTGGGCTCGGAGAGGATCTTGTAGCCCACAGGGAGGAGTGTGTCAAAACCTGTGACATAGCTGGCCTTAAACCATGGGCCTCATTTCAAGTCCGGTGGTAGCCATGCCGGTAAAACCGGCAGGCTGCTGCCGGACTTGCAAATTTTTCCAGCGCCTGGCTTCACTGAAAAACTGGAGCATTACAGCCCGGCGGTCCGTGAAGTCAGGTACCAGAAAATGTAAATCCCCAGTCCCATTTGAGTCCCATAGGACTCAATGGGAATGGGGAGCACGGAAGCACCAGCACTGTGTGCAAGAGTGCCAGTGCTTCTGTGTAAGTCTGCGGGTGGGTGCCGTCCCACCCACCAGGTCAGACCCTAGTGGGTGGGACAGCACCCGCCTGCAGACTCGTAGTGTGCCGGTCCGGTAACAACGGTGCCATTAGGCTTACCAGCACCGTTGTTACCGGACCTGCACACTTGTAATGAGCACCCATGTCTCGGTAAGAGCGAGACCAGCTAGATGCAGAAGTTCAAGGAGGTGGCAGATGTCAGAGAAGAGTTTGACAGCCGAGCGAGAGTTGAGAGTAGCAATGTGGAGCAGGTTGCCACTTTTGAAAGACTCTAGGGAGGGGTACAGGGAACGGGGGTCCCCAGCGGAAATGGCAGAGGAGCCTGAGAGGTAGAGAGAGGAGAAGGTGGTGGTCAAAGGTGGCAGGGTAGCTAGGAGAGAGGCATCAGGCAAGGGAGCCATAGAGGTGGGGGCTGTGGGTGGCAAGGGAGCCAGGATAGAGGTAGTTGGCAAGGGCGACAGTTGGCAAGAGTGACAGTTCAGGGAAATGAGGTGGAAGTTCCAAAGCATTCAAAAGACATTGCAAGAAACAGACCGCCATGCCAGTATATGGAGTGAAGAGAACCATTGACTGACTGTGTCAGTTCCCAGGGCCCAAACTGCCACGTGACATGCAGGGCAAGGGGTGAGTGTGGTGGGGGAACTGCTGCTGTGTATGAGTTATTTGAACACTACCCACAGTGTGCAGATAAACGAACACATTTTAAATGTCAGACACAATATCTTAGGAAAAAACAGATCGTACACAAGTGAAATTTACTCCCACAACCCATAAGCTCCAGGGTTCTGTTTGCATATGTCAATAGTCAATAAAATACAAATGTCCGACGTATTCCTTTACCTTCCGTGGATGGAAATATAGCATAGGCACAGGGTTAAACACAGCACACATCTTGTTCAGCAGAATTCCACTTCTCTGAGTACAGGATGTTGGATGTTTGTGTATCTACAATATACACTTGTGCACAGGAATTGCACCTTCATATCACAAACTCTTTACACAATGAGCCCTTTACAATAAAGAAAAACGCTGGGGGTCTCTGTATAAAGCCCATCCTGCAGGGATAAAATGGCTGGCATTGGAAAACGTGATTGACAGACAAGGAGGAAGATCAATGGAGGCAAAACCTTCTGCATACAAGCTATCGGTAGTTCCCGGGATTCTGTATGCCCTGGAAACACTGGCCTTAGGATCAGTGTCCAGGCTTAAGAGACTTGATGATAAGCTTTTAAGATCTTTGCTGGGCCTCCCAAACTCTGCCCCAGTTGTAGCCATGCGACTAGAACTGGGGCTGTCCTCTTTACACATATTATGGCTATTGGCTGTTTTCAAATGGTGGGCTACTATATTCTTCAGGGATGAGGGAGGAGGAAGACTTTTGGGCCTAACGAAGCGCCACAGACAGTGTTGTGGGTGCTGTGTATGGTTCCCTTGCATGCAAAATCTGGTCCTGACACACTGTCTGAACATAGGCATGAAGGGACTGCCGGATTCTCTATGCGACAGACTTTGATAGGAAATCAAAGGACTACGATCGCATCCAATCTATTGAGTATCTTGCAAAGAAGCAGAAATACCATCTCTACTCCACTCAGGGAATGAGCATAGGCACCGCTTGTGACTATCTGGTCAACGTTTTGTTCCCTCCATCTGGTCAATTTTATCCTTTCTTTGCGCCTTGAAACATAAGTGTCTATGCAAATACAGGGGCCTTGTCTGGACTTAATTGAAATGAGCGCCAGCGCCACATATGTAATGCGGCTGCTGAATCGGCGAGGCACCTGCTTACCCAATGCAGTTTGCTCCATGCCCTCTATGAGAAGGGGTATCACGCAAGTGTGGACTATACATAACACCAGTTCTGGAGCACAATCTGTGGGACAAAATCCCTGGTTATGACAGCCGCTGCATTCCACATTTGGCAAAATGTGGGACAAAACTTGGCCATTTTTTAAAGGCTAATATACATCAAACATTACTGGCGACATAGCTCGGGTAAAGCAACTGTTTGTTTTAAAAATGCTATGAATTTCTGCTGCTATTCATTATGGTGGTGTTTTCTTTGCTCTAAATGAAATGTAACTGGTGTAGATTCATTTCTTTTATTTTTTTAGGTAATTGTTTTATGAGGAAAAATATGTTTTTATTTACTATGTTCAGTGTGGCCATAAACACTTAATACATGTAAAAAAAGCCCCTGCTGCTAAGAAGAATTACAAATAAATCCCAGTAACAAAATGAGTGCAACTATTCCCATATTGGATTTGAACACCAGTGTATAACTAGGCCTCTGTTGAAAGGGCTTTTAACTCTTTTATTTGCAAAAGTACAATGTTGTGCACACGATTTCGCCCAAAATGAACGCACCGAAAGTTTCCGACCCTTCAGAAAGTTTGAAAATGCATACCACCAAAGGTTCGAACACCAAAAATTTGAACCTTTGGTGGTATGCATTTTAGGTAGGTAAAAAAAAAGAAAAGACTGCAGGGGCTGCGGGGTTGTCCCCTGCAACACCCGAGTCACCATACTATACAGTTTAGTGAGCAGGGGTTGCGGTGGACACCCCTGCAGCTGCCCGACAAAAAAAAAAAAAAAGTTAAAAGGCTGCCGGGCCTGCATGTGTGTCCCCCGCAATACCCCGCTCGCCATACTATACAGTATAATGAGCAGGGGTTGCGGGGGACGCCCCTGTAGCTGCCGGACAAAAAAAAAACTAGAAAGGCTGGTGGGGTGTCCCCGGCAACACCCCGCTCACCATACTATACAGCATGGTGAGCGGGGGTTGCGGGGGACACCCCTGCAGCTCACCGACCAAAAGTTACAAAACAATAAAAGAAAAAGAAAAGAAAAGGACCCTGCGGGGTCGGTTCCCGATCACGGAAGTGAAAGGGACCCAGCGTTGCAGAGACACAGCGAGTCGGAAAGAAAGGTAGGTGTTGGGGGTTTGAGTGGAGTGTGTGTTGGGTGTGTGGGTGGGGTGTGTGTTTGTATGGATGTGGTGTTTTTTTAATGGATGTCCGCATGGGAAATGTACGAACAATTTTGTAGTGCGTACATTTCCCATGCAGACTTTTTGTATGCAGTGATTTCCGTCGCAGGAAAATCACATAGATTCGTGCACACTATGCATAGCATCACCATACTTGCTTGTGTCAAACAATGACTCCAAGCAAGTTACTTTCATACAGGCTATTCTGGGTTGCGTTTACATCTGACAATTGTACATCTGTGAGGTAGATTACAAAATCTGAACTTGTTCCATGTCAGGTGTGAAGTAATAAACCAGGTCTGGCTTTTAGCTCTGAGAATTCTTCACGAGCCAGTTATTAGGGGAATATACTGGTTTTGAGAGGTTTCTCGTAGACTTCGTGTTCTGAGATGGAGCGACAGCAATAATACAGTGAGATCTATATATGAGATGTTTGGACCAGAAAGGAGTGACCCCTTTAGGGGCCTTTGCTAAATGTTGGATTTCAGAGGGCTTCAGATGATAACAGGTTTGGTTTGGCTGATCAGTCCGATGTTTATCAATGAGTATGCAAAGTACACTGTACTCTTTGCCTTGCCGAATGGAAGTCAATAGAGAGCCCGACTGGCGGGTGTCACCGTCCCCTTATTTTGCAGGGTTACAAGGAGATGGGCAGTAGGCTTTTTGCGGCAATGCAGTCAGATAATTAAGTCAGGTCACAACAAGATAGATTAGTAAAACAAGTACATGTAGGCAGTATAAGTATGTTCGATGTGGACAAATCAACAATTGATAAGTGATAAAATCCAGATTTAATCACATAGAAAACTAAGGAGCAGAAGATAACTCTGAGTTTATTCAGAGGGGTGGAAATGGAGCAAAAGCAGTGGCCAACAGCCAATATCACTGACTTAGATGGACTGGCCTTCTGCTTGTTTCATATGCATCAAAATGTCAACAGCGGCAAAACAGTTGTTAAACCGAGAGGTGATATCACCTGGAGAGCTCTGACAATCCCATAACAGGGGTTGCAGGCAAAGCAGCATGGAGACGGATGAGCACCTACATCCAAGGAATGATGTTGGATGCCATTTGAACGATATGGAACGTTCGAATGGTGGGAGCCTGAATCCAATTCCATCCCAAGATCATCTAGAGCTGCAACGAGAACTGGCTGGATCCCGTAAGTGCAGAACATCAGGGTTACAAGTAAAATATCATGGCCCGCTCTGGTGACCTTACCAGAAAGACCAACAGTGACGTTGTTTGAAGTGGCTTGGATCTAATGGATGCAGTGTTGCTTTCTGCCATGCACTGGGGGAGATGGCATGTTTGGAACTGCTGGAAAGAGGTCTGCCATTAACTGTTCCATTACGTCTCCCCCTACGGCGCTTACAGGTCTAGTTCTTTTTTTTTGCTTTGCGTCCGTCACCGGTAGTATATCAGCATCTACTTCTGGCATACGGACGCGTTGCAACGTTTCTAGGTTTCCTCCTGTGTTGCCATCGCTTAACAGTGTTCTCCTTATGGTTTCGCCCACTTTATCCAGTACTCCTCTGCTTCTGTGTTTTCTTATCCTCTCCGGCTCCTTCCCGTTTCGCTCCTGCTCCGCCTTCTCTCTCTCCCGTTCTGTAAGAGGATTCAATTCAGCACTACAGCCAAGTTAACGCCTAGTCTAGAATACTGAATGAAAACCCTTATTGATATATCTTTAGGTCCAGTTCATGCGTTCTGGATGACTACCCTTGTATAACACCCCTCTCTTGGAATCCCCCTGACCCCACTGAGCCAAGAAGTAATTCTGTTTTGCAAGTTTAAAAGGTTTATTTGATAAATTAAAATATATATCACACTTTTTAATAAATTAATAATTGAATATCACACTTAGTCTGATATGGTAAATATTAACAACGGAGAATCTGGCACTAGCACACTTCTTTAATCACTAATGAGTTGACATGAAATGGATAAGGTAGCACACTGGTAAATAGGAACAAAAGTATAATGTGGTAGAGGATGCTTTATGTAGGCTCAGGTGGATGCAATATTCAATGAATGCAGTACAGAAAATACGCAATATGATTTCAACCAAACAATGTAATCACTTTTCTCTGGCTACTCCCCTCCCCCCCTTGATGCAAGGCAAGGAAATGGAAGGAAAACACACAGTTCTCAGAAATGCAATCAACTGTAATTCAGTTCAATCCAGCAAGCTTAAACAGAAGTTTGAAAACACAGGCAAATGCTTTGATAGGTGCTAGCAATGAATGAGAAATATGCTGGAAACGCTCTTAATTCCCTTTTAGAGGTTCAGGATGAGTGGTATCTAGTTAATATTAGTCCAGGCTCACACTAGCAATGATGCAGGGATAGTTAGCAGGTTAAACGAATTTCTGGCAAATGAAATCAGGCAGCAGCAGTTTTTTTTACATGTGAAGAAATTGCAAATCGCGGCAAAATTTGCGGATGCGCCGAGCGCTATTACAAAGGAACCGCAAGGACTATCTCTACCGTTTTGGGGTCCTAGGAAAGCCTGGGATCTCAGCTTCCAAATGAAAGTTATTGCAAGTCTCTAGCCCAAACGGTTGCGGAGATATGAGTAATTTAGTAAAGGTCGTTTTTGGTTTTGTAAATTTTAAACGCACACTTTTTCAAAATGACAAATTTTACTAGAAATGACAGGTGACAGATAGGAGGCAGTTCTACTTAGGTTAAATAGATTGAATTAGATGAATTTAAACTAAGAGATGTGTTCTGAGTTTTGCTAAGTAGTCACAAGAGATTTTGAACAGGAAAGCGACTTGGTCACGATCTTCAGTCTGGTCAGGTCTTTCCGGATTCTGCTCACAGCGCCTGGTCTGGTCTCGGCTAGGCACAGCACTGCTTTCTCTCTGGTCTGGTCTCTGCTAGGCACAGCACTGCTTTCTCTCTGGTCTGGTCTCTGCTAGGCACAGCACTGCTTTCTCTCTGGTCTGGTCTCTGCTCTGGATAGATTGAAGTCTCTAGTTTGGCTTTCTGGAGTTTGATGGAGGTAAGTATGGATTTTTCCGGCAGGGCTTCCAGCGGCAGATGAAATTGAATGTCTCTATGTGTCCTGACTCTCTGCTTTTATCTGTTTCTTGAGAATGGGTGTGTGTGTTGCATCACTAGACTTGCCCCTCTCATTCGTCATTGGTCAGGCTTCCATTCCTCCGCTTGATTGGCAAACTGAACTGTGAGTCAGATTGATGTCATTTTATGATCTCTTGAAACAACCTCCCTTATCATCTGTGCACCCAAATATATATATGATCAAAATCCATACTTCAGAGTTACACAGTTGTTTAAAATTACATATACATGGTGTGGCTGAATTTAGCCATGTCTATGTCCAAATCTGCTCATTCTCGGAGCTTGCATTCAAAGAGTGTACATAATTGACTTTTTAACTGCTTTTTCAATTTCCGACATGGACCCAACTTTACATACATGTGTGCAGGGGGTAGGGACATTAACTGATGAAGTTTCAGATTTTTAACATGCACACATTTAGAGTAATATCCACTTTTCCGCTAAAACCCCCCTGAACATACCACCGGTTCCTACCACGTCTTAAACTGTGGGCAGAAAAATCACAAGAATTATGGTATCATTTATAAAATTTTCACATGTCCGCACTATGAATTATCCCCCTTTTTATAAAACCATATCCTTGCTGCAGGGGTGTGTCTTTTCAGGTCACATGGTACAGAAACCAGTCTTTCCAGTTTCTGCCAAGCCAGCTTGCTTCTCACAGGCAGTGCCCCTCCCAGCTTCTCCAGGAGGAAGCCACTTTTTACGACGTCTGTAATAAAAACCTTTGCCTGAGTGGAGAGGGCTTTGTTCACTCTCTGGCAGAGCACAGGAAATTCAATTATCAGATAGATGGCATATCCTTAGTGTGGGCAGCAAAAGGAACATTGGCCTGGGAACATAGTTGTGACTCAAGTTTCACTCCTGATGGGATCCGTTGCTAGGCAAAATCAAGTTCCTTAAGCCAGACCTTCAGCTAACTTTTTGTTGCTTTTAAAATAACTTGTAATTTTACACATGCAGCTAGAATGCTGATTCTAAGTGCAAAACTATGACATTTCAACAGTTACAAAGGCATGTGACACCAAACATAGGTCACTCATTTAATTTAACATTTTCGATTTTGGTGGTTTTAAATCCAGTTGCAGTTAGGCTGCTGACTCCATAGCATTTTTGTTATAAGCATTGTTTTTGGGCTCTTCATTTCCCAGATTTTGTAGGCACACAAAACTCCATTCTGCCAAATGTCTGCTGGTGTTCAGTGAATATTTTGCACATGTTGCAAGGTTTGAAATAGGCATTTTGCTTGCCTTCAGAAAAACACACAGTGGGTTTTAAAACGCCGGCTTTTGGATAGTGGTGAGTACTGGTACTGCACCCATTTTTGGGATTTTCTTGGATTAATGCATTCTAAACAGGAATGGTTCTTACATGGTAGTAAATCCTTGCTTAACATTGTTTTGATGGGGCTCCTTACAGTAAGATGGTTATGTGGAACCCCACAAAAAGGGTTGAATCTTTAAAGTGGTCCAATGAGTCACGATTTCAGCAACTTTTTGACATCAGTAAAAGTGGATTTTGTTAACAAAGACCTTTCTTTACCCTGGTGGGTGGCAAGTTAGGTAACCATTTTGGTGTGCGCACAACTGCGCAGCTTTCCTGGATTTCGGCGCACATGTGGGTTTTCCGCCATCTTGAATTTCCTAAGCCCACAGCACCAAATGTTGTAGCAGGGTAGCTTAAACGTGGGTCAGGACACCCTACAAGCCCCCCCACGTGACTGCACTTTGAGTTTGGGTCGATGGGGAGTCGCGTGCCCAAGGGTTTTGACCCTCGCACCGGTCTGTCCGCATAATCTTCTTCCTCTTCTGTAGATGGCACAGTTCAGCATCTTCTTCTCCATCCGGTCAGATCGATCAGTTCTCCTCGCCGGTCCTGATGGGAAGATTGGGCGGTACCCCGGGCCCGTTGTGTCTTTGCTCCCGGTCTCCGGATCGTCCTTCTTGGTCATCCTTCATGGTTTCATCTCTCCTAGGATGATAAAGGAAGAGCGGCAATATCTACTCATAGACGATTTTTTTTTCCACCACTGTTGAGATAGTGGGGCAGCATATGCATTTCATCGTAACGAAATATTACATTCTTATTTTGAAAAAAAAAAAAACAGCATCACTAGAGACAGTTTCATGTAAATCACAATATTTTAGAGACTAGATGTGGTAGGTTTTATGATTGGAACTGAATTAGTCTGATACAGTACCCGCTAGGATTCCAGAGGATTCCTCCAGTTGTTGCAGAGTGTGCCTGGGATGGCAACATTTCAACTGGTTTATGTGGACCCACTTGTCTTCCCCCTCTGCCGAACCACCTTTGGGGATGCGGATCTTGTAGGCCACAGGGGAGATCTTATCGACGATCTCAAAGGGTCCCTTCCATGTAGGCAAAAATTTGCGCTGCTTGGCCTGGTTCCTTTGGAAGTTGTATAGATAGACCCGGTCTCCCACCTGATATTCCTTCCTGGAAGTTTTCAGGTCATAATGGGTCTTCATGCTATCAGTCGATCTTTCTAGATTCCGCTGAGCATAAGCAAAAGCATGTTGGAGGTGTTTCCTTAAATTCTCTACATACTCATGAGTAGTGGAGGCATTTATCAGTGTCTGCTCTTGGGTCCTGTAGAGCAAATGCTGCGGAAGCACCATCTTGCGCCCAGTCATCAACTCAAATGATGACATTTTGGTTGCAGATGAAGGGGTAGATCTGATGGCCATTAGGACCAGAGGTAATCGGATATCCCAACTTGGCCCAGAATCTGCCACAAACTTCTTTAATATGCTCACAATTGTCCGGTTATATCTCTCTACTGCCCCAGAAGAAGCTGGTCTATAAGCAATATGCAGCTTTCTCTTGACCCCCAGTATCTCCCACATCTTTGTCATTACTTCACTGGTGAAGTGGCTACCTCTGTCTGACTCAATCCTTTGAGGTAGACCAAAACGGGAAAAGATGTGGTTAATCATTAAGGCAGCTGCAGTTTCTGCCTTGCAATTTGGGGCTGGGAGACATTCCACCCACTTGGTAAACAAGCATGTCATAGTCAACATGTACTTATTCCCCCTAGCCCAGCGAATCACAGGGCCTACAAAGTCGATTTGTAAATCTGACCATGGCAGTGTCATTCCCCTCTTTTGTAAAGGCGCCCGGTGCGTGAGGGATGATGGCTGAAATTGTGCACACACAAGACAACCCTTCAAATATTGGTTGAGGTCCTGGCCCATGTGTGGCCAGTATGCAACCTCTCTTAAGATTTCCAATGTTGTGTGAAACCCCCTATGACCGGCAGTGGCCGCATCATGGGCGTGACTTAACATCAGGCTTCGGAATGAGGTAGGAACCACCCACTGATCGTGGCCAGCTTTGGATTTCCTTACCAACAAACCGTCTTGGATCCGGAACATTTTGGGACATTTCATCAACACTCTTAGGTCCTCTTTCCCAATGTAATCGGTATCCGTCAGGGGAAAGTTCTCAGGGTCCTCAAGGTGCTGGTAAAATTTACCAATTATTGGATCCCCCTTCTGAGCAGTAATCAAATCAGCATCAGGGGTCTCCTTACTCCATTGTGCAATTGAAAGGTCGTTGTGAGCATTTGTCTGGGACCTAGTGATGGCAGTGACCTGGATTTCCCCCAATAGGGACTCAATCTCAATTAGATCCCCTTGGATGGCCCCGGTTTTGGCCAGCTGATCAGCTAAGTCATTTTTGTCTGGTCCCTCTACTTTGGAATGACCCTTGATCTTTTTCCAATAGATGGTCATCCCATTCGATGTGACCAGATCATCAATGTTTTGGATCAACTTCCCATGTTTCAAGGGTTTGTTGTTAGCACATAACATGCCTCTGGTTTTCCAATTAACCAGGTGCTCCACGAACCCGTTCCGTACATAATCCGAATCTGTGATTATGACCAGTTCGTGGAGTTGATGCTGGACAGCAGTGAGGATGGCCTGATGCACAGCCATCAATTCTGCCACCTGACTACTTCGGGGACCAATTTTGTATCCAGCGGAGGGTTCTGGGGACTCATTCACCCATGCATTCCCTACGCCGGCCACCAGTTCTTTCTCCCCGTTGTTGTCAACATGGTAAGAGCATCCATCCACATAGACAGTGGGCATTCCCTCACACTTGTCCTCTTCAAAGACTTTGTGTGGGGAATTAAGGTATGCCTCCGTGTTGTCCTTGATTTTTAGACTTTCGTCCTCGAGACAGTTTTCTCTGGCACAATCATGCAAGTCAGCCAGACCTTGCGCGAGGGGACTCTTCTTGTTTTGGCCATATCTGACCTCCACAGGAAAGCCTTGCATTGACAGAATCCAGGAAGTAATTCGGGAATTACTCACATTTCCGGCCCGGATTCTGTCACTTTGGAGATATTGCAGAGGCTGGTGTGGAGTCTCCACTATGATGTGTTCCCCCTGGATAAACGGGCGGTAATTCTTCAATGCCCACACCGTTGCCAGGAGTGCCTTCTCACAATCGTTGAATTTTTCCTCCACAGAGGATAAAGTTTTGCTCGCATAGGAGATTACTTTATTGACCTTGTCATGCTTTTGATATAATACTGCCGTCAAGCACGTATTAGAGAACCCCGTCTCCAGGAAGAACTCCTTGTTTCTGACAGGGTAAGCTAGGCAAGGCGCTTGTGAGAGGCTTCTTTTGAGTTGTTTTACTGCCTCGGCTTGTTCTGGACCCCATTCCCACTTGACCCCCCCTTCAGGAGATGAATCAGGGGTCTGGTGATCTCTGCGTAGCCCTCAATGAACTTTCTGCTGTAATTAGTCAGTCCAAGGAGGCTCCTTAGTTCCCGCAGAGTTGTGGGGTCTTTCAGTTTCTGAAGTGCTTCCACTTTCTTTTCCTGGGGACAGAGGCCCTGAGGAGTAATCTCATGCCCCAAGAAATTAACACGGGTTCTACACCACTGTGCTTTCTGAAAGGAAAGTTTTGCTCCGGCGGCCCTCAACTGTGTCAGAACATAACGGATCTCCGCTATGTGTTCCTCCACAGATGAACTTTTGATGAGGACATCATCTACATAAGCCAGGTTACCCCTCGCACCCAGGTCGGGCATGGCCTTATGTAGGAAAATGTTGAATTCATTGCCGGAGTTGAGGTATCCGAAGGGAGTCCGGGTCCATGTGTACTGCTGGCCCCCAAAGGTAAAAGCCAGTTTGTATTGGTCCTCCCTACTGACAGGCACGGTCCAGTATCCATTGGTCAGGTCTATTGCAGTGAATACCTGTGACCCCTGAATCTGGGCCAGCCCTTGGTCAATGTAGGGAAGAGGCCATCGGGAAGTGTGGACCCGTTTGTTGAGCTCCCTGAGGTCAGCGCAGAGTCTCCACTGGCCATTTGGCTTCAATATTCCCAGCACCGGATTATTGAAGGTGCTGTGGATTGGACGGATTATTCCCCGGGACTCAAGGTTCTTAATTATTTCAGTAAGGGACTCCATTGATGCGAGAGGCAAGCGATATTGCTTCACAAACACAGGAGTCATGCCAGGGTCCGTGGGGATTGTTGTTGTGTGGATGTCAGTGCGACCACAGTCATATGAGTCTACCGCAAAGAGATCTTGGAAATCCAAGAAAACTTGTTTCAACTTTTGCTTTTGCTCCAGAGTCACACAGGCATCAGCTAGGTTGACCCTCTCTTCCACCATCTGCCTGAAGCCTGGAAAGACTTCTGGTTTGGCTATCTCCGCGGCCTCCTCCAGCTGGGTGGAGAAGTCCCTGGTCAGAGTGCTGATTTGGACCGGAGGCTTCAGGTGGGAAAGGCAGCCCTCATGGACCTGGAAAATCACCTCATCCCTCCTGAAGTCACAAGTCACATCTTCCTTACCATAGGGGCAGGAAGTGTACACCAGGAAGTTCCCCCCATGCCGGGTAAAAATCCTGTCTGGTGTTGTATTGTCCTCACTGTCACTGTCAAAACAGTCCTTGGGGATTGGTCCTAACAGTTCATTTACAAGATCAATGGAGAAATGTTGGTCATCAACCGCCATTCCAATAATGGTGCCTGCGGCTAGAGTAATACTCTTTAAGTCGCTGTTATCCACCTCTATTGGAATGGTGTCATGTTCTATGTTGACTAATGGAGTTGGGTTTACCCCCAACCCTTGCTGTTGGAGAGAAGCATTTAGATGTATGTAAGCATCAGGGTTTTTCAACTCTTGTCCCCTTTTAACTTTCACTTCCAGGGAGAATTGTCGGGTCCTTTCTGGGATGGTGACTTCCTCTTTAACCTGAATTTCAACTGCATAAGGTAGCAATTGAGCTGACCTAAATGCTTTTTCTGGATCATCAAAGCCCATGGGATTATCCGCTAATCGGGACCAAGCTTTGAAGTTTATTAGGTCCAAACTAATGGCAAAGCGATTGAGAATGTCACTGCCTAAGTAAAAGGCGGCAGTGACGTCTCGCACGACCCAACAATTATGGACTATGCTCTTGTTGCCAATGGAGATTTTGAGCATACACCTGCTTGGCAGGAGATGTTTGGAGTCAGGTGCTTCCAGGTCCATTTCCCATTTGTCTATCAGTTTGAAGGTGGGAATGGCTGGATCTTTTGGGAGTTGGCGGAACATGGCTTCGCTGATGAAGCTCTTACCGTTGTTCACACACACTCGAGCGAGAACAGAGTCCTTCCCATCATTTAACTGAACAGGGATGAACAACTGCTCTCCAATTTGCTGAATATCAGCCAGGCTTTGAGCTGATTTCACATCTTTCTGGACTATAGGAGTGGGGGTTTCTGATTGTGGATTAGTATAGAATTTCAGAGTGTTTCCTTCCAGCGTGGAATACCACTTTAGACTGGAAGGAAGGTTGATTTTCAGAAATAGAGAGGACCCCCCATCACCAGTCTGTTGTCCTACTGCTATTACTGTCACGTCTGGAATTTGGTTGTTCTGGAAGTGAAATTCTACTTGGTCAGATTTTTGTTCAACCATGTGGCATGTGCCGTTTAAACTAACATGGTTGACACTCTGTTTTAATTTTATGGGTCGGCTAGTCTGAGTCCAGAGGACCTTGTTTACGCAATCTATTAGGGGTGACAACCTTCTCAGGAGGTCATTCCCTAGTAAACAAGGGGTGCCCTCTGGGGTCACAACTATGACCGGGTGTTTCAACTTATGTCGCCCGATCTTAATGTCCAAGTCTGCCGTCCCCTCGACGGGAATTTCCTTCCCGTCAAAGTTCTGCAGTTGTCCAGGAAGAGAGGTGAGAGGAATTTGGTAATTCTCTCCCCTTCCTGCATGCAGTTCGTCAAAGGCCCTTCTAGACAGAAGGGTAGCTTGAGATCCAGTGTCCACCAGTGCTGAGATTGTACCCTGCCCCTGTACTTGTACCGGGGCATAATATCTTCCCTCCTTCTCCTCAAGGGGGCACAGATAATGTACATTTTTGGACAACTGGTGGGCTAATTTTCTGGTTTTGGACATCGCTAGCGAGGAGATTTGGGCAGAATTCTGTGGAGAGTCTTGGGAATCTGAAAGAAAAAATTTGCAACTGGAGATCAGAGCCATTGTGGGTTCCCCTGGCTCCGTTTCTGGGCCGCCCCCCCCTTTTTGGAGGCAGTCGCCAGGATGGGTTTGAACCAGGGGATTTTCTTGCTGTTGGTTCTGGGATGAGATGGTGGGCGGCGGTAGCTCAGTCTCCACATCTCCCCAGTCTGGATTTGCATCCCTAGGGACCCATTTTTCTTTGGGAGGAGTTCCCCCCTCTCTGAAGGAGAAGATCCTTTTCCCAGGATCCTCTGAGGATCCCTCTCCCTCAAATTGGAAGATCTGTACCTCCTCCTCAAACTGAGTCTGTTTGGGTCTTTTGTTTCTCCTACCCCCCCTCTGCTCCTTAGGAGGCAGACTTTCAGGGGCAAGAGATTTTGTTTCCGGTTCCTGGGTTTCCAGGGGCTGTTTACAAGTGAGGAAGGAAGCTTCCTCCAAGGCTTTACACCCCCCTTCCCTTTGTGCCTCCTCCCTGGGAACCGGTGATTTATCGGGGTGCTGCCCCCGTCATTGTTCTGGAGCACCAGGTCCAGAGTTGGGTGCGTTCTGCGCCGGCATGCTGATCTGAGGGTTCTGCTGTGCCCTCAGTATATGACCCATATCCCGCGCCATGTTTTGAACCTGGCGCTCTAACTGGGAAACCCGCTCAGGCTGATACGGGGCCCTGTTTTCTCCCCTGGGCTGATCCCGGGAAGGGTAGCTGTCCCTCCTCTGGTAGTACCCCTGGTTGGGAAGATTTTGGTACCCCTCCACCCTTGGCCTCCCCTCTCCCGGATTCAGTGGTCTGGGCTCAGGGAATTGAGGAAAGAAGGATGGATGATTTTGGGGTTGGAAGTCGGGTGGATATCTGGGGAAAAAGTTCTGCCCAGGGTTTGGTAAATTTCTGCCCTCCTGTGGGAAGTTTGGAGGGAAGTTCCCTGGGTTAGGTGCTTGGCTTGATCCCCCCCCTTGGGCTGGAGGAGTCCACACATAACCCAGGATGGGTCTGTTACCTTTGTAGCGAGGACTTACATAGTCAGGAGAGCGAGGGACCCCATTTGTGGGGCTGCCTCCCTGGCTCCCTGTCTGCGACTGGCCCGAGGACCTTCTGGGCCTAGCATTATTAGGTGCAGGCAGGTTTTTAGGCCCCCCCATCTCCAAATCCAAAACGGGGGTGACCTTTACCTCTGCCACCTTGGCAGCAGCAGGGGTGCTGTTGGCTTTGGGGTTTTTCTGGGCATTGCTTTTATTTTCTATGGGTTTCTGCACCTCATAGATCCGGGTAGCCTGTTCAATGACCCAGTCTAAGGATCTTTTCTCGTGAAAATCCCTCACGAGCTGGGTCATGATGTATTTGGGCAAGGCATGAAAAAATGTATTAACGAATTCTCGACTGTCTGTGCGCACCCTTCTTGTGGTCTGTGCAAAAGCACGCTTTAACTCCTGCACAAATTCTTGTGGGGCCTGATCCTCCCCACATTGCAAATTGTAGGCTGCCTTGCGAGCCTCTTGAGGATTTCTGTGAACAGAAAAATGTTTCAGGATGGCCGCCTTATAGGTGGACCATCTTAAATGATTTTGGTCCTCCAGCCCCGCAAAGAAACTGGAGTATTCCGGGGAGAAGGTCCACTTTACATATTGAATACAGCTTTGGCTGTCCTTCAAATGAAAAGTCTCCATCATTTGTTCAAACAACTCTAAGTGCTCCCAAACAGAATACTTAGCGTTCTTATGGTAAGGCGTAATGACGCTCCTGATCGCCTTAATCTGCTTTAAGGGGTCCTTAAGCAAGGCCCTTTTTGCCTTATTGGCCTTTTTGGTTCGGGTAACCCTTGTCCATTCTTCCTCGGACTCAGAGGCACTGCTCCCAGAGGTTCCCGTCTGTTCTTCCAGGTTTTCCTGGATTCTGCGAGCCTGGGAATGGCTGGCAGAATGTGGGGACCTGGTCTCCTGTGTCCTGCGCAGTTCAGAGGAGTCTTCAGATTCCTCCTTGCTGCCAGGATTTGATGGGTACCCCCTCCACTGACCTAACTGGGCAGAGGTTTTCAGGATGCCCTTAATGGGCCTACTCTCCTGGGGTTCCCCATTGAACTGTACTGTACTTGGGTGCCCATACCCGGATGCCCACCCCTCCATTCCTGAGTGGTACTGGCCTATGAGCCCCATACTCTTAGCTGGATAGTAATCTGCCATCCCTGTGGCCCTGTGCTCATGTGCGCCAGGGGACATGGGGGTGGCAGAGTCCAGGGACTGGGGGATATGAGGGCCTCTGGTACTAGGGCTCCTGAGGTTATGCTCCGGAGTTTCCCTTTCCCAGCGAACCTCATCTCTATCCGCCCCTGCTCCCTGTTGCAATGCAAGAGCCTGCAATTGTGCCTTCAGTTCTTCAGTTAAGGCCTTACTCGACTCTATCAGTTTCTCCTGCATCGCTACCTGTTGCTGGAGCCTATCATTGTGTTGACAGAGGGCCTCATTCTCCCTCTGTGCTTCCTGGTTGGTCCTGGAGAACTGGGCCAGTCTTTGCTGCAGGAGGTTTACCTCCTGGGCAATGTCCCTATTGGCCTGCTCCTTTCTTGCTAGAGCATCTTCCACCCTTCTGGTGTGCTCTACCAAGTTCTGGTTTTCTTTTTGGAGATCACCCAGCCCCTGGAGGGCCAGGTGATTTTCTTCAATTTCCTTTTTTAAGTGGCAGACTTCCTGGCCTATGGCGTCTCTTTCCTGACTAAGAGCCTGCATTTGTGCCGCCAGGTCGTCCCTTTGCCTTTGGAAGGCACCAGCTTTCTGGCGCTCCTGATCAAACTCTGCCTGGGTATCCAGGTCTTTCAGGATCAGTTTATTGCTCTCCTCTTTCTCTCTGTCTAGTTGGATTTGCAGGGTGGCTACCTGCTCTGTGCATGCCCTGTTGAAATTGATCTGTTGCTCCAGCTTTTTCTGGTTCTGCAGTAAGGAGTCCAAACTGTCTTGGTGCTCCTTCTGCAGGGCCAGAAATCGGGTATCCTGGTCTGTCTTTTCCTGTTGTAGGATGCCCATATCCTCTTTTATTTTAATGATATATTGCCTACTATCATTTTCTGCCTCCTGGCTCCTCTGCAGCCTCTGCTCAGAAGAGTCCAGATCAGATTGGGCCTTCTGTAATGCCATCTGTTGCCTATTTGCCAGATTTTGGCTTTCAGCACATCTATCCTGCATGTCTCCCATATATAGGTACAGGTATGCTGCTATCCTGGCAATCTTATTGTGTTCCTCTTTGGCTTTAGGAGCCATATATAGTTCACTCAGGGCCACATGTAAGGGACCCTGATCTCTTATATATATCTGACCCTGTTTCAGTGACCTGTTGTGTGATGGCCTGCAACCACACATCCTGGCCCTGTTCGGTCCATTCACCTCTCACAAATAGCTTATGCAAGAGGTGCTCTCTGGCTATTTTCATGTCTACTAAGGTCGTCATTCTAGAGATTGGTCTCTGTCCTGACTTACAGAAGTTTGTATTTTATTTTTGCAGAACAGAACTTTTCTTGGAGTGTCCCTTTTGAGGAATGCTTCACAGCGTAATGCAGCGTGGTGATCCGACCGGATGTATGTATCCCGTCAGTTAGTACACTGTATTAAGCTGCACAAGTGGTAAATCTAACCCAACGTCTCGGCTCGAGCCCCCACTTTGTAAGAGGATTCAATTCAGCACTACAGCCAAGTTAACGCCTAGTCTAGAATACTGAATGAAAACCCTTATTGATATATCTTTAGGTCCAGTTCATGCGTTCTGGATGACTACCCTTGTATAACACCCCTCTCTTGGAATCCCCCTGACCCCACTGAGCCAAGAAGTAATTCTGTTTTGCAAGTTTAAAAGGTTTATTTGATAAATTAAAATATATATCACACTTTTTAATAAATTAATAATTGAATATCACACTTAGTCTGATATGGTAAATATTAACAACGGAGAATCTGGCACTAGCACACTTCTTTAATCACTAATGAGTTGACATGAAATGGATAAGGTAGCACACTGGTAAATAGGAACAAAAGTATAATGTGGTAGAGGATGCTTTATGTAGGCTCAGGTGGATGCAATATTCAATGAATGCAGTACAGAAAATACGCAATATGATTTCAACCAAACAATGTAATCACTTTTCTCTGGCTACTCCCCTCCCCCCCTTGATGCAAGGCAAGGAAATGGAAGGAAAACACACAGTTCTCAGAAATGCAATCAACTGTAATTCAGTTCAATCCAGCAAGCTTAAACAGAAGTTTGAAAACACAGGCAAATGCTTTGATAGGTGCTAGCAATGAATGAGAAATATGCTGGAAACGCTCTTAATTCCCTTTTAGAGGTTCAGGATGAGTGGTATCTAGTTAATATTAGTCCAGGCTCACACTAGCAATGATGCAGGGATAGTTAGCAGGTTAAACGAATTTCTGGCAAATGAAATCAGGCAGCAGCAGTTTTTTTTACATGTGAAGAAATTGCAAATCGCGGCAAAATTTGCGGATGCGCCGAGCGCTATTACAAAGGAACCGCAAGGACTATCTCTACCGTTTTGGGGTCCTAGGAAAGCCTGGGATCTCAGCTTCCAAATGAAAGTTATTGCAAGTCTCTAGCCCAAACGGTTGCGGAGATATGAGTAATTTAGTAAAGGTCGTTTTTGGTTTTGTAAATTTTAAACGCACACTTTTTCAAAATGACAAATTTTACTAGAAATGACAGGTGACAGATAGGAGGCAGTTCTACTTAGGTTAAATAGATTGAATTAGATGAATTTAAACTAAGAGATGTGTTCTGAGTTTTGCTAAGTACTCACAAGAGATTTTGAACAGGAAAGCGACTTGGTCACGATCTTCAGTCTGGTCAGGTCTTTCCGGATTCTGCTCACAGCGCCTGGTCTGGTCTCGGCTAGGCACAGCACTGCTTTCTCTCTGGTCTGGTCTCTGCTAGGCACAGCACTGCTTTCTCTCTGGTCTGGTCTCTGCTAGGCACAGCACTGCTTTCTCTCTGGTCTGGTCTCTGCTCTGGATAGATTGAAGTCTCTAGTTTGGCTTTCTGGAGTTTGATGGAGGTAAGTATGGATTTTTCCGGCAGGGCTTCCAGCGGCAGATGAAATTGAATGTCTCTATGTGTCCTGACTCTCTGCTTTTATCTGTTTCTTGAGAATGGGTGTGTGTGTTGCATCACTAGACTTGCCCCTCTCATTCGTCATTGGTCAGGCTTCCATTCCTCCGCTTGATTGGCAAACTGAACTGTGAGTCAGATTGATGTCATTTTATGATCTCTTGAAACAACCTCCCTTATCATCTGTGCACCCAAATATATATATGATCAAAATCCATACTTCAGAGTTACACAGTTGTTTAAAATTACATATACATGGTGTGGCTGAATTTAGCCATGTCTATGTCCAAATCTGCTCATTCTCGGAGCTTGCATTCAAAGAGTGTACATAATTGACTTTTTAACTGCTTTTTCAATTTCCGACATGGACCCAACTTTACATACATGTGTGCAGGGGGTAGGGACATTAACTGATGAAGTTTCAGATTTTTAACATGCACACATTTAGAGTAATATCCACTTTTCCGCTAAAACCCCCCTGAACATACCACCGGTTCCTACCACGTCTTAAACTGTGGGCAGAAAAATCACAAGAATTATGGTATCATTTATAAAATTTTCACATGTCCGCACTATGAATTATCCCCCTTTTTATAAAACCATATCCTTGCTGCAGGGGTGTGTCTTTTCAGGTCACATGGTACAGAAACCAGTCTTTCCAGTTTCTGCCAAGCCAGCTTGCTTCTCACAGGCAGTGCCCCTCCCAGCTTCTCCAGGAGGAAGCCACTTTTTACGACGTCTGTAATAAAAACCTTTGCCTGAGTGGAGAGGGCTTTGTTCACTCTCTGGCAGAGCACAGGAAATTCAATTATCAGATAGATGGCATATCCTTAGTGTGGGCAGCAAAAGGAACATTGGCCTGGGAACATAGTTGTGACTCAAGTTTCACTCCTGATGGGATCCGTTGCTAGGCAAAATCAAGTTCCTTAAGCCAGACCTTCAGCTAACTTTTTGTTGCTTTTAAAATAACTTGTAATTTTACACATGCAGCTAGAATGCTGATTCTAAGTGCAAAACTATGACATTTCAACAGTTACAAAGGCATGTGACACCAAACATAGGTCACTCATTTAATTTAACATTTTCGATTTTGGTGGTTTTAAATCCAGTTGCAGCTAGGCTTAAGCTGCTGACTCCATAGCATTTTTGTTATAAGCATTGTTTTTGGGCTCTTCATTTCCCAGATTTTGTAGGCACACAAAACTCCATTCTGCCAAATGTCTGCTGGTGTTCAGTGAATATTTTGCACATGTTGCAAGGTTTGAAATAGGCATTTTGCTTGCCTTCAGAAAAACACACAGTGGGTTTTAAAACGCCGGCTTTTGGATAGTGGTGAGTACTGGTACTGCACCCATTTTTGGGATTTTCTTGGATTAATGCATTCTAAACAGGAATGGTTCTTACATGGTAGTAAATCCTTGCTTAACATTGTTTTGATGGGGCTCCTTACAGTAAGATGGTTATGTGGAACCCCACAAAAAGGGTTGAATCTTTAAAGTGGTCCAATGAGTCACGATTTCAGCAACTTTTTGACATCAGTAAAAGTGGATTTTGTTAACAAAGACCTTTCTTTACCCTGGTGGGTGGCAAGTTAGGTAACCATTTTGGTGTGCGCACAACTGCGCAGCTTTCCTGGATTTCGGCGCACATGTGGGTTTTCCGCCATCTTGAATTTCCTAAGCCCACAGCACCAAATGTTGTAGCAGGGTAGCTTAAACGTGGGTCAGGACACCCTACAGTTCCTCCCACTACCCTTTCTCTCCCGGTCGTGTCTGTCCTTGCTCTTGCTTTCCCCGTTTCTGCTTTCCTTAGTTGCTCTGTCTTCATTTATTCTTTTCGTGTAACGGATCCTTGCCTGCCTACGGGCTGCCTTTGCCTTTCGATCTTGGACCTTATTTTCCTGCCCGTGTACCTGAACCACTTGCCTGCCTACGGACTGCCTTTGCCTAACGTTATTGTGCCCCTCTGCCTGCCCGTGTACCGGATACTGCCTGCCCACCTACTACTTCTCTAGTGCCTACTCTGTGGGTATTGATTTATTTTCATTGACTCCCGGAATCCTCATCATCTTTAATACCGGTGACTGCCCGTCTTCAGATCTAGAAAGCCTCGTTGGGGTTTTTTGTGCCACTGGCTTTTTCCCCAATTTTGGCGGCCAAGGAGGATCGTCCACAGCCCACCTATATGGTTGTGCTGTGGCGTCCTTCCGTGGACGCCCTTATCTACATAAAAAAAGGAGAACCCCGGGAGTAAAGGGAGGAAGAAGCTGGATCCTAAGTGGAAGAATAAAGGTGAGAAGGAAGGGGAGGGAGGAGAGACAGAGTCCTCTTTTGAGGAAGAGGATATTTCAGACCCGTGTGACAATTTCTTCACTATCGGACTGATTTCGAGTACAACGGAACAATATTAATTAAAGGGAACATTCCCCAAAGATGTTAGTGCTGGGGATAAGGGGAGCAGGTAATAAGTGCCTGAAAAGAGCACAGGATATTGGCTGCATCTGGCAACTGGAGGGTCCAGAAGAAAATGAGCTGGGAGCTCAGGAGGTTGTGGGCAATGACAAGACAACTTGGGAGCTCCGAGACGCAATGCAGTTGCGACCCCTCTGAGCAGAGATGAGCGATTCCTGAACAGACTCTAGACAAGCTTGGCACCAGGAGGAAACCCTGTTGCAAGAGTGAAGGTGTCACATTATCACAAGATTCTCAGAGAACTGGTTTATTACTCAGTGTTTACCCCACAATAACAACGAAACAAAGTAGAGTATTACCTGGTCTTCGGAAATGACGTGCAGAGATAGAGACTTTACCTACTTCACCCTCTCCTTGCCTCCGACACGGCAAACAGAGGATGTCGCAGGGAAACCCTCGTAAGGGGAAAAAACCCTGTGTGGCTTGTAAGCGTGGATCGGGAGTCTCTGTCGTAAGAGCTGATATTGCCGTTGTTTCGCTGTAGTAGTACTTCCGGATAGCGGAAGAAGTTGTATCGGGAATCCGGAGATGAGAACCGGGAGAGCTCAGCGGGTCGCGGGAGCTTTAAAGACAAATAAAGAAAGAAGGTAAGTGTATGTAGATATTACGGATGTGACTGTTGGAAGAGCAGACTGTTTTGTTCCCCACCTACCGAGTTGCGATATGGTACTACTCAAATTAGAAGAGTGGAAGTGTATGCTGGGACTTGAAGTCCGAGTGCAGGCGGTTATCTGAATGGTATTGAAGAAAGTGAGGAGAGGTTAAGACACTATGGCCCTATTGTGTGAAGTGATTGAAGACAGAAAGGAACAAGACCTACTATGTCATAAATGCTAAGGCTTGCCGGGTCTGCCGGTGTAGCAGTTTCCGTTCGGCTCACACGGAATTGGGCGGGTGGTGTTTGTCTGGAAGGAAAATAGGGATTGGAAGAGAGGGTTAGTATAGGAATCGTGTAGATAGCAAGATATCGAAATAACTGGATTGAGGGTTTCCTAGACGATAAATTACGGAGCGTAACCACTAAAGGCAGTAGCAACGCACTGCGGCTTCCGTTCAGGTTGCTGATGTACTGTATCCCGATATGTGGGCGGAGTATCCTCAGGTAACTGCGGGAACCCTGGACCGACACCCTGTGCGTACGGCACCATCTTGGGAGTAACGTAATGAATCGACCATCCACGTGTACCCTTCGTAACAGAAGGAATGTAGCAGTGCAACCGCCTTATCTGCCAATGCATTGGACTACAACCAGTTTAACAGAGGGGTATTGGTCGAGCCACCTCCATGTCTGCAACTTTTCTGCTGGCAGGGTGGATTGCCGGTGGTTTGAATTGTTTCTCTATGTCTTCTGTCTCCTGACACCATTTGATAACCGTGAGTTCCTGTTTCCTCTGTCCCTTCTGTTCTCTATGTCTGGTTCCCAGAGATCCTCTGAAAAGTTAACATTTGAATTCTAGTGTCAGCTCGTTCAAGGCTGAGGCAAATAGCGCAGTGGCGTGCGCTGTGCAAACTACCAAGATGAATATTACTTCTCTATTGCGCAAGCAATGCAGTAGACTTCCCGTTTGCATTCATCTGTCTGGACTGGTAATTCTGAATTTCGTCTTTATTTCCGTTCACCATGGATTTCATTGTTTTTACTTGGCCTCTCTTGCTCTTTTCTCTCGGTTTCTTGTAATCTCTGCTTTTCTTGTACACATCTCAGCTGCAAGCGGCCTGTATTAGGTGAATGCACTGCTCTTTCAAAAAATAAAATCAATGAATCAATCAGACATAGACCAAGTAAAAATCCTCACATTGGACAGATTATTCAGGAATTAAGGAATATGGGGGAAGGAGGCAAGGGGTTGGCTACTATAGAACTGAATTTGCTGGTATGGGTGGCTTAAGATAAAGTGTCAACGATCTATCAGGCATACCTTTAAAAACGATGTGACTTTTAGTCTAAAAAGGACACCTTGGTATTGAGAAGCGCTTGAGTAGAATTGATGACTTCACAAAGTCTGTCGAGTTTCTGTAAATCTTGTAAGTTTTTCAGCAATGGTTTTATTTCAAAGGCTTTGACTGTAGCACTCACAGTGAGCGCCGTCATGCCTTCTTTTCTTGCCCCGGCGTAGCCTGATATTGCCAGAGTTGCCGACGATAACCGTCGTTCTTAGTCTAATTACATTCTCAGAGGATTTTGAGCTTGAGGATCTCCATTGAGCGATGTCATGAAATATGAAAGGGAAATGATTGCTGTCGGCAGCTATGTATTGTGATTGCCCTGAAAAGGTCACATCAGACCCGCTATGGTCTGCGCAATAGTTCTTTACCCCGAGGACCAACTGTACTCGGTCTTGTTTAACTGGATATATTTGTCAATGTTGTCATAGCCAATTAGGCTGGGGCAGCTACATTTCCAGGTTTGCTGCCGACTCTCCCTGGCAATATTTAACCCATCTGATGCAATATCACCTCAGGGCTTGGCTTCACTTAATTAGGCGAGTGGGGCATTTGTTCTCTGGATAAAAAGGAAAAGAAACATGACGATCTCTCACCCCAGCCCCTTATCAAGAGATTTCACCACAGACTCAAGGATCAAGCGAGACGTTGTGGGCGTGCACACGTTCACAGAGGAAATCACACTTTTAACTTCAATGATCCCAAGCAGAACCTGCGAATAAAGCCACCGAGCTGCCACATTCACAGGCAGTGTCCCATTAAGCACAGCTGTGTCAGCCAGAGACCGGCATCTCTCGAACATGCTCTAGGAAGGAAAGAACCACAGAAATGCATGCTCAAAGAAACAATTCTCATATCATACGTAGGCGGAAAAGTATCATCTCCACCACCCACGCTGCTCGAAGAGCCATTAAACCTCAGGAAGACTCGTTGGAGGCTCATTTACAAACTGTCAAATGTATTAATAGTTATGAAATCGAGAACACATAAGTTGTGCCAAAGACTAACGTACTTGAAAGAGGGATTTGAATGTGAAAAAAGCATCTGTTTTCAAATTACCAATTTAAAATATGTATATTTTCCAATTTAAAATATGTATATTTTCCTTTACATTTAATAGGAATGAAAATGCCGTTCTCGTGAAATCCAGCAGAACCATTTTCTAAAGGCAGATAGGTCGGGGACCAAGCCTTTTTCTACTTTGCTTGGCCCCTCAATGAACATTTGTCAGTAATGGTAAACACAGGTGCTATTTCAAGTGTCACTTTTTCTGCCTGTCTGATTATGGCCCATAACTTGTTTCCAGAGAATGCTGCTTGCAGTGTCTTCCTAAAACACACCATACAACCTTTATGGCCTTATACGACTGAATGATCCCAAAAGTACTCATTTACTCTTCAGCTAAAAGGTGGTGTTAATGGCTTCCGGGTGAGCCAATATTGTTCTAGGGACAATATCCGGCCCCAAACTGCTTGTGTGTCCAAATGCTGCATGTGAAAAAAGACTTAAAAAATCAGAAAAATAAATCAGCCAACTGGCGAACCGCAATACACTCTTATATCATACTAGTGTACACTGGCTAATGCGCGTAAAGGAAGACATTTTCAGAGTGTAAATATATTATGTGGGGTATTTTGATATAATTTATGTTAGTAGAAAGAAAAATGTAAAGGATTGTGCTCCTTTTACGTGCAGTAGTAACCTTGGATTCCACTTACGGTGTTAGACTCAAATATATACTGTTGAGGGATGTCAGAGTAATACAATTCACGTGCAGCATGATTCAAAGTAGACATAAGATCATAAAATAAAGTAAATTGTAGTCAAATAAAAATGGAAACATACGTGAAGTATATTATTGATATAATAATACATACCAAGAAATATTACAATGAATAATTACATAATACATAAGTAAATTAAAACAAAAGTAATTTATTGTGTTAGAGAAATAGTTCTTAATCAAATAAATTTCTGTCTATATGTTTTTTTAAATGTATATATTTCGTTAGTGTATGCAACTTGAAGTATGCTGTTAAAGTGTTATCCCTGTCTTGGGCCTTTTCTGCAGCTAATTGAATGTTGTCATTGTTGAAATACACATTTTGTTCGCCTGTAAAATGAACTTAAAGTTTTATTGTGGGATACGTAAGGCAACAGCTTCCTCTAGCGGTGATAACAGCTGAAGCACGCAGGCCGGCTTCGGACAACATACATCTGGCCTTTTATTATATAGTATGATATTTAGATATATGGCCTACTTCGGAAGGGGGATTGAAAATATAGATTAAAAAACACCTGGACGCAATGATAGACAGGTGGACCCAAATGAGGCCAAGATGCCGGCAATAACTTTTAAAGGGTGTAAAGGGCCAGAGCTGTGGCTTCCTTCTGTGGAGCAAAATGTGCAGG
Source organism: Ambystoma mexicanum (assembly GCF_040938575.1). Lineage (NCBI taxonomy): Eukaryota > Metazoa > Chordata > Amphibia > Caudata > Ambystomatidae > Ambystoma > Ambystoma mexicanum. Next base: position 844,253,714 of record NC_090932.1, on the reverse strand, counting down.
GCTGGAGTTATTCACAAACAGGTCAGGAAGTTTCATGCATTTGTGTGATGGAGTAGATGCGCACTGGAGAAAGGAAGAGAGGTGACAGTTGGCTCAAAGTAGAAGGACAAGGAGTCTTGGTCCTGTTGCAAGGGCAGGGCTATCTTTCTAGAAGCTCAGCAATGAACAGATTTACACGCTACATAGACTGTCCGGGATTCTGTCATGTCCATCATCTAGCTCATATACGTTGATGTTGAGCGCAACATATGGACACCCACTGATATACTCCCTCAACACAAGTTACTAGCGTGCATTTACTTATGAGCCACAGGGGCAGTTCAGCCTGATGCTGGACTGCTACATGACAAGTCACAATCAACAGTTTCTGTTCTGCTGGGTAGACCATGGATGCTCTCTTTCCCCAAGCTCATGGATGCATGCCCTGCCCTACTATACAGGCTAAAATGAATGCTGCAAAACCAACTTCTATTTGCTGGCTTGCCCAATGTGCTGGGTGCACTGGACTGCACACATTGTGCCACGATGATACCCTATTAAAGGGACAACATGTTTAGGAATCAGCAGAATAGCAGACCTCCCTCAATGTTCTGAAGACATGCAATGCCAGACTGGGCATCCCAAACTGCAGTGTCCACTTTTTACACAACCAACAACCAACATACAACTCCATATTCTCGCAGTACATCTCTTTGCCCAAGTTCATGGCTGCCAGCGATGTTACAGGAGTAAATCACTCTGACCCCCACACCATCATATGCCCCTAACAATGCTCGACTTACCTTTCCATTGCTGAACTCTATCCGTTTAATGGCATTAAATGATGATGGCAGTGCCAATCCCATACCAGGGATGAGTAGAGGAGACTAAATGACATTCAAACTCCCTCCATACACAATGCACCGGATTAAGACCACATTAATATGGATGGCATTGCATGATAATATAGAATTGAACACTACATGTGACTCCGGATACTCATTCCTGACACGACTCCTTAACCTCACCTTGCAATCAGCACGATGTGAACGCTTAACAGGCACATAATCCCGATTGTGCCCCCCTAGAGAAGGTATTTGGACTCCAGAAGGACATGTTCCGGTGCCCACATTGTACAGGCTGTTCCCTGCACTACAGCGCCAAGAAGGTTGGAAAGAGGATCATCCTCTGCAGACACTGGTAGTCCATGCCTAAGCCAGATGATAAGAATCCTAGACTATGTGACTTGTAGGAGGAAAACGGGGAGAAGGAAGAAACGCACCAACATTGTGAGTGTGATTCAGGAGATGGGGCGCCCATGCACCAGGCCCTTGTGAACACATTCTTTCTGACTGCAATGCCAGTGCCCATACATGACAAGGAGATAGCGTTTGTCTTCACAATCCATTTACTGTAAATATAACTGTTGTCAGCCGCTATTTTGTTTCTAAGACAGGTATTTCCCTGACACTTGTCTGAATGCCCAACTCCCCCCAGCCCATCAACTCCCCATTCCTTACAACACTGTAATAGACCACCAAGACCCCTTACCAAACAACACCTCCTCTTAGCCACGACAACAACCCCATCCTAACAACACACACCCATGGCCAACACACCCATGAACTGGAACCCAACGTATCTTCCCCAGCAAGGAGACTTCTAGTGGGGAGACGAACCACTTGTGAGGGACTTCAATGGGGGCTGATGGTCATAGACTCCTTAATGGTGGAGATTGGGGGAATTTGCCTTGGCAGCCCATGCTCCATGCTGTTCAAAGGACCCCTCCATCCTCTCCAGGAAGCCAGGAGGGAGGGAGGAAATATTTGCTATCTCTTCCATTATTTCCCTCATATCCTGGTACTGAAAAGTCACGACTGCTGTCATTGGACAGGAACTACCCCATCTTCTTCTGTAACTGCGGATTGGACACCAGTCTTGACCTCATGCCTGAACTGCCTCACCAACAATGTCTGGGGTTAGCAATAAGGGGAGGCACTAATAGCCCTCTGACCTGTCACTCCGACCCCAGCACGTGCAGTTGGTAGAGATCAGAGGTGTCCTTGGGGCCGTTATACCTGTATTGTACGTGTCTGTCTCTATATATTCCGGCGCTGCCCCTCTTTCATGCTGGCTGTTGAAAAAGAAAACTATGCAGCCTGTCACAACAATACATGCCAGTGATTCCCGCCTTCCATGCTGGTTGTGCCTAAAGAGGACTCAAAAACAAACGTCAACATCACTTCTGTTAAACAAATGTTCATGCCACTCATACCTAACAGAATGATGGGGCCTGTGCCACCAATCCATTCCTTTGCTGTCACCTGCTAAATACATGTGCATGCAGTGTTTGCTCAATGAGAATCATGGGCCCTATTTTAATAACATATCGCTCAACACAGCCACTGTTCAAGGTGGTTTTACCCAAAGACAATTATGAGGCATGTCACAAGAATGTATGCAAGCATTGCCACTGTAAAGCCATTTTCAATGCTGCTTGGGCGCAAATGAAATCGGGAGCCTACACAGCGTCGGCTTAAATGTTATGAGAACTATTATGATATGTTGTGATCTTTTCCTTACCGTGTGTGGTTTTTGAACGTTATGCACTTTATATTCTTGAAGTACTTTAGTTATTGCATGACCCCAAGGCCTTTTAGTACTTGTAATCGTGTGCATTTGTATTACTAAGATGATATAGTTCACTAGTGAATAGTAGCAGATCATGTGTGTATGTGGTTGCATTAATGTAGGGATGGTGTATTTTATAATCCTCAAAATGTTTGATGTTTTCCTACTTTGCTTATTTAGTAATTAATGAATTGTCAAAGAAATAATACAAAATAATACAGGACAGTAATGCCCCCTTTGATGCTGGTTGTGACCAAACAAAATGATGCGGCCTTTCTCAACGATGTATTTGGCATTGCCTCTCTAAAACACATTTTCATGCTGCGTGTTGCACCAATTCTGATCCATTTGACCCTCCCTGCCTCATTGCTACCCCATTTCACTCTGGCAAACCCCAGTACTCGCTAATGTGTCTCTCACTGCTACAGTTCTGCCCCAGTCTTGCACTCAGTTTCCTGTTCTACCCTAACGCTCAGATTGGTGACCAGGGCCCTTATGTTTCCTTCTGGGTCCTAGCCTTGCCTCCCTCCCGCCTCCATGCACTCCCTGCACTTGCCTTTGCGCGCCAACTGCCTTGTTCTGTCTCACGGGCCTACACTTATTTTATTGGCAGTTGACCACACTTACCAATTGATCTCTGCCAGGCACTTAACAGCTGCTTGCAAACGTACGCCCTAGCACTTCCCTCCGTGGAACACTGAGCACTTACTTCGTGCCTCGTCCCTTCTCTCTCTCTGCACTTGCACGTTCTGAATGCTCACATGGCCTAGACGGGGCGCGTCTTTCTTTCTCTTCATTGCTATTATATTTTCCTTTCATTCCCATTCCTCCCGCCCCCCTTGCCATGTGGACGCTTTGGAACGCAATTTACTTGATGTATACGAGCCTTAGAAATGCACAATAAATAAATAAATGTTACTGTAATTTCCCAGATATACCCATCAGTCACACTATTCTTCCCCAAAGTGTCTCCAAGGCCCCACTCCGTTCTACCTCATGGGACCCTCACTACTACTAAAATTCTTCCCCAATGCTTCTCTCTGCGCTCAAATTATTTTAAGCATGGCCCTCACTGACTCCATTTATCCTCATTGTTGCTCTCAGTGTCGAATTCCCAGAATATTTTTCTCTCAGTTCCCATGTTCATCCCCTTGGTGGCTCTCAGTTCCTAGGTTCTGCTAATGGTTTTCCCATGCACCACAATCTGTGCTTAGGTTCTACCCCCTCTAACTCTCACTGCTGTGGTTCTGTCCAACTGCAAGTCTCTCATTGTGTACATTCTGCCCCATGTGACCTTCACAGCCACATTACTCATCTAGCCCCCTCTCTCTCTCTCTCTATTTCCCTGTTCTGGTTCTGGCCTAAAGTGGCACAAAGGGCCACGGCTGTGCCCCATGTTGTTTTCATTGCCCCCAAAACTGCCTTGTTGCTTCCCCAACAATCACACACATTCATGAGCATTGATAATCAAACACACAACAAACTCACACACGCACATACACTCTGACACTGAGCTTCATTCCTGGCTATAGCATCTCTTCGGATCCTTGCGTGGGAACAGGAAGCAGGGAGGCAAGTGATTGACAACTTCTCTCCCTGAATTGAGTCTTCATGCAAACACTCTCATGACCCGTTATGTGCCAGGAGAAAAAAGAAACTGCTTCTTCCTGCGGAGTCAGATGCCCCTTAGTCCCTCATGTGGGAATGCACGGTCCCCGCAGGCAGGAAGTGGCACTGTCATGCTGAGTGCTGCTCATCAATGGACTGATGGGAGTGCTTTACATGACACCAGGAGTGTCCTTTCCATAATGGGACAGCTCTAGCCCATCACCCAATATTGATGGGCTGCCACTGCATGTCAGTGGGCCTCATTCCAAGGTTGGAGGTAGCCATGGCGCTACTAGCGCCATGGCTACTCCCTTACCGCATACCGGGTCCGGGTTCCCTTAATGGGGAATTACCAGGTCATTCCAACCTTGGAGGACCCGGTATTTCCCCATAGGGCTCAATGGGAATGGGGACCATGCTAACAACGGGCCCGTTAATAACGGGCCCGTTGTTAGCATGCTGGTCCTTTAGCGGCTCCCACTAAGGGCTCCTGATAAAACCAGCTGCCCTTAGCGGGATCCGCTATAGGACCTCGTAATGCGGTGGTAAGTGGTTAACAGCACCAGCACCCTCACTGGCGTGATTTACCCCTTACCGCCCACCTCGGGAATGAGGCCCAGTGTCCGTTAGTGGAACCAATCCCCCTTTTTTGAGGGTCCCTAGTAACACATTTGATTGGAGCATTGTAGACAGCGGGTAGTACCTGTTAATCATTGGGTCTGGGCTGGTGTGGTCCAGGGTGTTCCTCGGGGAGTTCCCTGCACTATCTCAAACTATGTGAGGGAAACATGTATTCATTTTCCAGGGGCCAGATTACAGAAAGTTTGCACTAGTGCAAGTGCAATGTTGCACAGTATTAGCACTAAGGCAAACTTTGCCTTCGGGCAAAGATCTATGACTTCAATGTATTTATGCACCATGCCCAAGTATGCCCTAGTGCTAATACAGAATAGTATTAGTACAAGGATAAACTTCGCCCTGGGGCAAAAATGCGTTGAAAGAATATGCTTTTTGCACTAGGTTAATTTTTGCTCCAGTGCCAATACTGTGCAACATTGTTTCCATAATATGGCCCCACTAAGTCTTCTGCCTCCATGGTAAGCTTTATGTGACATGTTGTGAGTTATGATACAGCCCTGCACTGATGCTATGGCCATGCTACCACTCGCAAGCAAGTTATGTTTGCGCTATAGGAATGCTATACATACAGGCATAGTACCCTTTCTACAGGTTACTTTAATCAGATTCCTGTTGGATTTTGATGTTGCTGTTAGTACACCAATATTTCATCATTATTCTTAATGTGTACATTTCTAGCTACTACCTTGTCCATTCTTTCAACTGTAATTTGCTACATCAGCCCTGAATTTTGGGATCAGTGTCATTATCAGTCCGTAACCATTGGAAAAGACTTGGTTGGCCCACTGATCAAATGTCAGAGGCGATGGGCATTCTCCTGTGCAGCTGTGTGTTCAGAAAGATTTGCTTTTTGCAGCTTTTCGCCCCATAGTTTTCTATGGAACCCCATGTGATTTGTGATCGTGTCCTGACTTTTTGAAGGGAAGTAAAGCCTTCAGCTTCACATCCCTTGCCTATTGTTATGGGGAAACTGATCTTTACTTTAGTCTTTTGGTACTGGGAAACTTGCTTTCCCTTTTGAATTCTTGCACCAATTACTATTGCACCACCAATTTATAGTGCAGTGCAATGGGGATAACACATATTATTTTTGGTTACTTTTATATGTGCCGAAAGACAAGCTGGTGCAGCAGTTACAATTGTACTGTTTTTGTATTATTTTTGGTTGTTTGCGCATTCATGTTTACTGCGTATGCTTACAGAACATGGCAACTGCCCTAAAATGGCTGGACCATGAGATTTTCGCTTGTTCTTTGGCCATGGTGCTGTTTTGCCTTCTTCCTTCCTTGCCAGGTCCGGAAATGCCTTATAAGGTCATGCACTTGCCTGTGAAAGCTGAGCTTTAGCTGACTACTGAGCCTTTGTGTGTGTGGCTCAGAAAGGGGGCATGGAATGTTTAGTACCAGTCCACATCATTGGAGACAGTAAATCTGCGTCTGGGGAAGATGTGAAACCAGTAGTTATTCCTGATTGGACAACTACTGACTGTTTGAATGATGTAGATCCTTACCGTTGGCAGGCTTGGACTTGCTTCGAGCTCAATTCTTGGATAAAAGGAGGACTCTTGCAGCGTTTTCTTTAGAATTACATTGAAGCCAAGAATCCCCTGAAGAAGAACATCCAGTTGGTGATATGAAGATGCCTCCTGCAGTGGCATAGCATGCTCTCCAGTGTCTGACCCAGTGAAGCCCTGCTCCCCTGACTAATCTCTGAAGACCCTGAGTGGTGCTTCAGCCCGTGGACTAGTGGCACCAACTAGTCGCAGTGCCTTCCTGAGGATTCAGCCATCCAGAGCCTTCTGAAGTGACTGGTGGAATGAAAACTTTGGTGGTTGCCAGCCTGTGTCACAAGTCACCTTCTCCTCGAATTTCAGCATCCCGATTTCAGGGAAACCTGTCCTGGAGCAGCTCCTGTGAAAGTGACTAGAAGGACACCTGTTATCGCCTGCAAACGATGATCGATGCTGGAACTCTCCTTCCTCGATCCTGTGAAGTGTCCTGAAGAGGTCTGCATCAGTGGTTCTTGCATTTCTTTGCCGACAGAGGTTGCATCTTGCAGATGCATCCGACCAGGAGACTCCTCAAAGCAGCAACTCTTGGGCACCTCTCACCAGAACAAAGGTTGGAAGATCGAGCTCCCAGTGACCCCAGATGATCCAAAAAGACATTTGGGAACATCTGAGTCGGGGGTAAGTAAGCATCAGTGTGCCTGTTCCCCCCGTACTCCGTAGGATAGCATTGGGATCAAGCCCTTTTGTCTCCTTTCTCCCCTCCACTCACCTTTGGTCGTCGAACCTGAGTCGGGTATCCTGCCCCTGGGTTAGCCTTGGGTATGTAAGAAAGGAGAGAACTTAACTAGTTACTGCCAAATTGTTGTTGAACTTTGCATTATTTTAAAACTAACAACTACCACATGCCCAATGCCTCTTTTCTGCAGAGAATGCATACTGGTGAGAAACATTGTGTTGAACCCTGTTACTTTTGGGCAAAAGGCCCCCTTCATCTTATGGTTTGCACTCCTAAAGTTAGTATATTGAACTTGAGACTGGTTCCCATCTTTACTACATGAATTGTTCTTACCTGCATTGCTTATTTAAGTTATTTTATGAAGTATAATAAGTGAACATACTTGCGATTGTATATATTTGTATGATCCACCTACCTTGATTGGGGTTTGATTAACCTCACAGAGCTCCCTTTCCTCATAACTAGGGTGGTTTCCTAAAATCTGTCCACCAGGCCAGATTCTAGAAATGCATTTGAACCCTGTGCATGGTGTTTCCAAAGACCATCAAAACTACCACAGTATTTAATCCAGTACATGTTGCTGCACTTCCAGCCTCTGCGCTGCCTTTTTGAGAGTAGGCATGAATCATTTCACCAATATGGTCCATACTGTTAGCTTGTGCTTATAGCAGTGCGGTCTTCCAATATCGAATGTTCATGTACTTGGCAAAGTGTTTGAAGCCAGGACTGTTAAATGGGGGTCATTATTAGATGTTATCATTCTTTAGATCCAAGGCAAAGATTATTTCTTCAGTTATGGATTGGCCAGTGGTGATGTGAAAAAATGTGAAACGAGTGTTATAAAAGCGTGGTGTTCAAAGGGTATACAATTGGTAGGGATGCACGGAAATGGGCTGCCATGTCCTTAAACACATACAAGATTTCCAGAAAACAACAGCATTCCATTATAATATAATTCCCACTTATTAACCTTGCCATAAACTGGTTACCTTTTTCCATAAACAATGGGTTTTTTTTATTACACTGATAGGGCTCTTATACAAAATCCATTAGACATGCTATATCCAAATGCCTGATTCCCATTGGCATAAGAGGGACTAGCAAATTGGGAATAACCCTGAAATGGTTAGGATGATTTCTTGATCTGTATCTTTCACTTTGAGTGGGCCAAGTACATACTCCTCCCCTACATTATACCTAAGGGTGCTCAAATTGTTTAAACAAAGCTGGGTGTGTTATAGGACAGGACTTTCCGTGTACAGTCCTACCTACCGACCACACCAATTATTCAGGATAACCACATACTTTGTAAAGAACTCCCATTCAAATTCACTGTGCTCTCATTTTATTTTGTGTTGATATCCTGAGAACATGAAGCGGATTTTGCTCTTGAGATTTGGGCTTGGAAACTCCTGTTATTGGGCATTCGTGGCATTCTTTGCTACTGGCTGTTGCACAGTGATTCTTTGGCTCTGTCCTTCTCTAAGTCATCACTATGTTATGTTGATTTACACCGTGCACTACTGCCATTTTGATCACCTCGAAGCGCTCTTGTGCTCCTGAAAGGGAAAGTGGGATGGGTTGGTTAGTGGAGAAAGATGGAAAAGACAGGCATTGGGCTCACCTGCTGAAGCGTATAGAACCAGGAGCAACTGGCGCCTGTGGGGAAATAATTTGAGGCTTTAGGCTGCATTTATTATGAAAATATGGAAGTCAAAATCATGTCACAGGTCATGTAATGATATATATTTTCACAATTCTGGGGATTTTAGGTGTATTGCAGGGGCCTCGTTGTTTAATTTGATTACAGTCCCTACGATTGTGCTTTTTCAATGGTCACTTTGCTGCTATGGTGCTGAACCGACGTTAGCCTGCTTATGTAGGGAGTGAGTGTTTTGCCAGACCACCAATTCGTCAAATTCTTTTTGCACGATTGTTTACCACCAAATTGTAGATGGTGGGATGAGGTCTGGCAATATTACTTGGTTGGGGTGGGGTGGGAGGAGTGGAGGGGCAGTGGAGGAGAGGCTGATGCTCTACCCCCACTTTCTGTGGTGACAAATGTGGAAAAAACAATATTCGAGGAAAAGAAATGCGACCTATTAAATTGCCTAAAAAAGACATAGAACCCTTATTTAGAACTTACCTGCCGACATGACCTATTTCAATATTTTTAAGTGAAAAGGCACAATTGTACAATTATTAAAGAGGAAGAGAAAAGCATCCAGTTACATAATAGAATCTCAGTCATACCGCATGTCTAAATGGGTCATTATGTTATCTTTTTAGATTCAATATAGAACAGAAGATCAACCTAAAGAAATTGCCGAAGATGTTGAACGTAACTGAGATAGTCAACCATGGCGACGACCTCAATGGAATAACAGGTTCTGTGACTCAGTTTGGAAAACTTATCACACAAACTCATTCTGTACTCATTGCAATATGCGGACAGTGGGCTGTTTTCTTGGGTTTCAAAACATTTTAACGGGTCCCTAGGAGGGTCAAGTTATCGGTGCAATGGCACACCATTGCACTGTACAGTTCGACCAGGGCATTTGGACTCTGAATATCCACATCTCTTCAATTTAAAGGCCATGAAGTTTATACTCAAATACAAATATCCCTCTTTCTCATCCCAGTCCATAGACAAGTGGTGAATTGCATCGATCGGACAGGCAAATAAAAAGAATCCCTGTTCCCCTGCATCTGTGTTGAAGACAGGAACAGGGATGGTGATGGGCACGTGTTCCCTGTAGGCTTCCAGCCTGTGCCCCCTCTGGGTGATGAGCTCCTTCAGTACATGCATCTGCTCAAACGCTCACCTCCTCAGAGTCCTACAGTGTGCTTGCCCTCCTTGGGGCCCTAGTGTTTTCAGACGAGTCCCAGTGGGGTCCTGACTTCTTCCCACTGTAATCATATGCGCCGGGGTTTTCTTGCTGGGCACCCCCTCAGCCCTGTATTTATCAACCCTGTGTTCATCTTAGAATCTGGGGTACTATATTCTGATGGTTGCGGCATTCACTCTTCATTCATCAGATAATACAGCAGCACCCAGACTAGGTAGGTTTAGCTGCTGCCTTTGAGCTATTTGCTTTCTGTAATCCTTGTTTTGTTTTTACAATGGGCAAGCAGAAGGTCTAAACTAAGCACCTTCGCCCAGGGTTGAGGGTAGATGTCTTCCTTTTCTAAGCACATTTACTCTCATCACATATACACATAGGGTAGGGGTCTGCAACTTGTGGCTCTCCAGATGTTTTGGAATATGAATTCCATGACTTCTCAACTTGGACACTGTTGGCTAGGGCTGATGAAAAATGTAGTTGCAGACCCTGACATAGGGCATGCTCCTATCCCTCACCTCTCCTCCTTGGCAACACTTGAGGTTAGAAATGCTGTTAAATAATCCCTATCCCTACTCTTTCAAAGCAGCTGAGTAGATCCCAGAAATCATTGAAAGCTGTGAGCACCACCACCTGTGGTCCTTCCTCTTCACCTCAGAGTCCTCTGAATGGTGTGGAAAGAATGTCAGGATCAGGGCCAAATGTAAATCCCAATGTTCACGACCAGGCCCTGTCTTCTGGAGGATCCTCAAATAGGTTTTCATGAACATAATCCTAATGTTGTGATTAAATGACATCATGAATCTCCTATATTGACTTTGGGAGGATATTGGGCAACAGTTGGATAATACCTCAATGCTTGTAACTTCTTCAAGTATTAGGACTGTGAAAAGGAAGAGGGATTGGTGGCAATGCAGGGTTACTTACGGGTCATTTTCATTACCTTGTTTGACCTATGGAGCTGAAGTAAAACCAGCAAAGGTATAGTGAGGGAACCTGGAGTGAAAGCTATGGAGACTCTACCTAAATCTTCCCAGAGGAGTACAAATCTCAATCCTTCATTAGGAGCTAGGCCTTAAATCATTGCAGGACTATGTTGATTGGAAGTCCCTACTTTTGGATACTAAAGGGCTGAATCCCACACCTCATTCCCTGTTCACTAATTTGAAAGTTCTAATGGAGAGACAGGCATGCCCGGTTTTAAACATATGGGTGTCTAAGGTCCAGAATTTTTTTTAAATGTTGATATTAATGAAGTAGAGTTAGTTGAGTCTGCATCTAGAATAAAAAATCATTTGAAATTGAGGGGTTGGATTCAACTAGATCTATAGCCTTAATTACACAATTTTTAGATTCTCAGTTGTGTGTGAGAAAGGTATAGACAACTTTCCTTTGTTTTTTTAAATACATTGTTTTTACTGTATTTTTAACAAAAACATCAGGACTAGTCACAATCTCTACATTAGTCAAAACATCACCAACTACTCTACAGGCAGAGCACATCTTCCCTTCCCACGCCCCTCGCCCCACGTCCCACTCCTTAAGTCCTAGCCAATATTTTCTATCCCCATTTCCGACAGCGGACTTCCAACTTTCATGGATTTCATCCCTTCTGTATGCTCTCTGCCTTCTGCCCCCCCCCGTGCTTAGCATGTATCTCATTCTATCCCACAAGTTCCAATTTACCCCATGATCTCTGAAATTTCCTGGGGCAGTCCCTATTTCTATACACTATCTCTTCCAGGGCTCTGCAGTAGTCCATCCTTTCCTTCCATTTTCCGCCATTGGCAGTTCCACCACTTCCCATTTAATTGGCAGGTCCATTTTTGACACAATGAGTCCTGTATTGATGAGGTGTCTGTCTGCACCTGAATTCACATCATCCACCAAAGTCAGGACAGTACCGTCAAGATCCTTTCCCAGTACCCCTTAATTCTTTCACACTCCCATAGTAAATGAAAGAGGGATTCCCCCTCCTTTTTGCATTTCAGACAGATCTCGTCCTCCGTACCAGTCATACTATTGTGGACATATTTGACTCCCTAACCGACATTTGCGCATCCACTCATTCCTTCAATTCTAGCACCCATAGATCTTGTTCCCACTGTATTCTAACTCTGATCAGCTTCTGTGGTGTGAAATTATGAATTGTTTGGTATATTATTGTGATTCCTTTCCACTCGATCTTTTCAGAGAAAAGATTAACTTATAAGGGGATGTGGTCTGGAACATCCATGTTTCTCCTTGATTGGGTTTGCATAGCATGCTGCAGGCATATTTGCATGTACAGATCACTTGGCCTCAGTCCATGTAGTTCACGCAGTACTGGGAATATTGCAAGTCTATCCCCATTGAGTATGTCTCCCTCTGTTGTGATTCCACTGTTCGTCCATCTCTGTTGCCTGCCCATTTGATATACTTCTGGGATAAATGGGTTCTCCAACAATGGTGATAGCTTAGTAATGATCCCCTTACACCCTATGGCTTTAGCGACATTTTCCCTAATTCCTATAATCGTGCACCCTGCTGTCGGCAGGTGTTGGCCCCTGGGCTCTCGTACAATATTTGGAGTGGTGATCTGTCCCCCATCAAAGTGATCTCCATTTTTGTGTGGGCAATGTTCACCCCACCAAAAACCCATTCCTTTGCTAGCATGAGCTGTGATGCCCAATAGTATTTGAGAACATCTGGTATCCCCAGTCCGGCTTTCCAGACTCAGCTGGTCAAAGTTTTTAATACAATCCTTGGGCTGGCCTTCCCAATAGGATATTTTGAAGCAATGAGTTGTTCTTTGTGAAGACCAATTCAGGGACTCTTATCAAAGTATTCAGTAGTATGTACAGCAGTTTGGGGAGTGGTATCATTTTAAATACGTTGGCTTGCCCAATGACAGCTAAGGGCAGGGATGCCCAGTACTTAGCATTTTCCTGAAGCCTGCTCAAGATTGGTTCCAAATTGTTCTGCAGAAACCTCAGCTCCTCTATATGGATCTTGATCCCCAGATAGGAAAACGGTTCTGTGGCGGTCTGCAATGGACACTCCTCCGGACCCGTCTGCAGCCCTCCCTTCAGTAGCACCAATCCTAACTTGCTCCAGCTTATTTTATATCGGCTTTGTGCCTTTGTAGGTACTTGGAGACCAATTACCTCTTCATTTTATTGTTTAACTTGTTGACTTTCCATGGGAAGCAGGTCAGCTCACGCCTTCGATCACCTTCAGCCATTCCACTTCTGTGGTATGTTCAATTGCTGCTCTACTAAATGTACAAACCTTTTCTGTGAAAAGCTCCCTTTTACGGTGTGAATCCTGCCTTTGAAACCAAAACAGCAACAACATCCAACTAACTCTAAGAACACCCCTTTAGAACACCACCCCTATATTTCCCCCAGCACGAAGCATCTGTTGTCCCTTGTGATCCAAAGCCCGCCCATGCCTGCAACGTGGTGTAAAGGCTCACTCCCTGTCTTATACATGCAAATCCAAATAAATATGAAACACCCCAATGGGGAATGAGACTAAGAGAACAGGTTGCAAGAGTTATTTTTTCTTTATAAAGATTTTGCATCCAGAGAACTCTGCTGCCCCGAGAGTGCTCTGGCAAACAGTACAAAGACATGAATTTATCAAGGGACAAAGCGTCATCACTGACATCACTCTATATGGGACTACAATTGCTTGGGATTGGGTGAATACCATTGATACATATGCGGCTATGGGCGCTGCTTCATCCGGATTGGTTGCTCCGTTGGCGGGAGGGTGAGCATCACGTTGTCTGGCTGCCAGTGTCCAGGAGGGTTGAGGGTCAGGTCTTGGTGGGGTAGGGCAGACACTAACTAAGCTAGCATAAAACAACTACCACTAGACATGTAATAAACAATGATCATTAGTATATTCTTAAGTAAATCCTTTTGAGCCTAAAAATTGCATACATATAATCAGAGCATCACTCATTGGGACTTAAATGGAGTACCGGGCTTAGGGGTCTTGGTCAGTGTGATAAAATCGACCATGGGGTGGGCCTGTGAATATCAAAGCAGCTAGGGGGCACGCTGACATTTGTTCGTTCTAGGGTGCAATATAATGGTGCAGAGGTCTGGGTTTAGTAAGGGGCACAGTTGGGTGGGCTTCACAGCAGGGTCACACCTCTGGTACATCAAGGGAATACCTTAAGGGGCACAGGGTTACAGTGGCAGTAATTTTCCAACAGCAGGAGTAAGAGGGCATAGGCAGGTTTGTGGAGATGGATGAGCTACAAGTCATGGTTCGGGCCAGTTCACACACAGGACAGTGATCTAAGCGGAAGAGTGAGATGTTACATTAGTATATTTGTTTCAATTGTCCCCGGCGTATCCATGAGAAATGGAGCTGTGAAGCTTTCAGAAAATGGAAGCCAAGTGTCCCTCACAAAAGCCCTGCATCTGCTTACTGGCATTGCGGGCAATGGAGGCGTTCCCCACTATTGTACGAGCAAGTGGTCCACATCGGCTGAATGTATGAGAGGGACCTAAACGACCCCTCGCTCCCACACATTCGCAGGGGCTGGACGCAGTAAGAGCCAGTGCCAACAATCTCTCTGCTCTGGCTCAGGGAAGCCCTATCTGCATTCTCATCTTAATAAGTGTCAGTTCCAGGTAATAATAGTACTTATTTAGCAACTATTGTGCCCAATCAATATTCTCTTCTGTTGTAGTGTCTCTGCGCCTTCCTCACTGGGAGGCACCCCTTTTTCATCCTTTTGTTGTTGACTCCCCTCTGACTTTGTCTCCCTATGTGGTCCCACAGGTTTACCTCACCTTTTTGTCCTGGCCAGTCCCATGCTTCTGCTGGGTTTGTAAAGAACCAGATTCCCCTTAGACCCACTACCCTAAGCGTTACTGCGTAAATTGTGGCATGATTCTTCTCTAACACCCTAAATCTCTTCCACACTGCATCAAATGATTGCCAAGCTTTATTGACTGCTGGAAAATATGGCAACTCTCATCCCATTTAACTCTAAGGTGCCCTTCTTCCCCGCCGCCTGTAGTATGAAGTCTCTGTTGGTGTAGTTTAGGGTTATAGGTCAAAGGATCGAATCCAAAGAACTGAAATGCAATAGGGTCGAATCAAAAGGAGCGAAAACCAAAAGGTCAATTTTTTTTTCTTTTTTGGGTGGTCCCAGCCCAAACCCCCATTTTTGGTGTAAAAACCACTTTTTTTTACTATACGAAAACCCCAAAACAAAAAAATATATAAAAAAAAAAATTCGACCCTTTGGTTTTCGGTCCTATTGGTGTCGAACCATTGACCGGACACCGTAGTTTAGCAGTTCCACAATCACATGCCTTGGAGGGCTTCCCGGCAGAGGTGTTCTATTCGACACTCCATGAGCTCTTTCTATGGTGAAGAAACTAGATAGCCTATGGGGGCCCACCCAGTCCTTCACACACACATCCCTCCAACAATTCCATGGAGGGTCCCTATGTCTTCTCCGGTAGGCCACTAATCTGTATGTTATTTCTCATAGCTCTCCCCCTGGCGTCGTCCATTCCTGCCTCCAGTTGGCATGTTTTCTCTATCAGGGCCGGTACGTCAGACTGCATGGCAGTCGCTATGTCCTCTATTTCCCTGTGTAGGTCCTGTCTCAATAACCCCACATCCAGTACCACGGCATCCACCTTACTTTCCAGCAATAATCTTGCCTCGTATATCGCTTTCAGGATATCCATCATGGACTGACTTGCCTCCACCCCATCCTTCGCTGCTTGATGTCGTCTTGCTGGCTTCCATTTTCTGTGGTTGTCTGGGTCCATTGGTGCATAGGTGTCTATTTTTGGCTCAATGCTCACCTTCTTGTGCTTCTCCCTGTCTCCTGTCATGTTCCCCAAGCACCCACTGGCTGTGACTCATCCAGTCACTCCCTGGATCAAATGTTATCACCAGGCATCTGCCCCTTCCTGAAGGATTGCAGGGGCTTGCCCGAGGGTCTTTAGGGGGGACGTCACTACCAATGAGTAACCTTCCTCAACTGTTCACTCTTGTCCTGCGAGATAGGCCGAGATGAGCTGGGTCGCCCTTCGACCTCCAGCGTTTCCCTGTAGCTTGCTAGATGCAATACAGTGCTTTTTGCTGGTACAAAGATGTTTGGTGCCACAAAACACTGCTGCGTGGCCTTCCACAGCGCCCCTTCATCTCTGTGGTGAATTCACTTTTCCGTGCCTGTTGCTTTTAGGATTTGAGGTTGCACTGCTGTTCTGCTGCTCTGTGCTCTGTAAGTGATTTCAATCCGGCACACACCCAAGTCAAAGCTCAGCATGTAGTGCACAACTGAACTCTTTATTTATTTTTGTATAAAAGTTCATTATTCTGAATGATATACCACTCATATCATGCTCTTCTCCTGGAACTCTACCCCTCCCCCCCGGTCACACTGAATCAGGAATCAGGCTGGTTTGCAAAGGTAAATATTTATTTAAGTATTTAAAATGTAAACACAATATGTTTTAATAGATAAACAACAATCACCAATGGGGTGACAGAACACTGAATATTATCTTTAATACACGAGGAGTAAATAATGAGAAAAACAAATTCAGCACAGAAAATAATACTTTTGTGTTGGTTCAAATCAGATAGTACTGTAATTAGCATTTCCCCTTGCAACACCCCTCATCCCCCCAATAGACAATGTAAATAGATAGGAGGAGAGAGCAGGTATTCAGGAATGGCACAAATCAAACAGAATATCAGTCCCACTTTCCCCCTTTCAAAACCAAGAGAAAACGGAATTGATTGTCCAGCTGTCAGAATGGCTTTTAAGATTGGCTTTAGAATGGACTGGGCAATATGTTCAAAAATACTGAAATTGTATAAATTCCTATGGGAACCGCTTTAAACAGTTGCACACAAGCAAAAGCAATGATTTGGTCAGCAGATAACAATGGAAATCTCAAGGTCCAAGTCGGAAACAGTTTAGAGCTATTTTACACATGTAAACTTTTCAGATTTTAAAAATCGCGGCAAACTTTTCTGTGTGCGATATCCACGATAATGCGGGATTCACACTAATTTGAAATACCTTTGGTTCTAGGGATAGCTGTGGATGTTGGCTACAAGTAAAAGTTGGAATTTCGTTTCTATCACAAAAACTGAGGGAGTTATGGAGTTTTTAGTGAAGGTCGTTTTTGTAAAATAGGCGCGAGAATTGAAAACAGAAATGCACTTTTAAAATGACAAATGGGTTTGCTTACACTAGGGGATGACTATGAAGAAGTGAATACCACACAGGAATGTTACAGCCACTGGATCAGGGTGACCCACCTGATAAGGAAACTCGACTTCTCCAGATGAGAAAAGGATCAGCACAAAGATAGTTCTAACAATACTGGTTCTGAAGGAAAGGTAGGATGGGTTGGAAATAGGGACAAGTCTATGCAAAGATATTCCTCACAATACTGGTTCTGACTGAAAGATAGGATGGGTTGAAAATAGGGACAAGACTATGCAAAGATTTTCCTCACAATACTGGTTCTGACTGAAAGATAGGATGGATTGGAAATAGGGACACAACTATGCAAAGATATTCCTCACAATATTGGTTCTGACTGAAAGATAGGATGGGCTGGAAATAGGGATAAGACTATGCAAAGTACATATGCTATGTGATACAATTCTTCTTATTTATACTCACTGGATACGTTTTAAATGGGACCGTCAGCTCTGGTCAGGATTGGGTCTGATCTAGGAAAAACAGCACTTCAGGCACAGGACTGGATCCTCTAGGGCCGGTCGCCGGATTGGCACAGGATCTGCTCTCCTAGTCTGTGGGTATTTGGATCAGCTGGATGGCGAGTTCCTCAGGCAAGCCTAGTGGTGGCAAGCCAGTGAATTTATGGATACTGGTTCAAAATGGCCTACTCACACCACACTGCACTTTACTGAGTGGGGAGAATACATTTGAAGATTGAAGCCTTGCTGGAAATCAATAGTCTCTATTGCTGGCAAGAGATTTGGCATCTGGAAGAATATTTGAAGCATGATGTAGAATGCTCGATCAGAGTGCTTTGCCGGAATCAGGAAGGTGGCTGGATCAGTGAGTCCCTATCTGCTGTCAGCTGTCTCTATTTATGCCATAAAAATGACAACACAAAGGAGTGAATGGGCCAGCTTAACTAAGCTTGCCCCTGTGAAAGGTGATTGAATCAGAGTCTACTCTCTGCCTTGATAGGAGGAGAGAAACAGAGTTTCATCTTTATGGTGTAATTTTATGATGCTGAGAATCCACCCCTAGCCACTGGAACACAAAGGCCCTCATTACGACCCTGGCGGAAATCGCGGTGCTAAATGCACCTCGGAGCACGGCGGAAAGCTGCCGATACCGCCATGGGGGTTGGCGGATTTTCCGCCCCATTCCGACCTTGGCGGGGCGGTAAATCCCCAATCCCCATTTTACCCTTCCCCATTCCCATTTTTGCCCCATAGGGTATAATGGGAGTGGGGAAGGAGTTAATTACGCCACCGTAAAGTACGGTGGCGTAATTAACAACAAGGTCCCGTACCGCCATGGATTTCTCCGCCCGGAAAAACCAGGCGGAGAAAGGCTCCATGGCGCTACGGGAACTCGTAGTAGGGCGGACGGGTCCGCCACGAATACCGCTGGCGTAAACCCACTCCGCCAGGGTCGTAATGAGGGCCAAAGTCTAATTTTGTCCAAATGCATATGTACACATGTGCAACCTCTATAAAGATCACATACACAGATTGCATATTTTACATTGCAGCTATTCCTCAAACCCCTATAGCTGTGGGATCTTGTCTCCACTTTCTACAGAATTTTGCCCTTTTCACTATGAACACAATGTCCAATTTTTAAGCAAATTTCCACAAATGTGCGTGTTTAACACAGGGATATGCGTCTACATTTTCACAATTCTAACAGTAATACATTTTGCGTAAAATCACGTATCTTGCCATTCCTGTCCAGAACATGTCACCCGGTTCTGCCGCCTCTTCATACGTGCAGCCGGAAATTAAATTAACAATTCTGTTATTTTTATATTTTTCTCCATTTTGAATAGCAAGTTATAAGTCTTTTAAAAAGTGTTCTTTGTTCATGTTCAGCAACAGATGGTCGCTTGGTTCCACCTCTTTTTGTCTCCCTGCAGTCCAGGAGCAGGCTCCTCCTTGTATGTTCCTTCCACAGGCCATTTATGACCCTCTTCACACTTCTAGTTTCCTGAGCTGCAGATTGTCATTGTTCCTTTGCTTTCTGTAGACCAGAATCTGTCCTACCATGCAATTAACACCTGCCTGTGAATTTCTGCTGGCGGGGAGACCCTCCTTCTGGGAAGAAACCTGTTTTCCCAGTTTTTTCAACTTCAGCCAAGCTAATTATTTCTTAAACTTAACAAAACCCACATTTGTTGCATTACCTACAAATACATATCTTCCTTGGCCTTAAAATCTGTGGAATCAAAAACACAACTAAAATCAGTATTTCTTTTTGGCAACAATCCTGTTTATGTTTGCTAATTCAGCAGACTTTTGAATTTTAGGTCATTTTAAAGCTGCCTTAGTACTCCTCTGACAGCTGTCATTCAGGTCGCCCCGGGCACTGCACCCATATTTTAGCATAGAGGCTGTCAGTTTTCAGATTTTGTATGTTTCACAATGTTTCATTTGAAACATGGATTTTAGCACGAGGCAAGATTGTGGATGTTGAAAAGGGGTGTGCTATAGGCATTTTGGAGTTTTTGCAACAAAGCAAATGACAATTCTAGGCACATTTTTGGGTTTCCCTTGCAACATGCTGCTTTTCTCTCTGCACTCTGCTTGCTGGTTATGGGACCCACTGACACCTTTCTGCAGGGTGTTCTCTATTCCACTGCACATGCACCATGGGTGGCAGGTTGTTTATCCCTCTTTTTGTGTGCTGAAGCACACGTTTTTTGTGGGTTTTTGTAGGTTTTTGTAGGTTTTGGCACACACAAGGGTTTTGCTGCCATTGTTGCTGTTTCTTTCCCCACAACTGGCAGGGTGATGCCACATAGCATAGCGGAGTGGGTCAATACATCTCACAGCTCTGTGCTTTGTCTCGAGAGGATAGCTATGGGGCAATGTGCTTGCCTTGAAAGCAAGACGACACAGAGCACCACAGATTCGATCCCCGGTCTGCGCTTAGAAACCTCTGTGTATTAAGCATGTTATAAATAATCTATCACATCTGTTGTCTGGTGCCCCCAGCAGCTGGGCTCTGCTGTGTTCCCCCAGTCCTGTGCTTGGCCTAGTGCCAATCCACCATAAAGTCTCTCCCCCTCACTCCCCTGTCCTCACACATCTGATCGGGGGGAGTAGGTTATTGGGTGGGGGGGGGCAAGTCCTCCTGTGTTTGCCACCGACTCCCACCGTCTTCCTGTGGCTTGCTAACTGCAATAGTGTGCTATCGACTGGTACAGTAGCTTCTGGTGTCCTCAACCACTTCCTGCGATCTGGGCTTCAACAGTGCCCATGTACCTCTATGCTGCTTTCTCTTTTCCATTCTGGTTGCTTGAAGTCCATGAGACTGCACTTGTGTTCCATGCACCGCTATCTAGTGCCCCATCTGGGCATTGCAGTGTTCTCCCCAGCCCTGTGTTAGCCCTAATAACAGTCCACTGTGATGTCTCTCCTCTCCCCTTCACTAGCATGAATGGGGGTCTGATAGTGGCACCCCTTCACCTGCCTTGCCAGTCTCTTCTGTGCCTACTCTGCGCCACTTCTGGCACCCCCTCTCCTCCTCTTCGAAAGTGGTCCCTGGTGGCCATGATTCCGGCTCGTTGAACCTCGCTCTCCGCCAACGCTCTACAACCAGGTTTTCTCGGTTTCCTGGCATTCCAACACCTTTCCTCTGGCCAGCACCTTCTAGACCAGTTTGTGGTTCCGGGTTATACATTTGCTCGAGAAGACTTTATTAGGAATAGCCTTATTCGATTTTGGCCTGCTTCGTTGGAGGGCAGCGGATGGACTGTGCTTCTACTGCATCTAGATGTGCAACAGTACCCCCTAAGGTTCCTTTGTTCTTAGAGAAATCTCCTAATAGAAAGTGGAGGATAACGTTTTTAAGATTTACATTGAACCTATTCCCTACACGCGAAATCGGTGGTAGGCAATCCAACACCTATATGTAGATTTTGTAGGGTCAAATCAGATGTAGAAACCTTGGTACACATTTTCCTGGTATGTCCCCATTTATACTTGAAGCGTCTTTTACATTTCGCAACATTTATTGAGCTTTGTAAAAATATGCCTCCACATAGTACGTGTCGAATAATGGTGCTTTAATGTGAGATTTGATTTTTAAACGTTGGAAACCTGATGCTTATTTTTAGTTTGGGCTATTAGGGGATGCTGAAAGCGCTACCATTAAGTCAAAACGTATGTCATTAAAATAAGAGCTTTAACATATATTCAAATATGGGCTTTGAATTAAGCTCTGTAACGCATTTCAATGGAGATGACATTTGAGGAGGGATACAGAGTGTATTTGGTGTTTTTTTTATTATTGAATCCCTCCCATTCCCTGCCCCCAGCCATGCTAATCCCTATGGCTAATCCCACCCATTCCTGCCCATCTCGGAACTCTTTGAGCTCTGAGCTCTTCCATGGAGGCAGCCATCTTGGATGACTGTCTCTAAGGAAGCTCTCTGAGAAGAAGCCATAACTTGCGGCCATCTTTGAATGGGAAATATAACATGCATCTTTCAAATAAAATGATACATTTAATCATGTGAATAGCGAGCCTCATTATAAGTTTGCCGGTCTGGTAACTAAAGTACCAATGAGCTTGCCGGTACCATAGTTACCGGACCGGCAAACTACGAGTTCTGCTCGTGGGTGCGTTTTCACCCGCCAGGTCGGACCTGACAGGCAGACCCGCACCGGCGAGCAGAGCATGTCAGATGCACCAGTACCATCGCGAATGGTGCCCGTATGTCCGACCTACCAATTCCCATTGAGCCCTATGGGGCTCAAATGGGAATGGGGAGCATTTCATTCCGGCGCCCGCAAATGGGCAATTACTGGGTCCGGCAGCGCCATAATGACCCGGTAATTGGCCATTCGCTGGCACCAGAAAGTTTTGCAAGTTTGGCGGCAGCCTGCCGGTTTTACCGGCAAGGCTACCGCCAAACTTATAATTAAGTCCATAATCTTTTTTTAAATAGCTAAAGTAATTTGCCTTTTGGGCGTTTGTTTGGGACTTGAGACCTGTCCAAATTATCAATGGTGAATTTGATAATATTGTGTATTGTCTGTTGCACAGTCGTGTTTCCCCAAGCTGTGGCAGTTGTTGTCTGATTCAATGGGCACAAGCATTCTGGGTGCCTTTCGCAGCTTGACTTGGCAAGCGGCAGCGGACATTGTTGCTCATTGCCACGGGAGGAAAGGAAACTTACTCCAGACGCGTGCCTCATTCTCTGTGTATCCCCCACCCCTCCAACAGCCCACCCGAAAACAAGAAGGTGTTAAAAGAAAGCTATGATGTACAGTTACCCACAGTAAAGTCAGTATTGAGCTCGAAGTGCAAGAAAAGCACAAAGCTGCCTTGTCCTTCTCCCCACCAGCTATGCACTGTCACTCCAGACATAAGTGCATTACTCTGGAAGTGGAGGGAGAGGTGGAGGTTCGGGTCTCCAATTACGTGTGTTCCTCGTGGAAGAGTGCAGTGGTAGAAGGGGGTGCACAAAAGAGAGGCTCAAATGTGGAGGTGTGTGCGATAGAGAAAGGCAGAGGGATAAGTGTGAGGGAGGCACGGACGGAGAAGGACAGAAAGAGAGATGGAGAGAGAATTAGTGATATCTGCGATAGAGCGATTGGTAGGTGTACCGATGGGCCTCGTTGGGTGACTGATTGGCGTATAGAAAAAAACACTATTTGTTTTTTAGGCAAAATCTACCCATTGGTTCTTCTTCTTCTTCTAAATTACTGAATGCGTGGGCGGATCCACGCAGGCGCTTCCCCATCCAATAGGATGATGTGCACCTACCCCCACCATTCATACACATTGCCCTCACAATCTCATAACTCCTCCCACCGCCCCGTCTGCCTCACAAAATCCAACAACACACTGCTCCTCCTCCTGCCTCTCACCCCGTCACCTCCCAGCAAAGCCTTCCCACTCAGCTCAGCCACACCCAGCGCAGACATCCGAACTCTCATCAATTCTCTCTCCTCAACATGTCTCTCACACCTAAGCAGAAAATGTCCCACAGTCTCAGGCACCCCACACACTGCACAGTCCCTCGACTCACGCTTCCCCACTCGATATAGACATTCATTCAGCCCCACATGTCCTATCCTCAACTGATTCAGCATCACCTCCTCCCCCCTCCTCCATTCCAGACTCTCTGCATCCACCTTCACCGACACTTTCCCACGGACACCAAACATCCACCTGCCCTTCACCCCACTCCCCCACCGCTCCTGCCACTCATCCATGACCCGTCTCACCACCACAGCCTTCACCTCATTCACACTCAAAGGCAACCTCACATCAACCGCTCCCCTCCTCATACCTTCACCCGCCGCCAGATCCACCAACTCATTACCCAAAAGGCCACTGTGACTGGGGACCCACGCCAACTCCAAATCCATTCCCCCACGCACACATCGATCAATCTTCCTCCTGATGTCCAAAATCACATCCTTCCTATCACCATCCCCTGCCACATCGCCTGCAATCCACTCAATGAATCTGAGAACACCACCACTTTCACATACCCCAACTCGCACACCCTATCAATGCATTACATCCCACACCAAGACCCCTCACCCCCGCATCCCCTCCTCACCCAAACTCTTTCACAGTCACACAGAAAGCTCTATATCCATGTCTGCGTGTGTAAAACTCTCGATATCTCCCACTCGCCCTCCTCACTCGTCTTTTCTGTCCATGTCCTCTTCATCCCACCAGTGCTCTCTTGATCATCCCACTATCTCTCTCGAGCTCTCTCTTAGAGCCGGATTCACAGAACATTTTTCAATGGCATTGCACCATTATGAAATGCTTCTATGAATCAGGCCCTTAATATCAGTTAACCCATCTGCTTATTGCTCACCCTCTCTATCTTTGTGCTTGTCTTTTTCCCGATCCTTCAGTCTCTTAGTCCATTCCACTCTGCTGCTGTCTCACTCTCTTTCTCCAGTTTCCCTTTGCTCCATAATAGTGATTCATATTTTTTTTTTAACTCATCAATGGTGTTTATTTCTCCACCCACATTCACCCGGCCCATGCCTAGCTCAGTCGTCTTACTCTAATGGTGCTGTTTTACACTGTTATTCGGTGGGCTGCCGGACGTTAGGGACTCCGAGTGCTGGTGCTATAGCCATCACCCACTGTGCCCTCACGAAGTACGACATAGTATTCATGTCGATATTGGTGCCCGAAATACTGGCAATGCGTACTAGTGACCCGATTAAGCTACGTTAATTTCCTTTCTCTCTAGTACTAAAAATGTCATTTCCCAGTCTCATTCCAAATGAGTTTTCCTCGGCAAGCTGGTTCATGGACTTATTTGTGAATGATTTTGAAACTGTATAACAGTACCCAACCTTCAATACATTTCAACATGCTTACTAATTGAGTCACCTTTATTATGGGCGTAACGGGAACGACCCCAGATTACTTCAAACATAGAGCTGAAACATTTGCCTTAACACATCCTGCAGAGCCTCCCTATATTTAACCAGGGATGGTGTGCTACATATGCAAACCCAGTAAAACAGGGGTATAGAAGCAACCACTCGTCCAATATACCAAAGACCTTTCTCTTTGCGCTGTGTAATTATTGGTGTAGGTTCAAGACATTCTTAGAATTAATGTTAACCCTGACATGACCCCAGTTCTCAGCATCATAGAGAGCAGCTTATTGCTACTGTAGCTTGTAAATGTTAATTGCGGGTTTTAGGGCTACACCTCTATAGGCTTTCATAAATCTAACAATAGCAGTACTGTACCAACCTAATGTCAGATTCGATGTATCCACCGATTGGGTCCAATTTCCTGAAAGCATGAACCCTCAGTGTCAGAAGTGAGTTGTGGTGCCATGCAGCAGTCTTGACCTGGGCGGTGCACATCAATGCCCACCAAAGCGGTAGTGGCTACCCTCAGAGTACTCAACAGTGTGGAGGGGGAAGCTGTGTAGCAATGATCAGTGCAGGGCCTGTGTCAAAATGCATCTGTGCAGAGCATGGGATGTCTGCGTGTTTCAGTAAATTAAGGGTTGAGAGGCACATAAGGGAGGTTACATAAACACATAGCTTCTTCTGGACACCATGCCAGAATGGGTAACAAAAGATCTTAGTGGCTTGCTCTGTTCCAGGCGGGTGTTCCCTGTTGATAGTGCTCTGAGTGTACAATCTTGTATTCGCCTTTTCCAGCCTTTAAACAGTTAAACACTCACTGGGCCTCATTACGAGAAGTGCGGTAAAAACGGGGTCATTACCGGCATGGAGGAACTAGGTCCGTGCTCGTATGACGCCGCTAATAGCGGCTGATTACAAGTGCGCAAGCACGCGCGAACCCCCATGCCGTTAATGGCCATACCGGCATGCCGCTAAAGGCCCTCCAACCCTCCGATAGCGCCATCACGGGACCCGCCGATACCGCCTCCGCCTAGAAGGAACCCCTTAATACTGCCCCGGTAATAACACCATGCTAATACCGGGCTCACAAAACCGGACCCGGAAGTAACGCCACCGCGTTGAAAAACACAATCCATTGCAATCCTCCCAAACCACCAGTGTATTACAGGAGAGACCAGGGCCTTCCAATTCACCATGTCCAAGGCAAGCAGAAAATCTAACCCCCACCTGGGCAAGAAGCGTTTTTCTGACGAAGAATTAAACATGTTGGACACCCTTGCTGCCCATGCTGAGGACATAAATGCACATAACCTCAAGAGGGAGGCACAAAAGAAGAAAAAGGAGGTTTGGGAGGAGGTAGCCCGCAAGGTTTCTTCTGTTGGCACCACCCCACAGACAGTCAAAGACTGTAAGAAAAGGTGGGATGACCTCCGCCTGCGGGTATGAAACATCCTGGCCAGGAATCGGAGGGAGTCCATGGCCACAGGCGGGGGTGCCCACTCCCTCACAAAACTAATGCGCTGGGAGGAGATGTGCAGTACCTTCATACAGATGGAGTCCATCGAGGGCTTTGGGGAGATGGAGACGGGTGCTGCAACATCTGGAGGTGAGGTGAGTGACCCTGCAGACCCCAGTAGGGGAAACCATGACATAGCACAAGTGATCTGGAATGGAGTCTAGGCAAGGGAATGCATGCCTCAATGCACACACATCAACATATCCATGTCCAGATGTAGGCCCAAACCCTGCCACACTGAAATGCATGCTGAGTGCCAATACCATTACCAACAGACAGCCAACACACACTGACCATTCCCATGTCATACATCACACAATCAAACGGCATGCCACCTGCCATGAAGCATTCCTGAATTGAGACGTCACGGCTAATGCCAAAATGCCCCCCCTTCAAGCTACCCTGTGTGACACACCTGTAAAATATGAATGCATGACAAATGAAAATCTCCACAGCACCATATAATGCAACTTGCATGTAACACCATCACTGATGCCCTGCATCTCTTCTACCCCCACAGGCACAGATAGAGGAGATGCCAGTGATGAACCAACCACAAGGGCATCCACATCCCCGGCCAAGACAACTGGCACTGACAAAACCACCTCCGGGGCAGCCTCGCAGCCCACACCAAAACCCAGGGCGAGTGCCCAGGCCATGGCCGCACTTGAGGGCCCCACATCTACGCATGAGACCGGGACCACAAAGCTGGCAACACCAGTGGAAGGCGAGGCCAGTGGCACACATTCGGCAGCAACAAGTCCGATGGGCGAGGCAGCAGCCACTGCCCAACTGAGCGACATTGAAACTGCAGTGGAGGAGTATGTGGATGAGGATGGACTAATCCATGTGGCATGCCCACACTCCCCAAGCCCCGTGCACACCCCCCAACCCCACACTCATGCCACACCCACCAGCAGCATTGCAGATCCTTTACTCCACGATTCGGACCTCAGCACACTCCCCCCCACCCCCAAGGACAGCCCTGCCAATGCACGCCCGGTCGCAGCACCCTCAACCACTGCTGCTCCCACCAACCTTGAGGCATGGCTAGCAAGGGTGGAGGCTAGACAGTACTCGATGCTGGACCTTGTCCGACAATATGTTGCGAAGGGAGAGGACACGAGGCATGAGATTGCGCAGGCCATAGTGGCTAGCACAGCCGCCATTAATGCCTCTGCGTTGATGATACGAGACAGTCTGGGGGCCGTCACGCATGTCCTCACCTCAATCCTGCTGCACATGCAGCAGCAACAACCTGCACCAGCCGTGCCAATCACCACGTCTTACACCCCATCCACCACACCCCCATCCTCCACACCCGCGTCCTCTGCATCCTCCAGCCCTGTGTGTCCGACAAGACGGAGGGCGAAGCAGTCAGAAATGCTGCCCCCGGACCACAAGAAATCAAGGAAATAGTGTGGGACAACAATGGGAGTGGGTCAAATGGTGTTGGTGGTGTATAGGTGTATTAGGGGGAGTTCATTGGGGGTATGGGGAGGTCATTGGGGGCTATGGGGTGTTCATTGGGTGGTATGCAGTGTTTTGGTGTTGTGGGGAGCGTGGGGTGTAGCACATTTCTGTAGTTGATATTGATACACCGGTTGTGTGAAAAATCATTCAATGCCTGGACATTGTTCATTTTGTGTGTATACATTTTATTCATGACAGTGCACAGTGCCCAACTCCCCACATTCCCTGTGTGCATGTCTACATGGACCCAGTGTACAATGTGTTACTGATACATATCCATCAATGTCCCTGTGGGTCAGAAGTATTCGTCAATCAGTGATTGGCGTACTGCACGGCCATCTTGTGTATCACGTACTGGCAGGGGTGCTGCTTCTCCTCCGTCTTCATCCTCATCATCCTCACCCGGTGCATGCATGTCAATGTCAGGTGGCAGTGGTACATTTTTCCGGATGCACATGTTGTGCAGCATGACACAGGCCATGGTGATCTTTGCCACCTTCTCAGGCCTATAAAGGAGTGCTCCACCAGACCTGCTTAGGCAGCGGAACCGCGCCTTCAACAGGCCAAAGGTCTGCTCAATCACAACACGGGTACAGGTATGAACCCGATTGTACTCCTCTTCATGGCTGTTCCGCGGGTTCCGCACAGGTGTAAGTAGCCACGGCTTCAAGGGATATCCTCCATCACCTGCAAGCGAATACAAATAGGTCTGTGTGAGTAACTCTGAGCTGCCACCTTCAGGATTCACAGCCATGGCCGCAGCAATTTGGTGTTGACATGCACATGTCCCTGTACGTATGCACAAATATTATATAGATGCATTGTATACTGCAATATGGTGTGGTAGTCTGGATGGCGTTGTACAGATGATGCAGGGTGATTACTTGCATGCTGATGTGGATGTACTGTGGATGCAGGACAATGTTTCGCCTCCATTATTGCTGTGTTTAATACACTGTGCATGATCACACTAGGCACATTGGCACAGTTGCAATCATGTTTAGTAATGCATTGCTTGACATACCGATGGTGGCCAGGTTGTGCGTATTACATGTTGTCATAGATATACGGCATTGTTCCAATGTGTGGCAGTGATGTGTCATGTTCGGGTTGGGAGGTTCAGGTCAGGAGTGTTTAGCTCTGCGTGCATTCTCCATTCACCGCACATTCCCAACCTGGTGGAGTATGCATCCCCCCACCTCACAACCCCAATACACTGCCATGGGCCAGTCAGGCAACTCACCAAGCAGCCAGGCACATCATCCAGCATGTCGCTCCATGTGACAGGGTAGCGTGGAGTTTATGCAGCACCATGGCATCATGTGTCGATCTGGGATATTGGGCGCAACAATGTGTGATGATCTTGCTGGAGTCACTTACCATCTGCACATTGATGGAGTGGTATTGCTTGCGATTGCGGTACACCCCCTCTAGGGCATGGGGGACTACCAATTCTACATGGGTGCAGTTGAGGACACCAACACAATTGGGCATGCCTGCCAGTGCATGGAAGCCTACTTTGGTGTTGGCTATCTCCTGTGCAGTCTGTGGTAGGGATATGTGGGTGCCAGCGTGCTTCAGGAGGGCATCCAGCACTTGGGTAAGCATGCATGAAAATAGTGGTTGTGAAATTCCATGCAGCTGGCCCACTGTGTGCTGGTAGGTGTCTGTGGCCAGGAAGTGGAGCACAGACACCACCTTTAGTAGTGGGGGGAGGGGTGGCAGTGCCTATTTCTATGAGGCTGACGATGTCCTCATCTATCATGTCCACAATGGTGGTGATGGTGTCCCGGTCCAACCGGTACAGGGTGTGGATCTGCTCAGGGGTTAGATTGAATGGACTGGGTCTGATGCGAGGGATTGGTGGCTGCCTACGAGGTACTACTGGCTGCACTGGTGGTAATTGCTGGCCCTGTCTCACCCTCCTTCTCCTCCTGCATCTCCCTCCTGCATCTCCCCTGTGCTGCCTGTTGCTGTAGCTGTAGTTGTTGTTGTAGTTGGTGTTGTTGCTGTAGTTGTAGCAGTGTAGGCATGTCCTCCAGCCCCATGATTGCAAATGCTAATGGTATCATTTTGGTGTAGGAAGGGGTGTGGGTGTACTCCTTTTATACTGGGACAGGCTCCATTGACTCCACCTGTGGTGATTGTGTGCACCTGTGGCAGGTTGCTGTTTACGGGTGGTCCGCGATGCCTGTATGGCCGCCATCATGAAGGCCCTAATTAACGCCTTTGGGATGCCGGTAATTGCATGCCCGCGTGAGTTGTGATGTCCTCGTGTTATCGGCATCCCGGTATTTACTCCCCAAAGGGGCTCGTGTACGCGCGCGTGCCGGTATGAAGGGTCACGGTACGGGCGGAGGCGGTATTGGCGGGTTGTTGGGTCGTGATGGTCCGGACCCGTTAACAAACCTGTATTACCATTCCGCCTTTTTTCATTACCTCCATTCTCGTAATTATGCTCACTGTGTTCATTTAAGATGTCACTTTGCAGAGCTCCCAAAATATGTTGATGTCTTGTACAAGATCTCTCTGGCACAGTGCACAGCTTCCGTTGAAGCAGCTTCAACAACGAATATGCATGCACCGGGCTCCCGGTACTGGCTGGTTGAATCTGCATGACCAGCTGAGAGAAGTGCCTCACAAGGCTCTTTAACTCTTTCTGCTTAAACTAGCACTTGATGCCGAAGCATTGTACACCGGGTGAGAGCTTTTAGGGTATCCGAGGTGATGTCAGAAACGGCATTTCACTATCACTAATCTGAGTCTAAACTCAGCTGTTTCCTTGGTGTAGTCATCTCCGAATAACAAGACTCACAGATTGAGGTTAACCGCTTGTGCTGCTTGTTTATAATAGGCATGCATTGCACCCTCACTGTGTCTCACACGGTACACCTGAGTTATGAGATACACTTCTTTTTGTGGTGTTTTCTTGACACACATGCGTCGGCCGAGAAGGGGGCAGCAACTTCTTCTCACGACCACTTGCAAGGCTTACAGACCTCACGTTGGATCAGCAGAGGAAGTTGCAGTAACTGGCTGGATTTTGAAACTTTATCCGACAGGGTCGAGAGCTGTTCTCTTTCTGATTCACACAACACAGGGGGAACCCTTACACCCCTGGAAGAAATGGCCGACCTAGCCAATATTAGGAAATTTTTTCCTAAACTTCGAACGCCTGGCCGAACAACTTGGGTGGGGAGAGAACCTTAAGAAATGCTATTTGGGACCCTTGTTAAAAGGGGAACTCCAAACTTCTTATCAACTACTCAACCTTGTGCAGGAAGCCTCCTTCCGAACTATCAAGGAAGGCTTGTTGGCAAGAGTAGGGCAAACCTGCAATTTTTATCGGCAGAAATTATGAGCCATTAGGTTGAACCCGGGAGAAACTCCTTTAGAAATGGGGGAATGGATTAAAAACATGGTGACCCTATGGACTAATAATAAATGATTGAAATGATTACCCTAGAGCAATTTACAAATTCCTTACTCCCTTTTTTTGCAAAAATCCATCCTTCAATTAAATCAACCCACCATAGCCATGGCCATTGATATGGCACAAAACCATTTGGATGCGGCTAAGTACCTCCATCCAGCCCATTGATGGGAATATCGAAGAGATCATAAACCCATCCATCTCCCTCCAAACCAAGGAATAGATAAAACAGGGGATCATATAGATAGAGCCAAGGAAGGGATGCCTTGAGAAAGACTAGAGATCAAGAAGCCTGATGCAAGACCTAAAGATGAGAGCAGAAGGGTGTAAATAAAAGGAAGCAAACCACCTCCTCTGGTCTGAATTTCCTGTAGAGGAATAGGTAATCTAGCGAGCTTAGAAACCGTTAGCATCTGTTTATGTCAAACCCCTACCGAATTCATATATGAAAAGGCTTGGTTAAATAGGAAACAGGTAAGGGTCCTGATCGACTTGGGTAGTAAGCAAACCACTATACGGGCCGATGTATCTACCACAAAAGATCTAGAACACACAGCCCTGGTCCAAGTAACTTGTCTACATGGAGACAACAAAATATACCCAAAAACTCCATTACACATTGAAATCCGGGGTGAATCCTGGTAAGTACCATCTGCCATCATTCCAGGGCTCCCGGATGAAGTTATTCTGGGACGGGACTCCCCCATATTCTCTACTCTCTTAGAGGCATCTCCACCTCCCTTTGGAGATTTTCTACCTCAGAGATCCTGGTAAGAGACGTACGACTCCCAAAACTCGCCCGAATGGAACTGGGAAAATCCAGAAGCAACACAACTGAAAACAACCCTGGAAACTCAGTTCATGGGTTATTGTAAAGAGCAATGAAACTACTCTACCTCTAACTCCTAAAACCGATCAATGGAATATGTGAGATTTCATTGACATCTCTCATGCCTGTCCTCTTCACATTGTTGAACACAAAAGACCTGACCAAAGAAAAGGCATAGCCGCCTTGCACAGGGGAAGGGCATGTGAGAAACATGAAGGTGTCTCTCTAGTTAGTCCCTGGGGATCTGGCATCCAGGTGGCCAGGACACAGCCATCGCATTTGGATCCTGTTCATGGTGGTTCATCAGTGAGGAAAGATAAACTAGATGGGAGTCCTCTGGGAGTGGGACACTGATGAGTGAGATGATGTATCCTTCTTCCTTCAATGCCTTTTCCCCATCCTACCAAGTAGGAAGTTCAAAACAACTGCCTTCCACCCTGGTCCAACACAAACACCTTTACACACCCAAGACAAAACCCTGTCTACTTGACATGTCCCAAATCCAGGCGTCAGGCCAAGTCCGGCAATTAACCTGAATCACACACACCCGACGGCCCTTTCCTTTCCCCACAGGGATAAAAGGTGGAGTAAGAGAGCACAGTACAAGTGAGGCGAGCACGGCAGACAGCACGACGAGACGGCTAATCAAGCGCAGCAGTTCAAGCGAAGGAGAAAGGCGGCAGGAATCGAGAGGGTGGCGAGGAGAGAAGTGACCTTGCCCTTTTCGTTCCAGGCCTGCAGAACCTCTCAGGAAGAAAGCCTAAGACTGCGAACAATAGCAAGGATGTCTTGCAGCAGATGTCAACTGTACCCGGGGCAAACCTGTGCAGATAAGGAGGAGCGAAGGACACTCCCGCACCCGTGGTACCGGCCTTGACTCCAGAAAAGCCAAAAGGTCACTGATTCATCACAGCTGGTGAGTCGAGGGGAGAATCAATAAGAAACTAGCTGTGTTGAGTGAGAGAATCGCAAAGTGGCAAGTTTGAACCAGGTTTAATGAACTGTGTATAGAACTGTAACATATATTGAGGGGGAGACCAGCTGCAGAGGGAAACTGGCACCACATGGGTGCTAACTCGAGAGACTCTGGTCGAGCCCCATATGAGAGAAACTACAGATACCAGAGGCTTTAGGAGAGCCTGCAGAATCGGTCAAAGTGGTCATACAGTGGGTCAAGCAAAATCCCTGTACAATCGAAATACTTTGATCTGCAAGCACTGTAAAAGAAAGGGAAGTGAATCCCACAAACATTGAACTGTGTGAAAAGAGAACATTGAAAGTAAAGTGGGGTCAGCGCCTAGGAGAGGGGGGCCCCGAGGTGAGTCACTATCACCCTGATCGAGAGCCACAGTAAACCCAGTGAAGGGAGGCTAAGAATCGGGAGGGGTTGGAGCCCCGAAGAGGGGGATCTAAGGGTGAAAAATCATTACCCCAAGATTGAGAAAAGTGAAAGCAAAGTTAAGAGACAGCAAGAGTGAACCCGAAGGAGGGATGCCAGAGAGCAGGGGTCCGAGCCCGGCAGAAGGAGATCCAGGGATGAACCTATCACCCAAGTACCACCAGGCAAGAGGGGTCCAAGCCAAACACAGGGAGTTCCAGGGGTGAAGCTATCATCCAAACTTCAAGTAAGAAAAGAAGTGACATATAAATTGAGGAATACAATACGCAAAGGGTCAGCGCCCCGAAGAGGGGGATCCATCACCCTACGGGAAAGTATTGTAAACAATTGAGAAGGGTCAGTACCCAGAAGAGGGAGACGCTGGGGTGAACCCATCAGCCAGTGAACTTTGGAAACAAACTTTCAGTTGTTAAAATAATTTTTGTTTTGATTAGCTGAACATGCCAGGCCCTCGAAAGCAAGAGACTTTTAAGTGAAACGAGACTTGCCCATCGATGGTCATGAAAGCTGCCATTAGAACTGTCATCTCGTGCTGGAGAAGCCCGAGACTTTACTGTGCTGCAAACTCCCATCTTACCCTGTACACAAAACATGGGGAAGGGAGACCACAGGCTACCAAATCCTGACATATTATTTGAGAACACTTCTTTCGTTTCTTGAGAACTATCTCGCACCCCTTTTTGTGTATTAGCTATGAGGTTTGGCAATAGGTTTCTTAGTATAGCCCTTTTTATTTTGACACAACATCACACGGGCGGCCTAATTTTTCATTTGATGATTGACGCTTGCTCACATCTTAGATTAGGTTTAGAATAGGTGTTCTTCGAACCTGCATACAGAATTCATTGTTCCATAAACATCCTTAAACTGTGATCACTTGTGTCTGTCTTACTGGGTGCCACCATGAGTTCCTCACAGGGGCCCCAGCAGAGCCCCAGCTTTGAGGAATCAACTTCCAAGGCACCAGTGGTCCAGCGATGATTATCGGTTTCTATACCATCAATCAGCTCCACACCTCTAGTACAACAGAAGGGATCCGAACAGATTATAAACCTCCTTGTTCAATTTTGGTAAAGTGGACGGAACGGCAGGCTTATCTCCAAAAGGTCATGGATCATTGGTTAGTTACAAAACAACAAAAATACAATTATTACCCAATCATAAAAAGGACTGTCCAGTCAAGGTTGTATATAAATATCTACTTTATTATGAGCACAACAGACAGTTCTAGCACACTACGAATTAGAACCCACCCTGGAAAGGAATGCAGAGGACAGACAGTTTCAAAAAAGGAAAGGGGATGCACTCTGGATTCTGACAGGAGGGTTGTCGGTATAGTAAATAATAGCAACAGTTCAAGGATACTTGGATTCAGCACAAAGGGAGCAATGGGTCATAAAATGTCACTAGGAGCCTTCGGAGAAGGACCAGGGGAACAGAAACTCAATGTACCTTGTGCTGTAGAAGTTCTTGGTGCGCGACAGGGTCGAGTCAGTCTCAGGGCGCTTTTCAGCTTCTGCAACAGAATTCAAAATGGTAGACAGCTGCGGGTATAAGGCGGCAAGCAGTTTGGCCAACAACGCTAGACGGACAGCTGCAGGCTGGCCTACACGGCGGCTCGGCGTCAGGAATCATTGTCTCAGTGTTGGTCGCCGTTTCTGAAGCACTGGTTGAGGCGTTTTGGATTACTTTAGCAACTGCGTTGTGACAACAGTCAATAGTCAAGGGTGCAGTTGGTTGCAGCTCGAGGAGCTCGACTAACTCAAAAATGTCCTTTAAGCCAGACATCAGTAGTTGCTTGTTGATGCACTTCTAGCTTCTTCAATGGGCTTGTGTCATTCTTTACGTGGATGGCCCAAAGCTGAGGAGTATGTTGCAAGCATCTGCCTTGTCCCTGGTCAAGGCCGCCCAACAATGGATAGTGGAATTAAGGGTGCCTTTGTGGCACCACCTGGCTTCCCAGAAGCTTGTCAAGTTCAGCAGGACTGGACAAATTCCTTAACTTTTACATCAAACTTCGGCCAGTTAAAATGCACAGAAAAACGATCTGATATCTTAGTCAATGCCAGGAGACCCGCTAAAGGAATTTGGTGAGTAAAATCCAAAAGGAACTTTCTGTGGCCTTAGGCAAACACCATCTTTCTAGTGCCCTCACTCCCAGAGTCTTTTGGCTCACTGTGCAGGTGTCCATCCTCCCAGTACACTTTGAACAGTCCATGGGCCTCGCCCTTAGCCTGATCCTCTACCTTCTTCTGCCGGCCCGCTAGAATGGGCACTCTTTCTGGGCTTTAAAGAAGTCAGTCTGATCTTGGCCCCAGCTGATGTAATCTCATCCAGCTTGGGTAGGCCCTTCAGGTTTGCGCTTACATGGTCCTCAACCTCAGGTTACTGCGCTGCACTGTGCCAGGCCATTCAGACGTTACTGAGTCCCCTTCTACAAAAGTAGGGTCCTCAGTGGCTACTGGCCCCTCTCCCGCAGGAGTAGGCATCTCAGCAGTATGTAGAACTGGACTAGGCACTACCAGCCACGGCAGTCCTTCCAACAAGCCCTCTGGAAGCACTTCAAGCCATAAGGTTCAGAGTCTTCAATCTGGAGGCCTCTTGGTCCATCAATCTCAGAGCAACCGCAACTATCTTGGGATCAGGAAGATCATTACTCAACAGACATTGGACAGGGATGAAGTCTTTTTCTGCTACACGGTACTGGGTCATTTCCCTCACCAGCTGAACCCTACTATCGTCAAGGGGCACTTAATCTTTCGGTCAAACCCACTGACACTACAATCAGGCCCATCCATATCCTGGCCTGGGATATCTCCTGGAGACCCAGTAATTTTCCCACTCTGTGTAACCAATCCACATTTGGCCACTCGTTGGCTTAATTGGAAGTCCTCCTGCTCCTTACACACAAAACAACCTTTGGGTGGTCAGAACGTAGGTGTCCCAGTGTTAAGGGTGCATGCGCTCTTCTTTTCAGTGTGTACAGCTAAACTAAAGTTTTGGGATTTCCCAACATTTTTCTGGGGACCTGACTTCGAAGAGGATTGGGTTGGACCTTTGTCCGTCACATCCTTGTTTACTTTATGGAGGGGTGGGAAAGCCTCTATAATAAAAGCAAGAGGTCTGGTTCAGGGGAAATCCCCACATCCAAGAAACAGAAAAGTCCAAAAAATGTGATTAAACCACTGTTTATTAAGAGATCTCACAAAAAGGGACAGACGTGGACATCTCAGGATTTCCAATACTTTCTCAGCTGGTTACAGGCTTGTCATCAGCTTTTAACAGGTTATGACATCAGAAATTACATGTTATACTACACAATCCTAAGGCAGGCTAGGGTTGGTTATAGTGGCAAACTACATATAGGATCTATACAGGGTTAGTGTTCTCATTGGTTATACTTTATCTGGTGGCTCCACCTGCGACCACCTAAATGTTGCAAATAATGGCATGTCAGGTTAGTGCATTATAACTGGTCGATGCAACAAAGTGTGAACTGGCGTGGGAGGCAAGCAGGGATTGGTCAGTGAGGGTCTACTCAGCCTTGGTACCTTGAGTTACCAGATCATGAGCAACAATTCAAGGTGAAGAGAACAGCCCCAAAGGCACTGTCTGTACCAATAAAGTTACCATCTCCGCTCCTCTACGCTTTGAGCTTAGTACATTTACCTTTCAACCTGATACTACTTTGTATCGTCTGTCCTAAACTGGATGGGAATGACGGTCTCTGTCTAGCTTAAATAAATAGGCTTTGCCCTCAAGTTTCAGGTCATGTGTGTAGAGACCACTGCTTGATTTTTCCACTCAACATTTAGGAAGATTTCTAGCATTTATACATACATGTGTCTAATTTAAGAAGACTGTTTCTAACATCTGCATTTGTCTGTACCTTCGGAGGCTGATGTGAATCTCTCCCTCCCTTGATGGCCTTGGCTTAAATATTTACACCGGCTGCATGGACAGTCTGATCTGCATCTTCCTGCTAAATCAGCGAGTCAGACCTCTCCCTGTGGTCTTGGTCCTTCTCAGTACTTACCATTCACTCCAATGTGGCTGCATCTTCCATTTTGATTCATATGACCATTCATGTTAGTTCAGTTCAGTGTAAAGCAAGCGGTTATATGTATTCCTGTGCGATTTGCGTTTCAGCAAAATAATATATCTCCTCTATCTTAGTGGGGCAAAGCATGTTCTTCGTGTCTAAGAGCAGTTTAACCTAGGTGTCTGTGTAGCTTCATGCAGGGATGCATGTGTGCTTCATGTCTAACACATCTATGCCTTGGTCTTGGTCATGATGTCATCAACTCTCTGTACGGTCACAGTCTAATTGCTCCATTGTCTGCAAATTTCTCTCCTCTCTGATGTCGTCAGAGTATGGATTGTATGGTTGTCTGAGTGGATAGCGTTTCTTGCATCTGCGGTACAGTGGTGGTGAGGAGGAGGGGACGGGGAATGATGTACACCTTTCATTTCTGTAACATTGAGACAAGAAAGGAACCAGTGCAACAAGGACCACATTCATCTGTCTCTCCTTAATCCCCCCTATGGTTAAAACATCAACCATACTTCCACGAAGATCTACCCTACTGACGTATAGCTTTGGAGTCCAAAATGTTGTTGCCGCCCTCAGGGTGCCATGGTACTTCACATGCATATCCACACTCCAGGTCATACAGCAGCACTCTCTGTCTGGTTTGCACCACACCCACCATCCCACGTAGTTTCGGGGACCAAGGGGATAGAAGAATGTTGTGCCTTGAGGAAAAAGGGAATTGTGTTTTAGGTGTTACTGCAGCACTTCAAGAGTTTGTGTTTGCTCATCTGTCTTCTTTTCCACATCTAATAATATGTTCATCCCTATCGTCTTCTTGGTAGTCTCCTTGCACTGAACTATACATGTTCTAATGACACAGAATACAGATAGTACTAATACTAGAGCAGCCATGAGTGTTTTCAGTCTGTTGGCCATCCATGATGGACTCCAGGAAAAGATATACATCAGTCAATTGTCATCTCCCTCTAGTGAGTTTGTTATTTCTTCCATTTTGGCATGCAGGTCTGACAACTGAATTATAGCCTCTGTAATTAT
The DNA here is from genome assembly GCF_040938575.1 of Ambystoma mexicanum. NCBI lineage: Eukaryota > Metazoa > Chordata > Amphibia > Caudata > Ambystomatidae > Ambystoma > Ambystoma mexicanum. The sequence goes on along the minus strand of NC_090932.1, from coordinate 844,215,434 downwards.
CTTCATCAAGGGCAGGTCTGTAGGTTCAGCAGAATTGCCCAATCTTTGTGCAAATGCCACCCTCCATAACTGTGAGATGTATCTATGTTGAAGGGTCATGAGTCCTACAGCTCTGAATGCTTCCTTAATAGCGTTGAACCCTATAACCATCTAATTGATTGTCTGAAATAGCTCCAATGTGGTTATCTGAAGCCATTTGGCATTTGCATTGGCCTGGAACAGGGAACAACTAAAGCAAAGAACATCTCAGTCTATGCTCCTGTGGTATTGCATCAAGACCTTCTTCCATCTTGCTCGAAATATAATTTCCTCTGTTCACTCTGCTAAACTCCACAGATCTTCTCTTTCTCTTGTGCGTATCCATCTTGGGGAATCCATCTATTTGTATGTCTTTCTGGGGCACTATCAAAGCTGGTGTATTCAGCTGTACTAGGCAACATATCCCTCCCCAGTTTGGTGGTAATTGCATGTATGTCTTGGAACCGCAGGCCCAGTAGTGGTCCATTAGTACTGCCGTGCCGACCTTCATTGCAGGTATTTTTGATGTTTGTTTGCATCCTCTGTTCCCCCAAACCTTTACTGGACCATCATTCTGGAAACGCAGTGAAGAATTCTTGAGTGGTATTATTGGCAAGGGCATGCTTTGTTTTTGACCTACGTGAGCAGTCTAGCACTTGACGCTGGTTCCTTGAAACATTCATCTTTCTATTTCTGTACCACTTCCACTGGAACCGTGAAAAGGGGTCGTGCTTTACATCCCATCATTCCTTCTACCAATTCTTCTCCTGTGAATACTTGTCCATAAACCAACAGTTGAGGTCTCTGCCAGCACCCTGGCATTCCCCCTACTTCCCTTTCCCTGTTGTTGGGCACTGTAACTCCGTATTTTTTTACTACTCTTGTTTCCCCTTGGATTGAGCCGTCCAGTATGTATTGTATCATTTTATCTGAAGTCCTGTAGTTTTCTATTATTGCTTGAGCCTTTATATAGCTGTCCTCATAGGGGAATGCCTTTTGTGACATCCACTGCAGTGTGGCTCATTTCCCTTGAAACTGGCCTCTTGTGGGGCAGAGCGCTAGGTGCATAAGGCATTGTGCTCTGACTGCTAGAATTTCTATTTCTACAAATGTACTGGAGTCGCGCATGGCATAGGGATGAGAGAGCACACATAACAGGTCTAACTCGAGGTCTCTCTCCCCACCTTGGTCATGTGCTGATACCAGATGTTATTAGCGATGTGGGCTGAATTGGTCATATAAGCATTCACATGTTCAAAATTGGTGTTAATGCTTTGCTTAAGCCTTTTTACTTCTTGGGCAGGGCTAGTGACCAGCTCAGTTACAGCTGCGGATGCTAAGGGAACGGGGTGTTGTGTTTGCATATGCTTTAGTGTGTGTGTAGTATAAAGCAGCTCTCTATAGTGCAAAGAGGGTAAAGAGATAGAGACAACAGAATGCAAAGAATATCAATGCAATAGCTCTTGCAGCAGTTTTCCATTTGTGGCATGTATGCACTCCTTTGGCATTGTCCATGAGCTTGGAATTGGTGCTTACCAAAATTCACAACCTTCAGTACCATCATCATTTTTTGTGGCTAGCTTTCTTGCAAATGAATTGTGCTAATATAGCAACAAAGAGTCTCTCAAATATTAACTGAACTTTAGGGTTACTAAGCAAGGCCATAATAGGCACTTCACTCATTGTAAGTATTGGCTATCTGTTTGCAACTTAGATCAAGAAAGCATAAAAAAATACTTTTACTGGCAACATTTGACTCTTGTCCCTGTAAATTCTTCACTATTTTATCATGCAGGTACAAACGTACTCGTAGAAACGTCAGTTCATGTGCACATGCTAGTTGCTGAATGTAAAATGAACAGAGTGCCTAAACTAGTTTTCTCTATGCTCCTGTCTAGTCATGGTCCTGGAACGTGTCTGAATTTGACGCTCTTCTTCTTCTTGCGCTGCACAGAATGCTTCTTGGGCAAGGGAGGTCTCACCTCTGCAGTGCTTGCCGTCTCTAAGATAATTCCAAGCCTTCTTCCCTACCAATTTTACAGCTTTCTAAGTGGTTTGCTCTACATTGAAAGGCCATTAAAACAGGGCTTGTGTCAGTTTCTGTTAAAGTTGTGTAATAGTACCAGATCCCCCAGTAAAGGGGTGGGGCTTGAGCAGTTCTTGTAGTTCTACTGATGTGCGGTCTTCATCATTATTCTTCGACCTCACCTGCTGAGCCTGTAGCTGTTGAGGAATAAAAAAAAGCACTAGCTATCATCGAAGCAAGATACTCATGCATTTCAATACACAAAACAGCGGCAGTACTCTGGGCATCCGTCAGCGATCTAGTGGCAGGAGCAAGCGGGTGGTGCATGCTTTGCCCTGTCACCACCTCATGGGGAGTTAAAAGTTGGTCAGAGGCAAATTGATTATGCAGAACTGTGTTTGAGACCACGCCCACCCCAGAAGTGCAGGGCATTTAAACACAAGCAGGTCTCTCCGAGCTGGAATCAGCTGGATACTAAAGGAACGCTTTCCAGAAACACTGCATTTTGTTATTTTTAACGTGCCTGGAAAGGCTGTTTGAGAACTGTGTTTGAGGCCACGCCCACCCCGGAAGTGCAGGGCATTTAAACATACACCGGAACCCTTGTGGCGTTAAGCCCGCAGGGGAGACAAGGGCGCAGTGCTGTTCGGCTGTTGGGCGTGTAGTGGCGTGCCTACTCACTAGTGCCTGTAATAGTGCCCATTAACCTGTGAATGGACTTATGGCATGTAAGTAGATAGGCACAGAATTACGCAAGGCAGCTGATACTCCTTTCTTATAAAAGCCACCTGGTTGGGGGGGAGAGTTGGACTTAGGCCACTCCTCAAGCTGCCGGGCGTTCCCAATCCGGGTGGATATCTGGAATTGCTTTCTGGACTGGTTTGCATCAAAATTAGTTAACTAAATGTTCCTTGAATGTTTTCGAATATTGGTCAAATTTTATTCTTGCTATATGCGTGATTTTAGTAACGGTGTTTTTATCTATTTGTAAATTTCTTGATAGTCACCGTTTTTATTGCTCTTATTCTACTTTGTGTTGTTCAACTCTATATGCTGCTCCTTTCATAGTGACACAGTCTGCTGCCCCCAGATGCCATTTTAACTTGTTTCTGGGGCTGGAAAGTTTTCTCTTCCCCTGTTAATCTTAGTAAATGGTGTATATTTTGATTATTAATTTGTATAGGTCATAGGCATATCGTGGTTAGGTGGATAGCTACCTTTGGTGTCCCCCTTTTAGATCTTTCTACCCCTGTAGGCTGCAAGGTGGTTCCTTTCCTCAGGGGATTATAAGTCGTCTTTCCCCCTCTTTAAGTAGAGGGATACTTTTCTTTTGACCTTCTATTACCATGGCTCCAAGTCCATCCTCACACAATCTTAGGTCAAAAAAGGGGATAAAAAAAACACCTACACCTATTTTAAAATTAGGAACCACGAAGTTGGGTAAAGGTAAAAACTCTAAGAAGGGAGGGAAGAGAGAACTAACATGTGAGATTAAAGGTGCACTAGAACAACCAAAGATACTCAGTTTTTTAACTTTAAAAGAAAAAGTAATGGTACCTGAAACTGTACAACCCCAACCTCCTCCTTCTAATAGTTCGATGATTGATAATAACTCTTTGCTGACATTAGTACATAATTTCAGGCGACATTCTATGGGAACGGGAATTGATCTGGATATCTCTGCAGTAGAGGAAACTGATATGAATAATGTTATTGGTATAAACTTGTCAGCTATTCCAGATTTGAATAAATTTGCACAGAAAGAAGCTGAACGTAATGAGGGGGATGTGTCATGGAATCCTACGGGAAACTCCCTTGAAAATTCTGGTAATAGTGAAAGGAATGGGGCAAGTGACAATTCACTTAAAGTTGGAGAGAAATTCGCTGCTCTAACTACCATGATGGATATCCTTTTGACCATTTGCACCAAGTTACTTAAGGAACAGAGTGACACCAAATCATTGGTACAACAGAATATCGATAATACCAGATCCCTTGGGATTTTGGTAGAGGAATATTGGGGAAACGAACTGTATAAGGGGAAAAAGTACTCCACGGAGGCAAATGAGGTTCTAGGAGATTTGAGTGAGCTGGTTCTGGCGGCCGAAAAAGAAAATGAGAAAGATGATGCTCAGTCAAATATTTCCTCTAAGGAACTACCTATCTCAAGGGATAACTTGGCTGAAGAAATTAATACAAGTGAGAGTGTTGTTGAAATAAGGGAATCCCAAGGATTTAAGAGACACACTAGGCGTAAAATAAAAAATGAAAGATCCACCCGAAATAGGGTGGCGATGGCCAAGGTTAAATCGACTAAGACTGTTAAAAAGAATTCCTTGGCATTAGATTCTGAATGTGTAGAAGTGGGGAACCACTATGAAATTATTGAATACCAGCTGAAGGCGGATGAAGAAAAAAAAGTGGTAACCAAAAATAAGGGATTAGAAAATTGGTTAAAGGGCAATGATCATATGATGGATGAAACTGAACCTGAGGACATGGTACCGATGGGAAACAATTTAAAATATGTTGCAATCCCATATAACAGCAATACTATGTCTCTTACAAAAAAGGAGAGGGAAATATATAGCAAGGAGATGGAACGACTGGCCATGCATAGTAATCAGAAAATTAGTATGGCAAATTCTGCTGGAATGAATGAAGAACCCCAGCTCACAGTGGGGAAAAGCATTAAGATCATAGAAAAATCTACCACCAATGAAAGCCCTTTTTTAAATCGGGCTTGGATACTGAACAAATTGTCACACATACCGCAGTTACAAAATATTAATTCAGGGGACATTGAATCCATTATTTTGCCGGAAATTGGAATTTGGGAAAATTGGGTTATTGTCCAATTTAGATCTGCGGTTTTTGTTGATCTTATACGGGAGTACTCTAATGGAGTATGGGGTAATAACTATGAAATTGTGATATGCCACTCTTCTATCCATACAGATTCTAGCGATAAAAACATGGATTGGGGTGGGTCTCTCCAACTAATATTGAATCAGGAAGTAAGCTTATAGAAGCAAGATCTTTGGAGGGAAACTCTCTTTTCCCAAATTGAGATGAGGCATGTATTAATGAATTTACTCTCCTTTCTTGGAATAGTAGGGGTTTTAACTCCCTACTACACAAGGATGGTATCCAATTGCTGTTGGAGAGCGATATTGTTGCCCTCCAAGAAACTTGGGTCACTGGGGAAATCTTACTGGATGGATATAATATATGGAACAAAGTTGCCTCCAAAGGTGAAAAGGGTCGTCCGTATGGAGGGTTATGTATTGGGGTAAAAAATCATCTCACTTATAAACCTTACGAGAAGTATGGCAATTTTCCTAATGTTATGTGTGCAGCCATAGATAGGGGAAGCCTATCAGGGAAACTCCTCCTTATTAACATCTACTCCCAACCAGGGGGGGGATAATATTCGGGAGATTGGGGAGTTTCTAAATTTTACCATTGATTCTGGACTTTGGAATCACCTGATTCTGAAATTTGTATAGTGGGCGATTGTAATGCCCATTGTGACTCTGCCGTAAGGGAGATGGACAGGTGTAAAGAATTGTGGGATGAAATGGTTATTGCTGCATCTTTGGAAACACAGGATTACCACTTTGTTTGCAGGGATGCCGGTGGATGAATCTGATGTCTTGTTGGGGGCTTGAATATTTGGAACCAAATATAGGGTCAGGTACTGGGGAAACCTGGACTAATGGGAAGGTTGGTTACAGGTTAGACTATATGTTTGTAAATAAAAATCTAAGCCACTCTATAATTTCTTTTGAACATGTAGATACCTCTTTGAGTGACCACACACCCCTTAGGGGTAAATTTACTAATGGCCCGAGAAGCCAAAGATAGGAAGTAGGCAAGATGATGAATATTCAATTCTCAGCAGGTGGAAATAGGATCACTTGGTCTGATCAAAACTTAACCTCCTTTAATGGTTTGTTTGATTGCCTGACCATTGATGGCCAGGACATTGCTCTTAATGGCCTCAATTTAATCACTAATTTATTGGGTATAATACAGAGATCAAACAGTAACATTATTTTGAAAAACATAAAGGGAAAAAGTTATTCCCATAAATTTGACCAAGCGATTCACGATAGGAAAAAAGAAATGATGCGTGATATTCGAGAACTTAAGCAGACATGTGACTTAGATGATAAAGAGAAAAGTAAGAGATCCAGCAACATAAAGACACAATATAAAAACTGGTTAAAGGAGTATAAATATAATATTAACAATGCCAATTGGAGATGTATATATAAGCTATGTAAAATCCATGATTCAAAAAAATTCTGGTACCTATATCGCCAATTCCTAATGGATGAAGATAATAGGGAAAACAACAATGTGGGCCAGGAGGTTTGGAAGCATTATATTACCGATCTCTTTTTCAAGATTAGCCACATGTCTGCTGCCCCTATTTGTATAAATTCATACGGTATTGATAAATTCCCCTTTGGTATTCTGGACATCCTTAAAGTGATTTCAAAAATGAAATCTTCACGTGCCCCTGGCCCGGATGGGTTGGCTAATGTTGTTATAAAACAAAATCCTAGGAAATGGGCAGAGATTTTCCTACAGTTATTTACTGGAATATGGGAAACAGGCATGATACCGGATAGCTGGAGGAAAGCTATAGTTGTCCCTATTTTTAAAAAAGGGGACAGAAAACTGCCTGATAACTATAGGTTACTAGCAATGGCTGATAGTAGCTGTAAGATTTTCTGTTCCCTTTTAGTGGACAGTTTGAACAACTGGATAGAGGAAAAGGGCCTCCTCTCTGCTCAACAAACTGGTTTTCAAAAAGGATACAGTACCCTGGATAATCTAAGTATGTTGAAACACATTATAGCTGGGTCTAAGGATAAGGGGGAAAAACTATATGTGTGTTTTATAGATCATTCAAAAGCCTTTGACTGTGTCAATAGGGGCCTTTTGTGGGAGAAATTAAGAGGGAAAAAGATCTGCCCTAAAATCCTTCATTTTTTGGAGGAAATGTATAGGGAGACCACGGTGTCCATCTGTTTAGGTAAAGGAGGGTTATCATCTGAGATCATTACTAATACTGGACTAAAGCAGGGATGTGTTACATCTCCTATACTATATAACCTGTATGTTTCAGATATGTGGGAAAGGTTTACTACCTTAAATAATTTCCCACCTATTGTGGCGGGGAAACCTATATGTGGCCTTATGTATGCAGACGATACTATCCTCTTGGATAATACTCTGGTAGGATTGCAAAGAATGCTGAATGGCCTGTTGTCTTACTCCGAGGCGAATAACCTTAGTATTAATATAAATAAGACTAAGGTTATGGTATTCAGAGCCACAAAGCAAGAAAAGAAAAGACTTATCTCTAGATGGCATATTAATTCTATTAAACTGGAGGTTGTTGAGGCCTACCCTTATTTGGGGATGCCCATTCTGAGTAATCCCTGTATTAAGTTTCTCCAAGAGGCAGTTAACTTAAAAGTACTAAAGAAATGGAATGCTATAAGGAAATACATGGCTAGTAAACGTGGCCACTCCATTGAAGGATTCCTTGAGATATACAAGAGTTGTATCATTCCCGGTATTATGTATGCTCTGGAAACAGTGGAAAGTAAATATTTGAGTAAACTATACCAACTCGAAGGGAAGCTTTGGAGACAAGCCCTTGGACTTCCTGAGGCTGTACCAATACAAGCAATAAGATGTGAATTGGGGCTCATTTCCCTTCTGACTCTGTGGAAAATTGGATGTTGTAAACTCTATTTTAGAATAATATCGGGGGAGGGGGAGGAAGGCAATCTGCTTAACATTATAGGAAAAAATAAAAGTGAAGGCAGATTTAAGAATACCTATATGCTAAGTCTACAAAATACAGTACTATCCTTTCTTGAAGCCTTAGGCTATAAAGCACCTATGGGAAAAGACAACATCGTGTGTATTATGAAAAGTCTTAAGGATAAAGCTTTTACTTGGGATTTGTGTGAAAATCAATCCTATCTCTATACTAAGTCCCGATATGCTGTCTACGCTCTTCAAGGCCTCAAACCTGCCACTCCGAGACAATATCTGCTAAATACGAGAAACAGGGCTTTGAGAAGATTTATTTTGCAACTACGCTTGAATACCCTCCCATGTAATGAAATAATTGGGGCACGGACTAAAACCCCCCGTGCAGAAAGATTGTGTAGGCACTGTAAAATAGAGGTGGAGACAGTAAGACATATCTTAACTATGTGCACCAAATTAAAGGAATGTTATTTTAAAGGGTATGCACATTTTGTTGGGGATTTGCAAATGATTGAATCTGACCAATTTCGGTCAGTTATTTATGATGGGGAGATTAAGGTTTTTATTGGGGCAGCCTTGTATATTTGGAAGCGAGCAATTTGTTAGCAAACTATTTGTAATTGTCTTTTAAATACGTGTCACTCTTTTCCCCTATTTTTGATATGTGTTTTTAGATTGGAAATAATAACTGACTGTAATTTGTTTGCTAAATGGTTTTTTATGATTAATATGTTATTGTTTTTTTGCTGATATAATATTATTGTAGTGTATAAGGTTTTAATTAACCAAAATGCACTTTAAATAAAATAAAAATAAAAAAAATGTAATAAAAAGATTACGCAATGCGAACAGGTCTGTGGTTAGGCAGTGAAGCCACACCTTTTTCAGAGTCATTTTCGCTTTTGCTATCTTTTCTTTGAGCAGGCTGTTGAGGCATTTCCAGATCCTGTTCGCCTGCAGAAAAGCCTTATGCTTAATCCCCAATAGAATTGTGATATGCTCAAAAACTTTGTTTACGAAGTGCAGTCCATTGCCGGATGGAGGACTTTGCACACCCCAATTGTGGGAATACCTCTCTGATGAGAGATCCCCCTGCACAGATGGCATTGGGGTGAGGGCATGAACCGACTTCAATCCATTGAGGAAATGGGCATAGGACCACTAGCATATACCTGTAGCCATTACAATTCTGGACCATGTCCTCGTAATCCATATGTAAATGCTGGAAAGGTCCATTAGGCCGAGGTATTACTGCTCTCACAATGTGTGTACTGCTGTGAAACGTTGACACACAATACAGTTATACATGAATGAAGCAACATGCTCTGCCAAGTTGGGACAGAACCAGTCTTAAGCTATCAGCTCTGAAAGGCTCTCTTTACTTGTATGAGTCTGGTAATGAAGCTGCATTACAGCTGTCTGCAACAAAGTGAGGAGCATGACCAGCTTTCTGGTGCTCTCTTGTCCACATCGCATTTGTGGGGATACTGAACAGACCCTCCTTATCCACCATTCCTTTTCTTCTACTGGTGCTCGTCCCTGTAAATCCATTATCTTGGTAATGGGAAAGTAATTAAACCCTTCTTGCTTTACCATGTTATGTGCTTGTGTGTGTCTGTTGATTTATCTCTGGAGAGTATGCTGCTTTTTTGCTTCGGCATCTGCATCTACGTTGCCGTGGGAAATGATGTCCCCCCTCTCGTGTGGGCTTAGCACTTCACCACCACAATGGTTTTTGGCAGTTGTAGTACCTGTCCAATAGGGAATACTGTCAGTGCGTCAGAAGCCCTGCCTTTTCCATCGTGACAGTCCTGCATGTACTGTTGACATCAGGTATGCAAAGTCGGAATACAGTGTAATCTTCTTGTCCTCATGTATTTCCAGTGCTATTATGAGTGCTACCTATTATGCTACTTATGCTGAGAAATGTGAGAGTAACCTCGCGCTTGCCATTACGTCAAATGTCCCATTCTCAATGTTACCATTGCTGTCCCAGTATGTAGTCCCCCTAATAACTGGTCAATCATTGGGGACCTGAGGGCATTTTCTCTGACCCTTGGGACGTCATCAAAGTGTTCTGTGTATTTGGTGCAATTATGTACATAGACTCCCTCCTCCACTGGCTCGCTTTGCAATGAATGTCTATGTGTTTACAACTCTGCCGCTCACTACTTGTTTTGCTGGGTTTGAAAGGAGCACTTCATATCCAGATGCTCTATGTGTGGTCAGTGTGCTTTTAAGCTTCTCAAGAATGGCAAAAAGGGCATGCTCCACATAGAGTGTTGTACTGCATCCCATTGTGATACTTGCTGCTCTCTCTATTGCAATGGCAGCTGCAGCCAATGCTTGTTCACAAGGATAATGGCCTCTCATCACTTGATCCAGAAGCCCACTGTAGTAGGCTATCAGTTTTTGCCACAAAGTAGTGTGTGGGTACTGCTGTCATCACTAATCCATTTGAGTGTGAGAATAAGTAGAATTCTGCACTATAATCAGGGATTCCCAAAACAGTGGCCATGCATATTGCCCCTTTCAATTCATCAAATGCTTCTGTCATTTCACCTGTCCAGATTAGCTTGACATCACCCTGTTAAGCTTCCTTAAAGTCCATTAAAAAGGGTCTAGTATATGTGATGTAGTCAAACACCCAGTCCCTACAATAATTGCAAAGACCCAAGAATTGCGACATCTCCCTCACAGACTTTGGCTGCAGTGTTTTCGAAATTGCTTCTGCCCTCTCAGGGGTCACCCTACTGCCATTCTGTGAAATTAACTATCCAATGTATATAACCGCTTCCTGACAGTACTGTAATGTTGCCCTGTCCACCCTGGACCCCTTCTTGGACATGACTGTCATCAACTGTATTGAGTCTTTTCGACACTGCTCCTCTGTCCATACCAGAATGGAATCCACATATTGGATCACTGTGCTGTCTAAATGTACATTCCCTAGGTCCATTTGAAGGACACAATTTAATATGAAAGGAGATTCACAGTACCCCTGTGGTAACCTTGTATGTTTCCACTTTTTATTTCTATACAGAAACAAGGTCAAGTCTTGTGATTCTTCTTCGAGGGGTATTGAGAAGAACACATTCTTCAAGTCAATCACCATAAAATGTGTGGCTTCTGGTGGGATGCTACATAATATTGTCATGGGATTAGGAACTAAGGGAAACTCTGCTTTAACAATATTATTCAGTGCTTTAACAATATTATTCAGAGGGTGCAAATCCTGAATAAAACGCCATAACGCTCCTGTTACCTTCTTCACTGGGTACACAGCCATGTTGCATTGAGAATTTGATGTTACAAATATTCCCTGTTGTACAAGCATGGAAATTGCCTCAAAAATGCCTTTGCCTGCCTCATTAGACAGGGGATTTTGATTTGTCCTCGGTAGGATCCCTCCTATCTTCAGTTTGATTTTAACTGCTCCTACCCCTTTCAACAAGCCAACGTCATGCAGGCTGTTGGTCCATAACATGCTTGGCATCTGTGCTAGGTCGTGCTCAAGAAATTGTGATGTCTTTTTCATCAGGGCCATCTTCTGTGGGACATTCCTGTACTTAATTCTCATCTAGTAAGCAATGCTCATAAAACAAATGTCAGTATCTGACTAGTCATCCTGAAACAGTTCTTTGTCTGTCAAGTCAGTCAGTCTGTGTCCTTTGCCTACTGCGATTACTGCTCTCCAAGCTTTCCCTGCATCATAAGTCCTGTGAATTACTATTCTCTCATCCCTTACTATAACTGTTTCCAATTCTTATGGGAATATATATCCTTCCTCCTCGTCCAGTGGAATTTCTGACCAGAACAAAATCTCATCTGGCAAATGAAGTAGTTTTCCCTGTATCCCATCAAGCCATTCTAGCCTTATAGTCACCCCGTACCTTAATACCTCAGGATCTTTGGGCACCCCCCTCTGTACAGTCTGGCCGCAGGATGCTTGAATACATTCTTTTGCATTCATATAGTGAATCTCTGAAATTGAGCATATTATCCCATAATCAGTAAATGAGATGGTCATGTTGAGCTTACTTATCATCTCCTTTCCCATTATGTTAACTGGTGTCTAGTGAGAATATAACAGTGGCATGGTAAGATCATGCTCTCCAACCAAGATTGGCAATTTGTCAGTGAACAGAACCAAATCTATGGCCCCATCAAGCCCTTGAGCATTCATGGCAATGCCTGACATGGGGTATCTCCCCCCCCGTAACGCAGGACCTGGTGGCTCCTGTATCTATGAGAAAGGAGAAAGTCTTGTCACCTATGTTACCCCCACTCGTGGTTCCTCATTCGGGTTGGGTGTAACTGATAGAATTGAACACATCAAGTCAGTCTGTGTGCTATCCTATTGTGGGCATAGGCTCGTCCCTGTGAAAGGATTGCCTCCCATTATAGCCTGCAGGTAAGTCCACCCAAGCATTATGAGCCCGGCGCTTCCAGCGCTGGGACTGGACATCTTTATGAGCCTGGTGCCACTGGCGCCAGGACAGGGTCCAAAAGGTCCCAATTGGGACTGGCTGGCACTCGGAACCGGGGTTATGGGTCTGTTTCCAAGGGAGTCGGGCAAGTCCTGATCTTTTCGAAGCAGAGATCATGACAGCACCCCCCCTCAAGGCCCCTCCCAAACCGGGCTTCTCCGGGGGTTTGGGCTTGTTAGGAAATGTTCGATGAAATCTTTTGATTAGACGAGGCGCGTGGACATATTCTGCAGGTTCCCAGGATCTTTCTTGGGGACCGTAGCCTTTCCAGTCAATCAGGTAAAATAGTTTAGATTTGGAGATCTTGGAATCCAGGATGCTTTTGACTTCAAACTCGAGTTCTCCATCAACTAGAATAGGTTTTGGAGATGTAGTTAGTCGGGTTTGAGGTTGCACGGGTTTTAATAGAGAGACGTGGAAGACCGGATGTATCTTCATGTGAGGGGGCAAGTCCAACTTGACCGCTACTGGATTTACTATGGTAGTGATGGAATAGGGACCAAAGTATCTTGGGTTGAATGTGCGTGGTCCTTTTAGAGGTAGATATTTGGTGGATAACCAGACTTGATCTCCTACTTGATATTGGGGGGCTTCCTTCCGATGTTGGTCTGCTCCTTTCTTGTATTGTTCTTTAGCCCTTTGAAGGTGAGAAACGGCTTCCTTAAAGGCTTGGGTGATTGTAGAATGCAGGTGGTCTACTGCTGGTGTTCCAAGATCTTGGAGTGGATCCAACTCCGAGGATCGAGGGTGACTACCGTATAAAAGAAAAAACGGGGTCTTCCCAGTTCCCGAGTGGACAGAGTTATTGTAGGCATATTCGGCTATCCAAAGGATATCTTTCCAAGTTTTTTCAGTTTGTTGTAGCATGCAGCGCAAATACTGTTCCAGAGTTTGATTGGTCCTCTCGGTTTGTCCGTTGGTTTGAGGGTGGTGGCTGGTCGAAAGTCTCACATCAATTTGAGCCGACCGACAGCAACTTCGCCAAAAATGAGAAATAAATTGACTACCTCGATCCGAAATTAGAACTGAAGGAAAACCGTGCAGTCGGACGATGTTTTCGAGAAATTCTCGGGCCAGAGTTTCTGCTGTTGGTAAGCCTTTGAGTGGAATGAAATGCGCCATCTTGGAGAATAGGTCCACGATTACTAGGATCGTATTGTATCCGGAGCATGGAGGTAGATCGGTGATGAAGTCCATAGAAAGCGTATGCCAAGGGCGAGGCGGGATGTCAATAGGGCGTAAGAGGCCGGCTGGTTTTTCCTTTTGACTCTTGTTTTGGGCGCATACTCCACAGGACATTATAAAGTCTCTGATATCTTTTTTCTAAGACGGCCACCAGAAGTAGCGCTTGATCTTTTCCGAGGTCTTGGTCATACCGGGATGTCCTTCCATTAAAGAATCGTGATAACAAGAGATTACCTTTTTCTGTAAATCTGTGCTGGGCAGGTATAACCGTTCTCGGAAATATAATAGGTTGTCCTTCACCGTAAAGTCCTTTCCCTGCAGATGCCTTATCTGTATGTCTGCTGGAGTTACCAGTAGTCTGGCTTTATCCTTAACTTCCTCTATGAATTGTGTGGCGATTACACCTAGAATTCTTTGTTCGGGAATGATAGGTACAGGTTTAGGATTGATCAAATGTTCTTCCACTCCCATCCGAGAAAGGGCATCAGCTTTACCGTTTTTTGTACCAGGTCGATAGGTAATTATGAAGTCAAACTCGGCAAAGAATAGTGCCCAACGGAGTTGCCTAGAGGATTGAGCTTTTGCGGTTTTCAAATATTGCAGGTTTCGGTGATCTGTAATCACAGTAACGGTGTGTCGGGCCCCCAGAAGATAATGCCGCCAAGCCTTAAAGGTGGACTTGATAGCTAGAAGTTCCTTATCAGTAATAGTGTAATTGATTTCAGGAGGCGAGAATTTGCGGGACCAAAATGCCACGGGATGCAACTGATTGGTTACTGGGTCCTTTTGTGATAGAACTGCCCCCATGGCAAGGCTCGAAGCATCAGTTTCAACGATGTAGGGGAGTTCTGGGCGAGGATGTTTTAAGATCGGTGCAGAGATAAATCTAGTCTTCAAATCCTGGAAAGCTTGTTCCGCCTCGGTAGACCATTCAAAACGTTTGTTTTTCTTTAACAAGGCGGTGATGGGCTGGACTATTCGAGAGAATTCGGGGATAAACCTCCGGTAAAAGTTAGCGAAGCCTAACATGCTTTGAACACCTTTTACGGAGGATGGCGATGGCCATTTGAGAATTGCATCGACCTTCTTTGAATCCATACGCACTCCGCTAGGTGATAATATGAATCCCAAGAATTCAACTTCAGTCACGTTGAAAACACATTTTTCCAACTTAGCGAAAAGTTTGTGTTGCCGCAATCTCTCGAGGACCATTTTCACATGTTTCCGATGTTCAGTTTCCGATGAAGAATAAATGAGGATGTCGTCAATGTAAACAACAACACACACATCTATGAGCTCTCTGAGGACATTGTTCATAAAATATTGAAAGGCGGCCGGGGCATTGCAAAGTCCGAAGGGCATGACCTGATATTCAAATAGCCCATACTTGGTGCGGAAGGCCGTCTTCCATTCATCGCCCTCTTTTACTCGTACCAAGTGGTAGGCTCCTCTAAGATCCAGCTTTGTATATATGCATGCTTTTCTGACTTGGTCCAGGAGTTCAGGGATCAAAGGTAACGGATATCTATTCTTAACGGTGATCTGGTCCAGGGCGCGATAATCTATACAAGTTCTAAGGTCCCCTTCTTTTTTGGAACGAAGAACAAAGCTGAGGAAGCAGGGGACTTGGAAGGACGAATAAACCCATTTGCTAGGTATTGATCCAGGTACTGTCGGAGGTGAAGATTCTCAGGCTCGGTGAGGGCATAAATTCTACTACAAGGAGGAGTAGATCCAGGTATCAGGTCTATCTGGCAGTCATAAGACCTATGAGGAGGTAGAGAGTTAGCCTGATCCTTCCGGAAAACATCTTGGAATTCTAGGTATTCAGGAGGTAACTGGGGAGCCTCCGAGGAAATTGCTGCCAGTGCAACACCAGGTCGAGGGTGACAAGTAGAGACACATTCTGGAAACTGAACCGTTCTTGCTCGCCAATCGATCTGAGGATTGTGCTTCTCTAACCAAGGAATTCCTAGAATAATCTGGAACTGAGGGGCCTTGATCACATCGAACACGATCTTCTCATGGTGTCCATCTTGACTTACTAGCGTCACTTCTTGGGTGGTATGCGTTACTGGTCCGGAGGCTATCTCCGTACCATCCACCGTAGTAATGACGTCCTTTACAGCCTTTGGACAAAGAGTCAGATTCATCCTCAAAACCATTTCATGATCCACATAATTGCCGATGGCACCGCTGTCGACGTAAGCCTCAATCGCATGTAATCGATCCGGATGTTCCGGGCTAATGAGGACCATAGGTATCACGAAATGCGAGGTCACGGAACTGGTTTTAACGCTCGGCAAGAGGACCTCTATTCTTGTCGGGCGAGGTCGTTTCCCTGCTCAGAGTTTGTGACCCTGGTAACTGCAGCTCCTACTGCCTTCTTGGCTGGTTTCACCGGACAGTCTCGAAGAAAGTGCCCAGAGTTTCCGCAATAGAGGCATAATTGCAGCTGTTTTCTCCTTTCCCGCTCCTTTTGTGTTAGTGGTCCTTTCAGGCCCCCTATTTGCATGGGTTCCCCGGAGTCTACTCCTTTGGTAGGAGTTGGTGGTTTGGAAAATACTCGAGCATCAAACTTGGAACGATCGGCCTTCCTGTTCTGCAGTCTGTGGTCAATTTGAACGAATAAGTCAATATAGTCCGAACAGTCTTGCGGGGGATTCACTACTTGGGCTAACACATCTTTGAGCTCTCCACGTAGACCTCTATAAAACAGCATAATCCTTTTGTCCTCAGGCCATCGAGTTTCCACTATCAGTCTGTTGAAAGACGCAATATAAGCCAAAACGTCTTGATTACCCTGTCGCAATGAAAGGAGCTCATTGTCCAAGGCCTGCCCCTGTAAATGTCTTGCAAACAGTTTTTCAATACTGAGCTGAAACGCTTGAAAATCATGGAGAACCGGATCATCTTGATTAACTAGAGGGATCGACCAGTCTGCCGCATTGCCACTAAGGTACGAAAGCACGAAAGCTACCTTAGCTTGATCAGTTGGAAAGGCTGCTGGTCGGCATAAGAAGTGCAACCGGCACTGATTAATAAATACTGCAAACCTCTTTGGGTCACCAGAAAATCGTTCGGGCGGAGCCAGAGGTACATTCCCAGGTAGGTTGATCTGCACTGGGTTCGTAGAGGATATTGAAGGAAGATTTGCCCCTGATGCGGGTAACGGAGTTTGTCCGGCTTGTGACTGTAGCAATTGTCTAGCGAGATCTTCTGTTCGCTCCTTGGAAATAATCAGTTCCCTTCTTAGAGCATTCGTTTCCTGACGGGCTGCATGCACTTCTGCTCTTAGTTCCCCAAGTAACTGGGCTAGCTGGTCGGTATCCAAGGTTTCCATAGCGCCTGGGTGGGAGTTTTGCGGTAGGCTTTGCGTTCTGTAACGCTCACCTGATTCCCGCAGAGGCGCCGGTCTTGACTGGGTGAATGCCGTATCTTCAAAGGTGATGTGTAACACACGGTTGGCTCTTTGGGCTGGACCTCTGTGCACTGTATGTCTGACTCAAAGAGTAAGATGTCTGCAGATAGAAAATATGGGATTAATGAACTGGGGTTATTGGGTGCCTCTCTCCTCTTCCCTTTCTCTTCTCCTGTAGAACCCCAAAGGTTAACGCCCTCACCTTAGGTAAGTGAACGCCGAGCTCTCCATCTGCCTCGGGGCAGGGTGCCGTAACCAGTTTCTTCACTGGATAAGGGTGCAGGCCTCTTGACCTCAGAGGACTGCTGTCTGTCGTTAACTGCACGAACGGTAAGTTCTGGGCACTTCAAATGTCTTAAAAGTCTTTTGTAATGATATCTCTTGTTTTGTGGGGTTCCGGCGATGGCGGATGGCGGGCTGATGAGAGTTGAGGATCGAACCCGCGTGAGGAATAGAAGCGCCTGGAAGCACGTAAGTAAGCGCTTGTAGCCTGCTTCACGATGCGCACTAACTGTCCCTTTTATCTTGCAGGTACAAGTTTGGAGCTTTAGAGAAGCTGAAGGGTGCTGGAATACCCACTGGATTCGGCGTGGGAAGGAGTAATGGCACATGAGTAATAAAGTTGCCCAATGTCTTTAAACGCACCTTCTTTTGTCTTTCATATGCGAGATGCAGCGCCGAAGGCCTCCGGAGCGTGCGAAGAGCTGGTAAACTTTTGTCTTTCAGATGCCGGAATGCAGTGCGAAGACCTCCGGAGCATGCGAAGAGTAGGTAAGCCTTTGTCTTTCAGATGCCGAAATGCAGCGTGAGGCGTTGGTGACAGCCGATGGACCAGGTAAGAGATGCGCTGCCACTGAAGACTGTAGTGCTAACCTGTTCTTTCTTTGTCTTTACAGGTGCTGCTGAAGACTGGATTCCAGGATGGTAAGCCTTTGTTCCCTTAGGCCCAGGTTCAGAAGCAGAAGACACGATGAGCGTTCTGCTGCAGAGAATGCAGAATAACGGAAAGCAAGATTCATCCATCGGGTGTGGTTTAAATAGCCTCCTGTAGTGCTTAGGTGTCTCCTTCCACAGCCACGCCTAGGTAAGAAAAGAGTTCCTGCTTTCCAGAAGAGTTCCAGTGTTCTGAACCTAGGGAGTGGCTCCTGCCCCACCCAACAGGAAAAGTAGTCCCAAACAGAAGAGGATCAGGGGTTCAACTGGCAGGTAAGTAAGCAGCATGGTCTGCTGCAGGTAAGTCCACCCAAGCATTATGAGCCCGGCGCTTCCAGCTCTGGGAATGGGCATCTTTATGAGCCTGGTGCCACTGGCGCCAGGACAGGGTCCAAAAGGTCCCAATTGGGACTGGTTGGCACTCGGAACCAGGGTTATGGGTCTGCTTCCAAGGGAGTCGGGCAAGTCCTGATCTTTTGGAAGCAGAGATCATGACACTGTCTCTCTTTTTCCTCTTCAGCCTTTCTTGTTGCCCTCTCCTCTGCTTCCTCCTGTTTTGTCCTCCTTTCTTATTCTTCAGTTTCTTTCTCCTTCTCTATTTTTTCTAATTTCCTCATCTGTTCGAGTTCCTTCCTGTCCTATCTTTCTCTTCTCTTTGCATCCTTCATCAGCTCTACCCATTCTCTTCCCCCCTCTTCTATTCTTTTTTGTTCATCCTCTTCCTCCTTTTACCTTTGATTCTTGGCTTCCCACTGTGGGTCTCCGGGCTCTGCTATACCCCTTCCATCTAGTGAATGTGAGCGTCCCCAAAAACGCACCTTAGTGAGAGGCAATAAAGGACAAACCCCAGGAGGGGAATGAGACCATGACCAAGTGCGGGTGAGGTCAAAAAGGGTTTTATCTAAATCAATATAGGGCATGCAAAGGACTCTGTAAACTCTGTGTGCGCTCTGTCTGACAATAGCAAAGACAGTCCTACTTATTACAGAACTAACGTCATGCATGACACAAGCTATAGGGGGCACATAGTCTTAGGGATTGGGTGGTGAAGGCTAGGTGGTATACATTGTATACAGTTGCTGTTCCATTATTGGCAGACATCCATGCGGTGCCACGCGGGGTAGACGGGTCAGCTGGGCTCTTCGGGGTGGAGCTGCGGCCGGACATAACTTGTATTGATGATTGGTGGCTGCTCTAACACTTGCCCTTGTGGCCACACATTCGCAATCATTTGTCACATTATACAATGTCAGGTGTCTGGTAAATCCTGTGACACATTGACCTTAGCCCAAGGGGGAGACAGGGACATGGGTATGTGATGGGGGTATCCCCATCCATCTGTTGTAGTGACATTTGGGTTCATGTATGGTAGTCCCATGAGGCCATGTGCAGGGCCAGGGATACAGAGAGGGGGGGGGTATTCGATCGGCCTGTCCTGGTGGCTATAATGAAGGATGGTATTATGATCTGTTAGTACAAGGGTGGGCGCCCTCCTTCGCGGGCCATTAACTTAGGGTGAACGGGGATACCAATGGGCTGTGGGAGAGCATGTAACCGGTGCCCGGGAGATTGTGGGATTTAGGACCAGGTAACTCGTAATTCATAGAGTCAGGCCGTGGCGGCCTCTTGACATGGGGGAGGTGGATGCTAGAAGTGGGTCCAGCAAGATTGGGGGGAGAGGCTGTGCTGTTCGAACATCAGCTATCCCTGGCGGGCCTGGGAGGGAGGAGGGGGGAGATGACCTTGCAGCTCTGGGCCTGTTTCCCTGCACAGGGCAGCTCCCCGTACTTTTGGCAGGGGTGGGTAACAACACTTGGAGCCTCTGGTATTATACACGTATGTTTACAATAATATGGGAACACAGGTTGGGGAGGGTTTTGCCATTTAACACAGTATTTCACATCAGTAGTTGACATACGAACATGAGGTAGCATTAGGTTGGTTTATGTGTGAGAGAGAGCACTGCGTATTACATCACTGTACAATCTGGCTCCACTGCCTCGGCTGATCATCATGCATTACAAATGTGCTTTGTTACATCATGTACAGGAGTGAACACATATTACTCTTAAATCACACATCTCCAGAATAGCAGCAAACGTTAGTCAACATGACATATATTACAGAAATGCTTATTTTGTTATGCAAGGTGCCTCGGAGGTTGGTGGGGGTGAGGTGTGCCGCATGGTCCAATTTAGAGGGCTTGGTACAGGGTCAGGGCATGCAGGATTGGCCTGGTTTCAGTTACCTTCTAACAGGCCCGGTCACGGCTGGGGCAAATGATGTACTGTGGAAGGCCAAGTGATACAGTGTTTATTTTGTTGTTTGTTCGTGTCTGGTTGCTCGTGAGAACAGGCCTTCAGCGGATCTACCATGAGGTGGAGGCCGGGGCGGGGGTGTATGCTCCTGTGAGCGCAGTCAAGCAGGGGTCAGGCTGCATCTTTCGGTGTGTGCGAGTGTGCGAGCAACTTTGCATGGACTGGATTTTAGCACCTTTTTACACAAAATGGAGTTGTCTTAATACAAAATGGGGTCTATTATATGTCTTATACTGCAGTCGTGCAGCCTCACATGTCGATCCGCAGCCCCCCCGCCTCCTGGGCCCTTAGGGCGACGGGGCCGCCGATGAGTCATGAGTCTCCACCTGGGTCGGAGATGTATGTGAGGGGGGTCCTAACGACCTATCCTCCCCTACATCTCCCCCCTTTCGTTACTTAAGTAACGAATAATGCAGCTCCCCAACCGTTCACATTCCTTCTCGTCTAACACTGCCTCCTCCAATGCTGGTATTCCTTTTATAGGCATCCAGGCTCTGCAGACTCCCTGGAGGCTTTCACCCCTTCTAGAGTATTCATTTGGCGTGCAGGTCATATATATATACAGTCCCCCGTTCCCTCTAGGTCTACCCATACCTCTGTCTACCATTCTAGTTCCAAAGGCTCCTTTATCGTAGTGTGATGTAACCTATCCACTATATCCCCATCATAGTACATCGGGACCATTCTATACTTTGGCTCGGAGTTCTCGCCAGTCTGCACGTGTGCCTCTTGTTGCGGTCGTGCCACTCCTCTACCGTTGCCCATTGTCACCATCATCATTGCTCCATTGGGGACTGCGCCTGCGCAGCAGCGAAGACCCAGATGGCACACACAAAAAATCAAGAGAAAAAACATGATGAGGGGCATCAGCATCTTGACGGCGAGTCCCATCCAGGAAGGCACCCATGAAAAGATATTGTTGAACCATGTGCTTGCCTCCGCGCCGCCTTCTTTCTTCATGCGTTCCCCCAAGTCGTGCACTGCGCTGATAACGTGCGATAGTGTCCCATTATCTGCGTCTTCAGAAGGCACGAATGTGCAACATGTGCTCCCGATTTTTCGGCAAACACCTCCATCCATCGCAGTGGTGGCTCTTCAGTTGGTCGTACACTCTCAGTGTCTCGAGCTGCTGGTATTCACCCTTCTCTGATGTGGCTTTCTGGTATTACCATTAGAGCAGAGTGCAGCGTCGTAAGAGAGCATGTGCCCCTCCAAGATGGCGGGAGGTGCAGGTATGCTCGTTTGCCGCACACCCAGTAAGTGTCCATGAGTGCTGCCGTTCACTTCCTCATATCATGAATCGTGAGCGTTTTACTGCAGTTTTTGTTTCTTCCCATGTCCATTTTTCCTTCCCCTTGGAAGCACAGTTTATAGTCCAATTCTTTTTGCAGTTTGAATGGTTTTTCGATTGCGCTCACCCATGTTAGCTTAGAGATATGTTCGGTTCAGACCGGGGTGCATGTTTTCTCGATCCACTGTAATTTTTCTGTTAACAATCCTTGCAGCGTTTCTGCTTTGCATGTTATCACGTCATCCTTCCATTTGTTTTCAGAAAACAATGTTCCTTTTATGACAAAAAAGGTTCTTTCATGCACACCACTCCCTTTGCTCTGGAGTAGCATGTTTTCTCATTTTGCATCATTTCGAAAGATACCGTGTGTGCCTGGAAGGTGTTCTTAATTCTGCACAGGGTAAGATGAAGGAGACATTGGGCATCTGTGAGAGGCAATTCTTGTGGCAGCAAGACCTAAGGTTTACCTAAGGCATGGGGGATCAATGAGCACACATAGCAACTCTCATTTGTTGTTTCCTTTGCTGTTGAGCTCATGTCTGCATACCATTTATTAGACTGGTGTGGGTGTCTGGGGTCCTCTATTGTATCTAGCCCTAGGCAGGAGTATTCATCATACCTTTCCCCCCCCCCGCTTCTCTCCTCCTTCTAGTGCTTTTAAGGAATTTTTTTCTCATTCCTGGCTACTCGTAGTAGTGTATCCCTTTCCCCCGCTTCCCCCTTTTCCCACTCGTCGTACAGGGTCATGAAGTTATTAGTCATTTCTGCATTTTCTTTCATTCTATCTGTGATGTAAACATTTTCTGTTGGTTGACTGGTTGCTGGGGTGGGCAGGGTAGCAGTGGTGTCATATAGCCATGATATAGCAGAAGGATTGCGATCATTTAAATCATATACACTAAAACAATTTGCATTGAGTAGGGGCTTTGGGAGCGTAGTTGGGCTGTTACTGGTAACATTTTGCTTCTTGGCCTGGTCGGGGTGAGGGCCGTACCCCCATACCAGCTGGAAACCATCCCATATCAAATAATTACCCTCCTTAAACGGTTTTGTTGCATTCTCCATAATGGTTCGATTACCTCCCCCCTCATTTATCTCAATGAAGATAAATGCTACGGCCCAGTAAATGATAAGCCCGAACATTAGTGTGAAGAATATAATCGCACAAACAGTCCAGCCACACTCATATGAATAAGTAGGCAGATTGAATGTTACATGTCCATTCCTAAGTTCCCTATCTCTAGTTGTTGCAGGCTGCCTGTTCGTTGCCATGGATTCTCCTACATATTGAAACATAAAGGGGTATTAAGTAATTTGACATAAAAATCTTACATTTCTCAACTTTTTCAACAGTGTGAGTAGGAAGTGAACGATAGGTAGAGAGAGAGAGAGAGAGAGAGAGGGAGGGAGACAGAGAGAGAGAGAGAGAGAGAGAGAGAGGGAGAGAGAGAGAGATTTCACTTATTTACACTTTCTTCTTAATGATTGGCACACATAGAATATTTATACATTACATTTATTTATGATTTTCCTTTCAAAATGTTTAATTTTTTTTTACTTGTACTTTCGTCATCGTATATCGGCATTCATTTTCATGTGCACAGTTATGTGAACTTTAGTGCAGCTATGCTTTTGCCCTCCTACTCTTGTGTGTCCTGAATCTGATCTGTTTCAGTGCTGTTAGTTGTATTCACACTGTCATAAGCTTTCCTTACGTCTGTTAAATGTATCCAATATCTCAGGCCTTTCACTTTTACCGCCGTGGGCGTGCAATAAATTACCTCATATGGGCCATGAAATCTTGGGGCATTCCACCTACGTACAAAGCTTCTGGCATACACCATTTCTCCGGGCTCTAGTTGCCCTGTTGGTGTTTCTTTTTCTGTGTTTGATGAGTCTGCTTCTCCCTCGCCTGTGAATGGTGGTGCGAGCTGCCTTGCTATCATGCGAGCTGCTTTAGTGAGTTTTGTTAGCTACTCATTGAATTCCTCTCCCAGCACGGTGGCGCTCATGTGGGCGTCTGAATGTCTGTGAAGGGGTGAGTTTGCTGTGTGCATTTGTCTTCCTGTCACAATCTCATGGGGTGACAGATGGTGGTCCTTGCTCAGCTGATTTCTCAGCTCCAATAGGGCCAAGGGGAGACAGTGCACCCAATATTATTTAAGAGTGAAGCAAAGCTTTGAGAGTCTTCCTTTAAGCAGGCTGTTTACTTTTTTCCACCACGCTGTTGCTTTGCGGGTGATAAATCGAGCACAGTTTGTGCTTAATGCCCAACATCGATGTCACTTCCTTAAAGAGGTCATTAAAAAAATGAGTGCCGTTGTCTGAGCGAATTACATCGCAAATTCCCCAGTGGGGGAATTCCTCTCTCACCAGAAACTTTGCAGCGCACTTTGCATCAGGACGTGTACATGATCCTGCCTCTACCCACCTTGAGAATGGGCACACTACCACTATCATGTACCTAGCTCCATTGCACCTTTGCCCTATGTCTGCACAGTCAATATGCAGCTCTCTGAATGGGCCTATTGTCTTGGGTATGGTTCCTCTTAATGTTCTCAGAGTCATGCCTGAATTGTATATCTGGCACATTGTACATTCCATTGCCAATTTTGAAAGTTGTTCTTGCAACCCAGGTACGAACCAGTGTTCCTGTATTTCTGCAGCAATGTGTTGTTTTGCATTGTGTGCGGGAAAATGCAATTGTTGGAAGGCCACTTCTAATAATCTAGTGGGCATGACCACCTTCCCTGTGTTATTTTGTCGCCACAATAAATCATTTGCTGACTGGCTGCAACCCCTCTTTTCCCACAGTTCTTTCTCTTCTTCTGTTGCTCCGTCTTGTAGCTCTAATATTTGTGATATGGGCATAGTGTTGTAACCATCTGGGAGATCCTCCACTGTTTCCTTTCTCACTAAGTACTCACCCGTCCTTTCTTTTACAAAATAAGATGCTTCTTTCGCAGCAGCATCCGCTGCCGTGTTTCCCAAAGAGACGAAATCGGTGATGGTAGTATGGGCCTGGCATTTGACTATTGCTACTGCAGTGGGGTCTTTCAAGGCTTCTATAAGCTCTTTCAAGAGTTCTGCATGTTGCACCGGGGACCCATCAGCCCTGTTAAATCCCCTTCTCCCCCACCTCGCAAGTCCACCATGTACTGTTGTGGTCATGTATGCTGAGTCTGTGTAGATTGTGACTGCACACCCTCTTGCAGCATGCAGCGCTTCAATCAATGCTATGAGCTCTGCCGCTTGCGCAGAGAAGTGGGTGGGCAGGCGCTGCTGTATTAGCACTTCGTACTCACCTTCTTCCAAAGGCACGACAGCCACACCTACATGTTTTTCTCCTGTTTCTGAATTTATGGAGGCTGACCCATCTATGAAAAATACTTCACCTTCAGCTAGTGCGTTTTCACTCACTATCGTTGCGCCCTGTTTCTCTCCTTGATATGTTGCACAGTCATGTGCTTGTACATCCTCCAATGTGCATGGTTCTGAATGGAATCTTGCGGGGTTTACTACCTTACACCTTACTACATGTATGTTGGCGCTTGATAGAATTACCTTGTATGCAGTGGCTCTCTGTGTGGTCAGTGTGCTTTTCGATCGTTCTAGTATGGCGAACAATGAATGTTCCACGTATAGCGTCACTGAACATCCCATTACTATGGTGGTGCTTTTCTCAATGGCGAACGCAGCGGCTGCAAGGGCCTGTTCGCACGTGAAGTGTCCCTGCATTACTGCGTCTAGTGTCCCGCTGTAGTATATCAGAGGCTTGTGACCTAGTGATGTTTTTTGTGTCAGGACTGCTGTCATGAGTGTTCCCTTGCAGTGCGAGAACAGGTAGAACTCGTGTTCATCTGGGTTTGCGAGCACTGGTGCGCTTGAAATGAGTTCTTTGAGTGAGGTGAATGCATCACATAACTCTGAGTCCCACTGTATCTCAGCATTTTCCTTCTGTGCTTCTTTGAGTGCCTGAAGCAATGGGCGTGTGTATGCAGCATAGTCTAATATCCATGCTCGATGGTAGTTGCACATGCCAAGGAATTTTTGCATATCCTTCACTGTTTTTGGTCTTCCTACAGCTGAGATGGCTGCCAACCGTTCTGGTATTATTTTCTTGCTGTCTTTCGAAATCAGTTGCCCCAGGTACAGCACTTCACGTTGACAATATTGCAATTTTTCTCCGTCTACCTTGTACCCCTTTTGTGTTAATTCGACTGTTATTTCGATACCGCTTCCCGCAATAATTTAGAAAGTAAGAATAATCTCACCTTGACAGATCGAGTAGACCGCCAGAGAACAACCAAGTGCAGCAGTGAAGGCTCCCCTAGGACGGCCCTGTCCTCTCCGACACAGAGTGGGAGTAACCAGGTGAAAGAACAGGGTCGCCAGGGAAACCCTCGATAGGGAAGAAAACCCTGGTAGAATCTGTAAGTGTCGTGGATCCGGATGGCTGATGAATGTCTTCTATTAGTGGCAGTGGAAGGCAGGCAGGAAGGCTTTGTCTGGATGCACAAAGGAAAATGATCAGAGTAAGTTCGTAAAGAAGGGAATGGGAGTGGTAATTAAACGACACAGTAAAGGTGTCTCACCAGCAGAGGCAGGAGTGAAGGATAGGATGATTGATCTAGGGCCTCGAGGGAGAAGTGAATGGGAGACAAGAGCTCTAAAAGAAATAATAATGTCAGAATCAGAATCGGGAGAGAAGGAAAGGAATTCTGGTAGAAGGGTACTTACGGCTATCGGGTATCTCAGAAGAGACGAGATCAGGGTTGGCGTAATTGTGACGCCGATTGATATCTGGGCTCGGCGAGAAATCCCGAGAGAAGGGAAGACCGGAATGAAAGGGGGAGTCCGGAGACGAGAGGCTGAGAGACAAAAGGTTACAGAGTTAGTCTGAGAAGTCAGTTAGGAGAGGCAGAGATATTGGAATTCCTAGAAGCGAACTCACGGAGCGTCTGTTGAAACAGAAGCGACGCAAGGAGTTGTCGGCTTCCGTGTTTGATAAAGGATCATGTGAGCAGGCAAGAGCGTCTCAGAGAGACGTGAAAAGACTAGACCGCTACCTTCAGCACGGAAGTCATCTTGAGAAGGATTCTCGGGAGTTGCGTAGTGAAGAGTACCACACAACCCGTTGCGAGCCCACAGATACCACCTCCCACAATGTGTAACAGTATACCCCCTCCTCCTGGGGGGAGAACCCGGTTTACCTGGGTGAAAAAGAAAGAACCGTCGAATCAATTTAGGAACATGAACTCCAGAAGCTGGTTCCCAGGATCGTTCAGCAGGTGAATAGCCTTTCCAATCTACCAAAAACTGCAGTTTACCCCTCCTGTAACGAGAGTCACAAATATTGGCCACTTCATATTCAGATCCAGTAGCAGTGAAGACCCGAGGCGGAGGAGGTGCCCCCGATCACCGAAAACGGTCCGGAACGACCAACTTGATTTGAGATAAGTGAAACACTGGATGAATCCGAGACCAGGAAGTCGGTAGGGCGAGTCTGACTGCAGCAGACCCAACCCAGGATAAGACTTTAAAGGGTCCAAAATACCTGGGAGACAATTTAGAAGGGGCAAGATGCCGGGGAAGGAATCGGGATGCTAGACAAACAGAATCTCCCGGGAGGATATTAGGGGCTGCTCGACGATGCTTGTCTGCGTTCCTCTTAGCCCGATCTTGAGCCTCTTGAAGTGATAGTCTGGCTAGCTTCTGACCCTCTTGTATATCCGAGATAAGACTGTCAACCCCGGGGCAACAGGAAGCAGGAATAGAAACGGTAGGTACAAATGAAGGGTGATAACCATAGGAACAATGAAAAGGACTGGTGCGAAGTGCAGAATGCTTGGCGTTATTGTAGGCGAACTCCGCAAATGGGAGCAATTCGACCCAATTGTCCTGGGCTGCTGAGATGAAACATCTCAAATATCCTTCCAAAGTTTGGTTTAAGCGTTCCATCTGCCCGTTAGTCTGGGGGTGGTATCCGGAACTTAAGGCTCTCTTGATTCCCAGAATGTGACATACCTTCTGCCAGAAAAGAGAGGTATATTGGGGGCCTCGATCCGATACAATGGTATCTGGGAGTCCATGTCGAGAAAAGATTTCGGAAAGAAATATCTTTGCCATAGCCGCTGCTCCAGGAAGTTTCACTAATGGGGTGAAATGTGCCAGTTTGGTAAAGTAATCGATGGTGACCATGATAGTGGTTTTATTCTCAGAAGAAGGTAGGTCTGAAACAAAATCGGTGGAAATTATCTGCCAAGGTCGGTCAGGAATAGGCATCCTTGAAGGTAAGCCCAGAGGAGACATCCGAGGAGACTTAGTCTGAGAACAAACAGTGCAGGCTGCAACATAATCACGGAGGTCTGCCTTTACTTCTGGTCACTAAAAATGTTGTTGAACGAGCTCCAAGGTTGAGGCGTATCCTCGATGGCCAGCTGCTCGGGAGTCGTGACACATTTGTAGAACTTCTTGTTGTAAGGAAGGAGTGGGAATCAGAACTTGAGCTCCTCGAAAATAATGGCCCCTCTCTTCTGTGAGCTGATGGTTAGCGGCAATTTCTTCACATAGGAATTTGTTCTGGTTAGTGGCTATCAGTACTTCTTGAAGAAAATCAGTTAGGACTGTGATAAATCATGCTGTGGGGAACATCTTTTCAGTACAGAAATTAGAAGTTGAAGAATCTTTTCGAGAAAGAGCGTCAGCCTTTAAGTTATGTTTTCCAGGAAGAAAGGTGAATTCGATCTGAAAGGGGAGAAAGAAATATGCCCAGCGAGCTTGTCTACTGTTGGTGGTCTGGGCATTCTGGAGTACTCTGAGATTTTGGTGATCGGTGCGAACCTTGACAGGAAATGAAGATCCCAACAGCAGATGTCTCCACTCTTCGAAGGCCCGCTTAATTGCTAAAAGTTCCTTCTCAAGGACTGAATAATTCAGTTCTGCTGCGTTGAATGTCCTAGACAAATACGCGACTGGTCTTTCTTCCCCCTGATCAGAGAGTTGTAAAAGCACAACTCCCAATGCGTATTGAGAGGCGTCAGTCTCCACGATAAATGGCTTAGTCTGATCAAGGGTGATCAAAATAGAGGCAGAAGTGAACATTTCTTTCAGAGTTTGAAAAGCACTTTGGGCTGCTTCGTTCCAGAAGAATGTGACGTTCTTCTTTAGTAAGTGTGTAATGGGCAGAATGATTTCAGAAAAACAGGGGATACATTTCCTGTAGAAATTCGCAAGGCCTAAAAATCGCTGAATGTCTTTAACACAGGAGGGAGTGGGCCAATCTAAGACTGTGGACACCTTCTTTGGATCCATAGATATGCCCTGGCTAGATAACACGAAACCTAGGTATGTAACTTGCTCCTGATGGAATACACACTTTGAGGCTTTGCAGTAGAGATGGTTTGATTGGAGTCGACCGAGAACTATGTTAACATGATTGATATGGTCTTTCGGGTTGGAGGAATAAACAAGAATATCGTCCAAGTATATGATTACGAAATGGAACAAGATGTCAGCGAACAAGTGATCCATGAATCGCTGAAACACTGCTGGTGCATTCACTAGACCAAATGGCATCACATGATATTCAAAGTGTCCGAACGGGGTGCGAAAAGCTGTTTTCCATTTGTCCCCAGGAACTATTCTGATGAGGTGATAAGCTCCTCTGAGATCGAGTTTCGTGTAAACAGAAGCCCCCCGGACTGCCTCTATGATGTCAGATATTAAGGGCATGGGGTACTTATCGGGAGTAGTAATTTTGTTGAGACCTCGGTAGTCGATACAGGGACGGAGTTCATCAGAATCCTTTTTAGGAATGAAAAAAAGAGAAGCGCCCGCTGGGGAGACTGACTCAGAGATTAGACCATTACGTAAATTGGCCTGGAGATAGTCCTTTAGAACTGCCTTTTCATTTTGGGACAAAACATACATTCTGCCAAAGGGAATGGGTTGTTCTGGAAGAAGGTTAATATGACAATCGTCCCTCCTATGGGGAGGTAAAGTGGGAAATATGGGATTCTCAAAAACTGACTGAAACTTTCGATGACACAGAGGGATGATCTCTAGTTGGTTTATGGTGGGTCCTGTTGGAAGGTTTGACACTTCAGTAGGAATATGAATACCCACATACTCCTGGGACAAACAATGATTTATACAGAACTCAGACCCTAGGAATAGAGTACCAGCTGACCAATTAATATATGGGTTATGGAGTCGTAATCATGGGAGACCTAAAATAACAGGGAAGTGAGCGGCTTTAATAAGGTCAAAAACCAAAGTCTCTTTATGGTTGGCAACCATACAAGTAATCGGTTCGGTATGTTCCTTGATCGGGCCAGAGCTCAATGGGCTCCCATTCACTCCTTGGATGGGAGTAATGATGGATTTGGATACAAGTTGTATCTCATGTTTCGTGGCCCAATCATTGTCCAGAAAATTGCCAGCGGCTCCACAGTCAATCAAGGCTGGTATGCCCGTTAAAACTTGTCCTGAAAGAATCATGGATAAAGATACCACTACCATGGTTTGGCAAGTAGCTTTGTCAAGCGACATTCCCATTCAATATGGGGAAATAGGATTTGGAGCCACTACTGTTCTTCCCCTTGAGGTAGGGCTTTGAAGTTTCCAGACTTAGGATTTGGGGTACGTCGTGGAGGAACCAAGTGACAATCCTTCAAGACGTGTAGAGAGGAACCACAATACATGCACAGTCCACAAGTTTTTCTTCTTTCTCTTTCAGAAGCAGAGAGTGGTCCCCTCACAGCTCCCATCTGCATGGGCTCTTCATTTTGGACGTGTGGTTTATTTCCTGACGGATAATATTCACTAAAGGGTCGGGTACCCTTGCTCTTTTTACGTTCATAGGATCGTTCTTGTAAACGGTATTCAATTTGCATGGTTAGAGTTATCATGTCTGCCAGGTTGCCTGGGCGAGGAACTTTAGAAATCTCATCTTTCAGCTTGTCTGTTAATCCCCTACGAAAAAGGGTAAGAAGACCCTCATCCGGCCATCCTAATTCGGAAGATAACTGCTTAAATTGGGTGATATACCCTAATAGGTCCTTTCCGCTCTGTTTTAGGTCAAGGAGTCTTTCCTGAGAGCATACTGTGATTTCTTTCCTACCAAACATGGATTTTAGACTATTAGTGAAAGCAGAATAAGAATCAAGGATTACATTGTTTGAGGTAACCAAAGGCGTGGCCCATGCCAATGCGGGTCCAGATAAATGAGAAATCACAAACCCCACCTTATCTTTGTCCGTTGGGAAAAAACGAGGTTAAGTGTAAACTGGACCGTACAGCTATCAAGAAATTCTTTGAGCTTGTATGGGTCGCCACCGTACATTATCGGGTGTAATGTGGACGGGGGAGTGTCAGAAAATGCTTCAGCAACTTGTTGTCGTAATTGTACATTGTCCTGCTTAAGTGACTGTACCTCTAAAGACATGACCTGCATAGCGGCCATTAATTGCTGCATTTGTTGTTCCATAATGGTCTTTGTCTGTCAATATTATTTTTTGGCGTCGCTTACTGTTAATTCGACTGTTATTTCGATAATGCTTCCTGCAATAATTAAGAAAGTGTGAATAATCTCACCTTGACAGATCGAGTAGACCGCCAGAGAACAACCAAGTGCAGCAGTGAAAGCTCCCCTAGGACGACCCTGTCCTCTCCGACCCGGAGTGGGAGTAACCAGGGGAAAGAACATGGTCGCCAGGGAAACCCTCGATAGGGAAGAAAACCATAGTAGAATCTGGAAGTGTCGTGGATCCGGATGGCTGATGAATGTCTTCTATTAGTGGCAGTGGAAGGCAGGCAGGAAGGCTTCGTCTGGATGCACAAAGGAAAATGGTCAGAGTAAGTTCGTAAAGAAGGGAATGGGAGTGGTAATTAAACGACACAGTAAAGGTGTCTCACCAGCAGAGGCAGGAGTGAAGGATAGGATGATTGATCTAGGGCCTCGAGGGAGAAGTGAATGGGAGACAAGAGCTCTAAAAGAAATAATAATAAGGTCAGAATCAGAATCGGAAGAGAAGGAAAGGAATTCTGGTAAAAGGGCACTTACGGCTATCGGGTATCTCAGAAGAGACGAAATCAGGGTTGGCGTAATTGTGACGCCGATGGATATCTGGGCTCGGTGAGAAATCCCGAGAGAAGGGAAGACCGGAATGAAAGGGGGAGTCCGGAGACGAGAGCTTGAGAGACAAAAGGTTACAGAGTTAGTCGGAGAAGTCAGTTAGGAGAGGCAGAGATATTGGAATTCCTAGAAGCGAACTCACGGAGCGTCTGTTGAAACAGAAGCAACGCGAGGAGTTGTCAGCTTTCGTGTTTGATAAAGGATCACGTGAGCAGGCAAGTGCGTCTCGGAGAGACGTGAAAAGACTAGACCGCTACCTTCAGCACGGAAGTCATCTTGAGAAGGATTCTCGGGAGTCGCATAGTGAAGAGTATCACACAACCGGTTGCGAGCCCACAGAGACCACCTCCCACAATGTGTAACATTTTGGGCCAGCAATGTCAAGAGGGCAATGGAGTCTTTTCTACATTCGGCTTCATTGTTACTGCAGATCAGTAGATCATCCACGTACCTAATTATCGTGCTGTCTGCTGTCATGTTTCCAAGGTCTTCATGCAATATTCTGTTGAATATGCTGGGGCTCTTACAGTGAACCTGGGGCAACCTGCAATGTTCGTACCTCCTCCTCCCCCCTAGGGTGAATGCTGTCAGGTATCTGTAAAGACTGGTAGGGGGTGTCTGTACTTCCGCTCTCTATATGGTAAAGGAGAGGCACAGCGGACCCCAGCCAAGATTCTCTATAAGGTAGCAATGGACGAGCAATCAAGGCCTAGCTTCTCAGGAGGTGATGCAGGCTGGTTCTTAAGTACAGTGTAGTCCCCGAACCCCCACAAAGGAATGTCCACACACTGTTACTGAAAACACAGTCTTTACATAATTAATATTCAAAGGTATGTCCCCATCACAATAACACACTTTGTACTCGGAAGTCAATAATGATAAATCCATACAATTCTAAAGTGGTACCACTAATGTTATCAAATCTCATTAAAGTGCATCAACTGTACGGTTAAAATGTCACACAGATTAATAACGAGGAAACCAGCAATAGAGATAGGAAGGAGCGCAAGATGGTTGAAACAATAGGCAGAATACTGACCCCTACCACTAGGCACAGTTCTGTGTGGAGATCCCCCCACCTGGGCAACCTGTAAATAAAGATATATAGAAAAAGCCCAGTCCATATAATGTTCGATAGTCTTACTTCTTCCTATTAAGGTTTTACCCCCCCCCCCCCAATGTACCTGGTGGAGTAGAGTTCTCCGACAATGCGCCGACCGATCCTTCTTGAGTGCCTCCCTTTCAGGCGGTAGCCACGGATCGTCGAGAGGTGTCGGGGAACTTGGCGTTCGGTGTCGGGGAATCGACGGCCCTTCTTGAGTGCCCTCCCTTTAAGGTGGGAGTCACGGGTCATCGAACGTCCGACGGTGAACAGGGTGAACTACGGCAGGGAAGTGGCAGCCTCGTTCCTAGCGGTGCTCATCGACGACAGAGGATTGGCGTCCTTCAAGGAAGAGTCGTGCGGGGCACCGCGGTAACGATAGTTCTGGACCGCAAAGAGATGATGAAGAACTGTGGCCCAGCAAGGGCGTCGAGTCGTCGGCTTCTCTGTGGTCTTTAGGTGGCGGCAAACCCACCGGTGGATGCTCCTCGGCACGTCTACGGTCGGGCCTTCTCCAGCGGGAGACAAGCGGGTGATGATGCAGACAAGAGCGTCCGATGATCAATTGAAGTTCTTAGGCAAACGGGAGCACGGCGGCTCCGGTCGGCGATGGCGGTCGTCGACAGTGGCAGCCAACAGCCGGGTGCTTCTCCTTGGAGTTCTGTAGCAGTCCCCGTATCGGGTCGGCAGCCTGTCGAAGGTCTGTCTACCAGGAAGCGTTGGCAAAGATCAGCTGTGTACGATGGTCCCTCGTAGCTCGGGAAGAGGGCGCCTTACCAGGTCCTCTCTGGGTCAGTCCTTGGAAACACAGCAGCCTTCAGATAGCGAGGGAGAGCC
Source organism: Ambystoma mexicanum (assembly GCF_040938575.1). Taxonomy (NCBI): domain Eukaryota; kingdom Metazoa; phylum Chordata; class Amphibia; order Caudata; family Ambystomatidae; genus Ambystoma; species Ambystoma mexicanum. The sequence continues at coordinate 844,181,876 of NC_090932.1, read as the reverse complement.
ACAGCACTCCTTCTCGTCCAGCAGGGTTTCAAGGTTAAGAGTCAGTTACTCCAGTTACTCGTCGTAGTGGACTTCAGCTTCTGAACACGATTCCTAGCAGTGAGAGGTCCCCAGATATACTGTTGATCTCCCATTCATTCCACTGGGTCACACTCAAGCATCCAATCACGACTACGGGCATACATGCAGGCAGGCAGCCAATCAGGCACACGAGGTATTCAGGCCATTCACTTCTCTCCAGACACTCACAACAAGTTATGTGTATTGGGACAAGTACCGAGCCATTCAACACTCCAAGCCGCATTCATACCGGTTTCGGGCAGGGTTGTCTCAGTCATTGTGTCAACCACCAGATACTAGACACCCACAACACAGAATGCATATTCGTCACACACTCTATTCACCCAGGTCCCACCCACAGGAGGTACCCAAAACATACATCACCGGGAAGGCTGCAGCTAGTCTGTCCGGGCCTTCTCAACAACACCATATATGGCATTTCCACCCAACAGCCAGTCAGGGGGAAGGGACAGAGTCAGGGCTTCCCAGGACTTTGGGAAACAAGGTAATGGGTAATAGAAAGCAAGAGGCCACCGGGGCCATCTTGTTTTCCATCAGGAATCAACTGATCCCAATGGCAGGGTCGGGGAATCCCAAAATGGAGGATACTCCATGCACCTGTCAAATTCAGCATGGAGCTGCCACCAGCCCATCCCCTGCTCTGTGGGCCACCCACAGGCGCCCAAAAACATACACTAGGGGCACAGGGTTGTACCCCCACCCATGGGTGCCATAAGGGTATCCCACGGGTCCGTTCACCAAACAAAAAGAAAGAGAGCTGCACCGCCAGGAGTCCCACATGAACTCCTGCGCGGAAAACACGACAGAACACACGATAAAGAGCAGTAAAGGACAAGGATACGGAGGCCCTGTCCCTCAGATGCATTTCCAGCATCACAGTATCTACACTCTTCTGTGAGTGTTATGGAAAAGAATGCATTCTTCAAATCCACCACGGTGACGTGAGATGCATCTTTTGGGATACTGCATAAAATAGATGCAGGATTTGGGACCAAAGGGAACTCTTTCTGAATGACGTCATTAAGTGGCCGTAGATCTTGGATCATCCTCCATGCCCCTCCTTTTGATTTTTTGATGGGGTAAATACATGTGTTACATGGGAAGTTTGAAGGTACTATTATCCCCTGTGTCAATAGTGCGTTGATCGTTTCTTTTATCCCTTCTTATACTTCCCGGGAGAGAGGGTATTGTTTTACTCGGGGCAATCCTTCCCTCTCTACTTCAAGTCACTAGAGAGAATAGAGAGTGTAAAAGGTGCGTGTGAGCACCAGATATGTGTGCAGCTGGTGTGGCATTCGTGTAATAGCTGCTTCTTAGCGGTAGGTATTGTGGTTGAGAGATCAGGTGTATTTGTTCATTCTGGCAGGATTTATCCAGAACGGATGTGGTTGCGTTAGGCCTGAGGAGAACACCTGGCTGGGGGGTGTGTAACCAGCCGTGTTTACTTAGAGTGATGTGGAGTATGCGCAGATGTTGGTATGAGAACAGTTATACTGAATGGTGTCATAGTATCCCTGTGTTCTAGTTGAGTGGTGGTGTAAAGAAGAGAGTAAGCATGGAGATGTGATATGATGGCATACATGCTCTTTCAAACATTCCATGTACTCCAAACCATTCTATGTAGGTGACGCAATTCTACGCACTCCAGTCCGCTCCATGCACTCAAGTCCGCTCCACGCACTCCAGTATGCTTCACGCACTCCAGTCCGCTCCACGCACTCTAGTCCGCTCCACGCACTCCAGTCCGTCCCACACACTCATACACTCCAGTCCGCCCCACGCCAAGCCATTTGTTGCCATGCTATATACTGTGGTCGTCCTCCATCCTTTTCTAATAGCGGAAATTTTGTCAGCCCCACACTTTTCTCAGGTTTTCTTGAGTCTTTCATTATTGTAACTGCTCCCATCATGCTAGCTCTCTTCTGCCCCCCGGTAACACTCTCAACCTCTGAGCATATGGGGTAACATTGTCTACGCTATGCAGTCGACTCTGTGGGCACTTGGTGCAACCCTCAGGTTCTAGCTTTCCCCTTTCTATCTCCTCTTACTTGTCCCATTGTGTCTCCCACTCTGGGCTCTCACCCTCGGAGGGGCAGCGCCAACTCCTCCTCCCTTCTTTGTCGCTTTCCCCTTGCTCCTCGTCTGACCCCATTGTCAATAAACTGTCATCACTCTCTTCATCCCCTTCGTAGCTCAGTCATTTCAATATATTTTTTACTGGCGTCACCTCATCATTCTACCCAATGGGTCACTCCCCCCTCTCAGCAGGGATCCCACTGTGTTTTTGCTCACCTTAAGGGCAACAGCATTATCCCTGCTGTTTTGATACAATGTCCCAGTCCTCCTTCGTATTCCCGCTTCCCTGTCTTTGTCTGAAAGTCTCGGAATCCTCATTATGTCCGCCACTTCCTTGAGGTGTCCCTCCCTACTTTCTTCTTTTTCCTGCTCTTGCTTTTTAATCCTTTCCACCTCCTCTCTGTGCCGTCATCCTTTATTCATTCTCTCAATATCCATTCTCCTCATATCCCTTCTGAACTCTACCTGTCTCTCTTTTTCCTCTTCAGCCTTTCTTGTTGCCCTCTCCTCTGCTTCCTTCTGTTTTGTCCTCCTTTCTTATTCTTCTGTTTCTTTCTCCTTCTCTATTTTCTCTAATTTCCTCATCTGTTTGAGTTCCTTCCTGTCCTATCTTTCTCTTCTCTTTGCATCCTTCATCAGCTCTACCCATTCTCTTTCCCCCTCTTCTATTCTTTTTTGTTCATCCTCTTCCTCCTTTTACCTTTGATTCTTGGCTTCCCACTGTGGGTCTCCGGGCTCTGCGATACCCCTTCCGTCTAGTGAATGTGAGCGTCCCCAAAAACGCACCCCCCTTAGTGAGAGGCAATAAAGGACACACCCCAGGAGGGGAATGAGACCAGGACCAAGTGCGGGTGAGGTCAAAAAGGGTTTTTATCTAAATCAATATAGGGCATGCAAAGGACTCTGCAAACTCTGAGAGCGCTCTGTCTGACAATAGCAAAGACCGTCCTACTTATTACAGAACTAACGTCACGCATGAGACAAGCTATAGGGGGCACATAGTCTTAGGGATTGGGTGGTGAAGGCTAGGTGGTATACATTGTATACAGTTGCTGTTCCAGGATTGGCAGACGTCCGTGCGGTGCCACGCGGGGTAGACAGGTCAGCTGGGCTCTTCGGGGTAGAGCTGCTGGCCGGACATAACTTTTGAAAGATACTGTGTGTGCCTGTAAGGTGTTCTTAATTCTGCACAGGGTAAGATGAAGGAGACATTGGGCATCTGTGAGAGGCAATTCTTGTGGCAGCAAGACCTTAGGTTTACCTGAGGCATGGGGGATCAATGAGCACACATAGCAACTCTCATTTGTTATTTGCTTTGCTGTGGAGCTCATGTCTGCATACCATTTATTAGACTGGTGTGGGTGTCTGGGGTCCTCTATTGTATCTAGCCCTAGGCCGGAGTATTCATCATACCTTTTCCTCCCCGCTTCTCTCCTCCTTCTAGTGCTTTTAAGGAATTTTTTCACATTCCTGGCTGCTCGTAGTAGTGTATCCCTTTCCCCCGCCCCCCCCTTTTCCCACTCGTCATTTTCTGTTGGTTGACTGGTTGCTGGGGTGGGCAGGGTAGCAGTGATGTCATATAGCCATGATATAGCAGAAGGATTGCGATCATTTAAATCATATACACTAAAAGAATTTGCATTGAGTTGGGGCTTTCGGAGCATAGTTGGGCTGTTACTGGTAACATTTTGCTTCTTGGCCTGGTCGGGGTAAGGGCTGTACCCCCATAACAGCTGGAAACCATCCCATATCAAATAATCACCCTCCTTAAATGGTTTCGTTGCATTCTCCATAATGGTTCCATTACCTCCCCCCTCATTTATCTCAATGGAGATAAATGCTACGGCCCAGTAAATGACAAGCCCGAACATTAGTGTGAAGAATATAATCGCACAAACAGTCCAGCCACACTCATATGAATAAGTAGGCAGATTGAATGTTACATGCCCATTCCTAAATTTCCTATCTCTAGTCGTTGCAGGCTGCCTGTTCGTTGCCATGGATTCTCCTACATATTGAAAAATAAAGGGGTATTAAGCATTTTGTCATAAAAAACTTACATTTCTCAACTTTTTCAACAGTGTGAGTAGGAATTGAACGATAGGTAGAGAGAGAGGGAGAGAGAGAGGGAGAGAGAGAGAGAGAGAGAGAGAGAGAGAGAGAGAGAGCGAGAGAGATTTCACTTATTTACAATTTCTTCTTAATGATTGGCACACATAGAATATTTATACATTACATTTATTTATGATTTTCTTTTAAAAATGTTTTTTTTTTACTTGTACTTCCGTCATCGTATATCGCCATTCATTTTCATGTGCACAGTTATGTGAACTTTAGTGCAGCTATGCTTTTGCCCTCCTACTCGTGTGTCCTGAATCTGATCTGTTTCAGCACTGTTAGTTGTATTCACACTGGCATAAGCTTTCCTTACGTCTGTTAAATGTATCCAATATCTCAGGCCCTTCACTTTTACCGCCGTGGGAGTGCAATAAATTACCTCATATGGGCCATGAAATCTTGGGGCATTCCACCTACGTACAAAGCTTCTGACATACACCATTTCTCCGGGCTCTAGTTCCCCTGTTGGTGTTTCTTTGGGCCTCATTACCCGGTAGGCGGTGAGCCATGGCGCTATTAGCGCCATGGCTAATGCCGGTAAAATACCGGCACCGCCTTGGCGGAAAGGGGATTTACAGCCCCATTCCAAGGTTGGAGGGGCGGTAAATCCCCTTTCCGCCATTGCCCTTCCTCATTCCCATTTCTGCCCCATAGGGCTCTATGGGAATGGGGAAGGCGCTAATTACGGCACCGCAATTTTGCGGTGCCGTAATTAGCTCAGAGGTCCCTTAGCAGGTTGGATTTTAATGCCTGCAAAAAGCAGGCGTTAAATCCCCCAACCTGCAAAGGGACCTCGTAGTAAGGTGGTAGGGATTTACCGGTACCAGTATTTTACCGGTACCGGTAAATCCCTACCGCCATCCGTGTAATGAGGCCCTTTTGTCTGTGTTTGATGCATCTGCTTCTCCCTCGCCTGTGAATGGTGGTGTGAGCTGCCTTGCTACCATGTGAGCTGCTTTAGTGAGTTTTGTTAGATACTCATTGAATTCCTCTCCCAGCACGGTGGGGCTTCTGTGGGCGTCGGAATGTCTGCGAAGGGGTGAGTTTGCTGTGTGCATTTGTCTTCCTTTCACAATCTCATGGGGTGACAGATGGTGGTCCTTGCTGGGCTGATTTCTCAGCTCCAATAGGGCCAAGGGGAGATAGTGCACCCAATTTTATTTAAGAGTGAAGCAAAGCTTTGAGAGTCTTCCTTTAAGCAGGCCGTTTATTTTTTCCACCACGCCATTGCTTTGCGGGTGATAAATCGAGCACAGTTTGGGCTTAATGCCCAACATCGATGTCACTTCCTTAAAGAGGTCATTAAAAAAATGAGTGCCGTTGTCTGAGCGAATTTCATCACAAATTCCCCAGCGGGGGAATTCCTCTGTCATCAGAAACTTTGCAGCGCACTTCGCATCAGGATGTGCACATGGTCCTGCCTCTACCCACCTTGAGAATGGGCACACTACCACTATCATGTACCTAGCTCCATTGCACCTTTCCCCCATGTCGGCATAGTCAATATGCAGCTCTTTGAATGGGCCTATTGGCTTGGGTATGGTTCCTCTTAATGTTCTCAGCGTCATGCCTGAATTGTATATCTGGCACATTGTACATGCCATTGTCAATTTTGAAAGTTGTTCTTGCAACACAGGTACGAACCGGTGTTCCTGTATTTCTGCAGCAATATGTTGTTTTGCATTGTGTGCAGGAAAATGCAATTGTTGGAAGGCCACTTCTAATAATCTAGTGGGCATGACCACCTTTCCTGTGTTATTTTGATACCACAATAAATCAGTTGCTGCATCCCCTCTTTTCCCACAGTTCTTTTTCTTCTTCTGTTGCTCCGTCTTGTAGCTCTAATATTTGTGATATATTTGTGATATGGGCATAGTGTTGTAACCATCTGGGAGGTCCTCCACTGTTTCCTTCCTCACTAAGTACTCACCCGTCCTTTCTTTTACAAAATAAGATGCTTCTTTCACAGCAGCGTCCGCTGCCGCGTTTCCCAAAGAGACGAAATCGGTGTTGGTAGTATGGGCCTCGCATTTGACTATTGCTAATGCTGTGGGGTCTTTCAAGGCTTCTATACGCTCTTTCAAGAGTTCTGCATGTTGCGCCAGGGACCCATCAGCCCTGTTAAATCCCCTTCTCCCCCACCTCGCAAGTCCACCATGTACTGTTGTGGACTTGTATGCTGAGTCCGTGTAGATTGTGACTGCACACCCTCTTGCAGCATGCAGCGCTTCAATCAATGCTATGAGCTCTGCCGCTTGTGCTGAAAAGTGGCCGGGCAGGCGCTGCTGTATTAGCACTTCGTACTCACCTTCTTCCAATCGCACGACAGCCACCCCTACATGTTTTTCTCCTGTTTCTGAATTTATGGAGGCTGACCCGTCTATGAAAAATACTTCACCTTCAGCTAGTGCGTATTCACTCACTATCGCTGCGCCCTGTTTCTCTCCTTGATATGTTGCACAGTCATGTGCTTGTACGTCCTCCAAAGTGCATGGTTCTGAAATTAATCTTGCGGGGTTTACTACCTTACACCTTACTACATGTATGTTGGTGCTTGATAGAATTACCTTGTATGCAGTGGCTCTCTGTGGTCAGTGTGCTTTTCGATCATTCTAGTATGGCGAACAAAGAATGTTCCACGTATAGCGTCACTGAACATCCCATTACTATGGTGGCGCTTTTCTCAATGGTAACGCGGCGGCTGCAAGGGCCTGTTCGCACATGAAGTGTCCCTGCATTACTGCGTCTAGTGTCCCGCTGTAGTATGCCAGAGGCTTGTGACCTAGTAATGTTTTTTGTGTTAGGACTGCTGTCATGAGTGTTCCTTTGCAGTGCGAGAACAGGTAGCACTTGTGTTCATAATCTGGATTCGCGAGCACTGGTCCACTTGAAATGAGTTCTTTGAGTGAGGTGAATGCATCACATAACTCTGAGTCCCACTGTATCTCAGTATTTTCCTTCTCTGCTTCTTTGAGTGCCTGAAGCAATGGGCGTGTGTATGCAGCATAGTCTAATATCCATGCACGACAGTAGTTGCACATGCCTAGGAATTTTTGCATATCCTTCACTGTTTTTCGTCTTCCTACAGCTGAGATGGCGGCCAACCGGTCTGGTATTATTTTCTTGCCGTCTTTCGAAATCAGTTGCCCCAGGTACAGCACTTCGCGTTGACAGTATTGCAATTTTTCTCGATCTACCTTGTACCCCTTTTGGGCCAGCTATATCAAGAGGGCAATGGAGTCTTTTCTACATTCGGCTTCATTTTTACTGCAGATCAGTAGATCACCACCTACCTAATTATTGTGCTGTCTGCTGTCATGTTTCCAAGGTCTTCATGCAACATTCTGTTGAATATGCTGGGGCTCTCACAGTAAACCTCGGGCAACCTGCAATGTTCGTACCTCCTCCTCCCCCCTTGGGTGAATGCTGTCAGGTATCTACACTTCTGTGAGTGGTATGGAAAAGAATGCATTCTTCAAATCCACCAAGGTGAAGTGAGATGCATCTTTTGGGATACTGCATAAAATAGATGCAGGATTGGGACCAAAGGGAACTCTTTCTGAATGACGTCATTAAGTGGCCGTAGATCTTGGATCATCCTCGATGCCCCTCCTTTTGCTTTTTTGATGGGGTAAATGCATGTGTTAGATGGGGAGTTTGAACGTACTATTATCCCCTGTATGAATAGGACGTTGATCGTTTCTTTTATCCTTTCTTCTGCTTCCCGGGACAGAGGGTATTGTTTTACTCGGGGAAGTATGGCTCCAGGCTTGAGGTTAATTTTCACTGGAGTGACCCCGTGTAGTAGCCCTACGTCATGGGGTCCTGATGTCCATAACTGCCAGGGTACTGATTGCATGTCGTCATTAAAAAATTACGGTGGGGACCCCACTACCGCCATGAGCTGTACTGGCACCTGTCTTTGCTGTATCATTATTTCACAAGGGATCGCTATCTCCATTATGATCTCTCCATCACTCTCTGAATCTGAAAAAAGTTCCTCATCTGACAGATCTTGGAGTGCAGTGTCGGCGTTTATGCATAACACTGTACGCCACTCGCACCCGTGTATGTCCATTGCAATTACAACTATTTTTTTGGCTGAGATTTGTACTGCATGTATGTCCAGTGACATGACTGTCCCTGGCACTATCTCTGGGCAGGCTATTGGACGAAAAACAAATTCTGCTGGCACCCTCCACTCCAGTTTTTTCAACTCTGGGACCAACCGGGCCAATGTTTTTAACCCATGGATGAACATATCTGAAACCACCGGTATGCCGCGCACCTCTGGGCATGTAGCATTACACGCATAGAGCACATTCCTGTGGTTGAGCAAACAATCCCTCCTCTTCTGGTAAATGAAATAGTCATGTTAAGCTTGCGGAGGAGATCCCTCCCTAGTAGGTTGACAGGGGATTGCTCATAATACAATAGGGGTGCCCTTACTGTTTTTCCCCCTACTGTTACATCCAAATCTTCTGTGTAAGGAACTTCAACCACCGCCCCAGAGAACTCTTGCGTCTCTAATTTACGATTAGATAGCGGAAACCGGCCTTCACGTATACATGACTTCTCGGCTCTGGAATCTACCATAAAGATGAACTGTTTATTCCCTATCTCTGCCCCTATCAATGGTTCCTCATTTGCATTGAAGGTTGTCGATAGGATTGGACACGCAAGTGCTCCCTGTGGGCTGTCCTATGCTGGGTGTCTCGTCGTTCCCACTTGACTGAAAACATTACCTGACACTACCGCTACTCCTCCATATGGGCCAGGTGCGCCATTTGGTGTCGTGGTGAAGGGGTTATTTTGTGTGTACGGGGGGTGTTCGCTACTTTGTGGGTGTTGTTGAACATTATGTGGTTGTTCCCTATTTTGCTCTTGCCCTCTGTATTCTGGCTGTTCTCTTCCCCCATCCCAGGGCAATCCGTAGGGGCTCCCTGGATGGGGGTGCCCACAATACTGATCATCTTGGTAAGCTGTGTTCGGTCTGCTTCTACACTCGCGTGAGAAATGTCCCCACCTCCAACAATTCCAACAGTTTCCTTGCCCTCCTCTGGGACCTGGTCCCCCACTTCCGCCATTACCTCCATATCCCTGTCCACCTCCTGGCGCCCCCTGTACCCACCTCTCCTGTTGCTGGGGTGCCACACTTGCCACTGCTGCCCTCCGTATTCCTCCTGTCCATTCCACTGTCTTTGCCCTTTGTCTGCCCAATTTGCAGCCATCCTCCCCTGTATCGCTACCAATCCCTCCTCCTCCTCTGCGTCCCTGTCGTGGGGGAGCGCTGCTACAGCTGCAGCGAACTTCACTAGTTTTTTTTGTATTCGTTTAGCTTCATCTGCCAGCCTTTTTTGTACCACCTCCTTCTCCCTTTCTTTGATTCTTTCACAATGGTGAACTATTATGCTCTGTATTTCTGGCCATCCCTTCGCCTCGATCACTGCTATTTTATTAAGTGCTTTTTGGACTTCTTTCGGGAGTCCCCTCTTTATTATGAAGTAAAATAAGGATGTTGATTGGTCATACGGCGTACCCGTTTCAGCTCTCCACATCTCCTGCACTCTGAAAATGTAATCCATAGCCTCTTCCCCATCATTCATGGTGCATTGCATCACTGACTGTAAATCTGGCATGTCCGGGAGGGTTTCCCTTAACACATCCCAAACTCGCACTCGCACTGTATTGAAAGCAGCGCCGTCATGTCTGTCACTGTCCAATGTTATTCCCGGGAAACCTGCTTTTGCCCATACCCGGTCTGATTGGTCACCTACTGCCGACACAAGTAAACTCTTGACATCTCCTATGGCCAGGGGTACTCCCGCGGTTTGCTTCTCGAAGGCATATATCCACTTACTGGCTCCTCCGGATAGCAGGGCAATGATTTTAGTAAATTAGTCTTATCCATTTGTGCCCAGGGTATGTAATTTGGTCTTCCTGCCCCCCGGTGTATCAGTGGGAGTTGCAGGCGTCTCTTGCTTCCTCTCCCAATACTCACCTTTGCCCCTTTCTTTCCCACCAGGGCCACCCTTCCCATCCTGTTCCTTAATCTCCCTGTCCATTCTTGTTCCATTGTTCTTCCTAATGGTGTTTCCCCAAACTCCACTAAATCACCTCTTGTGGCCATCCCTAATCTCCCAGCTTCTTGCTCGTCCTCTTCTATATCACACCATAGCTCTTCTCTCCCTTCGTCTGCTACTTCTTCCCCCTCTGCACTCCCTCCAAGGTTGTGTGCTTCCAGTTCTACTATCCTCGTGGGCTCCTCCTGTATCCTGAATAGTATCTCCCCCTTTTTCCATCCCTCCTCATTTGATTTATCTAGGGTGTGTGATCAGGACAATCGCTCTGATCTTGTCGTGCCTGCCTCACTTTGTTCACATATGCTTTGTATCCTTGATAGCTCTTCTCTAGCTACTGACAGTTGTGTATCTAAGTCTTCTGTTAGTTTACATATATTCACTGTTGGCGTACTCGCCTGCCCATTTATTCGGGGGCAATCATATGGTGGTGTTGCTGTTGGTCGTGCGGTGGGGGCAGTGGTGCTGGTGGACACATATGTAGGATCACTATACCCTTCAGCAGGTGGGGGCTTATTCAAGAGTGGGTACAATCGGGTTACCTCCACCGATCCCTCTTTTTCCCCGTCCTCCTTACCACCTTCTGCTCTTGCTGATGGGGTGGCAGTGAGAGCAGGTTGATCGAGTGTGGTGTCGATTTTCTTCGGTGGGGGTATTTCCTCGAATAATCGCCACAGATCTAGTATTTCTCTCCTGTTATGAAAATGTTTTCCTTTGTATTTTAGGAATATGCAGGTGGCTACCATATCCAGAACGCTCTTATCAAAGGACCCTCCTTGTGGCCAAACCTGGGGGAGACCCTCCCCCTTCAGTTACGTGACTCATTGGTCATGGTACTTATTCTTTCCGCATGTCCCGGTAAACTTTTACAAATGTGTGCTAAGGGTGTCTCCGCTCCCATTTTTAGACCTGTGTTACTCTATTCTCTTGAGTCAATCTCCTCTATCACTATACGTGTGTAGCTGTGTATGTGGGACTCTACTCACTGTCAGTTTTTAATGATCAACTTATACATTTACTCAACCAAAGACATTTCTTTGTCAAATCTTACCAGGTCATACTTACATTGACCACACCACCTGGAAATCACTTAAATCAGTATTAATATATAGAGACAATCAATTTAAAAAAAAACATAAACACACAATGTGCACAACACACGACAGACATTCATCATACCTCAGCATACACACATAGCATTTACCCTCCCTGCCTGGCCCTTCGCCTTTCTCTACGGTGACACCCTCTAACCCTCACACAGCTTCTTTTGTATATATATATACATATTATATTCCCTTATGCGGACCTTGTTTTACCCCAAATAAGAAGAATAAGAGAAAGAAAAGCTAGTTGTAACGTATTTGCCGTATCTCTTCAATTAGACACCCTCAATTTATTTTTACATTGTTTTACTTATTCCCAGCACTAGTCGAGATAGCACTACATGGCGCTGCCTTCTACCCCCTTGCAGAGTTAGGTTCCCGTCCTCTTTTCCCTTTTTCACTTTTATATCCTAATGGCCATATGCAAAGAAAGAGAAAGTCTTAGAAATTGAAAGTCCCATCTACGTCCCCAACTTATTTCCCCTTGTCCTCTCGATTTTTTCCCCTTTTAATATCGCTTGCACTTAATACTCACATGCACGTCTTGATCCGAGACTCTCCGGACTTGGTCCGTCCAAGCGGCGCGGCCTCACACTCAATGGCCCCACCCAGATCCGGCAAGCGGTACTAAGGGTTTTTTCAAACGGGACCCGTACCCTCTCGCCCTAACTGCGTACTCATGTCTCTGCGTACCAGTTGCCATAGGTGGGCGGCTCTGTTGAGCGGGCACGCCATGCATCTCCACTGTGACCGGGGCCGTCTCATGCCAAGGGGACAATTATTAAAATAAATCACGTCTATGGGGTCACCACTGAATGTGAGCGTCCCCAAAAATGCAGCCCCCTAAGTGAGAGGCAATAAAGGACACACCCCAGGAGGGGAATGAGACCAGGACCAAGTGCGGGTGAGGTCAAAAAGGGTTTTATCTAAATCAATATAGGGCATGCAAAGGACTCTGCAAACTCTGAGAGCGCTCTGTCTGACAATAGCAAAGACAGTCCTACTTATTACAGAACTAACGTCACGCATGACACAAGCTATAGGGAGCACATACTCTTAGGGATTGGGTGGTGAAGGGTAGGTGGTATACATTGTATACAGTTGCTGTTCCAGGATTGGCGGACGTCCGTGCGGTGCCACACGGGGTAGACTGGTCAGCTGGGCTCTTCGGGATGGAGCTGCCGGCCGGACATAAATTGTATTGATGATTGGTGGCTGCTCTAACACTTGCCCTTGTGGTCACACATTCGCAATCATTCGTCACATTCTACAATGTCAGGTGTCTGGTAAATCCTGTGACACATTGACCTTAGCCCAAGGGGGAGACAGGGACATAGGTATGTGATAGGGGGTATCCCTATCCATCTATTGTAGCGACATTTGGGTTCAAGTATGGTAGTCCCATGAGTCCATGTGCAGGGCCAGGGATACAGGGGGGGGGGGGGGGGGTTATTCGATAGGCCTGTCCTGGTGGCTATAATGAAGGACGGTATTATGATCTGTTAGTACAAGGGTGGGCGCCCTCCTTCGCGGGCCATTAACTTAGGGTGAACGGGGATACCAATGGGCTGTGGGAGAGCATGTAACCGGTGCCTGGGAGATTGTGGGATTTAGGACCAGGTAACTCGTAATTCATAGAGTCAGGCCGTGGCGGCCTCTTGACATGGGGGAGGTGGATGCTTGAAGCGGGTCCAGCAAGATTGGGAGGGGAGGCGAGGCTGTGCTATTCGAACACCAGCTATCCCTGGCGGGCCTGGGAGGGAGGAGGCGGGAGACGACCTTGCAGCTCTGGGCCTGTTTCCCTGCACAGGGCAGCTCCCAGTACTTTTGGCAGGGTGGGTGGCAACACTTGGAGCCTCTGGTATTATACACATATGTTTACATTAATATGGGAACACAGGCTGGAGAGGGTTTTGCCATTTAATACAGTATTTCACATCAGTTGTTGACATACGAACATGAGGTAGCATTAGGTTGGTTTGTATGTAAGAGAGAGCACTGCGTATTACATCACTGTACAATCTGGCTCCACTGCCTCAGTTGATCATCAAGCATTACAAATGCGCTTTGTTACATCATGTACAGGAGTGATCACATATTACTCTTAAATCACACGTCTCCAGAATAGCAGCAAACGTTAGTCAACATGACATATATTACGCAAATGCTTATTTCGTTATGCAAGGTGCCTCGGTGGTTGATGGGGGTGAGGGGCGCCACACAGTCCAACTTAGAGGGCTTGGTACAGGGTCAGGGCATGCAGGATTGGGCTGGTTTCAGTTACCTTCTAACAGGCCCGGTCACGGCTGGGGCAAATGATGTACTGCGGAAGACCAAGTGATACAGTGTTTATTTTGTTGTTTGTTCGTGTCTGGTTGCTCGTGAGAACAGGCCTTCAGCGGATCTACCATGAGGTGGAGGCAGGGGGGAGTGTATGCTCCTGTGAGCGCAGTCAAGCAGGGGTCAGGCTGCATCTTTCTGTGTGTGCGAGTGTGCGAGTAACTTGGCATGGACTGGATTTTAGCGCCTTTTTACACAAAATGGAGTCGTCTTAATACAAAATGGGGTCTATGCTATGTCTTATAATGCAGTTGTGCAGCCTCACGTGTCGATCCGCAGCCCCCCCGCCTCCTGGGCCCTTAGGGCGAGGGGGCCGCCGATGAGTCATGAGTCTCCACCTGGGTCAGAGATGTATGTGAGGGGGGTCCTAATGACCTATCCCCCCCTACACTACGTTAATCAATATTTGTCCTCCCAGCCACTCATTCAGTGGGACTGTCATTTTGTCATCCCCCTTATGTCTCTGGGTTGCCTTCTGACCCTCCATCAACTTCGCCTGCAATTCGCTGCGCTCTTTCCGCTTATCAGTCATAGTCTCTACTTTCTGATTTTTTAGCTTAGCTCCACAAAGTGTGGCTTCACTACTGTACGCAGGAGGTGCATACACGGGGTTAGTGTAACCTGCTGCTACTTTTAATTCTTTCAAGGGATAAAATCCCTGTCCTCCTGTCAATGGGTCAGTTATCTGAGGAGGAGCAGGAGCAGTGGGCACTTCGGCCCCCACGTCATGCTGGCTGAGCATCCACTTCCTCACGGGTGGGTCCGCCTCCTTGTCCTCAACATCTTCCATAGCTCCAATATCGCTAACGTGTTGCTCAATTTCTTTCCCTTATATGCGGCATGCAAATATGTGGTCATGTGTTGCAGCACACATTTTGAAAGACTACCTTCTCAGGGCCAGGGCCTTGAGATTTTTCCCTCTGTGTTGCGAGTAACTTCTTTGCTATACTTGCATATCTTATCCTTATATTGAGAAAGGGAATTGCACAAATGTCTCAGGGGGGTGTCCCCCATGAGGGCACGTCACCTTCTGACCACCAATACTTACTTGACCTCAAAGTGGGATTTTCATATGTTTCAAACAATGCCAATCTTTTTCTTACAGCTGTGTCAACAATACAACAATGTCCGATCTTTTCCACCAGCCAACTTCACCAACATCAACAAGGGTGCATACCACCAGCCGCCCACACTAAAGGCCAATCCAAACCTCAGAGTGGTCCCAGAGCCCGACTCAATGGTCTTTTTTTATTTATTTATGTGTTATAGCTCTCAAAGAACTTTTCACATGTATACACAATATCACATACAAAGAAAATAGAATTCAAACAAAGTCAATCTTGCTTATTTAAAAAGAACATGGTTACGCACAGTAAAACACACTTTCTAGATATCCAATTAAACACACAATTGTAAGAAAACCTCTCTAACAATCTTCCCAAAAGGATTAAAAACTAAGATACCTGACAAGTAGAAGTTGGTTCAGAAAAAACCTTTGTTCCCTGGATAGATACAAGTATGATATGGTAAAATCACTAAGGGGAACAATCATAACTTGGTGCTAAAATTTCTTTCATAAAACGGGTAGCAGCCAAGGACCATTTGAAGGATTTAACCGTGAAGATGTGTTGCCAAACCCGACCCATATCAACCGTTCTAAGATCCTCCAAAGGCGGCAAAAACGGTACTTGGCGTGGCCGATGCAATTTAGGACAATATACCAGTAGGTGCTGCAGGGTTTCTGTAACATTCACCATTTTACAGAATCAACAGCTTATCAAGGATGACACTATTCCCCCACAAGCACCCAGTATTTCGTTTGTGGGTAACAAGTTCAAACGGAAACCTAAGCATTGGCCACGCCAGTAAGGCCCCCAACATTTCCTAAGGTAATGTGGTAGCATATTGTAGGGTCTGGTATCTAGAAGGAAACTTGCAAATAAATGGTACTTCCTAATGTATTCAATTGTAGTGATCCAATCAGCCTCCCACAACCTCTTTTTTACTTTCAGTGGGTTCAAGACTAGGTATTCCATTTAGGAGTCCATGGTACTTAAGATTTCAAGGCATTGGCTGTACCAATCGGTAAGATCCATGGGGAAATTTGTGTCTAGCCCACTTTTTAGCAGACCCCAGATCGAACCCTCTTCCGCCAAGCAAATCTTTCGTGGGAAGTTTATGAATAGTCACATTTCTTGTTAACACAGCTACCCTGAGCAGCCAAGGCCTTGATCTTTAATTGCGTTCCCCTCTAGCCGTCGCATACTATTTTCATTCTGGAAAATTAGAAAACCCAGGTACGTGAAGGTATCCACCTTCTGTAGAGGAGTTCCCCCTATGGTCCACTTGAAGTGTCCGCCTGCCTTGCCCCGACCCTTATTCAAGGCTAAGATTTTTGATTTTGGGACGTTAATTGTAAACATGTTCTTTTTAACAAAGGACCCCAAAGCCTTCAATTGCTGCTGTAACCCTACTGGGTTATAATCCATAAGGATCAAATTGTCAGCATACAATAAGTAATTTATTGTACTATCGTTTAATTTGGGGGGAAAACAATTGTTACCCTTAAAGGTGTCCCCCAGGTAAGAGAGGAAGAAGAGGTATAGAATTGGGTCCAATAAACAAACTTGTTTCAGTCCTCTTGCCAATTTGATCAGGCAGTTACATTTTCTTCTCTGTCCATGCGTACACACACACTGGTGTTCGAGTGTAGTGCAATCAGGATCGCCAACACAGTAAGAGGATATCCCCATTTTTCCATTTTGGCCCATAGTAAACTCTTCGGGACAGTGTCGAAGGCCATAGAAAAATCTATAAAGGCTGTGTATAGTGGCCTGTTTTTCTTTGCCCCCTTTTTTAACAATTCTAACAACAAGCCATTCATCTCAGTTCCCACTCCCCGACGAAAGCCTGTTTGAATAATGTCTAATCTTCTCTTATCTTAAGCCCATTTTCTTAGATCTTGTAATATGAGACCTGTTAAGATCTTGGCCGGGCAGTCCAGAAGAGAGATAGGTCTATAATTTGAGGGGTTAAGACGGGACCCCTTTTTAAATATGGGCACTAAAATTGGTTTTTGCCTCGATGGTGGTACCTCTTTTGCCCTCCCTATGGTTCAAAACATAATGTCTAGAACGTCTACCCAAGTGCCAGGACTGTTCTGCAGTACACACATTGCAAGACCATCAGGTCCAGTGGCCATAGATGTTTTACTTCTAGCAAGCAATTGCCTTAGATCGTCCTGGTCCCAGTCTAAATCCCAGTCTACCATCTTTAAAGTGTTCCCATTCCACACTTGTTCTGGCTCACCCAATTGTTTATAAATCTCAGTAAAATGGGCCTTCCACTCTACTTCAGGGATTGGATTTAATTGGGCCCCTGTTTGGTGTTTGTGACCATTTTAAATTAGATTCCAAAAATCATGCTAGTCATTATTTGCCATGACCTCTAACATATTAGGGCGTTCCTCAGGATCAATTGATGACGATAATGTCTTAAGCAGGCCCTGTAAGTAGCCGTTGGTCACAGCCTGCTACTCGTATCTTATTTGGCCCACCCCTTGACTCGATTTCAAAATGCTCTCTTGTTGAGTAGGATAACCTGGTCAAACTTATGTCTATGGGTCGTTTTGCCTGTTTTCTTTTGTTAGGAGACGCTTATAAATCTACTCCCAGATATCTTGCACACCCTAACCTACCACTCATATCGGGAGGAAGCAATCTAGCTCCCTTGAGGCCAGTATTCAGTTAAAGGCCCTGATTTTGACCTTGTTTCATGATATCTTGTTACCCCCAGCATTCACCTCAAATTTGAAAGAATAACATCCCTGGATCTGCTTCAATGAGGGCAATGACCATTCAATACTCAGTGGGTCTCTGCGCCAAGTTTTGTGAAGGGCTTCATCACCCTTTATGTTCCCATTTAGGATGATTAGTCCCCATTCCTCCATAAGAATTCCCCAGGTCCTGCCCTCACCCCTACTTAACTTATCGGCTCCTGAGGTACTTTTGCCTTCTGGCCAGTCAACACATCAGCAGTTTAGGTCCCCACATATTATTACGGAGCTCAGCCCTGTGGCACCCCAACTAAAGGGAATCGCCTCAACTGTTTCCAGCATATCTTGTTGGCAATTTTTAAGTTGTTCCAATAGATGTTTATAAGTAGGGTGTCAGGTCTGTCTGGGAGCCTTGTCTTATTCCAAGTAAGTTTAATTCCCTGGACATAGGAGTTTGAACTAGCCATAGTCTCAACCCCCTCCATACTTTCTCGGATACACGTATCATTAGCCCTGCCATTGGGCGCCCCCTTGCCCCTTTAAGCGCTGGGGTCAAGACCATAAAATAACCGCCAATCACTGTAGCCTCTTGCAATCAACACCCGTGTAGGAAAAACAAGTCGTAATTTAGCAGATCCAGGCTTTCAGGTTGGAACAGGTGAGCAAAACCTCTATAGTTCCTAGATGTTATCTTCAACTGTGCCCATTTAAGGTGGCAGCCACCCAAGACCAATCTTCCCCACTTACTGGGTGGGTTAACCCCTCCATTTTTACTTTACATGTTCTCCCATTTAATCCCATCCCCAATGTTTTTATCGTGAGATTCCTATATTCAATAGGATGTATCTTGTTTGTCCGGTCAGTGCTGCTCCCCCTAGTCACCAACACAGACCCCCAAACCCCCCCTTGAAGGGCAGTTTATTAATATTGTATCCCCATGCTCTAATCGCATCTGCCTCAGACAATACCTGATTTATTACTGTCAAATGTTGCGCAGGGCACCCAGGTAGATTTTGGGTGGCTGTGCTGATGTAACAGGGCAGTTAAGCGCATACAGCAGGAAGTTAAACAAGAATGAAGATGAGCAAGGTAATTCAGAATGACGGAAAAGGAAGAAAGGACGGATCTCAATGGTGAAAAAAAAGGGATGGGAACCATGCACTGGACAAACAATGAGGAATCCCACTAGGGGTGTATACACAGGTTGGACTAGAGACTGCCCACAGATATAAGGGAAGCTCAATACCTCCGTGTAAGTTACTTTACAGGCACCACTCCTTGCAAGCACATGGAGTTGGGAAGCAGGAGTGGCTTCTGCATCTGGACCCTAACACACAAACAAGGAGTGTACTTACACAAGACAAGCCGGTATAGGTCCAGCCGGAACCTGCAGCAGATGCCGTCTGAGGGAACAGAACGCAACACACTGTTACATTAATTCACTATAGACTACAAGTAAAACAAGACAAGGGAAGGGGCAGAGATTACCTGCTGGGAACCCCATCAGCCAAACTCTGAACAAAGGAATAACAGAAGCACAAGTGAGGACAAGATCGGTAACTAAAATAACTAGGGAAAAATAGGCAGCAAAGTAAGATTCAGAAGGGGAAAAGCAAGTAGAAAAGAAAAACGACTGGAACTGCAGACAGGTAACCAGGAACTGTAAATCTGGACTGGAATAACCAGGGTCAGGACTGAAGACAGATAAACAAGGAAACTGTAGCCCTGAAGTGGAATAACAAGGACAGGACAGAAGACGGATACAAGGAAACCCAGCCTGGAACTTGGAATCTAAAGCCAGGGAGAAACAGACTGTAGGAAGGGAAGAAGGAACAACAGACAGGGAGCCAGGTAATAGGCGGTAGAGAGCAAGGGACTGCAGACAGGGAACAATGACTGCAATAGTGCAGCAGGGCTGCAATGCAGGAAGTTCAGCAGGGCAGAAGGCAGAGGAGAGTAGAAGGCTGCAAGGCAGGGAGCTCAGAGGAGCAGGGCTGAAAGCAGAGGTGAGGAGAGTAGCAGGCTGCAAGACAGGAAGCCCAGAGGAGCAGGGCAGACAGCAACAGGAAAAAGCAGAATATCGCGGCTCTAGGCAAAAAGGGCTGGAAGCAAACTCAATGCAAGAGACCTGTGCTCCTGCAGGCAGCTGCTTAAATACTGAGCTGCCCCGTGCTAAAGCAGCCTAATTAGCAGCACCTGGAGCAGCAAACCTGAAGGTAATCTGCCTCCTCCCTACCTGGTCCTGAAAATGTGAAAGTAGCACTGATCTCTAGGGCTTCTGGGGATTGTGGTTCCAACACTGATACATAGGAATAACCAGGAAATGAGAACTGCTGCAAGGTGCATTTATGGGACTTGTAGTTTGCGAAATTAAATAAGAAAGTACCAAAGTCTTGCAAATGGAAAGTAAGGACAAAAATATGAAAAGGTATTGTCCAGGAAGTATTATGGAGATGAATGAGTTCTAAATAGTCCACAATGGGTGCCAATTGTTGTTGCAGTGGCACCGTCATGACAAGTACCATATTGGATCCAAGGTGAAGAATCACTTTATCCATATCGAAGCGGTTCCAAAATTCCACCCTGTTTATATCTCTAGAGGATAGGTCAGCTAAGGACTGTGATTTCCTCAAGATGAACTCGGGAGGATAGGTCAGGTGCAACGCTCGCCTTGGAAGCAAGACGAGGCGGAGCAAGACAGGTTTGATACCGGGATCCGCGCTTAGAAACCTCTGGGTATTAAGCGCGTTAGAAATAACCAATTACAATTTACAATTTACAACTGGGTCATCCCCTTTCGTCCAGTTTTCTTTGCTCCCTTTTTGTTCTTTGCTTTTGGAGCCATTGAATTAAAGGGGAGCAGCCCTTATCTTTATTTCCCTTTGGCCCGGCCAAATATCTCAAATCTATCCGGCGCAGGGGCTACCTCTTCCACACTGTGTTGATCGGGTTCAACCTCATTAATCAGGTCTACCACTACCTGTAAAGAGGCTAGGGAAACCTGGTGACCACTGGTGTAGAACCTCTCGCTCGTCTATAAGTTGCACACCCTCTTCATAATTCACATCTAGCTCGTCTTCCTTATCATCAATGTTATTGTTTGGGACTTCCTCTACTGATGAGGACGGGATTATCGAGGTGTCTGGGGTGGCTGAATTACCCACAACTTGTTGTTGTAATTCCATTTGGCCCTGGGAGGAGGGTAGTTGTCCTTCTTGGTATCTTTCAATATCTGTTAATTTGGTTGTCATGGTGGCAAGTGTTGTTCCTTGCTCTGTTACCACATGTGCCAGGTCCCTCTGGGAATTATTAATTACAGACATGGCAAGTTCAATAGTCCTAGCAAGCAAGTGAGCATTTTCTCATTATGGGCCGGTTCAACAGGTAGTCTTTCACACTGTATACTTTTGTTCAAATGGTCCTTGTTTATATTCTTGCGGGCCCATGAACTATCCCCTCGGACCTGAGCAGGGGTTTGCACTATTTTTTGATTTGCAGACAGCGGGGGCCTTGCTACGAAGTGCCATCTCACTTTATGGTTACTTCTTCCCTCAAAATCCGCCTGTCAGGGGGCCTCTAACCTAGCTGAAATCCCTTTTGGGAACGCAAAACTCCCACCTCCTGTGTTACCTCCAAAGCAGAAGGGTGGGGATAAGAAGATCCCGAAACAGGCCTGCAGCGATAAAGGGGGCATGGTGAGGTTTTCCTTTGTCACCCGCATATCATTTGGCTTTGTAGGCGTTTGATGGCTCCCTATATTGTCCAAGGTGTTTTCAAAGTCCCTGTTTGTATTTTCACTGGGCCTCCTCTGACTAGGGCTTTTCGGGGGAGGGGAAAATGTGGTGGGGCTTAACGTTGGTCAAATCCCTCTTGTGTGTGCACTAGTTGTTTTTCCTCACAGGGGTTTAACAAAGTCTGGGCATCTTGCCGTACCATATGGGTGTCAATGTCCAGGGGGATAGAGCTCACTAGACCCTCCTCCAGTTCCACACCAGTTCCAATTTCTTTCTCAGCTATGCTGCCAGAGAAAGATAATTCCCTACAAGCTAATAGCTCCAGGTCCATAAATTCTACCTGGGGAACATTTTTACCTCCCAGGCCAGTTGGGCTTTCACAACCTTGGGTGTTCTTGGCCGATTTATCCAATCCTACCAAACCTGGCACAATCGGCCTTGTGTCAGCTCCCTCTCTTGCTCCAGTAACCGATGTCGGACTGATAACAGGGTGGGCCTAGACCCATGGAGGTGGAAGCACTTAGTACGTTTCTAGAATAGTTCCCAATACCCGAGCGACGGAGGCAAGCCCTCCTCATGGAATCAAGAAAGGTTTCCTTAGAGACCTGCTGGGTAGAGGGCAACGCCTTAGCGAACGGAGATTGAGCGTGGGCATGAATTTGAGCCACCACTGTTTGAGCCTCTTTTTCACCCAAGACCAGACGTTTTGGTCATTTATGTTTTTAGTTATCTTGCCCACCACAGGTTCCATGACAGTGGACTTGCTGGCCTACCATAAGGGTTTCTGCGTTAGGGTGTCCAAAAAAAAAAAAATGTCACCGGGGCAATCTGTATTAAATCTTTTGGGTCATACGTCCCACCATAAGTAAAATATTATTATATATGAAGGCAGTCACAATTAGAATAAAATTCAAAAATGAGGAAAGCAATATCTAAAAGGGAAGACCTATTTAAAATACTTCAGTAAAACACAGAATCACAAAGGACACTTAAAACATACATAAGACGGATGCAAATTGGTAGAAGCATCAAGAGGATAACAAGTAACAACCAGAAGGGTTCTCCTTCAAGAGCAATCACATTTGCAGTTTAGTTAATAAATAATTGATATGTTGGTCCATTAATGTGCAAAATGGCAAAAAATTGCCAAAAGAATGAAAGCTCAAAGGACAATCATGATCATAATCGCAGACATAGTCTGAGATAAATAATTAATAATTAAAGGATAGTTCCGGGACTTTTTTTTTATTGTCCCTACGGGTCGGCCATGTGTTTGTAAGCATAAATCGGTAGATCGTAGGAAACTTTCCTATGGACCTTACCCGACTTTTCGCCCATTATCGCACTCGAAATCAGCCTCCATTTTGTGATAATCCTATCATTCCGCCGCATCGACCTGGCTCACCTGCCTTTGCGGCACTAAATCAAATCCCCCGCCCCTGAGCCTGACATCAGCAGACGCGTACTGCCCATTTCAAGCACGTCTCGTGTCAACAATCGCTGCACCTCAGCTATTGACGTGTTGCCATGGAAATGGCAGGACGCCTCTTTCCCCAATAAGTATAAACAGACCGTTTCACAACATACAGCAGCAGATTTTCGATTCCATTCCTCTCTCTGTGTTACTTTGAGTATTCTGTGACTCGTTTCAGTGCTCTGGTCAGCTACCTTCGCCGCTTGTAGCCCGTGTGAACACCTGTACCATCTCTGTAAATTATTTTACTATCTTTACCGCACAATGGCCACAATAATGCCGTATATGTACGAGCCCGAGTACACCGAGGAGGAACTACTGGAAAGGCAAGCACGCGAAAACGATGGGGATTCGGACGGCAGTTGGGAGGACCAGTCAACGGATGAAGAGCCTGGACCATGTCGCATGGACGGCGTCTCCACCTGGTGCACGTGCAATCGGTGCGAGCTAATGCCAACTGAGGAGGAGAACTGCTGAGGCTGCCGTGAAAATTCCGGGTGCTTGGCCTACATTTCGGAAAGCGAGCAAAGTCTGCAGGAAGGCGAGCAAAGTCCGCAATGCATCACCGAGCTGCCAGAGTTCAGGGAAGCCTGCCTCTCACGGACAGTGTTGAGGATGATGATGGTGCTTATGCACGAACTTCGTGGCACTGTTCGTCCGCGTAATCCGAGTAACGAGTAAGTATACTCTGTTTGTGATGTCAGTGATGCCACCACTATTTCATGGTCGTCTCCCACATATAAAATTACATTTACATATCATTCGAACGCATGTAAATTGGTTCCATATAGTGCATTTTCTAGATATAATTTTTTTCTAAGAAAAATGACATGTGTTACCTGAATCGACATTGATAAGAAAGTTTGGTCAGTTTAATACAGTTTGCATCTTTTTTTTTCACAGGTGGTACAGGCTGGTGGCCTATCGTTGCTTCACTTGGTGGCTTCACGGGAGGCTCGGACACCGCGTTCGGAGATTAATACCTGCCTGTGCGGTACTTGCCATTAGACAACATTTCCCCAGTGACAGTGGACAATACCGCGGATTTTCCCTCGATGTGCTGCAACCTCAACTTTACAATGTGTAATGTTTATTATTTATGTTTAACTAAAATCTAAAATAAAGCCCAACATATATTTTAGCAATGGTTGTTTTGATTTTTTAAATGAATCTAGTGTGTCTCCGTTGAATAGCCTTCCAGTGCCTTGTCTTGTCACACCACAGGTCTCCGGCCAGCATCCTCCCTCACGCTGGCCGCACACCTTCAATCCACATAACCGTTGAACCCATATATGCAGCAGTCATACATATATTATTTTGTGGGTTGGCATCAAGCGTTGGCAATAAAAAGCTGTTGGATTTTATTGATACAAAACATGGTTATAGGTAAATAATAAATATGGTTGATCATAATAAATCCTCTTTTTGGGCACCGGGTACAGAGATGACCCCCATATATTCTCCTGGGAGGGTGAGGTATTTATAAACTCACCCCCCTGCCTTCCATGTAGTAGATCCTGCAGCCATCCTCTTACATTCAGTTAGATGGCCTCTCCTTGGTGAGGCCCTGCGGCAAATGGGTCTTGTCTGCACGACCACTGCCCCGATCCACCCCCCCGCCCTATCAAAGGCAGTTCGCACCGGGGTACTTGTGCTGGCAAGTGGAGCTGTCAGGGAGCGATAAAGGCCAAGAGGTGCCAAAGACCATGTACACTTCAAAGTGGTCTATAGAGCATGGGTTGTTGTTCCCATGTCTACCTCCAGACCCCGTGTCTCCTGCCAAGCATCCCCCCTCACGCTGGACGGCCCCCTGCAATCCACATAAGTGTGTCTCCATTCACGAGTCTTCCTGTGTCTTGTCTGCACGACCACCGCCCCGATCCACCCCCCGCCCTATCAAAGGCAGTTCGCACCGGGGTACTTGCGCTGCTGGCAAGTGGAGCTGTCAGGGAGCGATAAAGGCCAAGAGGTGCCAAAGACCATGTACACTTCAAAGTGGTCTATAGAGCATGGGTTTGTTGTTCCCATGTCTACCTCCAGACCCTGTGTCTCCTGCCAAGCATCCCCCCTCACGCTGGACGGCCCCCTGCAGACCGCATAATGCCACGACATATACACGTCATTCATTCACAAACACACCCCTGTTTCGAATTCTTTATAACCCACTTCATATTTCTAATGAGAACTTCTTTGCGCTTTGCTAGTCAACCCGTGAAGGTGCTGGTTATCTTCTCTTCGTCTCTGTGAACTTCCGTGACCACTTTGAGCAAACTCGTCAGTTTGCAACCTGTGAACTGCTCCCTGTTCTACGACAAGAAACTACTCTGATCCCTGCATCTAACTGTTTGTTCGTCAAGGTAAGTCCATGTACCATAATCATTTTGCGTCCAATTTTTTAATTTATATCTATTTGCTAGTAGTCATCAAATTGCATCCATGTTTTCTTTTCGTTCACGAGAGTACATGCAAGGAACTAGTCACATGTTCTGAGTTTAGTCAAATTACTTTTTCTATTTTTTGAAAGTTATTGAAATACTTATCCGCATGTGAATAACGTGTATAGTTCCAAGAACCAAAACGGACCTTGCATTGAACCTTTTATGTGTCATTTAATGTTTTAACACATTGGTATTCATAGAGAATTGTTGATCTTTACTTTTCAGAACTTTCCATAATGCCTGCCTGTTCCATTGGCGGTTGCCCTTCGAAGACCCATAACAAATCTGAAGATACTATAATGCATGTTTTCCCTAAGACAATAGATCAGATAAGAGAATGGGTCCGATATTGCGGATATCCAGCCTCTGAGCTAGAAAGTAGAGTCCTTGAAGTCTTTGCGGACAAGAGGGGTGATCGATACCGCATCTGCAGCAGGCACTTTAGCCCAGACATGTACTCCACATCATTGCTAATAAAGAAGAAAACACCGCGAGCGAGGCGAAAATTGCTCTCAACCGCTATTCCCACTCTATTCGTCCACATCCCTCCACTGGTGAGTCAAGTTTACGTATTTGTCGCTCGGCCTTGCGGTAGTGTGTAGCATTAGCTAACAATAATTTCCCCATTTATGTATCCACTCAATATGAAGGCGGAAGATTCTCCATCCGTGTCGTTATTGCAGTCATCAGCCACTTCAAGCGCCTATCGGGTAATCTTACTTCGCTATTCTGACACTGACTTGTTTTAGGCATGTAAATCAATAGTTTTAATTGATCGTGTAATCATTTTACCTAATGGTACACCACAGTACTCGTCCTCTAGTCTTTGTTTTCAGTTATAATTATTGTTATCCAAAATAATGCAAGTACTGTCTTTCAGGGAGATGCTGAGGAGTCCAACGCATTGACGACAACCGTAGATGTCACTCAGATGCTCGAGGTACGTTTCCGGACAGTTCCATCGATGGAGATCATCAGATCTTGCATTCTTGTAGCGTGATTGTTACACACAATGTTTCTTTCGTTTTTAGCCATTGGTATGTCCTTCTGTCGTCGCCCTCCTATGTGTCTTCTTTTTTCAATATTGTGTTCATTACTAATGAAAGTCCTATGTTTCAGGGAGTCGATGGAGCATTAGTCCAAGAAGAAGGGGGAGCATGCAGTTACGGGTCGGCGCAACAGCTTGCAGAAGTGTGCACCGCAGTTACAGCGTCCCTTGATGTTCTTATGCATTTCGAGGTATGGATACTGACAGATCAATCATGCGAGATCAAATGACGTGATTACATCAGCTATACTTCCTTCTTTATTAACGCAAGTACTATGTTTCAGGGAGCTGACGGAGCTTCTTCAACAAGAACATCACCCCTAGTAGTTGATGCAGATCTCTGGGTGGTGACACTTCCAACGATGGAGCAAATCGAATCATATTTAGATATCCATTATTTATTTTAGACAACTGATCATTTGTGCAGGTCTATTTAGATGAGCCGTTGACGCCTGCAGAAAGTTTATGTTCTTTTAAACAAAATAGAAAACCATACTAATGCAATTACTGTGTTTCAGGGAGTTGCTGAAGCGTCATCTTCAATAATATCATCAATGGAAGTCTATGCGGAGCCCGAGGTATGGATCTTGACAGTTCAATCTAACTAGATCAACAATGCGTGAACTATTGTCGTTTGAATGTTCTACACAATGCGTTCATTCGTGTTTTGCTATTGAGATGTACGTATGGGTATTGGTCCCCAAGTACATTTTGTGTTTTCAATATTATTATACATACTAATGAAAGTTCTATGTTTCAGGGAGTCGATGGAGCCTCAGTGAGTGATGGATGTGCTTATCATGAAAATATAGTCGTTGCAGCGCGAGAGGAAGTGGAGACATGCACACACGAGTCGGAGCAACAGCGTCCAGATGTTGAATTTCTAGGCAAGAAAGTTTCAAAGAAAAGAAAGCAAAAGAAGGTTAGTGTCCTGTTCACTATATTATGTTGTCTTTCACTGTCAATAGTTCAATACTGTAAGTTGTGTTTAAACTGAACATCCCTTTTCTAATCTGTCCTCTAGTTGCGAGTGGGTGTAAGAACTAGATCTACACAGACAGTGAAGCGAACGAGAGATGTTGCTTGTCAAACCTTTTGGCAGGGACTTGAGACTGGAGATGCATCGTGCCAATGGGAAGAATATGAAGTGATTGACAACGGAGCTATACCACCACCAGCCATTGATAGTGAATGTCCTCCTGGTAGTTTGGATGCAGTCGGAGATCAATTCACAGAATCCACACCCGCAAAAAATAAGAGCGCGCGAAAGTTGAAGACATTGTTTTTTTCTCCCATCTCCTGACAAGGAACAGATGTTGCAATGGAAGAGAATGAAGTGGACGACAATGAAACACCATCAATATCACTCAGCATAGCGGAAGACGATATCAGAGATTGTACCTTTCATGCGAGTGACATGTCCTCAACGTTACAGGCCGAACCAGCTGGGATGCAGAGTGACAGTATAAGGAAAGAGGCCAAATTCATTGTATTCGATAGCTGTTTGATGGATATTATTATGATGATGAAATGTGGGCATTGGGTTGGTGGGGAAGTATGTGGGGAGCCATTGATTAATGTGACTCGTGCAATTCGAGGCACTAACCTTAAAATACATGCCACCTGTACACAATATCATCCGTTCGCATGGTCTGCACAACCCATGCTGGGGCAACTGCCAGCAGGCAATCTACTTTGTGCAGCGGCCGCACTTTTTAGTGGTTCAAGTTTTAAAAAGTTACAGTATTTCTTTCAGTTTGTGGGAATCCATTTCATTGCGAAAAGTCAGTTCTACAAATACCAAACCGATTATCTATTTCCAGCCATCAGCGAAGCTTGGAGAATGGAAAAAATGTCAATGGAAAGTACATTCGCGGGCAAACGCTTCAGGCTAGCCGGTGATGGACAGTGCGACAGCCCAGGATTTTCAGCCAAGTACTGCACCTACCACTTTCAGGACATGGAAAGTAAGAAAATTGTCAGTTCGGTGGTCGTGCAGGTGTCACAAAGTACATCCTCAGTGGCCATGGAGAAAGTTGGCTTTGTAGCATCATTGCAAGAACTACAATCGCGGGGAATGGTGATCGACCTGATAGCCACGGACAGACACGTTTCAATTGCCAAGACAATGAGAGAAGAGTACAAAAATATAAATCACCAATTTGACGTATGGCATCTTGCAAAAACAATCAATAAAAAATTGTCGGCTGCAGGAAAAAAAAAAGATATGCAAGGTATTTCACAGTGGTCCAAGTCAATCAGCAACCATCTTTGGTGGAGCTCAAAAACATGTGAAGGGTCGTTGGAAATTCTACTGGAAAAATGGCGGTCAGTAATGTTGCACTGTAGCAACGTACATCGATGGTCGACAAATGAGCATTTCCACAAATGTGAACATGGCCATTTGTCCACAGAGGAGGCACGGAAGAAGAAGTGGTTGATTCCTTCATCACCCACTCACAAGGCCATTGAAAAGATTGTATTTGATAAAACTATAACAAGAGATTTGAGGGGACTCACGGAATTCTGCCACACAGGAGATTTGGAGGTGTTCCACAATATGTGCCTAAAGTACAGGCCCAAAAGATTGCATTTTGGCATGGAAGGCATGATAAATCGGACTCTTCTAGCGGTCTTGGCACATAACCATAATGTTGGCCGTCAACAAAGTAGGACGACCGGAACTTTAGGGACGCTTCGCTACAATAAGGCCTTCACTAAAAGAAGTAAACAATGGGTGATCAAACCAGTGTTTGAGGATATGCAATATGAGTTTATTGAGAGACTTATCGTAGATGTCCTCGATAGGCACATACATGGAGTGGTGAACGAACCTATGCAGGGGACAACTGCATTGCCACCCAACATTGCCTCTGTTCCATGTCCACCTAAAGCAGAGCTCATTGAGAAATACACATCACGGTTTAAATGATTGTAATTTGATTGTCTGTTCTCTCGAGTCTCCTCATGTTGCAGGCCCATTGCAATTAAACCAAACAGTAATATAAATCATTTTTACAAAAATTATAGAATGTTTCCGTATTACAAACACATGGCCGACCCATAGGGACAATAAAAAAAAAGGCACGCAGACAAGATGCCCTTACACTAACTGGAGCTAACTAGAAATGTGTGCTCGCTCAAAGTGAAGGTCAGCTGCTTTGATGTTTTGCTCGGGTGGCGGAACGGCCCACGACCCAGTATAAGGTTCTATTGTGATTTGACCTTGACAGGCCGGGACCATCCTGAAAGACTAAGAAAAGATAATGAATAAAATTTCAGAAACGAAACGATGAGCCACGTTCATTAGAAGAAGTAACGTCGGCAAAGAAGGAGTGGTGTTTCGGGTCTGCCCTACACAGAGACACAATGGAAAATGCAAATATAATGTAAGTAACTTTTGATGAGTTTATACCGCAATTTCATTACTATACAGTGGCTTTAAAGACGGGTTCAGTTGTACTTGTTCGTTCTATGTGGCATATTGTTTTCTACCGCGCACTATCTTGAGGAGAAACATCTGCTTTTACTGAAGCACCTCAAAACCTTCCTCTTTGCTTCTGCTTTCTCTCTCCCTCTCCCCTGCTACAACTGGTCCACTGTCTGCGACCTCGGTCCTGGGCCCTTCCACTCTCCACCTGCACTGCCTCCCTGTCAACCCCTGCACTGGGGGACTGTCTCAGTATCCTACAGCCCCCCCTTCCCAGCACTTGTTCTGCACTTACCTTGCACTTGCCACCAGCTGGCCCTATTTATTTATTATTTTATGCTACTTACCTTGTACTCCACTCCCCCCCCCTCCCTGCCTCGCCACGCCTTTAAACACTTGTGTACACCCAGTAGCGCTGTCCTCGCTATGATTTTAATAAGGATCTGATGGTGAGACTAATTTCATTTTTTATGTTTTTAGGTACATCATTCACTACTGTCTGTGTCACGAGTACCGGACACCGGCGGACGGCTTCTACAGCCGCCAGTTGCTTCTCCGCGTGAACAACGTTACCACCCTGACCATTTTTTGGGACGATCGCCAAGTACAAGTATGCCCTTACGCGGTACTAACGGTTAGATGCAACATACCTACCGTTGTGGTGGCCTAGTGCCTCGTTGTTGGAACAGCCATGCGATTATCAGTGCGACCGAAGAGCTTATTTTTATCGTAAACCAACACCCTGTGTGCTGCACACGAACATCGCTTCCCTCAAGACGAACTAATTTGGATCGAGAGCAAAGAAAAATGCAAATCGCTGAATATTCTCTAAACATTTGATGTCCAATAAACGTACTTTGCCAAATGTACAATCTTGCCGTTTGCTTTTAAACCACGGTTTCACATTCCGAATTGTGGCGCTGTATTGTGAGATGCTCTAAGACCCTGTGTACAGCAAAGGACCATCGCGTTCCTCAATACGAACTTTTTGGAACATGAGCAAATAAAAATGCAAATCGCTGAATATTCTCTAAACATTTGATGTCAAATAAATGTACTTTACCACATTTACAATCTTGCGGTTTGATTTCAAAGTACAGTTTCATATTCCGAATTGTGGTGCGCTGTATTGTGAGCTGATCTGTGTTGATTTCCGGGGTCTGTGTGGAGTCGCGTAGAAGACGCCTGGGCGCGTTTGCCTACGCAGCTCAGTCACGTCACGGATAGAGGCGGGGAATATGAATGTTTTGATAAAGTCTGTTTCAGGGGCGGGGGATTTGATTTAGTGCCGCAAAGGCAGGTGAGCCAGGTCGATGCGGCGGAATGATAGGATTATCACAAAATGGAGGCTGATTTCGAGTGCGATAATGGGCGAAAAGTCGGGTAAGGTCCATAGGAAAGTTTCCTACGATCTACCGATTTATGCTTACAAACACATGGCCGACCCGTAGGGACAATAAAAAAAAAGTCCCGGAACTATCCTTTAACAAGTTATAAAAAGGTTTCTCCAGGGATTCAAGAATTATGTGGAGAATACAGATAAATATAGCTATACAAGCTAAAAGTGTAAGTGCTCAGACAGTACGCCGGCTCCAAGGCTTTAAGCCAACAGTCACCAGTACTACAAAGTAGGCGGGGACAAAAGAGTCATAAAAAGTCACAAAGGAAAGGATCACTCGTATGGTTTCACACTTTTCACACATTTAGGTTAAATATATAGAGACAATAGGGTGGCGAAGCGCCCAAGCGGCTGAAATGCTGTATGCCCACAGTTACTGCAAAAAACGCCAAAAGGAGGTCAACCAAGTCATTTCAAGTTTTAAGTTACTTCCTCCAATAGCGCAACACAATTTTGGTGATTTATACGTACCTGGTTTGATGGGCCAGTTTCCAAAACCCCCGCTTTTTAGCTCCCACAAAACTTGTTTCAAGACAGCAGTTCAAAGGATAAATGTTAAATGTTAAATGTTAAAGGTATTTGTACCGCACACCGTCACCAACAGAGTTGGTCCCCAGGCGCTCTGGCGGATTTGCAAATGAGAAGGTGGGATGGGTTAGTAGGTGAAGCGGGAGTAGGATAGTGAGAGGAGTGTTGTTCTGTTGGCAGCTTCAACTCGGTATACACCGGGTGCTGAGCTTCAGTGCGAGTATCGGATCGATGTCAGTCCTCATGTGCTGTTGGTGTTGCTTATGTGTTGTTGCTGTGTTGTGAAGTGTGTGCGGGTTGTTGTGCGAGAGATGGTTGTGTGAGATTTCTGAGTGAGATAAGTCTGCAGAAATGCTGAGTTTTTTGTTCGTCGGTTGTATGAAGTTTAACAGAAGTTCAGAAATCTGTTCGAGTGTGGCGCTCGCCAATCCTCCCAATCTCATCAGGGTGGGCAAAGGGGTTATGCCTGGCAGGGTTTGGTTTGTGTGAGGCGCTCCTGTGCTGTTCTAACGCACTTTGTAAGTTTTCTGATTGCTCCTCACCGTTCTATTCTAGCGAGCTCTGTAGGTGTTCTAATGCTGATGGATTGATTAATGTGGGTTGGGTGTCTATTCTCCTCCTTGGGTGCTGGGGCTGGTGTAGTGGACTCTTCTAACAAACTGTCTATCTAAATGCGTCTGCCGGTTTGGATATGGTACGTCCGGGGGGGAGTGGATGAGTCATTTAAGGCTTTCGTCTGGGTCGGAGCATGTGATCAGTCTCTGGAGACCTCCTTTTGTGGCTATTTCCCATCATATCTTATGGTCTGTCGTGTGGTCGGTTCTTTGGGTTCACTGTTTGTCCATTTTGAGAGTGGCCGAGGTTGGTGTTACTTTCATCGTTGTTTTTAATGGGGTGGGCATTCTAGTGCGTCTCTGTTGTGGTTACACTGTGAAGAGCCATGATTTGAGGAGTTTCCTGAATGCTAGGTGGTTTGTTGTGTTCCGTATATTCTTAGGTAGGTCATTCCAGGTTTTCGCTGCCTGGTGAGAGAAAGAGGATCCTCCGAGTTTTCTTCTGTTATAGGTTTTTGATTCCAGGCGTATGTCGGTGCTTGATCTCAGTGTTCTTGTCGGTTGATGTAGGTATAGTTTATCGTTTAGGAATTCTGCACCTTGTTTGTGTATTGCTCTGTGCGTGATGCACATGGACTTGAACTTTATTCGCTGTTTTAATGGTAGCCAGTGTAGTATTTTTTGCGTGGGTGTGATTTTTTCTCTTCTGGGTAGCTTGAGGAGGAGTCTGGCTGCTGCATTTTGTATGCGTTGCAGTTTTTTTAGAAGTCGTTCGGGCATGCCCAGGTATAGGGTATTACCGTAGTCTACTCTGGACATGATCAGAGCGATGATGGTAAGTGTTTTGTTGGTGAACGACAGGAACGGTAGGATCCTTTTTGCTGCTCGCAGGCGGAGGAAACATTTCTTGAGTAGAGAGTTTACTTGTGGCTCTGGAGTGAGGTTGTTATCCATCAGGACCCCTAGGTTTTTTACGGTTGATGATGGTTCTGGTGTGGTGCCGAGCTCTCTTGGCCAGGGGATGTAGTTGATATCTCCTCCCTTTTTTGAAACAATCATTATCTCTGTTTTGCCGGGGTTGATTTTGAGATGTTGAGGTTCATCCAGTTGAATATATCACAAAGGCAATCCTCTAGTGTGGTGTTTTCTTCTCGGGTGTCTTGTATGTTGAAGATTATTTGAGTATCGTCGGCGTAGTTGTAGGTAAGTTTCATAATGAAAGTTACCCACAGGCACCGCTCTAAAATCAATTGATTAATAATTGGTTGACACACAAGAGCGCAGGGGGGGATCTGGTATAATAGGTGGGTACCCGACAAACTTGCATTGTGGACTTTTCGACTTTGCAAGTGCAGCCGCAAGCTTTATTCTGGAGCGTTTAAATGAAGCCACGTTCCCTTCCAGCGTTTCCTCCACCTTTGGGCTTTCCTTTAGACTTTCTATTATTATGATCAAGGTATTAAGGTTATAGAAGGCAATGTATCACATTGCTTAATAAGGAGGAAATTGTCGTTTAGTTTAAGTTACAGTCACGAGAAAAGGAAAGAAAGTTTGCATACAACGTGCCACGTGTTATAGATCAATCTTTCTAGCATCTTGTCAAGGGGGAAGGCAGGGGAAGCTGAAAGCAGTACTGCCAAAACGCTCACCTTCTTATTGTCCGCAAGCCTGTGACAAGGCACAAAGGCACCCAGAAGAATCAGTCTGCTTTGCGTGAGACTACCGACACACGGCATGCTGCACAGACCTTTCTTCCCGCTCCGTGGTTGGAAAGGGTTCTTAAGGAGCTCAGTGCAAGCTTCTCCTAGTGCAAGGAATGGGAAACAACACTCTGTGTCCACTGCAGTGACTGCCAACGCTTTCTCCAACTCGATGGTACTACAATCCTTTTGTTTTCAACAACCTCAAACTCTTGAAGTAGCCGAGCCGTCACTCTTCAGTCATTAACTTCCTCTGCTACAAAACAAAATCTTTTCCCATCTTCTCTACTAACATCTCCGTGCCCCACTGTGGGCTGACAACCTCCAACCAATGTGCTGCGTCCTATTCACAACCTCCTTCTGACGTCATCAACCACTATGCATGCAAAACAGTGCATTCAAACCCCCACAATAATCAAAAATACCCCAACATAAATACCCACAGCTGTCCTCCTGCTTTTATTAGCAGGAGATTCGTCTCTTAAAGTGCCCACTCAGGGACATGGCCCTGCTTCTACACAGTAGCATAGCATAACCTTTTCTTCTTTGTTTTTTTATTATTTTGATTTTTTCTGTAGTATTCAACAAGGTGCCACCTTCCATAACCTAAGCTAACGCCTAGAAAGAGGGAATCATCTCATCATCTGTAACCTCTGCTAACACAGGGAAGAAGGGATCCTCTCATAAATAACATAAATAACAACTCACAAAACAACAATTGACTCCCTCCTGTATTTGTCAGATTTCTAGACTCATACTTACACTCCATGGATCAGCCGAAGCCCTCGGAAACCGTCACTCCCACAATCTGCCGCTCCACCTTCTGGTCTGCTGGGCGACCTATGGGGAGTGGGCTGGAATTTCATCAAGGGGACTCCTGAAGAGTGTCTCAGTTCACACGTAATTTATAATCCGGTCCTCAAGAGTCGTGACGTATCCATTCAGGCAAAAACGGTACGTCGCCGGGGGTCTTGATGAACCGTCATCTGCTACCACTTGTAGTGGAGGGATGGGAAAGCCCCATCATAAAATTAAGAGGTCTTGTTCAGGGAAATTCCCAGACCTAAGAAACTGAAAAGTCCCAAATTGCGACAATACCACTGTTTATTAATAGATCTCGCAAACAGGGACAGACATGGACATCTCACGATTTCCAGGGCTCGCTCAGCTGGTTACAGGCTTGTCATCAGATTTTAACAGGTTATGACATCAGAAATGGCACATTATTCTACAAAAACCTAGTGGGGAAATCTACATATAGCATCTATTTGGGGTTAGTGTTCTGATTGGTTATACTTTATATGGTGGCACCACCTGTGACCACCTCCTCAATGTTGCAAATAATGGCATGTCAGGTTAGTGCATTATAACTGGTCGATGCAACAAAGTGTGAAGTGGCACGGGAGGCAAGCAGGGATTGGTCAGTGGGGGTCTTCGTAGCCTTGGTGCCTGGGCCGGTTACCAGCCCATGACCAACAATTCAAGGTGATCAGAACACCCCCAAAGGCGCTCTATATACCAATAAGGTTCCGATCCTCTAGGACTTGAGGTTAGTACATTTAGCGTTCAACCTGATATTACTTTGTATCGTCTACCTAAGCGCAATGAGAACAACGGTCTCCGTCTGGCTCAAATGAATAGGCTTTGCCCTCCAGATTCAGGTGTTTTAGCATACTTGGTCGAAAAACATTTGACCTTTATGATTTTACCGAATTGCTTTGATCATTTTTTCGGTCAAATTAAATTAAATACATATATGGAGTAAGGGAAAAGGTTAGGGTGGGAGGGGAGTGGGGAGGGTTGTGGGGGAGGACCAAAAAAAGACCCAAAAAAAACAGGCCAAATTGGAAATGGTCAAATATTTGAGCAAGTAGAAGCAAACCGCTTCAGGTCATGTGCTGGATTTTTCTGCTAAACATTTACAAGGGTTGTTTAGCATTTATACATTGAGGTGTCTAATCTAAGAAGCCTGTTTCTAACATTTGCCTTTGTCTGTACCTTCGGGGGTTGTTGTGAAACTCGTCCTCCCGCCCGTGATGGCCTTGCATAAAATATGTACACCGGCTGCACGGACAGTCTGGTCTGCGTCTTCCTGCTAAATCAGTAAGGCCTCTCCATGAATTCTCTGGCCTTTTCAGTATTTTCCATTAACTCCAATGTGGCTGCATCTTCCATTTTGATTGCTATGCCCACTCATGTTAGATGTGTTCAACGTCAAGCAAGCATTTATATGTATTCTTGTGTGTTTTAACATAGCAAAAGAATACATGTCCTCTATCTAAGTGGGTCAAAGCATGTTCTTCGTGTCTAAGAGCAGTTTAACCTAGGTGTCTCCTTAGCTTCGTGCAGGGATGCATGTGTGGTTTGTGTCTAATGCATTTACTTCTTAGTCTTGGTTGTGACGTCATTGGCTCTCTGCATGGTCACAGTGTCATGCACTCCTCGCAACAGCACGGACCCCGGAACTCCTCCCATTCACCTGGTCTGGCGGTATCTCGGCGGCGGCGCGGGTCACATCCGCTTCTGTGCCCACCCAGCCTCTGCGAGCACGCCGCATGCCTTGGTGTCCCTGGCGTCTGCTTCCACGATCACGTTGGGGTTTACCCTGGCGTCTGCAAGCACGCAGAAGCACCTTCATTCATTGTGGGAGTTCATTGGGCACGGCGCTTCGCAGGAGAAGGTCACGTGAACCGATTAGCGGTCACGTGACTGGTCACATGACCAGGAGGGCAGTCAAGTGACCCAGAAGAACCCTATAAGAGTGCTCCAGCCCTCTCAGTCAGTGCTTCTCAGCTGTTCCTTCGGTGAGTAGCGGTTCTGTGCTCCGCGTACTCCTGTTTTTGTATTTCCTGGATTCCTGACCTTGCTTTGCTTCTGGATCTTCTCTCGTTGGATTTGTCCCTTGGAACTCTGTATACTGGAACTGCCTAAGACCCTTGGATTGCTTATTGGACTGGCTTTGGTTTTTGCCCTCTGGATTTGGTTATTTTGGACTGCCTCACTTGAACTGTTCAAGACCTCTGGATTGCTTCCTGGACTGCCTTGCTTCCTCCCTGCCTTCCCCATCACTGAGGACCCTCCTACCTTGCTCTCTACTCCTTCAGGGGGAATACTTAGGTTTCAAGCTGCCACCGGATATCCCTAGGGTAGCTGTTATTTCTGTCTACCATTTTGTGCTTATAGTAGTTTCCTTGTACTTGCCTGCTAAACCTTCTCTCTCCCTTACAGCCATCCGGGACCCAGTGTTTCTGTTCCTGTCTACCACATGTGGCCTCAATAACCGGTCAGCGAGTTGATAGCTCTTCTCTGACTGGTACTTGGGAAGGAGGTATAATAATCTTCGTGGACCTCAGATCTTGACACACAGTCAGTCTAATTGCTCCATCTTCTGCAAGTCTATCTCCACTACAACGTTGTCAGGGTATAGTCTGTATAGTTGTCTGAGTGAATATCATTTCTCACATCTGCGGTACAGTGGTAAAGGGGAGGAGGGGCCCAGGAACGATGTACACCTTTCATTTCTGTAACTTTGAGATGAGAAGATCGTCACAATGAGGGCCACATTCATCTATCGCTCTTGACTTTTTCGGGACGTGAGTACTAAAAAAACAGTTGGCAACCTTTGCAAGCTACCTAGGGTTTGTAACAGTCTTGTTCACAAGATGCTGGTGCAGATCAACCTCACAATTCTTCCATACCTTATCACACGCAATCAAATTGTACATCCCTTTAAATGTGTCAACTTCAATACCAGACACCCGCACACTTAGATAGTTCAACAAGTGTGTGAACGCTTCAATGTCTGCCCATTTTTTCTCTCCAAGCTCTCTGAAGCCCTTGAGAAACTGTTCTGGGGTTTTGCAGAACTTCCTGAGGAAGGCTGCCTTCGTGCTCTCATAAACCGGCCTTTCCTCTGGAGATAACTGAAGAATGGCATCAGTCCCTGGTGTCCATGAGTGACTCATCAGCACTACACCGCACAGTACCTCGTCCACCTCCTCTAGCTAAAAAGCAAGCTTGAGCGCTTCAAACCAGTCAAAAATATAATTCCATAATTTGTAGGCTTGCACTAAGTCTTTTGGGATGTGGTGTTGGGGCTTATCCGGGACCCTGGTTTGAGCCACTACTGTTGCTTTCGCTAGAGGTGGATCTGTTGGCCTTCTTCGTCTCTTCGTGCTTCAGCTTGCACAGCTCTATGGTGACTTTGACGAACTGTTTCTGTTACTCTAGCACTAGTCTCCTCTCATCCAGCATGAGCTTTTTAGCTGCTACCTCACTAACAGCCAGTACAATTACAGGGTCACTCAGAGAGCGTGCCGAGTCCTGGGACCTGAGGGATGCTGCACTAGCCCCTGACCTCACATACACTCTTGAGTGTTGGGAAACCATGCTTGCCCCACAGAGGGATGGTTGGCGAGAAACACTGCTCAAGCTGTCTTCCTCGTCATCTTCCACAACCCCTCCTGGAATGTCTTCTTCATTCGGGCGCACATGGTCTATAATATCCCCTTGGGTCTTCCCCCTAGCCACCTGCGCTTCTGCCTAAGCTTGGAGACTGGTCAGCAACTCCGGTTTATTAATGCTTGCAGCAGAGCCTAGCAGGGCGTGCTTCGTGCTGTTTGGGTACCAGTTCTGGAGCTGCTGGAGGGTCCTCTGTATTTGGTATCTCCCTCTGTTCCCTGGGAAATGTTTAGGGGAGCAATCTTGCTTCCCTCTTGGAAGTCCTGGACTTCCTTCACTGGCAGAAGACGTAAGGCGGACTGTACCTTCAGCCAGGGTCCAATGATGAGTTCTTCCTTCTGCTTCTAATGAAGCCTTCAGATGATCTGCCAAAAGAGGGGTCCAGTCCTCTTTTAAAGCAAAATGGGCCACAGTGATTGGTGTAAGCTAAGCCTACTTTAATGAACCAATCCTGGGTCCCCACCAACAGTATTCTGTATGCATTAGGTCATAACCAGAATATTGCAACAGAAAAGGTAAAGGGGTGAAAACATGTAATACTAAGTCCCAACCATCTCCCTGTCTGTTGTGGATCAAAGGGTCTCTCTGGTTAATGAAGCTCTCTCAGTGGTTCCTGAATAAAGCAGCAGGTCACCCTTGAAGTTGCGGCAAGACCAGACTCTCTGGCTCCTGCAAACAATATTCTCATACCTTATGAATGGAGTCCCCGTGCCGAATGAACTACTGTAAACACGCAGTTCCAGGCATGACAGCTTACTGTCAATTGATACTGAGGGCTGGAGCTGGCTTCAGGTTTACACAGTTACAAATGAAAGGTTGTTGGGGGTTTCCTGTCTCCTTTATTATCCTCTGCAGCCTGGCCCCATGTGGGCCTATTTTAAGTACTCTCTATTAGCATGTTAATTATGTTAATCGCTGCCACTAGCTGCAGGGCCTAACAAAAGGACAGAACAGACTCATGGAGCCTTTGATAATTAATTAGGCTGACCATGGCAGGGGGAAGGTATGACCCTCCCCCTTCTGGAGATGCATTGTGTACTCCTCCTGTCATATCCCAACTAAACATGACAGGGGGACTGCGCCTGTAGACTGTGTGCCACCCAGAGTACACAGGACTATGCATATGTTGTGCGATGTGCATAGGGAAATGTGTGCATATTAGTCCCACACATTTTCCAGAGGTTTATCTACCATCATTCAATTACATATAATATTTCCCAAAAAGTTCAGGCGAGCGCGCATCGAACCCAGCGATGGTCGATTTCCTCACACTGGTTGAGCCCCACCTTTTGGAGACAAGCCCCGGCAGGCCCTAGCCCACTTAAAGCCCTGCTTATACTCAAATAGTCGAAAGATGTAACCTGGTCGATAATAGATCCATCAATCTGAATATTTAAATTAGTGTCCTTTCCTCTGGGTGGTTTAAAGACCATGGATTTAGATTTGGAATGGTTCGCCATAAGGGCATCACAGACATTTGAAGGCTTTTTCCCTGACTAGACCAGCATCAGATTCAGGGTTGCCTCTGTGAGACCTTCCTTTGGTGTTAAAGGCTCTTCAGACACCGCCTTTTAAGCCTTTAGAGAAAATTACCCTAAAACTCCTGTCCCTTAAGAATGTCTTTTTGGAGCCCATAACAACGGTAAGGTGGCTAGGGGAAATGTGTGCATTAACATGTAGACCACCGATCTGTAGATTCATGAAGAGGCTCTCTTCCTTAGGTGTGACCCAGCTTTCCTACCGTAAGTACGATCTATGGTTCATGTCTGTTAGGATATAGTTCTTCCGTCCTTATTTCCCAATCCATCATCTCTGGAGGAGTTGGGCTGGATTCATCTAGATGTCAGAACGGAGGTCCTGACTTATTTAGAGCATTCACAGGCTTACAGAAAGTCGGATAGTCTTTGGTAACTTTTAGGGGGCACAGTCTGGTTATAAAGCAACGGTCCCCACAGTCATCTGATGGCTTAGGGAAGCTATCTCCATTACTTACTGTTAGGCCCTGAGGGCCTCTGCAATAAGGACAGGCACACCGAGAGTAGGAGACACGTCTTCCTTTATTGAAATACAAACTCTAACTGCCCGCAGGCACTCTTCCTCCTGACGTCGCCTGTCAGGTGGGCTGAGCCGCGTGACTCGGCCCCTGTCTCTTAAAGAGACAGTTCAGCGTAACATCACCCCCGGACGAAAGTCCTTGCAACCGTAACACTAACATTCTTCAACTAGGCGCATAGGTTTCTTCACGACCCTGTGGGGCCGACCGTTGGCGGCTTCTCCTGGATCATCTTCTAGCTCTTGCACTCTCCTCGCTCCAGGGCGAGCCAAGAATCTCGGTGGTGACCACAGCGAGTCTCTCGGGTCCGTTGACATTGGTTCCGGATCTGGGGGATCTCGCTCCTGCGGGCCCTGACTGGTGGTGAGTTTGAACTGTGAGCAATTCCGGGTTATTTCCCGTTCTTCGTTTTCAGCGGTTACCATGGTTCCTTTGGTGGCTGTCACAAGGAGCGGCTGTGGGGAGAACCTTGGGTCAGTCTTTCTGGTCATCGTCTGTTGGACCAGTACTTCGTCTCCCACCTGGATCTCATTCGGGCGAGCTCTTCTCTTTTCATCCGTTCGGATACGGGCCCTTTCCTTCCGTTCCGCATCTCGCGTTAGAACTTCTAGGTCTGCTTCCGGCTTGTTGTTGGGGTGTCTTATGATGCGAGTGCGAACTTGGTATTTTACCATCATCTCGGCCGGCGTCCTGTTTGTGGCCTCGTGCGGCGTGTTTCGATAGTCCCGAAGCATTCTGCACAAAGCTTGGTGGGGGTCAACATTTTCTAATCTGGCTCTTTGTAAGGTCTTCTTGATCGATGACATGAATCTTTCGGCCATCCCGTTGGCTTGTGGCCACCTTGGTGTTATCTTCTGGTGTCTGAAACCCAGATGCTTGGCGAAGGTTGCGAAGTCGTGACCGCAGAACGGCGGGCCGTTGTCCGACTTGATAACTTCTGGTATGCCCCACTCACTCACGACCTCGTCGAAGACAGCTGCTATGTGGGCAAAGGCTGTAGACGGTGACCTTTTCACGATTGGGAAGCGAGAGTGCTCGTCAATGAACAGTAGTAGGTATTCGCCCGACTCGAGGGGCCCATAAAAGTCTATTGCCACTCTTTCCCAAGGGTGATCGGGGATCTGCAGAGACTGTAGTGGTGCGGGGGCTTCGGCCCTAGCTGTGCATTGACATGCCATGCAGTTTCGTACCCATCGCTCTACTAAGGCGTCCAGAAATGGGAACCATACGTGGCACCGAAGTTGCCGTTTGGTGTTGTCTGCCCCGCGGTGGCCTTCATGGGCTGTCTTTATGATGTCCGCCCGTAGGGCTGCTGGGATTATTATTCTGCATCCTCGAAGGAGTATGGACCTGTCCTTGACGGCTAGTTCGGTGTGAACTTTTGCCAGCCTTTCCAGTTCATCTCGATTCGCTTCCGGATGTTCTGTTAGAAGCTTCCGGTATGACTTCCATCTGTTGTGTTCTGTGAGTTTGATGGCCAATGCTATGGATGGGTCGGCCGCTGACGCCTCAGCGACTGTCTCAAGTGAAATTGCCGGGGGAAGGGCGTTCGTGGTGACATAGCTGATGTATTCTACATCTCCTTTTCGCTGTGTGGCTTTTCCTGTGGGGTGTCTCGACAGGTAGTCTGCTGGGTTGTGTTCCCCCCCCGGACGGTGAATGATGTGATAGTCATATTCTTGTAGGCGGATACCCCACCGTTCAATCCGTGGCGGCATCTTCGTTCGAGGATTGCCGAATAGTGATAGGAGGGCTTGATGGTCCGTTATTAGAGTAAACTTTTTTCCTATGACAAAGTTGTGGAAGTGTTCGCATGCCCAGACTGCTGCCAGGCTTTCCTTTTCTGCCTGCGAATATGCAGACTCAGGTTTCGAGAGAGCTCTGCTAGCGTAGGCCACCACATGTCTCGGGTGGGTGTCTGTACCGTTGGTTTGGGCGAGGATGGCACCCAGCCCAACTGGACTTGCATCGACCACGATTTCAGTGTGCCAGGTGGGGTCGAAGTAGGCAAGTTTCCTGGCCTCTGCTAGGTGTTGCTTGATGGAGTCGAATGCTTCTTGGCACTCAGCCGTCCAGGCGAAGAGCATCTCTTTTTGAAGGAGTTTCCTGAGCGGTTCCGTGATTGTGGCATAATGGGGTATGTATCTCGCGCAGTAACCTGCCATGCCTAGAAACGATCGCACGTCCG
Source organism: Ambystoma mexicanum (assembly GCF_040938575.1). Classification (NCBI taxonomy): domain Eukaryota; kingdom Metazoa; phylum Chordata; class Amphibia; order Caudata; family Ambystomatidae; genus Ambystoma; species Ambystoma mexicanum. Next base: position 844,139,296 of record NC_090932.1, on the reverse strand, counting down.
CTATTTGCCTTGGTTCCTGTAGGCCGAAGATAGTCGCCACCTTGTCAGGATCCGGTGTCATTCCATCTGCGGAGAATATGTGGCCAAAGAACTTCAGCTTGGTCTTGCTGAATCGACATTTGTCGACGTTGAGCGTGAGGCCAGCGTCTTGAATGGCTTTGCAGGTGGCGCGGAGGGCTGCATCGTGTTCCTCCTTTGACTTGCCGAATACTAGGATGTCGTCGCTGTAGTTGAGTGCTCCACTGATTGGGCGAATGATTTGCCTGATGGTTTCGTGGAAAATTTCAGCGGCAGATGAAATGCCAAAGTTGAGGCGCTTGTATCGGAATAGACCGTCGTGAGTGGCGAATGTTGTTATGCCTCTGGATTCCGGATGAAGTACCAGTTGGTGGTAACCCTGGTTAAGGTCGAGTTTTGAGAAAAGGGTGGATTTGTTTATCTGAACGATCATGTCCTCGATTCGGGGCCCGGGGTGTCGCTCACGCTGGATTGCGGTGTTGGCGACGCGCATGTCGACGCAGATTCTGAGTTGTCCCCCTTCTTTTGGTACTATGACTAGTGGGGAGACCCATGGGGTCGGGCCCACTGCTGGTTCAATGATGTCATTTTCTAGGAGCTGTTGGAGTTCAGCTGACACGGCTGCTTGGAGGTGGAACCCGACTCTCCTTGGGTGTTGGGGAACTGGGCGGACTGCGGGATCAATGTGCAGTTTAACTGAGGGTCCTTTTAGTTTTCCTAGGCCCTTGCAGATGAGGGGGAATTCCCTCCCGATGTCGTCTTTTGATATCACGTCCATTTCTCTGGTTTCTGCTTGGATATTTGACACGCTCTCTGTCGTTACTTGAGTTGGTTCTGATGAGTGGATCATGTCCCCATCTCGGACGTGTATGTCTATGAGTCCCAGGGAGGAGGCCGTCCTGTAACTGAGGAGGCACCTTCCTTTCGTTGGGCTGCGGATTACGTGTATGTTTGCCGTCGTGGCGTGGGCGCCGTGAATGAGGTGGCGGGAGAAGAAGCCAATTGAATGTAGTGGGGTGTCGGCGCCCCATTGATATATCTTGGAAACAGATGGCACTAGGGTGGGTTTCTTGGGAATCTGATGGAACTCCTTTTCTCCCATTATGTTGACTGTTGCTCCCGAGTCAACCAGGAAACAGAACTGGTGGCCCCCTATTTCCATTGGTATCTTGGGTGCCTCGCGTGCTTGTCCTTCGTCCATGATGAGGTTGACGTATTCGTCCTGTCGATAGTGATCAAACTGATACTCTTCCTCTCCCGGGTGCTGCAGGTGTTGGTCCACCTCATAGTGAGATGTGGGCGATGGGGGCCCGTCGTATTCATCTCTAATGCGGGATATCTGTTCGTACTGTCCGTCGCCTTGGGGTTCTTCCGACGGGTAAATGTCTTCAACTACCCTGACATACCTTCGCGGGCTTTGTTGGAACTGGCGCGACGGATAGCCTTGGCTCTGTGGATTCCTGTAGGGTATTTTGAACTGTGGGGCGACCGGCGGCCTTTGAGTTGGGAATGGTTTGCCCTCTCTGCAGACTGATTGGAAGTGCCCCTCTCTCCCGCAGTTGCCGCATTTCTGGGACAATGCGGGGCATGTTCCTGCATGGGGATAGGGCATTCCGCAGCGGTAACACTGGCGTTGCATTTTCGGAATGGTTGAATAGGTGAGGTTGGGTCCTCTCTCTGATGTCCTGGCGTTATTTGCCTGCATGGCCGCGATCACCTCGTTGTTATCATGCTTGGAGAGGGCGGTGCCAGTTATTTGCGTTACTTGCTTCTCGACTCTCTCGAGGATCCTTGCCATGTGGCTGACTTCATCAATCGTGACAGGGGATTTTAAGAGTTGTTTCTTTAGCGTTTGGGATACGCACCCTTCAATCACTCGCAATCTGATGGCCTCGTCTAGGGAGAATGCGTGGAACTGGCAGTTCGCGCCTTTTATCCGTAGGCGGGTGATAAACTCGTCGACCGTTTCATCTGCCCTTTGTTTGCACTGATTGAAGATGTATCTTTCATAATCCCTGTTGGGTTCAATCACCAGCCTTTTGTTCAGTGCTGCAATGAGGGCTGGGAAGTCTGCTTGCTCTGCCTGCGGGATGGTTTTCAGAAGTATTTTAATGTCATTCCCTGCGAGGTTCAGGAACATGCTGCGTAGTCTTGGGGATTTCTCTTCACCCGCGGCGTCAATGAAGGTGTTAAAATCTTCCAGCCACTCGACCCACCTTGGGCCTTTGTCCGCCTGTGGCATCATGGAGAAGGGGGGTGGCATGCGCCATGCTGTGGTTGCTGTGTTCCCCGCTGGGGCGGGGGGGGCCAGGGCCTGCTGATCTTGGGGTGCGCTCATAGTAGCGGTGCGCGGCGCCGTTCACTTGTGTGTGGCTGTCCCTGTTGCTCTGGTGGCAGGTGCTGAGGGCTAGCGGGCAGCGCGGGGTGGCACCCACCTTTCACTGGGTCCTGGCGGCGGTCTCCGAAGGCTGTTTGGTTTGGCAGGCGGGTGGATGTGCCCTCGACGTTGGTCTCTAGTTGTGGGGGCCGGGCCTGGGGTAGGCGTGCTGGTGGGTAGAACCTGGGATCAGGTATGGCGTTGGAGCCTCCTTGGAGCTGGGCCTGGTCAGGCTTGTCTCTGTAGTGTGCACGGGGAGTCCGTTTGAAATGAGGAGGAGGAAAAAAAAAATTTTTTTTTTTTTTGTGAGGACCACCCCCGCGCCTTTCTTGCGTGTCGTGGGCGCCTCGGGGGTGAGTTGCTGGTGGGCCGGGATCGGCGTTGGGATCCGGAGTGGAGGAGGAGGCGAGCGCTCGCAGGTTGGGCCTGTCAGCGCTAGGCGTGCGCTGCGGGCTCGGATGTCGTCGTGGGCGGCGAGGAGGAGGAGGAGGACTCGGCGGCCCTGGGATACGCCTCGTCGCCAGTTGTTAGGCCCTGAGGGCCTCTGCAATAAGGACAGGCACACCGAGAGTAGGAGACACGTCTTCCTTTATTGAAATACAAACTCTAACTGCCCGCAGGCACTCTTCCTCCTGACGTCGCCTGTCAGGTGGGCTGAGCCGCGTGACTCGGCCCCTGTCTCTTAAAGAGACAGTTCAGCGTAACACTTACCAACAGAGGCGTTGCTAGGGGGGCTGAGGGGGCTATAACGACAAATCTTTTGGTTGTAGTCCCAGATAGAAGCTCAGGTGCTACAACCAAAATGCTACCTAGCCCTGAGTCTCACCAGTCCCGACATTAGCTTAGCCCTTGATCTTTTCCAGACCTAGCAACACCCCTGCTTACGAATCATTGGGTGTGGCCTCCACGTTCAGAGTTCAGAATCGGTCCAATAGGGCAATGGCTGCCTCCTGGACAGTGGCACAAGGGTTTTTCATTCCAGAGATTTGCAGGGTGGCCACTTGGGAAAACCCTAACCTTTGTATAAGAAATTACTGCCCAAAATTGCAAAGGCAGGTGGCAGGGCTTTTGGAATGGGGTACTGATTGTGGATGTTCTCTGAACCCCATGTTGTCTGAGAACTGGTTATTACTAAAGTAGTGCTGGGTGGTGTGCAAGACATTAGTGGTTTGTGTGTGGCTTTAAACCTATTCAGCACAACCAGTGGTATACCTCACAATTAATTACTGGGACAAGTAAGAGGTATGTGGAGGTAATGCTATTATTCATAATCTTCATTACTCCTAGTCATATTCTTCCTCGTCACAGTATTGACTGAAAACCCTACCATCCCGTGGTGGAGGGGCCCTTGATCCTGGTAGATACATTGAAACTGGGGATTGTGGGTAAGGGGGAAGTATTATACCTCCAAGAGGAGTGGGGGTGTGAAGGCTGGGCCTCACAGGTAAGTACTGTGACAAGGTACAATAGAACTAGGAGTAATGAAGATTACCGGTAAGTAATGACCCATTGGTTTTAGCAGAATTATACAACCATTCGCTCAAAAAAGCAATTGACGCCATAACTCCACTAGAATTAAAGAAAGCTAAAGTGTTGGAGCACTCCAACTCTTGGTATTCATCTGAACTGCAGGAATTGAGCACCCTCAAACCTATTGCGCTGACCAAATGGCAGACTAATACCCAAGACTCCACTAAGGAAGAATTAAAAAAACTGTCTACCCAATACAAAAGAGCCATTATCCAAGCCAAAGCCAATTCCTATAACACCAAAATTATCAATGCCAAATCCAAATGCAAAGAAATGTTTGTCATATTCAGGGAACTAGCTACCCCCTCCACTAGTGCCCAAGACATCGTTAAAGATGAATCCTGGTGCTCAAGCATCCAAACAGCTATGCTCAATAAAATAGACCTCCTGAAAAACAAAATTCACTCCCACCTCAATGCCTTGCCCAGGTCCGACCTGCCCGTCCCACCTACCAAAAACACCCTCTCCCAGGATAAAAACCTCTTCTCCTTCAGAGATGTCTATGAAACTGAAATTTTAGCCATCCTCAAACACATAAAACACTCCAACTGCAAGGGTGATATATGTCCGGCCAATATCATCAAAGAATGCACAGACACCCTTGCACCATTCCTGACAGCATTCATAAATGCTTCCTTTGCATCAAGCATTGTCCCACCATGCCATAAAGAAGCATGGGTATACCCTCTCTTGAAAAAAAACATCTCTGGACCCTTCCTCCACCAACAACCACAGACCCATCACCACAATACAATTTTTGCTAGAAATCCTAGACAAAGCAACATACTCCCAAATCCAGCTTTTCCTTGAATCCAGCGGCATTTTAGGAAAGAGGCAATCAGGTTTCCAGCTGGGCCACGGACCTGAATCTGCTCTATTGGACCTAAAAAATCAACTAGCTGAAATAATGGATGAAGGCAAACCGGCTTTTCTCCTCCTTCTTGATCTATCTGCAGCTTTTGACCTTGTGGATCATAAGACCCCCTACAAACATCTCACAAATTCAGCACAATTCATCCCCGAAGCCACTTCGTGGATCACATCCTTCCTGGGAGGGAGAGCCATGAAAGTTCTCAGACCAGGCTTGCGCGGCACCCACTGCCATCCACTGCGGAGTCCCACAGGGTTCCTGCACCTCGAACACCCTATACAATATATTTACCAAAGCGCCCTTCGACAAGCTTGACACTCTCGGCATAACTTACACCAACTATGCTGATAACACGCAGGTCCTCCTCTCACTCTCTGGCTCATATGAAAATGATGCCAAGACATTGCATAAGATGCATGCCACCATCCAAGCCTGGATGGCAGCAAATGGGCTTTGACTTAATGGGGACAAAACAGAAATAATCATAGTCGGCCCCATGGAACCACTTAACAAACTAAACAAACAATACAGCGCCTTCATGGTAGATAACACAATAAGCACTGTCTCACCTTCAGCAAAGACTTTGGGGGTGTACCTCAACTCCACACTCTCTATGACACACCAGGTAAGCACCATTGCCTCCTCTACCTCATTCACAACTAAATTGATTAATGCAGTTAAACCATACCTGTCTAAGCAGAACTGTCTCTCAATAGCCAGAGCCACGATAGTGCAAAACCTGACTACTGCAACGTTCTCTTTCCTGGCACCTCTGCCAGAAATCTGAACAGATTTTAAATCATTCAAAACAATGCGCTCAGAGCTGCCTTAAACATTCCCAAGAGAGAGCATATTTCCCACGACAGGCGCGCTGCCCCATGGCTCCCGGTCAGAGTATGCATCATATTTAAGACTCTAACCATAATGCCCAACTGCCTCTCGATCACAGCCCCATCTTATCTCATGGACCAGTTCCTAAGCGATCCCCCTACTCTAACCAGCTGAACATTTCCACCATCAAAAGAGCCAAAGCAGGTGGCGCCAGCTTCCCTTTCATTGCTCTTAAACAATGGAATTCTCTCCCAAATACCCTCATGAATGAGACCTCACATTTGTCCTTCCGGAAATCACTAAAAACCTGGCTCTTTAACTAGCCCTCATTACACCGCTAGTTACACTCAGATATCTGATCACTTGATTTTAATACTATCCGGGTCCCCTGTAACCACTGAACTGAGAATCCCCCCACCTTTATGAACATTGCAAGATTAACTGCTACCTGTCTGGTATCAGGTTCACTGTAACCACGAACCACAGACTGGCTGTCCTCTCATGTTATGTTTCCTTCTGTTTCCTGCAACTAAGTAAGCTTTCTTGTAACAACGCCACAATGCCCAAAGGCTGCTTTGTGCACTTTATAAATGTACAAAATAAATAAATAAAGCTGTGGCATGCTGCGAATCTAGGCTGTCGGAATGGCATCAACACAAGCAATTTCCAAGTAAAAAATTAGCCCACCCTCTATGGGCTCTCCCCCATCTCCTGCGTCTGAAGCCAGAAACCTTAGAGTCATTTTCGACTACTCTCTGTCTCTTTCCTCCTTCACATCTTCGACCTTGCAAAGAAGGCTCATTTTCAACTCCACCTCCTCAGAGGTATCCTTCCTTTCCTCACTTTTCCCCAGAATCTCAACATCTCTAGGGCTCTGGTAGTCTCTAGGCTTGACTATTTCAATAGCCTCTTCCTTAATCTACCCTCCTTCTCTCTCTTCCCCCTCCAGCTAGTCCAGAATAGGGCTGCAAGACTTATCCTTTGCCTCTAGCCCAAGGACCGGATCTCTCCAGCCCTAAAATCCCTCCACTGGCTATCGGTTGCTGCAAGGATCAAATTTAAATCCCTCTGCATCATTCATAAGGCTGCCTGGGGGGGCTTGGGCACATGGAGTGAGGACGTGTCTCTCCCGAGCTCCTGCCCTGATCCTCACACTGATCCTCCATAACTAAGGCTAGATCCAAGCAAATGCAGAAATAATTGATTGCACACCAAGAACAACCGTTCCTGAACTCCCGATCGACATTTTCGGTGGAAAACGGTGCTAGCATCCCCCAGAACGTAGCCTCCGGACCTGAATCCCCCCGGCAACCAAAGATGGCGGGCGCAATCGAGCTCTGTCCCTAGTGAGGAAGTAGGGCTACGCGCAGAACTAAGCCACATCCGGCAGCTTGAGGCGCGGTGCCCGAGGGTACCCAAAACCCCTGCCCCGGAGTCTATGTTCCTTCGAACGGGCAGACCAGCAGCCGCATCCGTGGGGCAGCGCGTGGCAGGAGGAGGAGCCGAAGACCTGAACCAACAACAGGCCCCTCCGGGCGGGCCACATAACGAAAGCGCAGGAACACATTGGGATCCTAGTAAGATCGGAGTGGCTCACCTGATGTCCCCGAGCCCCCGAGGCCCCCGCGAAGTCCATCTAGTGCGGGCAGTTCCCGGCAGACGTCAACGCTCGCAGCTGACTGTCGTGTAATTGCAGCCCCAGGTGGAACAATCGGTCTGCGATAAATCATTCCCCTGAGGCAGAGGGCACCGTACAAGCAGACTTGCACACTTGCCGGCAAGTTCCTGATGCAGACTGCGCTGGGCGGCCAGCGCTCACTGAACTAACCAGGATATGCCAGTCCACCATACAGGACTAAAAAAGTTTGTACCACACATGCAGACCCTGCTGGATGCCCAAGTAGGGGGAAAACAATTCAGGTGGAAAAGTGCTCACAGTCTCCCACAAGCAACATCCTGTCCAAGGAGGATACACACAAGGGAAAGGTGTTGCCTATCGACCTGGTCCAGCAGGGCAGACCTGGTGCTCAAACACCTTCACCACACAGGAGATACACAGACCGCCTGAACCCCTCACCATAGCCCAAGGACTACCACAAGGGCACCCAGGCAGCAGGGTACGGGGCAGGGCCGCTCTATAACACCTGGCACCGAGCTCCTGAGGGCGACCCTTAAGTCTCCTCTGAATCTGCCCTATCAAGGCCCACAACCCACCGCAACAACACAAGGCCCCCTCGAAATAGAGGGACCAGGGGAATGGACGCCGCAACAAGGACGGGACCGCCCTATAACACCCGGTCCCCCAGCCCCTGAGGATGACCCCTATGTCTCTGCTGAACCTGCTCCACCGGGGCCCACACCCTACTCCAATGATATAAGGGGCCCTTGAAATAGGGGAACCTGTGAAATCGACGCTGCAATGAGGGCTTCACACTGGAGACAGGCACTGCTCGCCAACCGTGGTGTGCTAGACAACAACAGGTCTCAAATACCGAACGCCCCCACTCCAACCCTCAGATTTACCAAGCGCTATCCACCTGACGGACCCTAGAGCTTTCTCCGGGCCCATCAACTGGGACTCACGCCCACGGCTCAAACCCTCTTTGGGACCCCAGGTGACACGCTGCGTTCGTCCACCCTGCTTGCTGGCTGGCATACTACAAGTAGACATGCCGAACCCCAAAGGCAAAGCCAAAAACAACACCATCATGGAGTCATTCACTGCTGGCAGACCCAAAGAACCGGACCAACAAGCAAAGGGCCAAGCATAGGGTCAACAGCATCTGAAGAAAAGGACAAAGACACTCAGATTCTGGAAGCCATCAATGGGCTACGCTCCTTTATGGATACAAAAATAGGGGAGGTGAAATCGGGCATGATGCTGATGCGCCAAGACTTACGCAACCTAACAGACCGCGTGGCCACCACGTAGACGGCGCAAAAGGAATCAACAGAGGCCCTCAAAGATATGCAGGTCAGAGGCCAAGAACTCAAGAAACGCAATAAATTCCTAGAGGAGAGGGCTGAAGATGCCAAAGGGTGCTCCAGACGCAACAATGTGCGCCTACTCGGAATTCCTGAAGCAATGGAGGGTCCCAACCCTACCAACTTCATAAAACCCTTATACAACAAGAAATAGGTGCCAGCCTCCTTTCACAAGGTTTCGTCTTCGAGCAAGCTCACAGATCCTTACAGAAAAAAGCACCTCCCGGATCTCACCCTCGTCCAATAATCGCGAGAATCCTGAACTTTCAAGATAGGGAAATCATTCTGCGCTTCTCCCGTGAAGGCTCACAAGAATCCTACGCAGTGGTCTCCCTATATGCAATTAAAGCTATCGACACCATATACTGGGAGTGGCTCCTAGCTGTCCTGGGCGAACACTTCATCCACTGGATTGAGATTCTGTACAAAAACCCAGTGGCTAGAGTCAAAACCAGGAGGATGGTGTCAGCACTCTGGAATATACAAAGGGGCACTAGGCAAGGATGTCCCCTTTCTCCAATACTATACATCCTTGGGATAGAACCTTTAGCAATATACATCAGGAAACAATTCTTCGATGCAGGCATATTAATTGGGGGTTTATACCACGTGATCTTGCTATATGCGGACAACGTCCTACTCTACCTAAAAGACCCGCAACTCAACCTACCCACTATCCTAGAGGTACTGAAGAACTTTGCAAAAGTATCTGGAATATCCTTCAATCCAGAAAAGTCTCACATCTTCCCACTGGCGGGACTGGCGAGGACGATCGAAACAGCACTCCCAGATGGTGGAGTCAGTTGGGAAACACACACATTTCGATACCTGGGTATCAATATCTGGCACACCCCCGAGCATACCCATGGGGGTAACACCCTACTAGCACTACAAAGGCTCAGGAAATCCACGAAGTTGTAGTCCAGACTTCCACTGTCCATGATGGGCCAAGTGGCCTTCTCCAAAATGATAGTACTACCACGCTTCCTGTATTTTTTCCGAAACATCCACTACTACATAACGGCAGCCTTCTTCCGGGTGCTAGGCGTTTTACTGAAATACCTGGTGTGGGGAAACTCCAGACACAAGCTCTCCTTAGGCTACCATATAGGGCAGGCGGAGTGCAGCTCCCAGACCTAGAGAAATACTTCCTGGCAGCCCAGCTCACCTTCGTGGCCAAATGGCTAGCAAATGACTCCACCAGCTAATCGCCCCGGTGCGATTGAAGGAAATCCTATGGGTCCAATGGAAACACCCAACCAAAGTTCCTCTGCTGATTCAGCTGGGCAGCAGAGTATGGGATAGAACACTGCAGTTGCTGAGGACCAAGAATCCATACTCCCCAGAAACACCATTGACTGCCGATGCATGCTCCAACAGAGATGAACTGACGCTCATAAGGCTATGGGAAAGACACGGCATCTACACTTGGGGGACATGCACGAAGGAAACTCCCTCCGAGAGTTTGAATCCCTGGAAACAAATGAAGGATTTCCCAGAGGCCAATATCTCCGTTATCGTTATCGCACAATCAGAGAAGTGGCAAAACAGAAATGGAGAGAATGGCCAGAGGCACCTGAGGTGAACCCGACCCTAACCCTAATGCACAACCTGGCGGACAGCTGGAAACCAACCTCCAGAATAAATGCCCAGTTTACAGATAGGCCAAACCCCAAAAGCGACATCTTGAAGAACTCATGGGAAATAGACTAGGGAGCAAGCATAACTGATCAGGAATGGGGAAGAATCCTCCAGTACCCCAGAGAAGTATCAAGAAACGCAAGATTCAGACTAATCCAACTAAATTTCCTCCATAGAACATACATGACACCCAGCAGAATCGCCAAGTTCAGCAGACCCCCAACCCCGCTATGCCCTGGTGCAACGTGGAAGACGCGGGAATGGCACACATGTTTTGGAGTTGTTCTAAGATACAGTACTTCTGGGCTAAAATTGAACAAGCATGCAAAAGGGCGGTTCTGACCCGCTACGAATGGACACCGAAGGAATGCATACTAGGGTCCTACCCACGGATAAGGAAAATTAGATACACCATCACATTTATGGACATGGCCTGCATTTTGGCCAAAACAACTATCGCTATGACATGGAAAACTCCGACTGGCCCCAGCTATGCCAAGTGGTTTAAGGAATTTGAACATTGGTCCGAGGCAGAATCCAGGGTATGGGGAGAAGGAATGGCTAAGTCTGGGGAAGACCCGAGCATGACCTACAAAGCCTGGAAATCTCTGATATGGGACATCTTCCACCAGTCAGATGACAAGCCCCCATGAACAATGCCTATTACCCGCAAGGCTCGGACACACGTTTAAAGCTAAATTTCATGATAGACTGACATGTCCCCCGGAGAAATCAAAGTCACCTGGAAATTGATGTCACCCCGGCCATGCCCCGCTACTCTGCTAATCCCAGAAGAAAGCATGGGACTGCGTAGACATCTGTTGGTTGTTGGAAGCTACTTCCTAGTTATATGTTTTGTTATCCCCTTCTTTTGTCTTTGTTTTTCTATATCACTTCTTATTGACAAAAGCATTATAAGTCAATCATTCGCTAATTATTATTGAAATGCCAATAAAAACATTTTAAAATAGAAAAATAAGGCAGCCTGGGACCTATCTACAACGTGCCCTCACAAAATACTTTCTTGCCAGATCCTTGCGCCCCTCCTGCTCCAACTCTCTGTGAGTCAGGTGTTTTTCTAAGCAGCAAGCTGGTAGCAGATCGCTCTTCTCGGACTGCTCCCTTCTCTGGAAAAGCTCCCCCCTCCTCTCAGTCTTGAGCAGGTTCTCAAATTCCAGAAGCTCCTCGAGACATTCCTCTTCACATCCTTCTTCCCCCTCTCACTCCTGTGCTAATATGGCCTGAGATCTTATGTGTCCTTCTGGGTCCCGGCCTTCTGCCCAATCACCTTCAGCCTCCACACCATCTCAGAACTTGCCGTCTGCCACTGTGAGGGAGAATTCTCCAGAATTGCTAATTTCCCTTACCTACTGAGTCCCTCAGCAGCTTTGTTGGATTTCTGTGATTTATTTTTTCACCTGGTAGGAGTGTGAGCCCTTTTTTTCCCACTTTTACATGTGTTTTGCTGTGTGTTTTTAACATTTTCGTGTGTCCATAGACTGTGGAGCCTCACCTACTCCATAGTCAGCATCTTTTTACTGTGTGTTACACAGCACCTTCAGTGCAGTAACACAAGGTTGTCTTTTTGACTTCCCAACTCCGACTCCATTTTCTGGGACTGACTACTGTCTCCCAGAACATGTAAAGTTGCCATTGACTTTATCAGTATCTTTTAAAACTCACAGACCCAGTACAAACTATCTTAAATAGAGTTCTGGAAAGGGTTAATAATTATCCCTTTTTGTCTGTTTCTCTTGGAGCATTGTTTTGCTCCCTTTTCATTAAGACTTGGCTGGTGGCAGTGGTAACTACCCTATTTTCCCTACTGCGGTTATCTTAAATAGGCCTGATATTGTTTAGGCTATCTTGGTAGCCTTGAACTTAAACCGCTAGACCATATACGTTTGTATATGGTTCCGGCTGGGTTTAGTCGCAAATTTTCCACGTGCTTTACTCTGCGCGCCCAGCCAGTTTTGGTTCCTTTGTTCTCCGTCCTTTCGCGGGCTTCTGCACAGAAGTCCACCTTAGGCACCTGTATGTCTGGGGGGACAGGATGTGAGGGAGGGGTTTAGGACTCCTTACACAGGGTCTCCTTGGAGACCCATGTCCCACTCTGTTGTGATTGGTTGTGGTGACTGTCCCGGGGGGGGGACAGCACCCTGCTGTGTGATTGACAGCCAGCCTGTGTGAGTGGGGGAAAACTGCATAAAAAGCTGCTCTCTGGGGCTGGAAAGGCAGAGTCGCCACTGGAATGAGAGAACCAAAGAGGAGCTGACAGAAGAGGACTCCTACCACGAATGAACCTCCAGGTGAAGCCCTGCTGCAGGTCCGAATCTTCATACTGCAACGGAAGGAAAGATCTGCAAGGAAATTTCTCCCCTTGAGCTGGTGGGAACAACCAGTTTACCAAACTACTCGCCAGGCCTCCCTTCTCTGGTCGAATTTGCTGTACAGAGCTACAGTGAACCGGATAGCCAGGAGGAATGGACCCTGCATGCGTTTTAAGGACCACTCCTTTTATTTGTTGCTTAGCTCTGCTGCTGGTTTCTTCCCTGGGCAGTGCAGGACCCTCCAGTCTTCCTACTTTGTGTCAGTCCGACTGTCGCTTCAGGAACCGTGAGCCTGCAGGACCTGCCAGGAACGTCCGCCTCAGCTACAGCCTTCTTCTCTATTTAAGGTACTGTTCAAATCCGGTTGTTCGTTTCATCCAGCCGCAGTGAAATTGTGAGAAACCTTTCTCCAATCCAAGGGCTTGTCCTTCTCCATTCTTTAAACTAACTTTTCTGCCAACCAACTTTGTCCCGACCTCTTGGCAAAGACTTAACCGCAAACTACCCTGAACTTTGTGATCTTGAGCAACAGACGTTGTCAGATTAACAATGGCCCAGGCCTATTGAATTGATTTCCTCACTGTAGTTCCTTTTTCTAGATTGCCCTTCCTATTACTTGTTGGTGCTGCTAGACTGTTTTTGATAACTTTGTCTTTCCCTCCCTTTTTGAATTACTGGAGTGCCATTTTGTGTCAAGGAGTTCCCCCTTCTCACCTGAGTTCGATCTTTGCTGGATTTCTTGATCGATGCCTTCTTGCGGACGGATCAAATCTTGAATAAGGCTGCACAAGTCTCTTCCGACTCCAGCGTGCATTCAAAGTTCCGGGATGCAAAGATCCAGGAATCTGGGAAATTTACAGAGTGCGCTACTAGCACACGAGTCCAGGAATCAAGAAAGGAAGGAAAGGGACAAGGAATGGGGTTGGCTGGAAAGAAGCAAGGAAAACAATACCGCGAGCTACGGAGCACACGTCTGGTCGCTACTTCGCAATAGCATTGTGATGCGCGGAGCCGCGGGAGGCATGGTCTATTAATAGAACACGCTACGTCCAAGGTGTAGAGCGAGGAAGGTGTTTCACAGTGGACGGCCATGTTGGGAGTACAAGGGAGTGTAAGCCCCGTTGGGACAAGGACCAGGAAGTCCAAAAGGAGCGTGTTCTGTAGTTCATGACAGCATGCCTCCTCCGAAGACCCGTTCCTCTGAAGACCCGTTCCTCTGGGTTTGCCCAGGTGTATAAGGTCAAATCTTCTGAGCAGTCGAGGGGCCTTGAGATTACAAAGTGGTTCCCAAGTTCTTTCACTAGGAGGATATCCTTTCCATTCAACCAGGTATTGAAGCTGACCCCGTTTATACCTGGAGTCACATATTCGGGATACTTCATATTCCAATTGGTTGTCGACCAGCAGAGGAGGAGGTCGGCAGGATTTCCAGGAGGATTGGCTGTAGGGTTTTAATAAGGATGTGTGAAATACTGGGTGAATTTTCTTCCAGGAGTCTGGTAGTCTGATCCGGTATGAAACTGGATTGATGATTTCCTTGATGGGAAATGGACCATAATACCGAGGGGCCAACTTGTTTGGCCGTAGATGGCGGGGTAGTAATTTCGAGGACAACCAGACTTGATCACCAATTGCATAAGAAGGACCTGGTCTTCTTTTGGAATCCGCATACCTCTTAGTCTGTGTTCTGGCCCTCTCTAAGTTTTCTTTGGCCTCCTGGTGTACGTTCATGAGGGTTTCTATCCAGGAGTCGACAGTAGGTACTGGTGTAGATGAGGGCGAAACATCGAAGATACTGCTCCAGGGTCTGTTTAGCACGTTCTGTGGCCCCCGTTGGTTTGGGGATGATAACCAGATGAGAGGGCGCGTTGGATTCCCAAAATGCGACAGAGATGTTTCCAGAATTGAGAGACGTATTGAGGTCCTCAATCAGATATGATCTTGGAAGGAAGTCCATGTAAACGGAATATGTGTTCCAGGAAGATTCCAGCAAGCTCGGATGAGGATGGTAGCTTACACAGGGGTGTAAAATGAGCCATATGAGTGAACAAGTCTATGGTAACCATGATGGTCGTGTATCCTCGGGAAGGTGGTAATTCCACAATGAAGTCTGTAGCAATGAATTCCCGTGGCCTTGTTGGCAGTGTAGGTTGCAGTAGAAGACCCGCCGGTCTCTTGTTATCATGTTTATTTTGACTGCAGACAGTACAAGCTTTGATGTACTGCTGTACGTTGGTCTTCATTCCAGGCCACCAAATCTGTCTTTGTATGAGACGGGGGGTGTTGGTTATACCACGATGTCCGGAGTGAAGGGTATCATGACAGAGGTTTATTATTCTTTGTTGTAATTTCTGTGTAGGAATGACCAGTGCATTGTCCTTGAATAAATATCCTTCCTTAACTCTTAAGTTCCATGGATTCTTCCTTGAAATATCCTTCCAGAGGTCAGAGGATTGGGTTTGCACTCGAATTTCTTCCAGGAGGTTGACTGCTTTAGCTAAAAAGATCGTGTGGGGAAACATCTTAGGATAGGCCCTGTCTTCAGTAGTTACATAGTCAGGACATCGAGATAAGGCGTCAGCAATCAGGTTTTGTGATCCGGGAACATGAGTGATTTGGTATTTGGTACTGGGCAAAGAAGTAGGCCCAACGCGCCTGACGACTGTTCCTGCACTCCAAAGACTGTACAATTTGAAGATTCCGATGGTCTGTGCAGACCTGAACTGGATATCTAGCACCTAGAAGTAGATGTCGCCATTCAGTGAAGGCTTGGCGGATGGCTAACAGTTCCTTTTCCAGGACGGAGTAATGTGTCTCACTGGGAGTCAGGGTTCGTGAGATGTAAGCAATGGGGTGTTCCAGTTTATCCTCAAGTTCCTGCTTCAAGACCGCCCCTAAGGCGTAGTTGGAGGCATCCGTTTTTACTAGGAATGGACGATTTATGTCGGGTTGGGCCAAGATGGGGGCTTGCGTGAACTCTGTCTTTAGATGTTGGAATGCCTTCTCTTGCGGTGTAGACCAGATAAAGGGGGTGTCTTTCTTCAAGAGGGCAACGATCGGCTGAACGATCTCGGAAAAGGTAGAAATGGACTTCCGGTAGAAGTTGGCAAGCCCCAGGAATGATTGAACTTGTTTCACGGACGTGGGAGCGGGCCATGCCAGTATGGCCTTTACCTTTGAAGGGTCCATACCAATTCCTTCTGGGCTAAGGATGAATCCTAGGTAGTGAACAGAAGTAACGTGAGACAAACATTTTTCGGGTTTGGCTAAAAGTTTGTGTTCACGGAAAAGATCAATATGTCATCCAGATAGACAATGACGAAGAGGAATAACATGTCAGAAAACACCCTAGCCATAAAACGTTGAAAAACTGCGGGGGCATTAGCTAGTCCAAAGGGCATGACTAGATATTCATAGTGACCAAAGGGTGTTCTAAAGGCTGTTTTCTATTCTTCTCCTTCCCGGACACGGATCAAATGATAGGCACCCCGGAGATCCAACTTCGTGAATATTACGGCGCCTCTCACAGCTTCCAGGATATCTGAGATCAGGGGCAGTGGGTACCGATCTTTGAGGGTGCATTGATTTAAGCCCGGCGCGCAAAGGGCATCGTTATTGAGGAGTGAAACTGCTGTTAAGCTGTGGCTGCGACCCCCCTCACCTGCCCTCACCTGCATCTGGAGGACTTTGGAGGTGCGGTGGACATGCGGCTCACAGCGAGGAACACGCCGTGAAGGTGGAGCGCCGTTGCGCTGGTTGGTTGGCTCTGCCCCCTGCCCGCCCCCTGTGACGTGTGCAGGAAGTACTATATAATCTGCATCCAGACACCCTTGCGGCGCTAAGCCTGGCGCGCAAAGGGCATCGTTATTGAGTAGTGAAACAGCTGTTAAGCTGTGGCTGCGACCCCCCTCACCTGCCCTCACCTGCATCTGGAGGACTTTGGAGGTGCGGTGGACACACGACTCACAGAGAGGAACACGGCGTGAAGGTGGAGCGCCATTGCGCTGGTTGGTCTGCTCCGCCCCCTGCCCGCCCCCTGTGACGTGTGCAGGAAGTACTATATAATCTACATCCAGACACCCTTGCGGCGCTAAGCCAGACGCGCAAAGGACATCGTTATTGAGGAGTGAAACAGCTGTTAAGCTATGGCTGCGACCCCCCCTCACCTGCATCTGGAGGACTTTGGAGGTGCGGTGGACACGCGGCTCACAGCGAGGAACACACCGTGAAGGTGGAGCGCCGTTGCGCTGGTTGGTTGGCTCTGCCCCCTGCCCACCCCCTGTGACATGTGCAGGAAGTACTATATAATCTGCATCCAGACACCCTTGCGACGCTAAGCCCGACGCGCAAAGGACATCGTTATTGAGGATTGAAACAGCTGTTAAGCTGTTTGGCTGCTTGCTGTGGCTTTGCAGGGATCCCTAAACTGTTGGCTGCGGGAAGCCTCGGTGACGAGGCACAACAAAGAGGCCCCTGACAACATGAAGTCAACCCCAGCATCAATGGATCTACAAGGGACCGGATTGAGAACTTGCTTGCAGGTAAGGAAAAGATTTGCTTCACTCCCGGAGGTAAATGGGAGTCCGGAGCTAACTTTGAGAACAGCTACGTTAAAACAGAGCCGCCTACCATTCTGTACAAAAAAGCAAAAAAGTTTATCAGTGGAAGCTAGTCAGCCAAATAAGGAAATATCAAATGAACTGCATTTAGCAGAAAAGGTTGACAATTTGTGGTTGGCCCCAAATTCTCCTGAACTGCCTATGGCGTGTACTATCCCCACGGCAAGAGAAATTATAAATCAACTGCCACCAGCTTCTACAACAGCCACACTGGCTGAGACGGCTGTAGAAGCTACTTGTATGGATAATATGGCTGAACAAATTCTTATTGATTCTAATGAAATTGCACCAAGTGAGGACCCTATCCTAGTGCAGGAAACCGACGTAAGATCAAAGAAGCTCAGCCTAGTGTCTGCAAACTCACTTGAAGAGACGCCTAATAACAAGAGGAACATACAAATTGAGGGCGAGGTCATTGCAACATCCCCTGTAGTGTGGGAGATGGAGGATTTGCTTAGACCGGGCTGTCCCTAGACATACCTAGAGATGATCAGCACCCCCCAAATAAGAATGAAGATGTAATAGTGGAAAATCCACAACTGAACATTTCCTCTAATGCGGTGGGTAGTGCGGACCAATGTGAATTGCCGCCTGAGGCAAGACCGGCCACGAGTCCAAAAGACCCGCTAAAACCATCTACACTAGAATCTAGCTGTATCATGGATAGCATTACAAATGATCATCAATCATCAGAAGTATCATGGGATCAAGGCGACCAATGGGATGGGATGGATCTGGGGCAAATGGAAGAAGTTCTACAGGAGTCCACCAATCCGAGAGAGAAGACTGAACATAGAGCACCACCAAAGATAGTCCAAGATACTATAGACATTTTTCAACCGTATAGGGAAGACAAGGCTAGTCCCCAAATGAAGAAAAGTCTACTGGCTGCCAAACACCAAAAGGAAAAAGGGAGTCTATCTGTAAATCTCCTTAATGAAGCAAACAAAGTAGATCATACCGCTGGATATGATGCTGAACATACCAGGCCCCAATTGGGGAGGGCGGTTCCATTAGGAAGAATGAGTACCAATGGAACCTCAGATATTGCACCAGCAAGTCTGAGCAATTTATGTCTTGCTAACAAAATCATGCAAGACATTTCCATATTGACGGACAAAATCGAAAAAGAGAAAAGAAAGAGCTTCTGTTTGATAAACGAGAGAATGGCCGCTCTGGATAAAGAACAAGCCAAAGGGAGCTCCTCTTTGTTGGTCGAGGATTCTCCTATATCCTCGATTAAATATCGGGGGAATAAGACATCAAGGAAGGAGACTCAAATGCCAGCCTTAGATGAGAGAAACTTAATTCGACCAGGTGATGTTCTGGAAGATTTAACGACAAAAGTAGCGGTGGGGGAGGAACAAATAGGAAGGAACATAACCAGCTCTCTAATTCCAGAAGAGGCAAACAGGCTTTCAGGAGAATTATGGAACGGACAAATCCTACGGATAATAACCGAGGCCTGTAAAATTAAAAGAGAAAAAGACATGAAGCATATTGAAAAAGTGGTCATGGCTTCGTTAACCATCACAATGGCCCCCTTCTTAAAGCTCTATGATATGATATGATATGATATGGCATTTGTAACGCGCCTATACACAAGTGTTTCAAGGCGCGACAAGGCACGGAGGGGGGAACAAGGGGAGACAGAAAACGATCATACTAGGCCAGGTGTCATTCAGATTGCGCAAGTGCATGGGTAGGGGGGGACGGGAAAAGTGCAAGGGGGAAAGGGAGAGGGGAAAATGCAGTACAGGGTTAGTAACAAACAAGATAAATAATAAGGGACAGCTGGTGGCAAGTGCAAGATAAGTATAGACAAGTGCTGGGAAGGGGGGCTGTAGGGATACAGAGACAGTCCCGCAGTGCAGGGGATGCCAGGAAGGCAGTGCAGGGGAGAGGGCTGGGCCAAGGACCGAGAATGGTGAGTGGCCCAGTTGCTGATTCAGTACAGTTTCAGTGATTTAGCAGGGGAGAGGGGGAGAGAAAGCAGAAGCAAAGAGGAAGGTTTTGAGGTGCTTCCGGAACCGGAGATGGTTCTCCTCAAGTTTCAGGGAGGCAGGAAGGCTGTTCCAGAGGGAGGCCCCTGCTGCCCAGAGAGATCTCCCCCCAACTCGTTGCTTGGAGAAGCGGATGACCCTGAGGGAGTTGGAGGCGGATGAGCGAAGTGCTCGATTGAGGTAATCAAAGACTCGGTCCAAGAGGTGACCACTAGTAATACTCAAATAAAAGAGACACACGCTCAAATGACTTCCTCTCTGCAGAGTTTAAATAAACGAATAAATAAAGAAGCAGAATTAACCCAAATTTGGCAATCTCGCCTTAGTGATCTAGCTAGGCGTGATGCGGCCGATAAATCCCTGCTGATGGAAGCAGTCTTGGAAGACTGCAAATGGATGAGAAGTGTCCATAAACAAAAGAGCCAAAAGAACAATGGTGATCGGGTAGATACATTACCCAAAGAAGGAAGTGGCCCAATGAAACTGAAACAGGGCAGAACCGCCCCCTCTAAACAAAAGGAGCAACATCTGGAGGATGTGATTCTGATCCCCCCCCCCGGATATAAGGAGGGGATAAACAATCAGAACTATCCTCCTTTTCAATCTTTTCAGGACCAAGTTGAAAGACTTGACTCAACAAAAGGAAAAGGCGGTCATAAGAATCCCAAATGAAAAGATGAAAAAAAACAAAAATGAATCCCTTAAACGTAAACGGCTCAAGAGCTTTCTGAGGAATTTAAGAACTCCACCCAGAAGAGACAATATACAGTGTGCTAAGAAGTCTAGAAGAGAACTGAATATGAATGATTCAGACTGTATAGAGATTAAGGGGATAAAAGATCTAGAAAATGCGATAACAGAGGAAAACTGGGATGATCAGGAGCAACCAGCAAATTTAAGTGATCTCATTGAGCTGATGGAAACCGACAATAAGGATGAAGACTGGGATAGTATCAGTGTATCGGAATGGCAAACCATAGATAATTGGGATACAGCAGATCCAATTGAAAATTCTAAGGATGATAAGAAGCTGAAGTCCCACAGAAAAATCGCCCAAGAAAACAGCAGGGAGATAGGAAGAAGACCGGGACCATTGGAAAGTGAATGGGACTCAGACCAGGAATCTACCAAATTTAAAACGTTGGAACAAAAAAGAAGAGATCAGGTGAACAAAGGGAGGATCGAACGAAAGACCCAGGACTGTCCCCGACTCAAACAACTTAACCACAAAGAAGGAAAAAAGCATACTGAAGCAAAGAAAAGGGAAGTGTTACCGTTATCACCCCCAAAGAAATCCATTTTATTTAAAGGATGCTATCTAAAACTGGAAACAGCAGCAAATGGACCGAGAAGGGTGATATTAAACAGGAGCTATGTGATGGAGCTCTGTAACCAAGTCCTACCACCACGGATGATATCAACTGAGGATATAAAAATAGTTGAATTCCCAAGGGGACAGAGGTTGGACCAAGTCATTTTACACTTGACGTCCAAGAAGATAAAGCGAAAACTCTTGGCGCCGACTGATATTCTAAAAAAAAGGTGGGTTCCGTTTGGTGGATCTGGATGATGACTCTAGACAAATAAAAGAAAAAGCTCCAACGGGACAAAGAAAAGAAACAAAGGTGGAGACTTCAGTATGAACCAGAGAAACAGATACTGGGAAAAAGTTGATAAAAAACAGACCAGACGCTGAGACACCAATGGAAAAGAATGAAAAAGATAATGAAGGCGAAGAAAATCAAAAAGAAAACTTTATAACAACTAAAAAAAATAAGGAGACATTGAAAACCTTGAGGTTCACAGTGGACAATTCTGAAAATCCAATGAGGACAAAGAGTAAGCCAAATAAGGCAGACAGCCTGGGAAAGGATTGGTCATGGATGGCAAATGCCTTGAATTCTAAAAATAAACAATAGAGAGAGGAGAGCCAGCCGAAGCCGATCCTCTTTGCTTCGTGGAACACAAGAGGATTTAAACATCTGCTCTCCAATGACAGCTGCTTCCTGGCCAAATATGATCTCATTTCAATACAGGAATCATGGCTGCGTGAACCTCCAGTATGCGAGGGATATGAAGTTTACATCAACCCGGCTAGAAAGGGGCCCAAGGGAAGATCATTTGGAGGTCTCATGATACTAAAGAAATTGGAGTGTCCACTAAAAGTGTTAGAACACCTGACACCGAACCCATATGTACAAATGCTCAAAGTAACATCTGAAGCTGAAGACTCGAAAGGCATGAAACAAATGATCTTGATTAACATCTACTGGAGTGAGAATATGCCAGGTCCGGCGATTTTTCTTAAATTAATCATGGATGTAATTGACAAATCTATGACGGAGAAAAACAACCAGCCGATACTACTAAATGGCGACCTAAACGTCAAACCGTTGGATAAAGATGGTCAAATCAAAGCAATAGAACATACTACTAGGAAAAGAAAGAACATGGATGATGGAAATGAGAATTTGTGAGATGAAGATGTTAAACGGCCAGACAAAAGGAGATCTGCAGGGGGCCAACACCTGGCACAGTGGGAAAGTGGGAGCATGCCTGGACTACTGCTTTGTGGGAGGGAACACGTTGGAGAGGATAAAATCCTTTACAATAGTGAAACAAACAAGCAGTGATCACTGCTTGCTAGCCATTGAACTTGCCTGGGAAATAAGAACTAACAGAGAGAGTGAAAGAACAATGGAAACTGAGGTTTCATGGGGAAGAAATCGCTTGAGACTAAAAAATCAGGCAATCCCAAAACTGGTACTGGGATATAAAGAAGCTATAACCAAAGATGAAGAGATGGTTGAGTACAAATGGCTTCTGGAAGCCCATGAGGTCA
Organism: Ambystoma mexicanum; assembly: GCF_040938575.1. Lineage (NCBI taxonomy): Eukaryota > Metazoa > Chordata > Amphibia > Caudata > Ambystomatidae > Ambystoma > Ambystoma mexicanum. Next base: position 844,117,249 of record NC_090932.1, on the reverse strand, counting down.
AGTATAACCCTACCCAAAGTAAGCGTATTAAGAACAAACATGTGTATGATGAACAGCTAGTGGCTAGGCGGGAACAATATACAGCAGAACGGAGACTCATAAAAAAGAATAACAGTATAAAGAGATATGAACTCCTGAGGAAATGTAATCAAACCTATAAAAACTGGTAGCGACAAACTCGCTACCTAAGGATGCAAAGGGATGCCGAGAAAATGCTAGCCGCAATATCCACTAACATCGCAAGAGGTACATGGGACTTACTTAACAACAGGGACCTCAATCCATCGGCCAAAGGCATCAATCAAGTCTCAGAAGAGAAATGGTTCCAACACTATACTGCTCTCTATGAAGGTGAAACCCAGGAAAAAAACACAAAAGAGAAACCTGACACGACTCCTTGGGCCCTGGACTTTGATAAAGATGACATCTTAATCTTAATAAAAAAACTCAGTACTTCTAGGGCAGCAGGCCCTGATGGCATCTCCAACAAATTGTTGAAAGAAAATTGTGAGGACTGGGCTGATCTAATATACGCCCCTATTTCAACAAATTATAAAAACAAAACAAATCCCAGCCAGGTGGACTGAGGCTTATATCGTACCGATATACAAGAAGGGGGACCGAGAAAATCCCAGGAATTACAGGCCAATAGCGCTTCTAGATTCAATTGGCAAGCTATTTGCATCACTTCTTCTAAGAGACCTCAAAAAATGGGCTAGCCAGGCCAAAATCTTAGATGAAAGACAGACAGCCTTCGTTAGTGGAGTTGGCACCGCCTTGAATCTGTTTTTGATTAATCTGTTGAAGGCAAATACACTAGCTGGGAAAAAAAGCTATATCTAGCTTTTATTGACCTCGAACATGCCTTTAATGGAATTAATAGAGAACGTCTGTGGTCAAAAATGAGAAATTGGGAATGCCCAAAGGAACTTTTGGAAGCCGTCAAAGCCCTATATACGGGCACCTCTATCAAGGAGCAAATTACAAGCAATGGGGGGCTATCTAGGAGGATCAGAACCTCCAGAGGAATTAAACAGGGCTGTGCATTAGCCCCCTTCCTCTTTGTGCTATATATGGCCGATATGAAAACTGCCCAAGACAAGATTCGTGCATTCCCACCGAAGGTAAATGGAAGAGAGATACCGTGGATGCTATATGCTGATGACGCGGTATTCGTAGACCAAACACCAATAGGCCTACAAAGACGGATTGAGACCTTCAATAAATATCTAAAAGAAAACAGCATGAAGATGAACGTCAAGAAATCCATGATCCTAACCATGAAATCTGGTATGGGAAGAAAATTTGCAGGAAAAACTGTGACATGGTCATTGGAAAACAAAAAATTGGAGGAAATGGAAACTACAATGTACCTGGGGATAATGTTTAATAAAAACTGCAACGAACAGGCACACTATACTCTGATCCGAGAAAAACTAGTGGCCTGACAAATCAAGGGATTTGCCTACATCGTAGGTATGGGAAGTTTTCCTTAACCCCGATTGTAACCTTCTTCAAGCAGAAAGTGGTGGCGGTCATCACTTATGGTGCTGAGGCACTTCTAGACCTAAAATGGGAAGTCTGGAACTTATGTGAGGCCTACTTTTGGCGTAAGATCTTGTGCCTACCAACTTCGCTACCAGTGAAACTCATAAGAGCTACCAGTGGAACTCATAAGAACGGAGCTTAGAGTTCAATCGGTGGCCTCAGTTGCACTTTTCAAATCTCTATCATTGTATAGAAAGTGCATTCTGGACAAACCATCCAAGCCATTTGAAATTCTAGTGCAGACGAATCCATTAAATGAAGATAAGATGCTTTTTAATTGAAAAGAAAGATGCAAAGCATGCATGGAACAGGTAAACCTCTCGGAAGACACCTTAAAGAATAATCTGGATAAAGCAAAAAGATCCATCCGAGAAAAGAACTGGGGGGAAAGCCAGGAGCAAAGACTGAAAAGAAATCTATGTTATAACATCGTCTGGGAAAAAAAAGGCTTTAATATGCAACCTCCGTATCTGTTTAAATTTCCATCTAAGCATTACCGGGACCTGCTGCTGCGCTGCAGACTTAACATCTGGCACTGCAGAGAAGTAAAATGGAAAAGAAGGCAAATTGATAAATCAGCAGCAGTTTGCAGGTTCTGCAAACTCAAGGACCAACTGGAAACGATCAGGCACGTAATGTTAGTCTGCCCAGCTCTAAAATTGAAAAGAGAGATCTATATGGGTAGCTATACAAGGAACATCACTGAGGAGACGGAAGAAGAATACTGGGAACATCTCCTGACTGTTGACAAGGTTGTCAAAACCCTTGACGCTTTAAAATTTGTCGAAACCTTAAACCTGAACCAGGAGGATAAGGGTTTAGACATTGAGACAATTTCAGGAGTAGACTGATGTAATTAACCAATTAATTACTTTGGTAAAATAAATCTTGAAATAATGTAATGATGGAACAAAAGTTAACTGAGGGAACAATTTACTGGACTAGTTCCTATCGATTGAAGAGGACTTTAATAAAGGAACAATGACCTTACTAATGTAGTAAGGAAACAATGTTTAAGGTTTAAATATGATTCACCAATAAAAAAAAAAATTAAAAAAAATAGTCGAGGCAAGGTCTGAGTTCCTTGGTGTCCTTCTTGGGAACAGACAACAACGAAGCACCCGCTGGAGATTTTTAGGGTCTTATGGTGCCGTTTTCAAGGTTGGTATCCAGGTATTCTCAGAGGGCCTTTTTCTCTGGTTTGGAAAGGATGAACATTCTGCCGAAGGGAATCACTGCTGACAGATCTGTATCTATGGCACAGTCTTCAGGTCTGTGAGGGGGTAAGGCCTGGACTATGGCAGTTGAAAATACATCAACATATCCCTGATAGGCCTCTGGGACTTGTATGATATTGGAAACCATGAGTGGTGTTTGCTGGTCTCTTAGTGGTTCTTTAGTGGGTGTCGAAGAGGGATCCAGGAATAGACAGAGGGACATACAAAACTCTGAGCCTAGGAATAGTGATCCTGCTGTCCAATTGATATACGGATTGTGCTTCTGTAACTAGGGCTACCCAATACCGTGGGGTAATGAGCTGACTTAATGATGTCGAATGTAATCCGCTCTTGGTGATGGTTTATGGAAAGCTGGATCTCTTTTGTCTGCAGGCTTATGGGTCCTGAAGTGAGGGGTCTTCCGTCGATTGCTTCCACCGGCTGCATGGTCCTTCTTCTCTCGTACAGAATATGATGACTAACAACCCAGTCTTGATCAATGAAAATTCCCATAGCTCTGCAGTCTACCAAGTCCAGAACAGGATAGGTCTTATTCTTGAAGGGCGGCAGGGAGGCCTGTAGTATCACCAAATTGTTTTGTCCAGGAGAGTTCAAGGATGGAATTGATATGGAACAAACATCTCTCTCCCAAAGCTCTGCTCCATCTAGGATCGGGAGCTGGTGTTTGCCGAACGCCGAGGAGGGGCTAGAGGACACTCCCTAACCAAGTGTTTGTCTGAGGCACAATACATGCACAACCCTCTATGAATCCTTCTCATCCTTTCTTGCAAGGATATAGGTCCACGGAAGGCTCCTATCTGCATGGGTTCTGGTTCAGAGATTGAGCCTGGGTTTGTGTCCGTCTTGGTGGTACTCTCAAAGGACAGCTTCGGAGGATTACCTCTGGATTTCTTCTTCTCTGCCTTCCTTTCCTGGATACGGAAATCTATTTGCATGGCAAGGTCCATTAGTGCCTGGAATGAATTTGAGCGAGCCACTCTGGCAAACTCATCCTTAATCTCCTCATTCAGTCTTCTCCTGAAAAGGGTAAAACTCGCCTCAGGGGACCAATCATCTTCCTTGACTAATTGCTTGAATCGGGTAACATAGGTGAGCATATCCTGGGATCCTTGCTGAAAGTCTAACAGGCGTACCTGGGCATTATAGACCTGCTCTGGATGGTCAAACATAGTCTTAAGGGCTTGTATGAAGCCATCATAGTCATCTAGGAGAGCATCGCCGGAATTAACGAGGGGCGTAGCCCAGGTTAAGGCGTTTCGTGAAAGGTGGGAAATTATGAACCCCACCTTAGCCCTGGGAGTTGAAAAGTAGTAGGGCTTAAAAGTAAAGTGGACCAAACATGAATCCAGGAATCCGCAAAGGGTTTTTGCCGACCCATCGTATTTGTCCACTATGCCGCCCAGCAACACACTTTCTTTTGTGGCAGAATCACGGGATAGAACTAATTGTTTGAGAGCAGCGTTTTACGCCTTTAGATTCTGCACCTCGGTTGATAGCTCTTGCATGCCACGCATCAGGTCCTGGACGGCCGCTTCCATGTCCATATTGAGTTCGGTCGGGTGGCGTCTCAAACTGTCAAGGAGTTCCCCCCTTCTCACCTTCGTTCGATCTTTGCTGGATTTCTTGATCGATGCCTTCTTGCGGATGGATCGAGTCTTGAATAAGGCTGCACGAGTCTCTTCCGACTCCAGCGTGCGTTCAAAGTTCCGGGATGCAAAGATCCAGGAATCTGGGAAATTTACAGAGTGCGCTACTAGCACACGAGTCCAGGAATCAAGAAAGGAAGGAAAGGGACTAGGAATGGGGTTGGCTGGAAAGAAGCAAGGAAAACAATACCGCGAGCTACGGAGCACACGTCTGGTCGCTACTTTGCAATAGCATTGAGACGCGCGGAGCCGCGGGAGTCGTGGTCTATTAATAGAACACACTACGTCCAAGGTGTAGAGCGAGGAAGGTGTTTCACAGTGGACGGCCATGTTGGGAGTACAAGGGAGTGTAAAGCCCCCTTGAGACAAGGACCAGGAAGTCCAAAAGGGGCGTGTTCTGTAGTTCATGACATTTTGCTCACACATCATTTTGAGCCTGACTTGTCCAGAATCTATTGGGTGTGGTGTAGTGTATTAAGAGTGTGTTTTTCAACTGCTTTACTTTAGTGACATGTTTTACAACTGATGTGTAAATAAATGTATATTCTTTTACTCAGAAACCTTGAGTCAGTGTTGGTTTGAATCATAGTAATTGCTGTCCTTTGTATAACTATTGATACTGCTCATTTGCTCTTGAGATAAGTCTGGCTGCTCAGCCATCGCTACCACTTTACTGTGTAGTACAGGCTTGTACCAAAGTTAAATTTCTACTGTTATTTGTAGTCCTAATTGTGCGTGGTGTTCCTAAAGGGTACTGCATATAATTCTGCCTAACACTGGTTTACAGCGGTGAGGATCAAGAATAGTGATTACACTTAGAGTGCTGCTATTACCTTGGATCAACTAACCACAAGGCTAAACATCATTAAAAGCAATATTAATCAGGTCTGATATGGAAAGCTACAGTCAGGAGACCCTCCTTAGTTACACTGTGGATTATCTGAAAAATCTGTGTAGAGAAAGGAATCTCTCTGTCAAAGGCAAAAAGTCTGAATTGATTGAAAGGTTGTTAAAGAAACGAAGTCTGGAGAGTGGGTCTGAAATACCTGACCCCTCAGCAAATGTGGAAAATACTGAGGATGATAATGTGTCTATTATTGATGAGTTAGAAGAGGCAGAGGTGTCTAATAATTTAGGCCTCAATGCTCCCTTACCTGCTCAGCAACCTCAACCTTTGTCCACTGGGACCCCTACAGGTCCTACGCTCAGTCCTGAATTCATTGCTCTAGAAAAGAAGAGGATTGAATTGGAATTTAAACGTTTAAATGCTCAAACTGAACAAAGGCATCAAGAACTTAATCTTAGAGAAATGGAGATGAACCATGCCTTAGAAATGAAAAAGTTGTCTATTGAAAATGCTTCTCTCCCAGAGTCTTCTAGGTCTTCCAGTCCTAAGAGACCCTGTATGCCTAAAGAAATTGTGGGTATGTATGAGGCTAAGCTTGATATTTTGGATTGGTTGGCAATGTTTAAATATAACCATGGGATTCAAGGCCTTACAGGGAATCAGTTGCTTCCCTGGCTCTTCTCAAGGCTACCTACTGTTGCATCTGATGTTGTGATGGAGTTGGGCGAGGTGGACAGGATGGATTATGAGTGTGTGAAGCTAGCTTTAATTGCTAGATTTGGGAAGACCCCTTCCCAGTACCTTAACAGGTGTAGGACCCTCAAAAGCATGATGGTACCCCTTGGGCTACCTGGGTATGTGAATGTTTGAAAAACTTAGATGGTTGTGTTAAGCATTACAGAGTAAACACTTATGAAGGTATGAGAAATCTTGTTATGTTGGAGTCAATTTATGATGCCTGCTCTCCTGAGCTCAGACAGCACTTGACTGATTCAAAGGAGATAGATCCCAAGAAGTTAGCTAAAGCTGCTGACTTGTGGGTTGCCAAGAGGGCTACTCACAAGGATTCTGGGGAAACTCAGAAGAAAGATTAGAGAAAACAGCCAAAGGAAGATAACAAGGAGAATTCTAATACCTCCAAACCATAAGAGGGCCACAAACAGCAACATATGGGTAAACCACAAGGGAAACCGAATCAGGCTAGTGCACCATCTGGACCCAAACCAGATGGAGGTCAGAACAAACCCCCATTCATCAAAACATTTGGGAAATGTTATGTTTGTGGGTCAACTGACCATGTGAAAGGGGATCCCAGATGTAAGTTTAAACTTTCAGGGGTCCACACTAGGGATGGAACGGTATAACGGTATACCGTTAAATATACCGTGAACAACTTAATTGAACAATAATAACCATCACGTTGTTTATACCGGTATACCGTTTATACCGTTAAGTGTGCTTTTCAATCTGATTTGGAATGGCTGCAGTAAGCAAGTGCTGCAGTCTTGGTCTTGCACTGGTGGATATGCCGTCTGCCACGGGGGCCTTGTTTGGCAGAAAAGAGCATAAGGAAAGTGAGGCCACATTAGTAAATGCAGCTTTGCTGCTGTGATCGCTCTTTGTCTCTGATCAGTAGAGTCGGGTCAAAGATAAGCCGACTTTGAGCAAATTGTGTTGAAAGCTGCCCAGTGCCCGAACCTTTGTGTTCCCCATGCAAAGCTGGTAACGATGAGCTGACTGACTGGCTCTATAAGCATAACGGAGACTCCAGTTCATGGACTCCGCCAGACCTGGATTTCATGGGCAAACTAGAACAAAGTTATTTTGTTTCAGGCATTATTTATTTGAAAGGCAGCATACAGATGTTAAACGTTTTCACACAGTCCTGCTGCTCCGCGCTACAGGTCAGATCTTCTATGGTGATTGTCCCGATTTTCAATTTGCAATTAGCAAGACCACCGAGACATCATGAGGGTGAGCTGAGAGCCTGAACTGAAAGTGAGTATTTTATTTTTATTTTTGTTCGTACTTAAACAAATGTAATAAAACGTTCAGTGACCTGCAAAACAGTGGAGCCAGGAGCACTTTGCTTAGCAACTACTCGGCCAGCAGGAGCAGAAATGTATCGATTCAGCCTGGCCCGGCATCATGTGCCATTAATTCAGTAAGTCAAGGTCCTACTGCCCTCAGCAAACACACATTGGAACAGCTCTTGCTCTGGCTGTGCAAATTGTAAAAAAAAACGAGGGCCAGTGAAGTCATGCATATCGAATAACTCTCCCCAAGGTTTAGATTCAAGGAACTTAAGTTTCTCATGGTCATGGATCGGATAGCCACCCAGTTCTGTTTTAGCTTAGAATTCTGGGATTTGTAGTTTTCCCACCAATTTGAAAGATGGGCAACTACACTTCCCAGAATTGAAAGGGGAGAATGAACTGGATGCCCTTCTGATGCATGTCCACAAACAACTTTAGCAGGCATGGACTGGCCTTTAGGGCAATAGGCCCATGGCAGGACCAAAAATATGAAATGCTTGTGTGGGTCAGTTTTTTGGCTCAAAGTGGGGCACTTTTTGGGCCAAAGTGGGCCAGTTTGATGAGTGACTTCACTATGCGGCTAATAGTTTTGACCACTGTTGCTGAATAAATATTCTTTTAAATGTACAATTTGCATCACATTTTATCAAAAATCTCCCCTGGGGTACTATTCAAACAGTGTTACAAAAGGAACAAATTCCCATTTGCAACTGTGGGCCACTTTTATGTTGGTGCCTGAGACAATGTTATGCCCCAGTCCGACCCTGCTGTAGACTGTGTGAACACTAGACCTATCAGTGCTTTCTGCTAGTAAATAAACTGCACCCCCCTCCCCCCACTGTCCTCTGTGCAGATTTTCACATTGGCACTAGAGTTGTTGCTTGGCTTGCCTTCTGCATATGGCACTGGACTCAAGTAGGCAGGACAGAGTCTACATTCAATTTGAAGTATCCAGAGCAACGGGGTGAAATATTTCTTAGGTCTGTTCTCAATTTGTGACACCACCCATGAAAGCATGCCTCCCTCTGAACTCTCATCACAAGGGTCCTAATGCACTCAGACCTGGGGAAAACAGTAATGTTGGGGCTGTGATGAGGTGATGGTCTAGGCCATATTTGTGCCGATATGTATTTTAACTTTGTCATTTTCAACGTTTTTTTTACCCACTATCTTTAAGAAGGTAAATTAACATGTATTGCAAGAATCAAGAAAGAAATCGACAGCGCCCACTGAACGCTGTCCCTTTAGGATTACATGGTCAATGGTGGCTCCGACATCAGACCTTCATAATACACCAGGCTGATGGTAAACATGCTATAGTGATTAGATCACTATGCAACCTTTCGGTGTGTCTGTGTTGGCTATGACATTTGACATTTTGATAAAAGAAACACAATGACATGGGCTTTCAGACCGAACATGAGGGACCTTTCTCCCTTTAATGGGATAAAGAGTTGTCAAAACAAACTTTTTGGCGCAGCAAGGGGTCCTGATGCCCATGCCACGTGGTTCAGAAAAAATGCAAGCCGAGGCCAATTTTCAAAGCGATGACCTGTGACTGAGCAGCAAGCTCATTGGTCAAAATGTGCATTTTAACACTTCCACTAGTCACTCTTTCATTCAAGGAGAACAACGAGTGAGCGCCATGAAAGACCGGTTCTGCAGCCACCTTAGATTCCTGGAGGATCAGCTAAATATGTGCAGAGACAAGTTTCAAAATGCTACCTTGCCACAGCTGGAAAATCCTGCCTGTGTATTCGTAAGTTAACTAAAAAGCATTGACTTAATGGTAAGTTAAAGAACTTCACAATATTTTAAAAAAGTTTTTTTTTTTGGTACAAGTAGTTTCAGTTGGAGCAGTTTTTAATGCCATTCCATAAAACACACGTGCCTGACACAAAACCAATATGTTAGCAATAGGAAGAATAAATACTGTGCCCAGAAGGAAAAGGATTTACTTTGGGTTGGCGGCTTTGGGGTTTATATGTTTATAATGGATAATGTTTTCTAAACATATGACAATGGGGATTTCCCTGGTTCTATCATTAACTTTGCATATAATAAGTAATAATATACCACAAAATTCACTCATCTCTGCGGGTATTCCCTGCTGCCATAGCAAAGGGTAACATCTCCGTGATTACGGAACACCTTTTGGCCTCCAAGTAAACTAAAGGATGTAACATAGAGAGAGAGTGCATGTGTGTGTATGTGTATGCGCACAAGCACATACTACCATTAGCTGCCATTGATCTGTGGCGTGCAGATTATCAAGATGGCAACATCTTCACCAGTAGCCACTGGGGGAGCTAAAAGCCTAAATGACCACTTAAGAAAAGCTTTTAAGTTTGCTTTGCCAGTCGCAGCAGGGTTCCCCCCGCTCCCTCCTCCTCTCCACACGTGTGTTTGTGTTGTTTGGAGGAAGCAAGGGGTGGCATTTCAGTGTAAAGTATGTTGAAAAGCCCAATGCTTGCCCTGTGTGCCTGGTTTTATTTGTGATGATAAATATGACAATTTATATCCTTTTAAGAAAATATTTGTTAAGATTAGTTAACTCCACCTGCTATACCGCGATAACCATGATATACCATTGTTTGGCAAGAAGGTTATCGTACCGCCATAAAACTAATACTGTGACACCCCCAGTCCACACTGTCTCCTTAGCCTTCTCCCCAGAGGAAGAAGTACCTATGGCAAGTGGAAACTTTTACCTTCTGGCTGATGAACCCATGAAAGTCTCAGCTAGTGTTTCTTTAGTGTCCCTGGGCTTGTGGGAACAACATAATTTAGATGTCTATAATTCCATCCCAGATAATACTAAAGAGTATTATAAAGATAGTGTTCTTGTGAATGGCCAGGAGACTCCTGCCATCAGAGACACTGGAGCCAGCATAACTGTGGTGGATGAATAATTGGAGGATGTTGCTAAGGCACCCAAATGCCTCACCAAGTTAGCTGAAGGCCCTGTGCAAATGCTTCCCCAGGTACCAGCACTCATCCAGTGTAATGAAATGACTGTCTAGATACTTGTTAGTGTGCAGAGTGAAGTGCCTGGGAGAGTCCTTTTGGGTAATGACCTGAAAACTCTTGGAGTTGTGTCTAGTACCCCAGGCCTCCCAGTAAAAGGAAACAGGAGCTCACTAGGCCTGCAACGGACAGGACCTTAATAGGCTCTCCAGAGGAGTTGATAGAGGAAACTATCACTCCCACTCCACAGGAGTTGCTTACTGCTATTTCTGGAAAGGAGGCGGCAAAGGGGAAACCCAAGACCTCAAGAAAAAAGCCAGACAGCACCCCTGTGCTACCAACAAGGACATCACCAAGGTTGTCCAAGGTCATACCTGTGACTCCTCCACCTGCTGAGGCAGAGTGTGAGGTGCCACTTGAAAAAACTTTAAGAGACTAGAGGGAATATTTATCTGGACCTCTTTAAGACAACCCTCAAAACGTCAAAACCACTAAACATACCACACTAATGCTTAAAGGGTCCCTTGCTTCTCCAGTACCTTCTTCTAACTCAGTCCTGCATGTTGTTTAACTCATTAAATTACAACATACTTATTCCAAACAGTTTTTTTTATCAAAAATATCAATTTATTTACTCTCCGTAAAAACACCACTAAAAAATACATTCACAATTATCTCAACAAAGACAGCATCTTGCACTGTTGTCTAAGTTCAATTATTGCACATTTGCCACTATTTTTGGTATCATTGACCACAGACAACTTCTACATAACATTCTATTTTCTAGTACATATCTCTGTTATTAGATAGTTCATCAGTAGAAGACAAATTTTTCAGTTTTTCATTTACTTTTTATATCTTCTCCTTTCTTCACTGGGTACTCTAACTTCCCCATAAAAATCGTGCTCTACTCATTCAGACTTATGTCATTCATACATCCTTTCATTCTACAATTCACACTACCCAACATGTTTCTTTCCTTTATCAGTTCTCATAATTTCAGGAAATTCTTCAGGGGTTAATTTTTGTATAGCAACAGTCTGTTATGTAGTGACCATTCGGTCTTCTTGTATTCTTTATACTTCTTGGTCAAGGCTCATGTGTTCGGTTCACATCTGTTTCATTTCTGGGCCAGAATTCCACAAGAAGGTATCTGTGAGAAGCAAGTGTATGAAGAATGGATTTAATTATTAACCCAACTTCTATGCAGTCTTATTCCTACATTCGGGGTATACAATTTACCATGAGAGAATATATTCTTCCGATTCTTCAGTACTAGACATGCACTACTTGGTAAAGGACATTATCACGACACGACGTCTTTTCATAAGGTGGTTTACCGTTTATCTAGTGACCTACCCTCTCTATTTTTTACCGTAATTCCCCTTTTCTTAAAAAAGGGGCATTTGATAATTTATTTAGTTTCCCAACGCTCTCACCCTACTGTTATGGTACACTATTTACCTTCTGGCTTTTACCTGCAGGTTGTTTATTTTCATCCATCCAGGTATCTATCTCTAGGTGCTTCTTAATTCTCAACACTTGTGTACTGCCTTTTTGGGTTCACCTTTTGCAACATCTATCAATACAGAAATGTCACTTACAGTTACTCCTGGTTAAACTGGTACTACATATTCTATGTATAATAAGCATAATCTGGTATTACACTTAGTTCTAGGGTATGTACCTTAATTAGGACTTCTCATGTTAGAGTCTGCCATGTTTGTTGTTTTCAGCTTATCCCGACCCTTCAGTGATCTTTGTACGAGATGAATGCCTCTTTTTGCTTCAATGTTTACGGCCTCGGTCGTCCCGGGTTCCCACGTGATCTATACACGGCTTCTTAGTGTTCTAAGTGCGATATCTATAGAAGCAAAAAACAAAAAGTGTATCTTTAAAAATTGAAACATTCCGCCCGCGTGATCTTTAAACGGCTTCTTGGTATACTAAGCGCCAATATCTCTTATAGCTAACTCATGGGACATGTCTTTAGAAATAGGGACATTCCGCTCTATTATATCTCCCTCCTACAGTCTTACATTCGCTGTCTCGTATGTTTCGCTTACCTTCTAGCTAAAGGGCTTGATCCATCTGCCTCGCGGGTTGCTGTCGGTGTTCTCTTGCTTCTTCTGACTTCCGTCGTCTCTGTTCGCATACCGGATGTTTTTGCCCGCGTCAAAGTCGGTTCCTCCTTCCGGCTTGTGTTATTTCCATGTTCTTTTCTAAATTGTTGTAGATAGGCGCGGTTCCATCTATCCAATGATATTCCTTCACGTCACCGTTCTGCATTACAGGTCCTTTTTTCTTGCCTTAGTTACTCCGTATTTATTTCTTTCTTCTTTGGTACTACCTTTCCTGCACCATAGATAAGGATCTAATTTCCTGACCCATCAAAGTTGTTCTTCACATATGTTTCTCTATGCTTTTTTCAAACTGTAAATGTTTTATTCAGCTACAGAGCTGAACACGTTAATTTCAATCGTATTTCCTCATCAATCGCTTTTTGGACAACACTATACGATTTTGATGCAAATTTATATCCAGTTCAAGTGGTAGCATAACTTCATTTTGTATCACTCGATTTTTTCATTGAGACCCGTCTCACAGCATTTTGTTAAAAAAATTAGTTCTTTTTCTTTTGTTAATAATTTCTTCCTGTCGATGTTCATATCATTACTCTCTTTCACCTTGTAAACCACCAACCACTTTAATTCTTCTGCCTTATGGATCATTTCAACGAAATGTCCTACCATAGGTGCAGAGTGAATTCTGTTCCTTATGCAGCTCTTATGTTCTGTTATCCTGGTTTTTATTTTTCTTTCAGTCTTCCCTATATAGATTTTTTTGCAGGGACACCATATCACATATACCACAAATTTGGAATTGCAGTTAGTTAGTGTTTTCTGTCTCCACTCATTTCTCAGTCCAAGATCTATTTGAGTTGATTTCTTAGTTTGAGAGCAGCACATACAACTGCCGCACGGTACATGTCCCTCTAGTATTCTCATTCCCCAACTCTCTGTCAGTATTGGTTGAAATTTATATTGTTTTGTTATGTCATTGCGCATTATTTGGTCCTTCACAGTCTTACTTCTTCGGAAAGCTATTAGCGGTTTTTCCAGTGGGCTTTTTCCTTTCTCCATAATTGTCCAGTTTCGGTATATGATTTTCCTGATCCGATTTGACAGATTACTATACGTGTTCACAAACACCAATTTGTCATTATCTTTTCTTTTCAATACCGGTTGTTGCTCAAGTAAGGCTTCCCGGTGATTATTGTCAGCCCTCTTCATCGCCCGGTTTACCAGTTTTTTGGGGTAGCCTCTTTCATATAAATTCATTCTCAATTTATTGGCCCCTTCTCTATAGTCTTCTCTGTTCGTGCTGTTCTTTTTCAACCGCAAAAACTGCCCGAAGGGCAGGTTATCCCGTGTGTGGTTCGGGTGAAAACTAGTATAATGTAATAATGCATTCCGATCAGTTGGCTTTCGATACGGTTTAACAAAGAGTTCTCCTTTGTTGGTATCAACCTTTATTGTTACGTCTAGGAAATTCACTTCCTCTCTGCTGTAGTTCTCAGTGAACTTTAAGTGTTGATTTTGTTCATTCAACCATTTGAAGAAAGAAATTACTTCACTCTCATCGCCCTTCCAAATTAAAAGCACATCATCTATGTACCTCTTCCAGACCTGGATATTATTTCTGAAAGGGTTGTTGTCACCATAGATCACTCTTTTTTCGAAAGCCTCCATGTAGAGGTTTGCGATGCTCGGGGCTAATGTAGCCCCCATAGCCGTCCCCTGTATTTGTTTATAGTAGCGTGTGAGGTGAGGTGCCACCATGTGTGGTTGATCCAGTTTCTGAGTAATCAGATCTGGAGGAAGACACTGTTTTGGTTGGAGATCTTGACCCTGTTCACCATCCTGAGCTGCAGTCTTTACTGGCAGATGGTGGACACAACTGGGCAGACTTCAGCAGAGGACAAAGGGAGTGTCCTACTCTTGAAGGTCTTCGACAAACAGGCTGCTTCTCAACTTGATGGGCAAGAAGTTGGAAAGCATGGGTTAAGCTGGGAAGATGGCCTCTTCTACAGTGAACCAACTGAGGCTATCCCTGGGGACCGCAAAAGAATTGTAGTGCCCCTTGCCAAGAGACTCCAGTTTCTACAGTTGGCCCATGAGATACCTTTGGCTGGTCATTTGAGTTCAAAAAGACCAAGGAAAGGCTCTCCTAATACTTATACTGGCCTAAAATGGGTTCAGAAGTTGACAAATTCTGTAGGAGCTGTCACACTTGCCAAACCTCTGGCAAGAGTGGAGCCAAGAATGTGGCACCCCTGGTGCCTCTCCCAGTGAAGGGAGTTCCTTTTGAGAGGGTGGGCATCAACATTGTTGGTCCCATTGACCCTCCTACATCTTCAGGGAACAGGTTTGTCCTGGTTGTAGTAGACCATGCTACAAGATACCCAGAAGCAATACCTATGAGGACTGTTACAGTGTTATAACCAGGTTCGTGACAATGAAACACAACAGATACATAAGGATATGTCTAAGGTTCACTTAAAGGATACAGACTGGTAGTTGCAAAGGATACACTTAATGTCTTCTCCCATCTACTGTTGTCAGAGGTAGAACGTAGTGTGTCAAGAGAAACCTTCTAACTAATGTCACTCTCCGACTAGTAAAAACCACAGTCAAAGAGAGCTATTAGTGGGAAGGGCAGGAGTGGACCAAGATTCACCAGGCTGTCGATAGAGAGTGGACTAATTAGAAGGCTATTGATACAAAAGGAGAGTAAGAACCTATGTTATATACACTAACCTGGATGTACAGCCACAGGTAAGTCCCAACGATGTCCGATGAATCCAAGGAAAACAACGACAAGGAGAGGGTAGTGAGGAATCTAACCCGGGCGGAACGTGGGCCGCACTAGAGTCGGGTTGGTGCACACAGGTAAGCGTCCAAAGTTCTGTGAACTTTGTAGGAGGAGAAGAAAAACCTTGATCCAGGAAGACAAGCCCTTTACAGAAGTTGAAGGTCCAGTTGAGTCCTGACCAGGGATGAGTACAGAGACTGTCAAACTAAACTCTCCTGCAAGTAGGATGGGATTTAGCAGAGGTTGTATACCCACAATGGAAGTAAATGTCTACGGAGAGTGACAAAGAGTAATGAGGTTAATAGTATTGCCGAACTGGATGGATATGGAGCGGGACTCTGCAGGGTGTTGATTGCAGTCCGTGGAAATTGCTGTGTCACGTAGGAACGTGGCGGGCAGCTGGGGCCTCTGTAATCAACAGACTAGGAAATTGCTGAATCGCGTAAGAACACGGCGGGGCTCCGTCTTGGAACGAAGCAACAGGATGAAGAGCGTCGCGTAGGCACGCAACGGGGCTACGTATGAAAATAGAGTGAAAGTTTGTAGAAAGCTGCGGAAGAACGCGGAAGAAAGGGTAGCTCTGAGATGAGCTCTGAGGTTGCCTGAAACTGCATAGGAACGCGGGGGAAGGCAACCGCTCCTTGTGATGGAAAGATGAGCGTCTGCGAAGAACAGCAGAAGCAAGCTCCAGAACGCAGATACCAAAAACGATCAGAAGCGCAGCTGTAAGGCATCCGCCTCGTTAAATGATGTCGGATTACGCGGACGAACAGTGCCGCAAAGTTCGTGCATAAGCACCATCATCATCCTCAACACTGTCCGTGAGAGGCAGGCTTCCCTGAACTCTGGCAGCTCGGTGATGCATTGCGGACTTGGCTCGCCTTCCGAAATGTAGGCCAAGCACCCGGAATTTTCACGGCAGCAGCAGTTCTCCTCCTCAGTTGGCATTAGCTCGCACCGATTGCACGTGCACCAGGTGGAGACGCCGTCCATGCGACATGGTCCAGGCTCTTCATCCGTTGACTGGTCCTCCCAACTGCCGTCCGAATCCCCATCGTTTTCGCGTGCTTGCCTTTCCAGTAGTTCTTCCTCGGTGTACTCGGGCTCGTACATATACGGCATTATTGTAGCCATTGTGTGGTAAAGAAAGTAAAATAATTTATAGCGGTGGTACTGGTATCTGTTCACACGGGCTACAATCAACGAAGGTAGCTGACCAGAGCACAGAAACGAGTCACAGAATACTCAAAGTAACACACAGAGAGTAATGGAATCGAAAATCTGCTGCTGTGTGTTGTGGAACGGTGTGTTTATACTTATTGAGGAAAGAGGCGTCCTGCCATTTCCATGGCGACACTTCATTAGCTGAGGCGCAGCGATTGTTGACACGAAACGTGCTTTGGCGTTGGGAAATGGGCGGTACGCGTCTGCTGATGTCAGGCTCAGGGGCGGGGGATTTGATTTAGTGCCGCAAAAGCAGGTGAGCCAGGGCGATGGGGGGAAATGATAGGATTATCAGAAAATGGCGGCTGATTTCGAGTGCGTTAATGGACGAAAAGTCGGGTAAGGTCCATAGGAAAGTTTTCTACGATCTACCGAGTTATGCTTGAAAACACATGGCAGAACCGTAGGGACAATAAAAAAAAAGTCCCGGAACTATCCTTTAAGAATTGTGAAATTGTATCTCAACCACTGTGATCATTTTATTTCACTTTCGACTTCTATGTTTCTGGCGCCATGCAGAAAGTCCCTGTGGAGATAAACGAAAATGGGAGCGCAGCAGCTGCATCTAGAGGTTCATGTTTGTATTCTATTTCATGGAAAAATAAATGTGGTTTTGTTATAGTTAGACGATAAGATTCAATTGCTCTTCGCCAGAAAACAAAGCAACCTTATTTTCATTGCGTAATCGCCGCTGCCATCTTGTGGCCGATTGTTTCAAGTCTGATTGGACTAGAGGAAGAGACAAGCTTTCCAAGGGGAGTTCTGTCGCAATGCAGCTGTGCGTGAACTGGGACTTTGAACTCACGCAGTGCTAGCAGCACCATGATTTCGGATCACTGTAATTCCCTGGTGCATACGGCGAAGCACCCCCTTGAAACACAAGAATAGTGCACTTCCAAGTAAAATCTACCCTGCAAAACAACCAATGTTGGTAGACCTACGTGGCACTGTGAAGGAAGCTAATGGCGCTCAACTGCTCCTCACATTGTTCACCAGAAGTCACTAATGGATCACTTGTCATCGTGAAACAAAATGGGCCTCATTACGAGTTGTGCGGTGTTCCAGTGGTAAATCTGCTGGAATACTGCCCTTCTGAATTACCGTTACCGCCACTTGGTCTGGTAGAATTACCGCCGGATTACAAGTCGCGGTGGCAATGTAAATCCCCATTTTTTAAGAGTCCAAGTAAATCCTCCACTCCAGGGCTATACTCCTAGTATGGTGCAGTGGGAAGATTAGCAGTAATTCTGGTAAACTAGACCCACAGTAGAAAGCTGGCCATGGATCATATTAGAGAAACTTTGCACTGACCTAAGTGCAATTTGGCACAGAATTAGAATTACAGCAAAAATTGCCTCTGTGCACAAAAATTTTCTTTCAATGCGTTTTTGCACTAGGACAAAGTTTGCACTATTTTTAATACCGTTTTGAATTAGAACTAGGGCACACAATCGGTAGCTGTGCTGCATGCTGCATTTCTGTGACAAAAATTCCTCAAAATACCGTTACTAGTAGAAATGGCATCAAAGAAAGCACCATCCCACCACACTTATAATCCTGATGACATCACTGAAGACAAAGGCCTATTCCAGTTACCAACCATGAATTCTATGCCAATGTATAGTTCTCCACTACCAGGGCAACCTTATTCTTACCTGCCAAGTTTCTCAGTTCCATGCGTGACAACGCGAGCCAGTCCTGGTTTTGGATTCCAATTGCATACTGGAACTTGTAGTTTCATTTTTCCCATTGTAAGTATGGGCCTACCCACCATGCACTTCGAGAAAAAAAAATTACAGGATTGGCTAGAAAGGACCCACATGGAACTGGAAAACTTGACAGCTATGCATATTGCTGTGGTTGTGCAAGTGCATTCCATCTTGAACGTTGTTAGAAACAAGGAAAGGGCAGGGTCACTCGCTTTTATAAATCCTTATTGGGACCAATATTATATCCATGTACCACTGTCATGGAGAGTGATATCCTGAATGTTAAACTTGAACTTGACAATGGGCCTTATTACGACCCTGGCGGTAGCCGTGCTGGTAAAAACGGCACGGCTGCCACCAGGGTCATTCTTTTTCCGGCACCTGGCAATGGGGAATTACCGGGGCATTACAGCCCCAGCGGTCCCGGTAATTCCCCATTGCCAGGCGCCAGGAAAAATTACTCCCCATTCCCATTCGAGCCCCATAGGACTCAATGGGAATGGGGAAGACGGTAGCACCGGCACCATTCATAATGTGGCCGGTGCTACCGTCAAGGTCTGCGAGCGGGTGCCGTTCCGCCCGCCAGGTCGGACTAGGCGGGCTGAAAGGCACCTGCACGCAGAACTCGGAGTATGCCGGGCCGGTAAGAACAGTGCCGGTAGCTTACCGGCACTGTTGTTACTGGACCGGCATACTCATAATGAGGCCAAATACATCTAATATTTATCATGCCTCTAATAGCAGTGAGTATTTGACCAATGAACTCCTGATGCTAGATTACAGAAAATGTCCACTGGGAAAGTGCAATTTCACAATGTATTAGTGCTATAGCAAAGTTTGCCCCAGTGCAAAAAAATTGGGGCCACATCAGAAAACCTTTGCACTATTACAAGTGCAAATTTGCATGGTATTTGCTCTAGGGCAACAACTTCCTTAGTGCAAAAAACATTTCCAATGCATTTTTGCAGCAGAGCAATATTTGTCCTAGTGGTAATACCATTCCCTATTAGCACTAGGGCAAACCTTGCCCTGATGCAAGGATGCATTGAAAGAAGAGGTTTTTGCCCAAGGGCAAACTTCACCCTAGCGGTAATACCATGCAAAATTGCACTTGCAATAGTGCAAAGGTTTTCTAATGTGTGCCAAATGTTTTTTGTATTACCGCACACGTTCCCCTAGTGCTAATACTGTGCAAAATTGCACTTTCACTTGTGCAAAGTTTCTGTAATCTGGCCCCTGGAGTTTTTTCTGCTAGCTGGGCGCCTAGCCCTAGCTTATAAAATGCTCCTCATCAGTGATCTTAACGTTGGGATTTACTGATGCTACAGGCTTCCAGGCACTAGAATTCTGGGGGACTGAGCGCGAAATGCATTGACTACAGAGTTAATCTTTATGAACACTGCCTCTTATGACACATTAAAAAGAACAGTGCTAATTAATAGTGATTTGGAATTCAAGATTTAAGCATCAAGTGGATTGTTATGAATTGAATGACATATTCTTTCAACTGATAATAGAGATCTTTTTTTTTTTTTTTTAATTTATTTATTTATTTGTTTTGGTAGCAAAAACTAATTTACACCTTGACAAATAATACATGGCACATATAAATCATGTAAAAATATCATAAAACAGCATAATTAATCAATACTTGCACAGCCAAAAGATAATAAAGATAATAAAAACATTAAACATTAAAACATTTCTTAATACATCAAGAAGAATCCCAAGAATCACAAAAGTCACAGGTGGAGATCTACAATGCCAAATATCAAACCTAACCTGACCTACCTAACATGACAGTGATAAAGTCGCATCGAAGCCCTCCACCAACTTAAATATTCCCACAAACAGTTGGCAAATACCATTGGTCATAAAGAAAACTAAATCTCAGACATCCAAAATTTACCCACTCCAGAAGGTCCGATTGAGTGACAACAATTGCTCCTCTATTATTGCAACAAGTCTCACAGTTGCTAGTATGATGGAATTAGAGTTTCCCTGCATACATCTCAGCCATACAAGATGACATTCAAACAGAGAGAGCGAAGTGAGATATGCAACCAGGCAACGTTGTCTGTGCCTGAGAAAGAAGTTACAGTACATGAAGAGATGTTCCAGGGTTTCAGGCTCAGATGTATTTAGGCAAAATCTGCATCCCTCCCATTTTGCCAAGGCCCTATAACCATCCCAATTCCTAATACGAGCCCCCGTCTGAATAAGGTCCATGCGGAAACGCATATAGTACCTTCTTGCCACTTTGTCTAGAAAACGCAAGATATATGGCAGCCGAGGAGCAACTGCATGTCTAAAGGTGGCATATATGGTGAAGGAAGAGTAGCTTCCAATCCGATCACAATTGCGAGCCCAGGCATTTTCGAAAAAACGCCTTTTAACTTTGGCAGGGGTATTTATTAAGTCATCCTGCGTCATATTCAAGGAAGTTAAAGTCGCTTGTATCATGTCTTTCACAATGGTGATTGAAGTTGGACACGTTCCGGCTAACATTTCCTGAAAGTCCTCGTAAAGTGAGTTTGGGGGAGGAGAAATCATTTTAGAGAATGCAGATACCGTCCTCCAAATAAATTTGTCTTCTAGTGGATATAGACCCAATTCATGTGTAATTATGGCGCTGGGTAGGTAACCCGGAAGCCCCAAAATCTTCTTCCAGAGTTTACCCTGTAGGATATTCAGGAGGGGCCCCAAGTTCAGAAGGCAAATATCTACTGCATAAAGCAGGATGGGCTCTATTTTCATGGTGTAGTATTGTATAAGAGGCAAGAGGGAGTAACGACAATGTTTGGTAAAAATGATTCTCATTTGGGCCAGAAGTGGGTTAAACTTTGCAATCAACACTGAACGCCACTTGTGAGCGGACGTCCCATTCGATAAGTGGTAGCCCAAATAGTTGATCTCCTCTTTTCTCAAAATAGGCTGACCATTTATTGTAAAGTTGAATCTCGGAAGTTTTTTTTTAGATGTAAAAAACAATATATGTGATTTAAGTGAATTGATGGTCATATTGTTCAGCTTGCAATATTCGCCAAACAGTTTTAGTTTGTTTTGGAGTCCAAACGGCACTCTATCGAATATTATGATGTCATCGGCAAATGCTAGCCAATGGAGCCGCATAGAACCCAATATAGCCGGAAAAGAGTTAGAACCCTGCCAGATCTCGTCAATATCGGCAAGGTAAAGATTGAACAGGACCGCTGCCAAGTTGCAGCCTTGTTTAACACCAATGTACGTGGGTATGTTGTCAGTCAGTAGCCCTTCCGCATTAATGCGGACCCGGTAAGATGTGTTCTGGTGTAGTGCTGCAATTAATGCAACTACTCGAGGTGGTATACCATATGCCAGCATCTTTTGCCAAAGCCGAGTACGAAGTACATTATCAAATGCAGCTGAAAGGTCCAGGGCTGCCATATAAATGGTGCCATTGGACTTGGTATGTGCATTCCAAAGGAGATGGGCTAGGATCGAGGCATTTAGTTGAGTGCCGATTGCTCTACGGAAACCAACCTGTGCTTTGGAGAGAATTTTTAACTCATGTATGTAGCCTTCCAATTCTGATAAAATTAGACGTGCAAAAATTTTCGCAGCAGTGTCTATAAGGGCAATCGGCCTGAAGTTTAAAGGGTTATTTAATGCACCCTTTTTATGTATTGGAATAATTATGGCAGTCAGCCATGATTCCGGAATATTGCCAGTTTTGTAGATCAGCTGGTAACAAGGAAGAAGGTAACTAGCCCAGAAGTGAGGATCGTCTTTTAGAACGCAAGGGGGGAGCCCATCTGGGCCGGCTGCTTTGGAAAACTTCAATTGGGAGATTGCCCATATGATGTCTTTTAAGTCCCAGGGACAAGCTCGCGGCATGGGCAAGTGCATATTCCTACTCTCCATTGTGACATGGATAGTGGGCAAGGCATATTTTTGAGAAAAATACTTCTCCCATTCGGGTCCCGAGATGGTCGCCACAGATCGGGTATCCACCTTACCTGAGGGGTTTCTTAAAATGGCCCATGTCTCTCGAGTTTTTTTTTTACAGAGTAGGCTAATCATACGTTGATTCGCGACAGTATAGGCAGCCTGGCGCAAACCCTTTATTTGGTGCTTAAAGCACCCAATGATGTAGTTTTTTTCACGATGATAGATAACAGGGCTAAGGGCCTTTTTTCTTATGATAGCAATTCTAAAAAAGCAAAAAAATCGGGAACTGGCTATCTGATTCAAATTTGGATGGGCATCCAAGGGGGTACCTTTACCCAAAGCGTCCTTCACTAAAGATAGTAGGTGTGACTGAATCATATTGATGTTTCTTTCGTTGATTTTTTCAATATTCCCCAGCGACATAAGGTCGTCATGGGTTAATATGAGATCTCTATTCACCAAGAACACCAATGTCCTACATACGGCAGGATTCCAGTTGACAGAGATGGTGGTTCTGTCCGGAGCCGCTAAAGAGACAGGAGGAGAAGGCATATAGACGTCACACCCCATATGGAGAACTGAGCACAGCATGTGATGGTCGCTCAGGCCCAGGTCTAAGATTAAAATTGGTTCAAGCAGCCCAGAGCACACTTTAGATGCAAGGACATAATCAATGAGGGATGAAGCATTGCCCCGTGACCATGAGATGTGTAGAGAACGAGGTGAAAAATGAATTGGGTAGATACCCCATTTTTCAAAGAAACTTAGCAATTGGTACCCTCTGTGAACGGCTTGTTGGGCGTAAAAGGAAGTAGAAAATCCTAATGTGTTAGAAAACTGGAGGTATGAATTTAAGTCACCTCCAATCACAATTTCGTGGTTGGGACAGGAGACTGAAGCATGACCCAACACCCTGTTAAGATCATCGACAAGAGAAGGAAGAGAAGCGGACTTGGGATTCCAATACAACATTAGAAGCAGGGGCACAACCTTGGCGGATTCAAACGACAGCTCCACCAAGATGCATAATTTCGAGGTATCCAGAATGGAACCCACTGCTTTTAGGCCATTTTTAATAAGAACAGCTATACCTCCGGAAGGACGGCCTGCAAGTGTGCGGCTGGCTGGGACAGAAAAACTGGAGTACCCATCGAGAGTGATCTCGGATAGGCTCATCGTTTCTTGCAGAAATAGAATGTCGGGTTTCTGATCAGGAGCAACCCGCTTATACCATCCAACCAGATTGCCCAAGCCACAACAATTCCAGGATGCAATAGTCAGGCTGGCCAGTTATGAGCCTGGGGTGGGCCCTTTGATGGCTGCAGCTGTTTTTATCAAGGGTTCCAACCAAGCTAGCCCATTCAGTGCTTGGGTTAGCGATGCTAATTGGAGTGCTAGTTGGGTAGCCTGAGAATCAGATGAGTCTATACCCAACCCCACTGAACTTACTGGCAAAGTGGGAGGTACCCAGTCAAGAAAGGTCCATGCACTGTCCATATCCGGAAATAGGCATGGGGTAAGCCCAATAGAGTAAAAGTCCTCAGCAAAGTCCAACAGCATTTTGGTTATAATCTGCGATTGGACTCTGCAGAGGGCTCTATGATTGTTGTGGGTTGCCAATTTGACCCACTCTAGGTCCTTAGATGAAAGGTTCCTAAGAGCTGGAATTTGAAAGAATGAGTTCATCAAAAATGACCTGTTTATACGAGCAGGGCCATTTGTCTCTGGATTACTCGCCCAACCAAGGATTAGTTTCATGTCCTTGGGTGTGTGCGAGAAGGACAAGACGTCAGAAATAGGTTTGCCTACCGCTGGAAGCGTGAGCTGCGTAACCTCCACATTCGGAGGCCGGCCCAGCGACGCCGAAACCCCGGATACTTCTAAGGGAAGAGGAGGACAACCACAATCTTCAATTACCGCACCAAAGGGAGCTAAGGGAATGGGGACTACATCCTTACCAGCCGAAGACCTTAATGACTGTGGGGGAGCACTGGTTGGACTCATAGCAGGAGTCACTATAGCCTCAGCTAGCATCGTCGTGCTCGCCTTTCTATGTTGGATATGGGGAAAGAAGGAGTGTATCTGTGGTTGGAGCGTGACCGTGGAAGTTCCTTGGGGGCCACACGGGGCGATCTGTATATTCCCATTTTTCAAATCTGCAACCTGTAGATGTTTCTTACTTTCCTCATCAAGGTCACAGAGGGTTAGGCCAAGATCATCGTGGCTGGTCCCCGTACCCAAGTTTGCTTTAGATTCGAATATCGGTTGGGCACAGGCCGGAGGTGGTATGTTAGACTTTGCTTTCTTTTGACCAGCCTTGGTAAGGTTTAGACGTTTTTGGGCTCTTAGGGAGGACTTTCTTGCTTTACGTGAGATAAAATGTCTTCCTTCATGCACCACAGGTCCTTCCTCCAAGTCCGAGCATAAGTCGACTGCCGTCGATACAGGACTGGGCGGGGCCTCGATAATGTCAGTCAGGGCGGAGGGACTATCCAAAGGAACAGCAATACTTTGAGTAACATTGGATCCCTCTCTTGAGGAGTCTGTTAGGTCCAAATGCTGTTGGGTTACAGGTACCTTATAAAGAAGCTGTTCCACCTGTAATAGACGTTCGTGCTGGAGTTTAAGAACCTCCACCAAGTCTATAGCCTCCAGGTTTGCATGCGTCGTCATCGACGGGTTAAGCCCTTTCACTACCTGAGAATAGGAAGTCTGTGGGAAAACTATAGAACACATTCCTGGCTCAGTCTGCGAGCCTTGCGTGTGAGTCAAAGTAGAAATAGGGAGCTGAGGTGCTCTATATGGGACATTCTCCAACAATTTTTCAAAGTGGGCCAGATAGAAGGATCTGGAGTGTTCTTCGGCTAAGATAAAGCCTTCCAATCTGGCCATCTTATCTTTCATAAGAGATAATGAAAAGATTGCATCTCCCTTAAGGAGCAATGTGTCAGCTCATGCCCCTTATCCAGGAGATTGAGAATGCGTGAAATTACGGGAAAATTGAAGGGTTCATTGAGCTGAGAATGTGAGCAGTATTCCTCTGGGGTAGAGGCCGATCTAACTTCACCCTTTGGAGCTGCAAGGTCTGCCTCTGCATTCACCAGGGAAAAGGGGGCAACACCTCCTACAAGAGAAGGCCCTACCGACATCTCGTCGCCAAACTGCATGTTGTCAAAGAGAGCAGCGGATCGCCCTTCCAAGACCCTATGATGGAAGGTCGACGGAACCGTCGCGAGGCCGCCATCTTTTTCGCTGTTTGTTTCTGGGGGGATGTGAAAGTGCACTTGTTCACGAAATGGGAAGGCAGACGATGCAGGAGACGAAGGGCCTAAAGAGAGCCGCACTCTTTTACTTAATTCGCTGACAATGGTAGGTGCCAGAATAGACGTGTCAGTGAGACAAGGAAGGCCTCGAAGGCCTTGTATAGAAGAACAATCTGAATCAGGACCATGGGTAGTCCCATTGCCCTCATCACCAACATAGTCGTTGGCGTCTTGGACTGAAAAAGTTGACACAGCCAAGGCTGGCAGCGGACCATTCGAAGACGGAAACATGGCCAATGTTGGTACAGCCGATGTGGCAGTCTCATTATATCCCACCTGACCCAGCCCCACCCCTCTCTCTATCAAAAGACTAGACATGGGTAAAGAAGGAGCAGGGGCTACCGAAGACAAAGGAAGAGAGGTGGGTAGAGTGTTAGTGATGGACACAGGGGCGGGGTCTTGCGGAGGAGAGCCGGTTTTACAACTACTTCTTAAGGTCAGGCTCATACTCAGGAGCTGTACACACCCCAAACCCAAACCAAAAAGCCCACCCCTTTTTGTCCAAGGCGAAGGTTGATATCAGGCAACAAGCAACTTCAAGAAATGTCCACTATAAATTCTCTAGGAGAGTTGCCAGACGGTAAGTATGGCCTCTAAACACATAGAACTAACATGTTAGAATACTGTCAAATGAGTTGCACTTTTGTTTGAATCATGGGCACCATGAGGGGGGCGCCCCTCACAGAGAACCTCCCCAAGGAGTGAGTCCCCCCAATACTTCAGCTGTTGGGCCACAGTACTCAAGTTTGCAACAGAAATAACAAATAAGTTGGACTTAGCTGTGAAAATAGAATGTCAAAGCACTCGTGCCACTAGATCATACGGGACACTACAGGAAGCCTGAGAGCTGCCTCCGCGCTCCCCGCGAACCGCGAATAGCCAACAGTACTTAGATTGTACTTGGCGGGTGCGCGAGGAGGCTGTATTTTAACGAGGCTTCCTGGGCGTCACCCAACACAAAGGGGCGGGGCCTCCTCTGGGAGGAAAACCTAAGGATAAAGAACACAGAGGGAGAGCGTTAGCCACACCTCCAAGGCAACGCACAGAAAAGAACACAGTTGGGTCAATAGGGCAACAGGAGATAATGTGACGAGGCAAGGCCCCCTCCCAGGGAACAAATCAGGTGAAAGTAGGCAATTCAATGGGCAGGGACAAATCAAGTCATATGAGACAGTCACCTCCTTTCCACAAACGAGGGCCAGGCAAACTGTGTGTTACACAGTGGGACGTCCTCCAGGCGTGCAGAAGCTCCAAGCCGTACACACGGCGTCCAGGGGCGAAGGCGCGGTGCAGCGCAGGACACAGGCGGCACTGCGAGACAAATCCAAGGAACAGGGCAGTCCGAGTCCACAGCCAACAGTACTTAGATTGTACTTGGCAGGTGCGCCTGATAATAGAGATCAGCGAGAGCACATGGTTGTTGCAAGGGCAACCCTGGAACCTTTATCTGTATTTGACACCCTTGTGCCAAGGGCTTTTTTACCATTCTGTTCCGAGGAATGAGATGAACAAGTGAGTTAAATATCCGTACTAGTAGATAAGGAATAGACTACAATACCTGAGTGGTGCCCACCTTCAATTACTTTGTACAATCCATGCCAATGTAACTCACAATACGGGGACACACTTTAGACAGGGCTTTACCATTAAATATCACACCCATGGAAACTCAGTGTGTTCCCTTAGACTTGATCGTAAAGCCATCACGTTGCAATTAGGCTAGACATGTGCCCAGATGATAACATATCCTTCCATTAATAAAATTATGTATAGAGATAGATGAAACCGTAATAAGGGCACATTCTCGATCTTCCCAGACAAATTGTCACACACATATTTCACTAGAATGGACTCTTCTGCTTTGACTAGTGTGTACAGCGGTTTAGCCACTACTCACCCCTGCACTCCTGCAGAGCAGTGATCATTTCATTACATCAGTTGATTGGGAACATTTCACTCCCTTATCTGTAATTAAGGGGAATAATGGCATCACAGGTTTTGTCAAGGAAAAAACACTGAGCCCAGATGTTTTCTGATTGAGGATTTTATGTGTGAAATCTTGATCTGGGGCCGATTTTACTTAGTTTCCTTTAGGGTGTAACTGATCCAAAACATTGTGAATGATTGAAAATTGCCCATAATGTATGCCTTTTTTTTATTTAAAGAGTTGGATGTGACCCAAAATCTTACAGAAAAATTGCATTATTCAATGTAGTATCAAACATATTTGGGAGGATTATGTATGCTAGACTTAACACCTGGTCAGAAGTGAATAATATTTATGAAGCACAAAAGGGCTTTAGAAACGGATGGGCTGTAAAGACCAACGGTACCCTGTCGGTAAATTCGCCGGATACTGCCCAATGGAATTACCGTTAACGCCACTTGGTCTGGCGGAATTACGCTGGATTACAAGTGGTGGTGGCAGAATTAATCCCCATTTTTTGAAAGTCCTTTGGACTCTATGGGGCATTTTCTGGCAGAATTACTGCCACAGTAATTCTGCCGATTTTGACGATTTTCAGTGGAAAGATTTACCTCCATCATGATGCTGGAGGTAAATCCCCCACTGCAGGGCCATACTCATAGTATGGCAGTGCAGGAAAAGTGGCAGTAATTCTCTGACGGGCAATTTTTTCCCACACCACCATTCTTGTAATGAGCCCCCAAGTTTTGAAGCTTGTGTTTCTAAATGATATTCATGTAAAAGAGCTGAAGGGTTACATGTACCGCGACTTTATGGATTTGAGAAGGGCTTTTGATCATGTAAATCATAGCAAATTCTGTAGATCTTGAAATACCCAGAAATGTGAGGGCTGTTCTAATTAATATGCAAATTGATTTAAAATTGCAAGTCCTTCATGGCCCAAATGGTGAATTGACTGAACCCTTTCACTCTGAATATGGCGTTTGTCAATAGTGCGTATTCTCTACATAGATTAACTTGCTAGTTAAGAAACTGATAGGGTTCACCAAAGATAGAACTCATATTCGTAGCATGTCAATACCAGACCTTCAATATGCAAATAATGTCATCTCATTTGGACTTCCTCCGGCCATATGATAGAAATTGGTTAATGAGTATAATGAATTTAAGGAAGGGCATGATTTAATGGTGAACTGTGCCAAATCTTTTGTTATGCAGATGGGCATGCTGAACCAAACCCTAATTTAAAATAAGGATTGGAAACAAACCTCTGGACTGAGTTGATAAATTCAATTTTTGGGAGTCGTCAACAATACAGTCTCCTGGATGCGCCACATCAGGTTTTAGGCTTTAAAGTTCCTTCAATATCTATTTTGCAGCGCACATTAAGTTGTGTCATTCAAGTAACATATGCTTGGAATGCGAGTTATGGCTGTAGTGCCTGGGGCATGAGGTACAGATATGCCTCAGGCCCCACCAAGTGGCACCTCAACTCTGTTTGGATACTGTGTTGGTGGTTACACTTAAGTATGTTCATGCGCCCAGAGATCGAAAAAGAAGACAAATGACTCTATTCTTGGTAATCAATAGTTTTATGTTATTGTTAACGATTGCCCTATGTGATGACACGTGTTTCAACAGTACTTCCATCTTTTTCAAATCAGGGCTATATACATAAATCAAATAGTAGTAACAAAGAACATTGGTGAGACATACATAGGTTCGATCACGTGAAAATTGCATCATGAGACATTGTCATTTTTAGTTAAATAAGAAAAAATAAATAAAATCATATTGCAATTTAACCAGTCATTGCATAGACCAATATATAAGAGAAATAATTGTGCACAACCCAGAGAAAAATGAAGTAAAGTAGAGTGGCCATTGAGGGAGGGGTAAAGGGTGGGAGGTTTATAGGTATTCAAAAAATGCAGAAATAAAGAAAAAAAATGTTTATTACTGTTTGTTTTAATGGATCTATATGTATCATCTTCAGTTGTAGCATCCAATATGTTTAATTGAGTTCGATTTGTGCTTACCCAGTTTTAGTTGTATATTTAGTTTTCTTAGCATCTTATGTATCCAGTCATGGGTTAAATCCCAACCTGTTTTAAGGAAAAAGGTTTTTTTTATTTTTAACCGGACCTGTGATTGTCTGACCCATGTCGGTTCCAAGTATCATAATATATGGTGGTGCCTAACTCCTAAGTGCTGATTACTTGTTTGTAGTCGATCTATATGCTGAAGTTCTAAGTTTAGCGAGAGGTGATTCCAGGTGAGAGAATATAATCTGAGTAGAGGCGGGTGCCGGCATTTATGGTGACTTATGTTTTATGAGTCTCGTACGCTGAGAGCTACCCGAATTGGAGAAAAACTTAATTGGCATGTCGCAAATATGGTTTGGTTCCACCTTGTTTGAGGGTGCACGCGTTGAGTGAAAGTTTACAATTAAAGTCAAATATGCTTGCATTGTGCTGCGGAGGTTCTCAAAGGATTGTGGTTTTGCACGTGGTTATGCGGGTGTCTGCTTTTCTTAATATGCTAGTTGTGCCTGACTGGGGATTGCCTGAAAGTTCTTACCACCAGTTTCCTGATGCGTATGTTTCTGTCCTCGTTCGACTCGATCATCGAAACGGAGACCATTTTGTTGTTGGTGTGGTTGCTTGGCAACATAGTCCTACTACTCTGTTTGTTGCGGCAGCCATATTTTGGGATGAAATGCATGTTGGATTATTAACAAGGCGTTCTTACATTGAAACATGCATATTCTGATCCCGTCTTTATCGATCTGATATTTAAGGTGCCAATAAGAGTAGATATTCAGAATTACGTGATAAATTTGATAATTCAAAATCTATTAATTGCAGTAGTAGAATGGCACACGGATTACATACTAGCCACCTGGGATGTTAAATCCATGTACACGCCTATCAGACATGATATAGCAGTGGGAGCAATAGATTACATCTTTTCTAAGGAGTCTGCATCCAATTTCCAGTCTGTCAACATGCTCAAAGAAATGTTGCTACTAACTTTACAACTTAGAACTGACACAGGTTGCACCCTCACAGGTCCGGTTAAAAATAAAAGAACCTTTTTTCTTAAAACAGGTAGGGATTTAACCCACGACTGAATACATAAGCTGCTAAGAAAACTAAATATGCAACTAAAACTGGGTAAGCACAAATCGAACTCATTTAAACATATTGGATGTTGTAACTGAAGATGATACATATAGATCCATTAATACAAACAGTAATGAAAATGTTTTTTCCTTATTTCTCCATGTTTTGAATACCTATAAACCTCCCACCCTTTACCCCTCCCTCAATGGCCAGTCTACTTTACTTCATTTTTCTTTGGGTTGTGCACAATTATTTCTCTTATATATTGATCTATGCAATGACTGGTTAAATTGCAATATTATTTTATTTCTTTTTTCTTATTTAACTAAAAATGACAATGTCTCATGATGCACATTTCATGTGATCAAACCTATGTATGTCTCACCAATGTTCTTTGTTACTACTATTTGATTCATGTATATAGCCCTGATTTGAAAAAGACGGAAGTACCGTCGAAACACATGTCATCAAATAGGGCAATCGTTAACAATAACATAAAACTATTGATTACCGAGAATAAAGTAATTTGTCTTCTTTTTCGGTCTCTGGGTGCATGAACATACTTAAGTGTAACCACCAACACAGTGTCCCATATCTATAGGGTCGCTATAGCTGACCCTGTAATAAGGTGGATCCTTGTCTGTCCTTCATGATCAAAGAATGTAATGAAGAAGAAGCATTTTCTGAAGGACATCTTCCTGCATCAATTAAGTTGGCTTGGATCATCCCCATCATCAATTGTGTCTATCTGTATGTGCAGCGCTTTTAATGCAAATAATATACTGGGGGATTCTCACTACTGATCAAACACAATGAGGGAGCAAAGACCACCTAGTGTGGCCCCAAGAGGAGTGGGGTGCTACCCACAAGAATATTTGTAATTTAATTGGTTGAAATTATATAGTTGTAAAGAATATTTGTAGCTAGAACATTTTATAGAATGCCATATCATTTGCAATTAGTTCTGTAGGGTACACACAACAAATCCAATAGTTGAACAGGTCACCAACAGTACACAGGAGTAGTTTATAATATTTTCATGATGCCCACAGTACAGGCATGCACTGCAAAACACATTGAACTGGGAGGCTACAGCCCTTTAAGACGAGGTAGCAATACCCTTGAGATGAATGGGGATGCAGATGTTACTCAAACATCAATAATCGAAACGACTCAGGTAGTTGGCAAAAGGGTAACTGTTTTAATATCAATTATCTACAACAGGGAGTACAACGGATATCAACAGACACCTCAGCACATAACTTCTCAATGCATCTTAAAAAAAGCTTTCTTTTATAACAAAAACTCATCATTGATGATGTCAACCTATGTATTTACAATGTCACCCTACGTAACTTCAAAAACCTAGTGGCTATTGTGATTGGTTCTAAAGGAACCTTTAAGCATATGATCCATACTAGTCTAAGAAAGTGAAGAAAAGTGATAGGTTTCTTAACATCAGGTGGGGCAACTAAGCCCTCCCCTTAAACAGATCACTATGAACATCACTAAATACACGATGTCCCATTGGTTACACAAACTATAAGACCCTTAATCACGTGGCCCCCTACAATTGGTTGGCACTCTAACCTCAGTCCGTACTTTTCCACCTACGTTAGCAGCACACGGGTTGGTCTTCCAGGTGCTGGTGAGCTAGTCTTTAACCATAGCTTCCCACCAATTAGCATATCACGTATCATCACCTCAGTAGTCTGCTGTCAATTAAGGCTTTGAACTTGTCTTTGGGAGTGTTGTTTTGCTCAGGAGAATTCAGGGGAGTGAAGGCACACTCTGCCCTCATGCGTAGCTGTGGTTGTCATGTTCGTCCAACTTCATCCTTCCACGTGACTGAAGACCACAAAATCGAGCTCTAGTGCATTTAAAATACTATTTTCTAATAGACCTCTGACGTCAACCTTGTTTTTGTCCATGTCTTCTGAACAGGAGTTTCGTTCTTTCATACGATTTGTATCCAATGTCTGCTCACCCCAGCCTGATAAAACCTTGGCTTCTTTGGGCTCATCCAGCCTCGCCTTTCCGAGTTTCATTCCTGTTAATTCATTCAATTGTTTTTAACTGAGACACACTGGAAAAGAGGCCTTCCTTTTTTAGTCCAGCTCTGCTATAATACGTAGTGGAAACATCCATTCTTCATTTGCTCCTATATATGTATACATTGGTGCATGCCACAATCTATTCACTATGAAGCTAGCCTAAAGAATACTTCATCGGCTTGTGTTTCTTTGCACAAGTACATGTGTAAAATGACTTGATATCTTCATCAGTTCTGTAGCAAAAGTTTCTTCATCTTGATCCCAAGATGTCACTTATCTTTGATACTTTCTTGATGCCTTATAGAATATCTTCATTCTCTTGTCTCTGCATCTCTTCTATGTATGTCAGCTTGTTTCGTGTGACGGTGATGTCACCATTCTTCTCTTCCATTCAACTGTCCTGTTTCTTCTGAGATTTCATTCAAATGGCCATCATACTGTCTCGTATGCAGGTATGGTTTTCTCAATGGGAACCTTGCTTCCAGGATTCTCCTTGGTATCTGTATGTTCAATGGTTTTGCTCTTGTCTCACACTCTGGTTCCCACCATATAGGCAATATGGGCGAGGTGGTTGAGGTGGGGGTACTTGGCTCCTTCTCTACACTCCCCTCTCTGGGCGATTCATCGACCACTCACCCATCATCCTTAATATCTAGACATCCTTGTCTGAAGTAATGCTTCTTTGGTATCCATATCTTTATGACTCCTTTCAGGCATCCAGCTGTTCCAAGTCATGGGCATGCACTGTCCACTTGGGCTGAAATAGATCCACTTTCCCACAAACTTCTTATGATTCTTCGGATACAGGAACTTCATTCCCTCAGGTGCATGGATGCTGGCCTTCACAAAGTCTCTGATTTCTTCATCTGTCAATTCTCTGGCCTTCCATCCTGATTCAACTTCGATCATGATTTTCATCCCTATGGCTTTCTCTGCAATCTTCTTGCATTGTGTTATTATTATTCTGATCACGCAAAATCCAAACAACACCAACACGATCAGGGCTCCAAGGAACTTGGACATGTCTGCCATCTATTGTGGAACCCAAGAAAAGATTGATCCAAACCAACTGTCATCAGCAATGTCTTCTACTTTGTCTATCATCTGGACGTGTCGTTTTGTCAGCATCTCTATGGCCTCTGTCAAGGTGCCATTCACATCATCATGAGACAGTAGGAACGTGCAACCTGATTCTCAGATTTTTGCACAAACACCTCTGTCCATATCTGTGATCATGCCCAAGACGTATCTATTCTGAATAGTCATCAGTCGTATGGTTCTCAGCTCTTCTATGATAGCATTGAATCCCTTTGTGGTAGTGTTGATTGTCCACAGCAATTCCCATCTGGTAATCTGCAGCCATTTGGTATTTGCTCCAAACTGGAATCTCGGCATGAAGATCAGCGTGAATGCCGACAAAGTCTGGCTAAACAGTCTGTGTTCATATGGGATGGAGTCAAAAGCTTCTATTGACTTGGCTGAGAAATAGTTCTTTCTCTTCATTCGATTAATCAGCTCAACAGATCTCTTCTTCCGCAGGTGACCATTTGCTTTCGGGAAACTGTCAATATTTAAGCCACTTTTAGGAATCACCAACGCTGGAACATGGACATTCACTAGTGAGCATTGTCCTCCCCAATCCCTGGGTAGCTTCATACATGCTCTGGATCCACAAGCCCTATAGTGATCCATGATCACTGCTGTTCCAAGTTTCATTCCTGCTACATCAAAGATTCGACCACAGTTATGGTTCTCTTCAACATTTCTTGTGCCATTGTTTCTGAAGCATAGCTTTGCATTCTCCAAAGGCACTATCTGCAAGGGTCCTCCTCTATCTTCAACCCAGGTCAGTAGCTTAGCAAGTCTTGGCCACAGAGGTTTTCAGCCATTCTGCACTATGTTAATGGTTGGTCTATAACAACCAATGACCACCCAGGCACTGCAGATTACCACTCCTTCTTCCCATCCATCTGGTGATAGCACTGATCCCCAAATCTGCATCTGGCCTCTGTTCTTCCATCTACGAATTTCTTCTGCAGATTTTCCTGGACTTTCCAGTCTTCCGGTTACTTCCCAACTGATTCCAGCTCCTTTCACTACAGGCTTTTCGTATCTGATCATGTGATTCCTAGTATGAGCTCTTAGCCTTGTCTTTGTATCTTGGATCTGTCCATTCAGTTGCCCATTTGAGATAGGCATTTCAGCCCATGAACTGACCTCTTGTAAGACAGAGTGCTATGTATGAAAGACAATGGGCCTCATTACACGGTAGGCGGTAACCATGGCGCTATTAGCGCCATGGTTGCTGCCGGTATTTTACCGTGTCCGCCCTAGTGGATGGCGGAATTACCGCCCTACTCCAAGGTGAGCGGGAGCGGTAATTCCCCATTCACCAAGGCCCTTCCCCATTCCCATTTTTGCCCCCATAGGGCATAATGGGAATGGGGAAGGGGCTAATTACGGTACCGCAAATTGCGGTACCGTAATTAGCTCTGAGGTCCCTTTGCGGCACCCTACTTTAACGGCTGGTAAAACTAGCCGTTAAAGTCGGGTCCCGCAAAGGGAACTCGTAGTAAGGTGGTAAGGGTTTACCGGTACCGGTGCCCTTACCGGTACCGGTAAACCCTTACCGCCTAACGTGTAATGAGGCCCACTCTGCTGTCTGGACGTCTATTTCAATAGCTATGAATATTTTAGACTTCCCCATGCTATAAGGCAGGAGTGCACATACAAAGCATTCCTCCTTTGAGGTCCTTCTTACCACTTCTTTCTTATGCTGATACCATATGTTATTCCCCAAGTGTGCTGTACTGTCTAGGTAATCATTTAACTCATTATCACTCTTAGGTGTCATTCTTTTGGTACAGGCTTCTCTAACCATCTCATGCAATATGTCAGCATAGTTCTTCCTTACTGGTCCAATCATAGAAACATTTGTCAGTTACATGTGCTACCTGTGTGGGAGAGAGTCCCAGAAGCTTCATCCTATTGACATAATATGCAGGCATAAAGATTTCTCGTATAATCTCCATACGTATACTCCCTCTAAAAGGTAACCCAGGCTTACTCATCACAGGAGCAGGTGCCATGTGTATCTCTAGAGTAGGAACAATTACATAAGGTCTTGGCTGCCTTGTAGTTGCCACGTCTGTACCCTCCTTCTGTATAGAAAGATTCACAGGATCATTTGCTCCATTTGCATCTATGTAGTAAGCAGTGCATACTGTAAGTGGGAGCAGTATCACTATGAACAAAATGCAAGTGTAAATTACGTACAAATATGTCCATTTACAACAATAACTTCTTGCACATCGTGGGCGTCTCTCATGATCTGTCATAATTATGTTGCTATTGATGCTGCCCATTCTTCCCTTTTTAAGGAAGGAAAAACTGACTTTTAATCGGGCAACACAATGCAATGCTCTGGAAGCTGCTGAGCCTGCTCCACAAGTTTCCTTGATCAACTTCAGCTGGCTAATTATACGACAATGAACAAAAGTTCCCCATGAAGATAATTAATCGTCCTTTCACCAGACAACATGTGGATGCCTTTTCAGCAAAACGTCGAAAACTTCAGTTAGCAGTCTCTGGATCTCTTCCTCCAAAAATCTCATTCAGATCTCAGTGTTCTCTCAGAGTAAAGGTTCACCTGTGTTATTATGTCTCTTGGTATTTCATTAAGTGCTGCATTATTGCTCAGATTCCTCAGGAACGTGCGGAAATCAGTTTGTCTCCCAATAAGATGCAGGCACTCCTCAATCAAATAATAGGACACCAAGCCGACCAGTCTATGTGCATTATCATCTGATAGGGGCATTGGTGTTTTCCCCACTGTACTCAGGAAGCTGGAGAACTTGCTCTATTATAGCTGCGAGCAATCTCCTCACGATTGGACCAGATTTAGGATCTTGCAGGAACAGATGAACACTAGTAATTCTCCCCAAAAGCGCAGGGTATCGGTGCAAAATTGACAGAAAAAATGCAAGAATGATCTGTGAAATGTTGTCATTAGGCACGACCATGGGCGCCTCCGAAAAGAAATTCAGTGAGAAAGGAATCGGGGAACTGTTCCCTCTTCAATTCGTCAAAAAAATGAACTCCAAATTTGGCATGCTCTCCTTCTCGATCAAGACTTAAATGTGTCTCAGTCCAATGTCAACAAACTCCTGTGGCTCAAGAACAAATAGCTTCCCTTAACTCCTTTTTAGTGACTGAAAAGAGTGTCCCGAAATAAGCCACAGTCCAATGTACTCTTTGCCTGTTTATTCAACAGCTTCTGCATCCTTCTTCCTCGTCATAGACCTAGGCTACACATGCTGTGGTTCTTCCCCGATGCTTGCTTCCGACAGGGCAGGGGGTGAAAGGGGTTCTCCAGCATAGATTTTCACGTTTCCAAGAAATAGCCAAGTGTGTCTGCCTTGTACTTTGACTGCAGACGGTGTCACGTCTTCCGCTACAAATGGGCCATTGCAACGTGGCTCGTGCCACTTTCTTGTGAAGTTACGACTCAAGATCAAATCACTGGGGAAAAGTTAGGGAAGATATAGTTCTTTAACTCCAGTTGCTGTAACATTTCCTTCTGTGTTCTGAGTAGCCCCACACCACTTCCGCTTGAGCTGATGTGAAATGACAGAGATACTTGAGGTCATGCATGTTAAGTAATCACGTAACTCCTTTCCTAACAATTCTGCTGTTGTCTGGGCAACACTTCTACTTCTAGATGGAGGTGTGAGAGGTGTCCTCCTTCGCCTCCCTGTCACCATTTCATGGGGGGTAAGTTGGTGGTCTGAACCTGGTTGATTTTTCAACTCGTACAATGCCAGTGGGAGACAATGCAACCATCCTTTCTTCAAGTTGGGCTTCAATTTGGCTATTCTTCTTTAAGCAAGCCGGTGAGTCTCTCACAGACACCGTTCGCTTGTGGGTGATAAGCCGATGAAAACGTGTGCTTTATACTAAGCAACACGCTTATCTGTTCAAAGACTTCATTAACAAAATGAGGTCCACTATCTGATCTTAATACTTCACATATTCCCCATCTAGGAAACACTTCGTGTACTAAACATTTTGCTGCACAGGTGGAGTCTGGGTGTGTACATGGACCAGCCTCAATCCACCTCGAAAAGGGACTTAGCACTACAATCATACATCTATATTGATTGCATACTTTCAGCATGTTGACATAGTCAATATGCAAATGCTGAAAGGGCCCATTAGGTCTCAGAATAACTCCTTTAATTGTGTGCAGTGTTTGGCCAGCAGTAAACTTTTAACATACGATACAGTTTACTACATAAAATGCAACGTGTTCTACCAAATTTGGAACAAACCATTCCTCTGCAATTGTTGCGGCAAGGCTCTCTCTAGTTGTGTGTGCAGGGTAGAGTAGCTGTTCCAACGCCACCCTTAATAAGGCTACAGGCATCACCGTTTTACCAGTGCTGTCTTGTCGCCACAATGCTTCAGAAGGGTTCAAAGAACATCCCCTCCATGTCCACAAATCTTTCTCATCCTGAGGTGCTTCAAGTTGAGTCCTAGACAGATCATTATAACAATCAGGCACACTCATCATCACCAGCATCCTTTCATCCAGCGTCCGATGGGCCTTTAGATGTTCTTGCTTCTGATTTCCGTAGCTCTGCAGCTGTTATAAAACCCTCCACAAATAACAGTTTGAACCATGACCATCACAGTCGCTTGATCTTTCAAAGCGTCGCTTAAGGCCTCGTATAGATT
Organism: Ambystoma mexicanum; assembly: GCF_040938575.1. Taxonomy (NCBI): domain Eukaryota; kingdom Metazoa; phylum Chordata; class Amphibia; order Caudata; family Ambystomatidae; genus Ambystoma; species Ambystoma mexicanum. The sequence continues at coordinate 844,079,064 of NC_090932.1, read as the reverse complement.
AGTAATCAAGCCAATTCAATAGTTATTGATGACATGATAGTTAAAAGGTTTGGCTTCCCTGAATGACCTGAGGGACAGGCCAAAGAGGATCTATATCTTTCAATGACTCTGCAGCTGGTTGAGGGCTCAGTGCAAGAATTCAAGCTGGAAGAGGAGTTCAAGGAATCCTGCGAAGATTGAGCTAGGAAGGTTTTATTATTTTATTTAGCTCTGTTTTTGTCCCTAGTCTGAACAGATGAACCCAATAACTCAGTGGTTCTCTTGTCAGGCACTTTAGTTCTGCTTTCCGTGCTTCTTCCTTTCCCCAACCTTTCCACTGCCAAGCGAAGGTCGGGGACCAGACTTTTTGATACCTTCGATCCATGGCCATTGCTCAATCGACCCGTAGCGGACACAGTAAAAAGTGTCCTACTTATAATAGTCTCAGTCCCATTCACCCCCTTCAAACTGACAGGCGAGGGGCCCAAGGCTGCAGATGCAATCAAATCCATGCTTTGATCCTGTTGTGAGGCACTCTGTGTTAAATAGATCTTGGGTTGGTTTCGCAAAGACAGCACCACCCCCATGGAGTTGCTACTTCGAGACGCGGCCCTGCAAGCCTGAACACCCCATGAGGTGAGGCTGTCCCCTGCCAATTGACACAACAAAGAGGTGTGAGGTAAATTATGTATTGTCCTGTTTAGTGAGCCACAACTCTCAAAGGTAGGTCATTAACCTTGAGCACAATACACAAGGGCTCATAAACAGTGCTTCAAGTTCAGGGCGGAGGATTAACAAACCTTCAAAAACTCAATAAGACACAATACCTCAAGAGACAGATTGCTAATAGACTGTAGGAAAATTCAACCTGCATTCAGTCTGAACAATTATTCAAAATACTCAATTTTATTAGTACATAGATAAAAGTAAAAACAAATACAGTTGTGAAAGACAAATGCAATCAATCATTTGTCAAACAAAGCATACTCATATATAATGATGAAAAGACAGGGTACATAAAAATTTAATAAACAAGGAAGTCAACAATTTCTTCCTCTTTACACAAGGTTCAAAATGGATGACTACTGTAACCTTGTTGTTGAAAAACAGATTTCAATTTACCATTCACTTCTACACCTTGCAATTAATCCACACTCAGACAAATGCAAATCAACTCATCCCAACATGTTTCATTCCTCACGCCCTACACATACCGTAAAATCAAGGGAAATTCATCAGGGGAACCTTTTGTCTGAAGAACATATACAATACACAACATATATCTCGCCACAACAACTCGTGGCTTTGCTAAAAGCTTGACTAACAGAATCTGCAGCTTCTGAATATGCTGCAAAGTACGTCCCAACTAAACTGCAGAGCCAATGTTTCACTGCCTTGACAGAGAAGGTAATGATTGTTCCTACCTGAAAAACGAAAGATAGAACATCGCTATAACTACACCGTCTGTACAAAACATAAATTCAACATCACAATCGGTCAATAAATAGTGAACAATGGTGGTTTTGCATTTTTAAACCACAACTCGAGTCTTGAATCCCCAATACTGGCTAGCTAGAGACAAACAACAGCCTCCACTGTTGCACCTACTGGATCTAGGTTGTCATTTAAGCACAGAAAGATAAGATGGAATTTAAATGTTTCTGTGTATACTGTGTATACACACTTCACTTTTCAAAATGTCTCTTTGAGTCCAGCTCTTTCTACCATACTGGTCTCAACTAGCCAGACCTAATGCAATGTTGACAATAAGGATTCTGCTCTAGAACCGAGGGCCGAGCAAGCGTAGCGTAACTAAGGACACTCACCCAAAAAGAGACACGTCCAGCGGTAGACAACAAACTGTTAATTGTCGCTTTCACAGAATGAAGGCAGCCTGACACACTGCTCAGTCGTAGTGGAATTTTTCTTTGCTGTCAGGAAATCATGCAAACACCTAGCCCAAATTGACTACATCAATTACAAAGAAGGAAGAAAAGAAAATTGTTTTTAGGCTTGAAATATTAACGGGCAACTCTCAAAGGTAAGCTTCCAGGCTCGATTATCGATTCTATAATCTCCTAAAACGTCCACCAGCTGGAGTAAATGCACAGAACAATGACTGTATTCTTAACGGCAACCATTCGTGCTCTGTAACCTCAAGCTGTCGGCCGATCAACCGCCATCAAAAAAGCAAACAGACAGGGTCAAAAACACAATTAAGTTCATTCAATTGGTCTGAACAAATGTGCACAACTAGATTGCGTGTAACTCCTAAATGGTTTTCGACTGCTGATGACCAATTGGTCGAAATCAAGCCTGAATGTGTTCGGACAGCCGTAAACCAGTGTCAAACCTTGGTTTAGTGCACCCGACAAAAACACATAATGATTCTTAAATCCTGCATGGTCGCTATGGGTACTATATCACCTTTGGCTAGTTGTGAACCATACACTGGGCCTCATTACGACTCAGGCGGTAAGGGTTTTACGGCGGCGTAAACAGCGCCGACCCTTACCGCCTGAGTACGAGGTCCCTTAGCGCCATGGCGGATTTAACACCTGCTTTTAGCAGGTGTTAAAATCCATGGCGCTAAGGGACCATGGAGTTAATTACGCCACCGTAATTTACGGTGGCGTAATTAACGCCTTCCCCACTCCCATTATGCCCTATGGGGCAAAAATGGGAATGGGGAAGGGTAAATGGGGATTGGGGACTTACCGCCCCGCCAAGGTCGGAATGGGGCGGTAAGTCCGCCAACCACCATGGCGTAAACGTAGTTTACGACATGGTGGTAAAGTCACGGCCCAGGCGGTAACTTACCGCCTGGGTCGTAATGAGGCCCACAGTCAGGAAAGCAAACCGGTAAGGTAAGATTCAGTAATTCAACAGAATCTAAACAAGTAAAGAGAAAAATCACCTCATAGATTTAACGCTGATTGGGGTGTTTGAAATCTGTAATAGACTGGTGTCTGATCCGTGATGTGCTGCACCCAAAGTCAACAGAAAAGAGATGGAGTATCTGTGTCATTCAGACGCGGCAAAAGCTTTTCGAAAAAGATAAGCAGAACGGGCGTTATTTAAATGTAGCCCCAAATGGTCGCATAAACCCTCAACCTGTCATACACTAACTGCTTACCGTGACAGCATTTTCACGAGACCTGAACTTGAGGTCCTGCAGTCAAAGCTGTATGAGTCAGCAAGATAAACAACAAGCAGCCTCTTCCTTCCTGTGGTCAACAAAGTGGCTAAAATGGATGCAAACTGCGTTTAAAGCACCACGCCACGTTTACAGCAGCTCATGCCACACCCCCATGAAAGTGGGAGGTGTCCCATTGAGCTCAAGCTGTAACCCATTGCAATTAGGTGCCGCCCGCAATTGAACAGCGCCCATACGCTGTAACGCTCACCTGATATCCACAGGGACGCCACCCAGACTGGCTGGACTGCTTCCGACCTTGGACCCACTCCCTTGGACTCTTGTTCGGCTGAGGATCAGGTCTGAAAACACAGGAGTTTGGGTTTAGCTTTATTGTTTCTTCTAGCCCAGAGCCCACCTCCCTTGTGGACCCAACAACCCCCTTAGTGCTCTCCTCACCTTGCTTTTGGGTATGGTGCGCTCTCTGTCTTGCTGTTCTGTGCAGGGGCGTGTTTTGGATGGTGGCGTCGCAACCTAGTTACTTCACTGGTGAGGGCCCCTCTGAGTCCAGGCCTGTTGCGACTCCGTTTGTCAGGTAAGTCTGCTGTTTTGGCAGTTTGTCCTTATTTTACAATTGCCCCCATTAATGTCTTTTCCTTCTTTCTTAGGTGCGAAAGTAGTTCTGGTGGTGCCATGCTGCCAGGGGCTGTGCACGAGATGGTAAGCAAAAGCGAGAAGCGTGGCGCTATGTGCCTTTCTTGTGCTGACCTGTGTGTTTTCCCTTTCTTGTAAGTCGCCGCGATGTCCCGGAATGTATTGTGCCGAGAAGATGGAGAGCGGAGAGTAAAGCGTTGCACGTGCCACCTTCTTGAACTTCTGCATGTTAATCGGCCTTTTCTTTCTTCTTGCAGGTCGTTTTAAGGCCCGAGATGGATGTGAGCCAAGGGCAAGTCAAATCTAGGTAAGTGTGCGCCTTTTTGAGTTGTTTTCAAGGGTGAAGAATAAACGCTTACTAATGCTGCTTTTCCGTTCTCTTTCTTCCCTGGTTGCGGCATTCAAGATGGAGAGTTCGCTGAGATACTGGATGGTCGGGATTCAGGAGTGGAGGACAGAAGCAGGGCTCACTCGCAGGTAAGTGAATTCTAACGGTGTTCTTGTTCTTGTAGGTAATCGGGCCCTGAATGCAGATGAGGATTCCAACAGACCGTGGTGAGCGTCACGCTACAACCAGCAGAGCAACGCGAAGCGTGATCCCCAGCTTGGGTGTGGCTTATATAGCCTGCAGGTATCCCAGGTGCCCCCAGGCCTGACCACACCTAAAATGCTAGACCGCACAGCTCAGTTCTGGAACTGAGCTATGCGGGGGCATCCATGTTGGGTAAAAGCTATTGTAAATCCCAGTTCTCTGACTTCCCATATGAGCCTGGCGCCAAAGGCGCCAAGACTGACTCCAAGAGAGTCTTGGGCGACATGATGGGGTGCTTGAGGCCATGATGGAAGACCGTGGTGAAGCCCAGATGGCCTGTCTGGCAGGGCCAGGGGCAGGGGTCATGACAGCCGCACACTGCCACATACCAAAATCCCCCGCCATAGTGCCAACGTCCAACGGGGCACTCCTCACTCAGTGGTTTTCATGTGTCACAAAGTTAATTTTTCTCTCTCAATGAGGGTTCACCTCAGAGGCGGTAGTTAATACGGGCCATAGATTAACACTCAAAGTGTGTCGTAATCCTATTTTGCAAACATTGATGACACAGGTGCATCTTAACTGTGTACTACCAAGATGTTATTGGTAACTGACCTAGGCTGTTATGCAATTGACGTCTACTAAGTGGAACTGCAACACTTGACACAATGAAACCTAATATTCTAAGACCGAAAAAATGCTCCTTTTCAATGCCCCCCAGTAACAAACACAGAGGAAACATATTATTAGGAAATACTATGGTCAAAGTGTCCAGTCCAATTTATCAGTAAGCCCATTTATCATTGTTTTTGCAAGACAAATTAATCTTCGCTCCTTATTGAGCAGCCGTTGTTTGTCTCTAATAGTGTCAGGGCTGGGTTTGAGCTTCCAAATGACAGTCCATTGCATGTCGTCAAGTTTGTGTAAATACTCAACCCAATGGTCGACCAACGGAGCATTGCTCCTATGTTCTCCAATACAAATTGTGAGCTTCCTCTCTGTTTTGCCAATATATAGTTTGTTACAAGGGCACCAAATACCATAGATGACTATAGTGGAATTATAATTGGTCAAACTGTTTTGTTGCCAAAGGGTTGAAAGTCCCAAATCGATTTACTTGCTTTTGCAGGTCGTGCTGCAACTCACGCAGCTGCCACAGGGAAAGTGACCAGTCAATTTTGGCATGCCCTATTGTTCTGGGTGAGTAGTTTGCTTGACCATAATCCTGCTGATATTATTTCTGGTTATACTATCTTTTACATTAGCACTCCTCTTGAATGCTATAATAGGTCTTTCTAGCAGTTTAGCACCTTGGGACAGAATGTTCCAATTCTTAGTCACAATCTTCTTGATTGAATTGGGGAGGTGACTATATGTATTTACAAAAAACAATTTGTCATCTTTGTCTTCTTTGGGTTTTACTTGGTATTCCAGTAGAGTGTATCTATTATTGTTACTCGCCCTCCTAAGGGATGTCTCAGTAAGCTTCTTCGGGTAACCTCTCAGCTGTAAACGTTTACTCAATATGGCTGCTTCTGATTTAAAGTCCTTTCTATGAGTGCTATTACGTTTCAACCGTAAAAACTGTCCCAGAGGGAGATTATCCCTAACGTGTCGTGGGTGGAAACTAGTATAGTGTAAAAGTGAGTTCTTATCAGTTATTTTGTGATAAGGCTTTACACAGAGAGTTTGGTTCTGAAATTCTGTTGCAATAGTAATATTGAGAAAATGAAGCTCGCTAGTACTACTGATATTAGTAAATTTAAGATACCTGTCCTGTATATTCAGCCATTTGCAGAATTGATCCCTGTGCCTTCAAACATCTTTACATCAGATACTTCACCTGTTGCATCAGGAAAGTTAGCCCGTGTTGTTTTGTACTTATAATGAAAAAACACTGTAATTTATCACTGAGGGGGCTTGCCTTCTCGGCACCAGAGGGGTAGTTCATGACGCTCCTGTGGTAAGTAATGTCTTTGCGAGGGTATCTGATGCCAAAGCAATTTTGACAAGGGTGTCAGCGGCGCCCGTCCAAGCTGCTTTAGAAACTTTCGAAGTCATTTTTGATTTGTTATGGTGACCCTCCACTTCAAGGATGGTAATATATTGGACTGGATCACTACACAAAATCTTCACATTAATATTTCTACAATTGTGGAATGCATCTGGTCCGATCACCACTTTATTAATTTTGAATGCTTGACTCAATCACCAGCAACACATATGCTCAGTAAGAATAACCATCTGAAAACTTGGCACAACCAGAAAAATGTGAAACATGCTGCTTTCAAGAAGTTGGTGGTTCCGCGTCTTCCTTAACTACAGAAACATTACTCCCTTGACGAGTTCTCTAAGTTATTCAGGTCAGCCACCAACACTGTATTTGATATACTTGCCCTTCTTAAACCAGCAACATTTAATAAATCCACTAATCAGAACAAGTGGTTCTCAGAAGATATTCTAACAGCCAGACGTATCAAACGGACAGCTGAAAGAACTTAGAGAAAAGCTCCATCCACTGAAAATATGGTGTGCTATAAACAGGCTGTCAAAGGTTATAAAGAAATAATCCAGAACGCCAAAGCTAATCACCTAAATGATAGAATTCATCATGCTAAATCTCATACTAAGGAAATCTTTTCCATTTTGCAAGAATTGAAAAATCCTTTGCCTATTAATCAGACACAAGAAAGCGATGCCTGGTTCCAAGCCATCCATGACGGCTTTAACAGCAAAACTGAGAAACACCAACAGGCCATCAAAGAGCAACTGCTTACTCTCCCGAACCATCTGCCGATGCTAGAGACACCCGACCAGGGTGTTAAAACCTCCCTGGAAGTTTTCTCTTTTGAAAGAGTTTCAGAATCAGAGGTTCTTGACATTATTCACAATCTTAAACCTTCCTCTTGCAAAGGGGATGCCTTCCCAGCTAAACTCTTCAAGGACTTTGCTGATACTTTGGCCCCTTGGGTTACACACTTCGTTAATCAATCCTTCTAGGAATCTTACATACCTAATAACATCAAATAGGCCTGGATCACTCCTCTCTTAAAGAAAGATAATCTTGATCCCTCAATACTTGGCAACTTTAGACCTATTGCTAATGTTCCTTTTTTATTAAAGATCATAAATAAGATTGTGTACGTACAATATAAATAATTTGTTGAAAGCAACAACATTCTTGCCAGGAACAATCTGGCTTTCGTGCCAATCATGGCACTGAGACGGCCCTCTTGGACCTTCAGAATAATATTGCTTCCATTATAGAGAAAGGTAATCCTGCTTTGCTTCTCTTGTTGGATCTTTCTTCAGCATTTGATCGGATTAACCATGAACTTCTCGCCGAAAGACTCACCACAGTTGGTAGATGCTTGCAGTCTACAGCTGACTGGTTTAAATCTTTTTTAGGTCCTAGATCTGCAGCAGTCGTTAAGGGGAATTTCTCCTCCCTAATAATTCCACTCTTATGCAGAGTCCCTCAGGGATCTTGTTTGTCGCCACTTCTATTTAGCATTTTCTCCAAACTACTGTGTGATATGTTATGAACTATGGGTGTCAGGTTTACAAATTATACTATTGACACACAGTTGGTTTTTACTCTATCTGGAGACTATGAACAAGATGCTTACAGAGTAGGAGAGGTCTTTTCAGCTATACAAGTCTGGATGGCTTCTAATTCTTTAGCTCTTAATGAGGCCAAAACTGAGCTTATGATAATCGGTACACCCCAGAGATTAAAGAATTTAGATGACAACTACCGAAGCTTTAAAATCAACAACAACATCTTGGTTTCTGATCATGTAAAAATGCTAGGCGTCTTTATGGACTCTCATCGGCATGTCTCATACCTCAAGTCTACCTGCGCCTTTTTCACCAATCTTCTTTGGCAAATCCGCCCATATCTTTCTATGCCCAATTTGGCTATTATAGCTGGCGCTATAGTTAATTCTAAACTTGACTATTGCAACAGCTTGCTGATGGGCACCTCTAAATCGAATATAAGAAAACTCCAAACTGTTCAGAATGGAGCAGTTAGAGCAGTCAATGGCCTTAGTAAGTACTCGAAGATATCGGCCGAGAGAAGGAATCTTCACTGGCTCCCAGTTGGTCAAAGAATTAAGTTCAAAAGTGCTGTAATGATCTTCAAATGTCTATATGGTACAGCTCCCAAGTATCTCTCTGACAAAATACAGAAAGCACCCGTTAGAAGAAATCTGCGATCCAATAATAATCAAGAGTTTGTTCAACCGCGCCAGCTCCTCAAAAGAGTTGGTAGCATCCATTTTAGCTTCTGGGCTCCCAAGCATTGGAATTCACTGCTTTTGTCGATAAAGAACTGTGGATCCATTAATACCTTTATAAAGCAGCTCAAGACCTGCTTATGGAACTGAGTAAACGTTTTCTCCTTCTCTCTTGCCTCATGCTCTGGTCCTCCGAACTTCCAGCAGTCTGTCCTTCATGTTTTTTGTCTGTCTCTGTCCTTGTGAGCGCTCTGAGGCCCTTGGCGATTTAGCGCTATACAAAAAGCAATATAGATAGATAGATAGATAGATAGATAGATAGATAGATAGATAGATAGATAGATAGATAGATAGATAGATAGATGCAGTTGATTGTCACTCAGTTCGAAAGATTCCAATGGTAGCAGGAGTTTGATGACTCTGTAACTAAATCCTTCCCCAAAGGAGAAGCAGTTATGTGCTCGCTATTGTGAACCTGGGCAAGGACTTGGTTCCACTGTACACCCAGGTGAGCTTGGTCTGGGTTTCATGTGCTCTGAGTACCCATATCTACGGCACCTATATCCGTAGGTTTTAATCAGTCTGGCTTCACCAAAGAAAAAACAAAGTAGTTCGCCAATGACTCCTCGTTCACATAACAGACACCCTAAATCGGGTCTGTTGTGGGATATGAGGCTTGCAGGGACAAAGGCAGGCATGTTGTTGACAACAGGTTCAAGATTTAAGTCATTAAAGACTGTGCTGCCCGCCCTTTTGCGGTTTTCGTACGACCTCAGGCACTTCCAACTCCTCAGCTCTTGCGCCGCTAGGCCCAGGGGCTGCTTCACTCAAGGGGGGAAACACAAGAAACACAGGTACCCCTGGGGATGAATATATGCTGCAATTGGCTGAGGCAGAACAGGGAGTCACCGGAGAAGCCTTAAAGAGGCTGATGGGAGAGGCAGGTGTCCCTTTATCCTATGAGCTCTCTCGAAGGATGTTTCGAGAGTAGTGACAAGGCACAGGTTGGGCGGTGCAGGAATGTGGCATGTAACAGCTAGAAGGACCTATGATAATGGATTAAGGTAGGACTAGGTCCAAATCCGATTCCCCACGCCCCGTCCTATCTTTCTATTTTGGGCATTTCTTTCCATTTTGCCGGCGCTGCATGGGCAAAATGGAAAGAAATGCCCAAATAAGAAAAGAAAAACGGTCCCTGATGGCGGCTTGGGTGCCGAGAGGGAACCTGGCTGCAGTTATTTTTTTCATATTTCGCCAATTTTTTCCATTTTGCCTGCACCACGTGGGCAAAATTTAAAGAGCTGGCCATATATGAAAATAAACACATCTGACCCTGATGGCAGCTCGGGTCCCGAGAGGGCACCAGTACCGCATTTATTTATTTTTCCTTTTCTGTATTTCTTTCCATTTTGCCCGTGACGTGGCCAATATGGGAAATAAATGCACAAAACGGGGAAAAGATTAATGCCCGCGCGCGTCAGACATGGCCGTCTAAGTTTGTAGCTCCGGACCGAGTGGAGGGAGAGCAGTGCTGCACAGGGTGCCACAAACCCTTGTTTGCCCATAAGTTAGGGAAGTGATATGAGAGACATCCCGGGACTCCTTGGACCGGCTTTCGAGTCATGGCGGGGCACCCGGGGCCTAAATTGACAAATGGAGCCCTGGCAGTCTTCTGGGGGCCTGACAAGCTTCTGTTGCATGTGCCTGTAAATCCCCCTCCTTCCGTGCCTGCAGTGCACCGCAGCGACCCTGCTGGAAAAGTCCTGAATGCGGGTATGATTGGGGGTGCATTGAGTTTTCATACACAGCTGTTGTATATTAGTGCCAGAAGAAAGACAGGAGCCAGGCAGGGATTTCACCAGGGCTTTATTTCCACTATCTCTGGATCAGATAGTGCATGGATAGTGTCCAAGATTAATGGGCCAACCGTGGCCAGCTGGGGTTTATATGCTATGGCTTTAATATGCAGCCAAACTCCTTTATAAGTCCCGTGCTCGGAGGAGCCGGGAAGACGCTGCTGTCCGCGTCCTCAGCTCGTCCCGTAATGCGCGCGTAGCGCGCGGGGGCGGAGCTGATCGCGCAAGCGAGATCTCGCGAGAGCGGAGCTCTCGCGATACCTCTACAACAGCCAAAATCGGGTGAGCTCAGGGGTGGAGCTTTCTGGAGACTCATGTCCGGACTCCGTGGACTTCCGGTGCCCTCTGTGGCTTTGGAGAATGGACTGGAGCAGGTGCCTGCTCCTAGTGGCCTTTTTCCTCTGCAGCGAGGGACGGAGAGCCCATTCATTCTCTTTGGCAGGCTTGGTGGAGTGCTGGGGCGTGGAAGGGCCTCTGGAATAATGTCCCTACATTTCTAGATGCTTGGCTCTGATGTCGCGCTGTTTGCAGTGATAGGAAGGCCAGATGAGACTGCCCTAGGATGATGGGCTATATTACACCCTTCTGATTGAGTGGGTGATTCTGGTTGAGTGGGCACGGCAAGTTAATACTATTTTCAACTATTATTCAGTGGTTATGGTTCTATAGTAAGTACCTATTAGTCCTGTTGCCAGCATGGCCCAACTTGCACTGTGGCGTAAACGTAGCAATGAAGGATGTTGTCTGGGTTGGAATTACCTATGCGTCTGGAAGGACCTTGTGTGAGTATTTCACATATAGTAATTTAGTAAGTTACACATTTTCCATTTCAAGTATGCAGATTATTTGGATGATTCATACAAAAGAATCTTCACAATTTTCAATTCGTTTTCCATAAAATGAAGCATTCATTGCGGAGACATAGGCATTCTTATGATGTCCAATCCATTTCGGTCTCGTGGACCATCTTAAGGGACCAATTTCTATGAAAATAACCAAACGCATTGTGTAAGTGGTTGTCGATATCGGTTCCACATCATTTTAGGGTATTTTATGCAAGTTTTGTAGTTACCTGCCTGTGGTTATATCTCTCCTACATATCCTTCATGTTCCTATATTGTACTTGGCACTGGTGGGCTATCTCTAGGTCTATAGTGTAGACCTGTATCAGTCTTTAATGGGCTAAAATGTAAGATATACATTTGCTACATATTCTTAATTAAATTCCTAAACCGTTAAAAATAAAGAGGTTGTGTCCTTGACATACTTTGTGTTCACATGTTGTTCTCCCAATTCAGTGTTCTCTTCCTGTTGTCCTGTAGGTGGGCATTGTAAAAAAAGGAAGAGTATGTCTCCACTTAAAATAGCATTTAGTCTATATCTTGATGCAGTTAGGCAATTAATGTACCCTGGTGGAGGCCCCCCTCGGTTGTTGTTCCTCTGCTTACCTTAATATTTAGTCATGATCTCTTCTCTGGATAACAGGGTCCGTCTGGTGTGGATCCCTGTTTCCAGAGAATTACATTAAATACAAAATGGCGCCATTTTGTTTATATTATACTGCACGCGCGTGTGGCTGTCTTCCACATACGTGTGTTATCTAAATAAGTGTAGCTTTAAATGAAGCACAGTACGGAAGATTTCCTAGTGGATGCCTGCACCCTTCACCACACTGGCTGCTGATGGTGTGCTTTGGATGAGTGTGCTGACGGTGCTGTGCCTATTTATGCATTTCATAAGAACACTTGATAGAAAAGTGGAAGGGGGGCATCTTGTGTTTTGAGGTGCCACCTTACTTGCAGTCATTTCCAATGGTTTCCCTGAACTCCTTGGGTAACAAGCGACAATCTAAGCTGCCCTTCTCTCTCGGGGAGCCTCTCAGTGCCCCTGGGAGGAGGTCCTCGACCCCCAGAATTTCCTTGATGGCGGAGTCTGACTTGAGGGGGACAATTGCCCTTAGACAATGAGCACCTGTGACCTCTATCCGAACTGCCCATTATCTTGGCACAGATGAGGGCCGGATTCGAATTGGTAAAGGGCAATGAATTGAGAAGGGGAGTGGTTGAATATCGGAGGTGGAGCATAGAGTGGGGGTCCTGGATGATAGAAGCTCGGAGGTGATTCTTGTCATATGTTAATTGCAAAAGCATATGAAGGGGGTCCGTGCTAAGAATGAGGATTTGGAAGCCAGAGACAGAAGAAATACTGTGCGAGTCATTTGTGTTCCGGAATCCAGTCTGTTGAATAACAGGGAGCTGTTTATAGAAGAGTTCTTCAAGAAGGTTCAGTCAGACCACACTTTTCGGCACAGTTTTTGGTGGAAAGAGTGCACCGAATGATGGCCTGGTTTGCTAAACCTGGCCCGTCCAGCGATTGCCATACTACTAAATTACACAGTTCGCCATGTTATCCGCCACCGAGTCGGGGAGCTGAGTGAAATACAAAACCAGGATGGCAAAATATCCATATGCCCGGACATTACAACCCTCGTTCAGAAGGCCCGCCTTTCGTTCCCCTCCGTGGAAATTAAATTATGTGAAAGGGGTCTCCAATACGCAATGTTGTATTCCTCGAGACTGCAGGTGGTGTGTGACAATAAGACTCACTTCTTTAATGATCCTGTTAAGGCTCACTCCTTCCTGGACGTCCTCTCGTAAAGTTTAGGATCTGCATGCTGTCTCCTTCACTGCTTGTATTTCTTTGGACACTGTGTGTTGGACCCGCTGAGGATTGCTTTTGAAGTAGACTCATATTATGCTGTACACAATGTCTCTCTTGCGGATATTGTGCTGCTGAATCTCCACTTCTGGAGAGCATTGTCTCCTGTCCGCCTGTTTTTGACCTATTTCTGTTGTTTCTTAATATGCGCTAAGGAATGTAACATTTTTGGTTGTTTTCCTAAGTATCAAGTTCCTGCTATCCTCCCCTTCCAGGCTTCAATGGAACAATTCACGTCTCAGCTTGTGCATATTTTATCAGCCACTCCTATGGCTCTACCTTTCATAATGGGCCATAAGTAAATGTCTTCAGATGTCTGTACCCTAAATAGCCCTAAATAGCTGGAACATGAGGGACCTCAATTACCCAATAAAGGCCTGTGAGATACTGTCTTATTGTGAGAGACATTGGACCAAGAGTATCCTTCTTCATGGAACTCATTTGGTAGGCATTGCTAATGACACCTTTGCTAATACCTTAGGTTCCTCTAGAATCTGTACCTCATTTTACTCTGATTCAAGGGGAGTCTTGACTCTCATTCATACATCCCTCAAGTTTTGCATGCTGGGACAGGGATGGAATCGAAAAGGCACATATATAATTGTTACAGGGTCACTGAACAACACCCACTTAACAAAAATGAACACTTACATCCCTAATGTGGATGACCCCACGTTCCACAGGATCTTGATGAGTAAATGCATCCAATATCTACACACTCATATCATTTGAGTGGGGGATTTCAACACTATATTAAATATGGAAGTGAATGTCTGTGTAACCTCTCGCTGTCTGCATGGGAAATCAACTCTGGTATAGATGACTTGGATCTGCTAGATTTATGGCCAAACTTCATCCCACTGCTAGAGAATATTCATGTTATTCTTCTGTTCATGATATTCATTTGTGCATTGATTACTTGCTGACAGGAGCTGGCCTCCTGCATAGAACAAAGGAGTGCAGACTGCTCCCAGGAACTTTCTCTGAGCATGCGCCAATGCGATGGAGATTTGGCCTTTAAGGCAGGACTCTTATGCACCCTCCTTGGAGGTTTAAATCACATTCCCTCCTAGGCATTGTGTTCAAAAGTGACATTAAAGAGGTGATTACCACTTTATTTGAAGTTAATATAGGCTCTGACCCTCTGATCACTACGGTCTGGGAGATGTTGAAGGTGTGTCATCGAGGCCGCTGCATCGAGAATGGGGTCCTGAAGAGGATTCAATCAGAATTATCTGTACTTGAGTCGAAACCTAGATGCCTCAAGCTTAAGGCAGGTGGGCGGGTGGAGGAGAAAGGTCTGTTGTCAACCATCAAGGTCAAGTTCCGCAGAGGGGCAGAAAGGGAGATTAAGTTTCTATCAGCCCCGAGACAGGTTCGTAAAGATGGTGAGGAGGGCAGACCGGACCGGCACCTTGCACAATTACTGCATCCTGAGGGAAGCTCTCCTTTTGTGTCTGTGATGAGAAATGCGGAGGGGATATTGGTTTTAGGTGTAGGGACTATAGTCAACTTCTTCCTAGTCTATTATGAGAATTGATATGCCAGGAGAGAGACTTTTTCGTCCGCAGACTTGCAAAATGACTTGGGGGACATACCACTGCCCACGTTGGGTACGAGTGTGTTGGACCGTCTTAATGCCCCAATTCCATTTAAGTATATAATGTCGATGATATCTGCGTTACCCTCGTTGAAGGTGCTGGGTTCAGATGGTGTCGCTCAGAGGTCGCTCCATATTTGCTACATGTGTGGCAGGAATCCCTATAATCTGGGTCCCGTCCCCTTATGATGTGTAAGGCAGTGATCTCGTTGATCTTGAAGCTGTGTAAAGACCAGACTGATAGTGCTCCCTAAAGACCCATCTCCCTGATCAATTTAGACACCAAGATTTTCTTGAAGATATTGGCTGATCGGCTCTTCCACCATGTATCGTCACTGATCCACCTGGAACAATCCGGTTTTATGTCTTGCCCATCCACTGCATTAAATCTTAGGCAGTTGTTTGTCATCATGGCTCAAATCACATTTCAACCGCTTGCACCCGCACATAATTTGGAACGCAAAGCACAAACCCAATGTCACCCCCCTCCTAGAAAGGTTTATTCATGCCTCATCCCTATGCACAAACAATATCCTCACTTCAGCAACCCAACTACAGGCAACATACCTTCCACCAAGCCTTGCCCACTAGGTGAGCGCACCTTGCCACACGCACTACAGCACCTACTCACACCCCTGCTCCCTCCCCTTCCCAGCGCAATGCCCGTCTCAAATATCACATTGCCAGCCACCTACATGTGCACCCCTCACATGTCTTGCATAGTGTGACGGCAATAACTGCGGTCACGCCTCTGAATGCAACACTGCCCACCCCTGCACCCCTAAAACGCCCAGTCCACTGTGCCCTGCTTAACACTAGATCCCTGGAGGCACACACCCATGACATACTGGACCTCATTAGTGATGAGGACATTAACATTATTGCACTAACCGAGACCTAGCTCATGCCCACTTCCGGCACTGCACTCTCCATAGCCGTTCCCAAGGGATATTCCCTATGCCGCTGCGATAGACCTCAGAAAAAATGGTTCCATGAGTTAATATCCCCGCAAAAATATCGCCATATTTCTGCGGTGATATTGATCCATGGACCCTGCGGGGGACACCCCTACAACCCCTGCATTATTTTAAATTGTGCGGGGGAAACCCCTGCAACCCCTGCTCCCACAAAATATCCTCCCCAAAAATATTGCCTATGCCGAGACAAACAGCCATATGTACAGCGATATTTTTGGTGGGGATATTTTGTAGGGATAAATGAAGGGGGTAGCCTTAATCTACAAGGACACCCGCCCCCCTCCATGCACCCAATACAACCACCCTCCCAAACTGTGAATCCATATCTGCCAAGCTGAAATTATCGCCTAACGCCACCATCTCACTCCACCTCATCTACCGACCCCTCAGCCTTCTTTAGAAGATGCTCTCTCCCAGCTCATCCTACACGGCTTTAAGCCCACCACCTAACTTCTCATCTTAGGTGACCTCAACCTGTGCCACAATAACCCCTCTCACCCTGAAGCTGCGTCTCTCACTAGCTCCCTGGCAGCTCTCAAATGCACACAACTGATCACTAGCCCAACACACTCCCATGCCCGCACACTTGACAGAATCTTAGACCATAACAGTAACGCCACCATCCAAACTAACCTCCTGTGTCTGTGGTCTGGCCACAACACCATCACCTTCTCCATTCCCTCACTATGTCAACTCAAACCCACTTGTACCGACCCAGTCACTAAACCAGCAGCCATCATGGCCCGTATCGCAGGCAACCCGTCCAGTGACCAAATGATCCCACTCCTGGGACTGCCCCCTCCACAAACTCTTGACACCACAGATCTGGTGCAACACTATAACTCCCTGCTTAGCAACGCCCTTGACACCCTGGCTCTTCTTAAAGCCCGGAAATCAAATAAATGCCAAACACCTCGACGCCTGGTTCACACCTGAACTAAGAATCTCCTCTGCCAAAAAAAGAGCAGCTGAAACAGCTTGGCACAAAGACCCTTCTCAAACCAGCAAAGCCCATTTCAACTCCATGCAACGCCACTACAGAGAATCCATACAAACCGCCAAAGCCAATGCCTACAATGATAGAATCACCAGGGCCTCCTCCAGCTCCCGAGAACTATTTGCAATCCTCCGAGAATTGGAAGCCCCAACTCTCCCACCCTCCACCATCATCAAAGACAACACCTGGTGCAACAACGTCCAAGACACTCTCACCAATAAAATTGCTTCTATGCAAACTAAAATCACCAGTAACATCAGACCCATAATGCAGCCTACCTCTTGCAGATGCCGTCCAATTTCCACCCTTCGAGTTCAAGCCCACATGTGTCTCCACTCTAAGCAACATTATCAAGGGCCTAAAACCCTCTCACTGTAAATGGGACTCATGCCTAGTCACCCTTGTAAAAGACTGTGCAGAACCTCTCCTCCCCCTCATCACCACTATAATCAACATCTCCTTTGTGTCCTGCTCTGTGCCACCCATCCTCAGAGAACCATGGATCTCCCAGCTCCTAAATAAGCCTTCCCTCAACCCAGCCATTCTGACCAACTACCAGCCCATCAATACCATCTTATACATCTTAAAAATCATTAATAGGGACTCCTATTTACAAATTCAGGAATTCCTAGAAGCACACCACAACTAGGCACTCTTCAATCGGGTTTCCGGCCAAAACCTGGAATGGAAACTGCCTTCCAAGACCACGAAAACCAACTAGACTAAGCCAATGACCAAGGTAACCTCTCCCTCCTCCTCCTCCTCCTGCTAGGCCTGTCGGCACCATTAGATTTGGTCAACCATCAAACTCTATGCCACCACCTCACATCCTTAGCCCATTTCTCACCAGCCGCAACAAAGTGGACCGCATCCTTCCTTGCAGACAGAACCTCTCGTGTCTTCGCAGGCAAAGACACCACACCCTCCACGCCAACCCCCTGCGGTGTGCCGCAATGCTCCTGTGTCTCCCCCACCTTATACAACATATACACTAAACAACTTTTTGATCATTTAGACTCGCTAGGCATTTCATATACCAACTATGCCGACGACACACAGATCCTCATCCCAATCTCTGGCTGCTATGTCCAAGACTTCACCAAGGTGAACGCCATCTATGAAACAGTTCAATCATGGATGGCCTCCCATAGCCTCTGCCTCAATTACAAGAAGATGGAGATACTCCTTGTTGCGTCCCCGGGACGACTAGCCAAGCTGCACCCTGCCCACAAAACCTTTACCATTTAAGGTCACAACATTTCAGTGGCCACCTCCATGAAAACCCTTGGAGTATACTTGGACTCCTCGGCACAGTCAGCAAACACTTCCTCATCTCAAAGAATCAGCTATAAGTAGTGCAGGCCCTCATCTGCTCGAAACTAGACTATTGTAACACCTTGTTCAGCGGCACTTCTGGAAAAAACCTGAGCACGCTTCGAATGGTTCAGAAAAATGCCCTGAGAGCAGCTCTACAAATCGGGAAGAGAGAACACATTTCTGAGGTGAGAAAAGCCGCCCACTGGCTCCCAGTCAAAGACACTCCTCGATAAGACCTCTAGGAATGGCCTACAAGCACTGCCTCATCACCCCGAGATTCAACTGGAAAAGGGCAGACGGTTCCAGCTTCCCAGTCCATGCCCCCAAGCTCTGGAATTAGTTACCTGTGCACTTGCAATAAACCATATTACAACTCCTTGTCACAGTCCTGGTGGGTCATGAAGCCTCTGGCACCAAAAGCGCCATACTAGAAAAGAGAAAAGCGAGGCAAGTATAGTGGTTGCGGCATTACGTGGCTGCTCCATTTTATCAGAAGTGGAAGTTATGAATTCTGCTTCGGTGTGGCGTTCGCCGCATGTTAGGTGACCGACACACCAAGACGCATCTAATTGCATTGCACAGTGCGGCGTTCGCTGCGTGTCACATGATCTGCACTTCTGTCTTGTCGGCATACTATGCCAGTACGGTATAATAGCTTTCGGGGCATTCAGAACGCTGCTTCTGATTAATGTCTATTACTGCTTTCATCGGAGTATCCTGACTCATCTTTAAAGCTCTGACATACGGATTTATTTACCGACGCCCCTCCTGTCTGCCGACTTTGTACCTTTTGCTGCCTGCCTGTTAACGAACCCACGCCTGCTACTACGACTATGGTATCTTTCTTGTCCTTTGTTTTGTTTAATTCCACTCAAACTGCCCGTTTATCCTTGTTTACAGACCATTCCGGTCACGCTCTGAATTCCATTATCAGCACGACTAAAAAGAGCTAAACCCTACGTTTTGGAGTCTATTTCCTTCCAATATTCCACAGTTGCTCCCAGCACGTTAGACCCCTGGCCACTAAAAACGTTCTCTAAGAATCATCATTGGGCTTCAAGTTATTTTCTCCATGTGCACTTACTGGACGCCCTGCAGGATTTCTATCGAGTGCACCGATCCGACTCTAGTGCGTCCCTCGTGCTGCCCAGGTGCTGCTCCCATACTAACCTTCCCTTCCAATTACATTGTCTCCCTCTGGAATTAACTCATTAAAGACCTTAGGACCTCAGTTCCATACTGAAAAGACACAGAACATTAGTATCTCTCAATGTAGTCACCCTTTAGACACTAAGTGTATATATATGATTATATCTGTCATCTATTGTAGAGAGCTTGGCCCACTTGATGTCCTAGCAATTCCTGCCCATGGGTCGAACTACAATTGAACAAACTTGCATAGGCTGTCTTCTGTTGGTAGTTCTGTATTGTATCACTAAGGGCCTCCTTGAGACTAATCGTTGTCTATTTTCCTTTACAGCGTGGGTTACAGCGGTGTGGTTCTCCCGCTCTTTCGTTTGATTTTCCCTCTTGTTCTGCTGATTATAACTCAGCAGCAGGGCAAATCTAAAGAAAGATCTTCCTCATGTGAGGAGACCCGGGTCTGGACTGGCTCCAGTTCTATGTGTGCCTGGCTTGTTGAGATCGGTTGTCTCATCTTAGTTCCGACTTGCTGGAACACGGTTGTCTCATCATCGGGGATACTGAGTGAGTACTGACAAAATCAGAAGCCATGTAAGCATCTAACACTCTCTCTTCCCTACTGCAGATGTTCTCCGTGTTTGGGAGGATTCTCATTTATGTCTAATTTCCCTCACGTAGTGTATCCCCCAGCAGCTTTGCTGGACTTCTGGAGTTTATTTTTTTCACTTGGTAAGAGTGTGAGCTTTTCCCCCATTTTTACCCATGTTTTGCCATGTGTCTTTTACCTGTTTTTATGATTGTGGACACTGAAGTACACCACTTCAGTGGTCCCCTTCGTTTGTGTGTTACACAGCACCTTAAGTGCAGTGACACAGGGTTGTCTTTTAGACTTCCCGCCGACTCCATTTCTGGGGCTGACTACAGTCCCCCAGAAAAGGGCAGAGTTGCCATTAACTTTACTAGTCAATTTACCACAGATCCAGTACACCCCATCTTCCATGGAGTACTGGAAAGGGTTACTTCGTATCCCTTTGTATCTGTACCTCCTAGAGCATTGTTTCGCTCTTTTAACATTTAGACTTGGCTGGTGGCAGTGGTATCTACCCTAACTTTTCTACCGCGATTATACTATATAAACGTGGTATTGTTTTAGGCTATTATATTAGCCTCAAACTTAAACCCGCTTGACCAAATACTTTTTCTTTTGGCTCCGGCCGGGTTTATTCACCATTTCTTTTTGTTAAAGTCCTTCTTCTGTTTTACTTTGCGCGGCAGACCAGGTTTGCCTTCTTTGTTCACCGCCTTTTGGCGGGCTTCTACTCAGAAGCCCTCCTCCAGGCGCCTGGGTGTCTAGGTGAGCTGAATGTGAGGGGGGGGTGTAGTCACCCCCTGCACAGGGTATCCTAGGAAGCCCAAGTCACACTTTGCCATGATTGGCTGAAGTGGTTGTCCGGGCCGGACAACCCCACTGCTGCGTGATTGACAGCTGGGCTGTGTGAATGGGGGATTTTTGCAAAAAAGGCAGGTCTCTTGGGCTATAAATCAGAGTCGCCACTGGAACTACAAGGAACCGAAGAGCAGCGGAGAAGAAGACGGCTGCTGCAACTACCCCGTCCCGGTGAAGCCCTGCTGCAGTCCTGAGCTATCTATAGCCAGTCCAGAGTCTTCTTCCCTTGAGCTTGGTGGGGATAACCAGCTCATCTTCCACAGCCAGAGGATCCTCTTATTGGTCGAAATCGCTGCACACGGGTTTAGTGGTCCGGATAGCCATCTGAAGAGCCTCTTCTGTTTTTAAGGAGCGCACCTTTAAATCACTGTCGCTGCTGCCGGCTTCATCCATGTGTGGTGCAGACCCCTCCAGATGTCCTCCTTCACACCGAAGTTCCAGGAACCTTGGGTCTGCGGGAAACCAACAGGAACAACTGCCAGGGCACCAGCTTCTCCATTGAAGGTACTGTGTTCTGCTTGAGGAATTAGGGTGAATCCCTTTTCTTCATCTCCAAGGCTTGCCCTTGTCTTCCCTCCTTCTTATAACTTTTGCTTCCTATGTTGACAATATCTGAGTACTCCTGGCAACGTTGAATCTCGAACTATCCGACTGTGTATTCCTCAACAACAGGAACCTGGTTCCACTTGACACTGGCTCCAGCCTATTGACTCTTCAATTTCTGTCTATGAGTGTATTCTGATTCTGACTGCCTTGACAAAAGTATTGCCTATGATTTTTGCCCCCAACTCTCTCTGGTTAACCCAGGTGCTAAGTGTGTTTTTGCCCCGGTAACAATTCTTGCCGCGGATATGCGTTTCTTTAGTAAGACCGAACTGTCATTACTGTCAAAAAGTGATCGCAAGTGTATTCCCGGTAACGTCTCTTGTTTCATAACACCGGTCTGTTAAAGCATAGGGTACTTACCTTGGATTAGAGTGTCCCAAAGTGAATTGGTTGGTTGTAGTATATTGCATGTGTGGTTTTGAATTAATAGAAGTGTTGTGTTTATAACGAATGGTTTAAAAATAAATGTACTCATATTTTTCTACCTGAAACCTTGAGTCAGTGTTTGCTTGAGTCACAGCAAATGTGGTCCCGTTGTGTAATCTCTGCTACTGCTCATATACTCTTGCGATAAGCCTGGCTGCTCCGCTACTGCTACCACTTTAACATAGTAGTATAGGCTTGTACCAAAGGTAAAAACTTGTATTGCCACCTGTAGTCTTCATTGTGTGTAGTGGTCCCTAAGGGCACTGCACAGGATTCTGCCTAACACTGGTGTATAGCGGTGAGGATTTGAAAGTAGAGTGATTACACTTAGAGTGCAGCTATTGCTTGGGTTCAACTAACCACAAGGCTAACACCACTAATTCTATTTAACTGAGAAATCAAGTCAAATATGGAAAACTACACTGAAGAGGGTCTCTTAAACTACAATGCTGAGGTTTTAAGAACCATGTGTAGGGAGAGGAGTCTCTCTGGTAAAGGAAAGAAATCTGAATTGATTGCAAGGTTAATGGGAAAACAAAGTCTGGAGAGTGGGTCAGAAGGGCCTACCCCTCCAACAAATGTGGATACTGATGTTTCTGATTCTGAGAGTGTTCATTTTGAAGAAGTAGATGAGTCCTTGTTAGGAAACCCTACAACTGCTCAGTTGTCTGCTCAGAAAGCACAACCTCTGTCCACTGGGACCCCCACAGGTCCTACATTCACCTCTGAGTTTTTTGCACTTGAGAAAATGAGACTTGAATTGGAAATGAAACGTATTGATGCACAAACTGCCATGAAACATCAAGAGTTAAGGCTCAGAGAAATGGAGCTGAATCATGAACTAGAGATAAATAAATTGTGTGTAGAAAATGCTTCTCTCCCAGAGTCTTCTAGGTCTTCCAGCCCTAAGAGACCCTGTATGCCAAAGGAGATGATTGGTATGTATGAGACTGAACTTGATGTTTTGGATTGGTTAGCAATGTTTGAGTACAATCGTGTGATTTAAGGTATCTCAGGGAATTAGTTGATTCCTTGGCTTTTCTCTAGGCTTCTGTTGCAAGTGATGCTGTAATGGAGTTGGGGGAGGAGAATAAACAGGATTATGAGTGTGTGAAACTAGCATTAATAGCTAGGTTTGGGAAGACCCCTTCCCAGTATCTTAAGAGGTTTAGAACCCTCAAAAAGCATGATGGTACCCCTTAGGCTACCTGGGTGTGTGAATGTTTGAAATACTTAGATGGTTGGGTTAAGGGTTACAAGGTGAACAATTATGAAGGTTTGAGGAATCTTGTGATTTTGGAGTCTATTTTTGATGTCTGCTCTCTTGAGCTTAGACAGCACTTGGCTGATTCAAATGAGATAGATCCTAAGAAGTTAGCTAAAGCTGCTGACTTGTGGGTTGCCAACAGGGCTACTCACAAGGATTCTGAGGCTAATCAGAAAAAGGATGAGGGGAAGCATCCCAATAAAGATAACAAAGAGAATTCCAATAATTCCAATCCAAAAGAGGGCCCCAAACATAACCAGGGTAAGCCACAAGGGAACCCGAATCAGGCTAGTGTACCACCTGGTTCCACACCAGATGGAGGTCAGAACAAACCCCCATTCCAAAGAGCATTTTGGAAATGCTTTGTTTGTGGGTTACCTGGCCATGTGAAAGGAGATCTCAGGCATAAGGGTAAACCTTCAGGGATCAACACTGTCTCCTTAGCCTTCTCCCAGGTGGATGAAGTACCTATAGCCAGTGGAAACTTTCAGTTACTAGCCAATGAGCCCATGAGAATCTCAGCTAGTGTTTCTTTGGTGTCCTTGGGTATTTGGGAACAAAAGAACTTAGATGTCTATAACTCAATCCCAGGTAATACTAAAGAGTATTACAAAGATAGTGTTCTTGTGAATGGCCAGGAAACCTCTGCCATCAGAGACACTGGAGCCAGCATAACTGTGGTTGATGAATGTTTTTTCAAGGTGGAGGATGTTGCTAAAACACCCAAACACCTAACCAAGTTAGCTGGAGGCCCTGTGCAAATGGTTCCCCAGTTACCAGCTCTCATCCAGTGTAATGACATGACTGTCAGAATACCTGTAAGTGTGCAAAATAACATACCTGGGAGGGTCCTGCTGGGTAATGACCTTAAAAATCTTGGAGTTGTGTCTAGCACCCCCAGGCCTCCCAGCAGAAGGAAGCAGGAGCTCACTAGGTCTGCAAGGGAGAGAACCTTAAGAGGCTCTCCTGGGGACATGATAGAAAAAACTATCGCCCCAAGTCCACAGGACTTACTTACTGCTATTGCAGGTCAGAAAGAGACAAAGGGGAAACCCATGTCTGCCAGCAAGAAACCAGCAAGCACTCCTGTGCCCAGAAGGACATCTCCAAGACTGTCCAAAGTCACATCTGTGATCCCTCCACCAGCTGAGGCTGAGTGTGAGGTTCAACCCTGTATGGTTCAGCTAGATACTGAGGAATCAGATCTAGAAGAAGATCTTACTCTGGTAGGAGATCTTGACCCTATTGACCATCCTGAGCTGCAGTCGTTACTGGCAGAAGGTGGGCCCAACAGGGCACATTTCAGCATAGGACAAAGAGAGTGTCCTACCCTTGAAGGTCTTCGCCTACAGGCAACTTCTCAGCTCAATGGGACTGAGCTTGGGAAGTATAGGTCACACTGGGAAGATGGCCTCTTCTACAGTGAACCGACTGAGTCAACCCCTGGAGACTGCAAGAAACTTGTAGTACCTCTAGTGAACCCTACTCCAGTTTCTGCAGTTAGCTCATGAGGTACCTTTGGCTGGTCTCTTCAGTTTTAAGAAGACCAAGGAAAGGCTCTCTCTTTACTTCTACTGGCCTAAAATGGGCTCAGAAGTAGACAAATTCTGCAGGAGCTGCCACACTTGCCAAAACTCTGGCAAGAGTGGAGCCAAGAATGTGGCACCGTTGGTGCCTCTCCCAGTGGTGGGAGTTCCTTTTCAGAGGGTTGGGATTGACATTGTTGTCCTCCTGACCCTCCCACATCTTCAGGCAACAGGTTTATCCTGGTTGTAGTGGACCATGCCACTAGATTTCCTGAAGCCATACCTATGAGGACTGTTACGGCTCCGGCTGTAGCTAAGGCCCCACTTGGTATTTTTACCAGAGTAGGTTTTCCTAAGGAGGTGATATCTGACAGGGGATCAAATTCTATGTCTCACTATATGCAAGCCATGTGCAAAACCTGTGGAGTCACCTACAAGTTCTCAATTGCCTACCATCCCCAAACCAATGAGTTGGTGGAGAGGTTTAACAGAACTATGAAGAGCATGATAGGTGCTTTACAAGAACCCCTTAGAAGAAAGTGGGACCTTCTACTGCCATGCCTTCTCTTTGCATATAGAGAAGTCCCTCAGGAGGCAGTAGGATTCAGTCCCTTCGAACTTCTCTATGGCCATCCAGTCAGAGGTCCATTGCCCTGATTAAAGAGGGGTTGGAGAGTGCTCCTTCCCCCAAGCCAGTCAGAGTGACTCACTATGTGATAGGTCTCCGGAGGAGAATGTCACACATGATGGCAGAGGCATGTGATAACTTGAAGGCTGGTCAAGCTCTGGTCAAGCATTGGCATGACCAGAAGGCTAACATGGTTGAGTTCACTGAAGACCAGCCTGTTCTTGTTATGGTCCCAACAAGGCAGTGGGCCTTGCAGGACAAATGGATAGGACCCTTCAAAGTTGTGGGTAAACTTGGAGAGGTGAACTATCTGGTGGATTTAGGCAATCCTAAGGAGGCTCCCAGAGTCTTTCACACCAACCGTTTAAAGGCTTATGTCTCTAGACCTGACATAGGAGCTTTGCTCCTAGCTTCAGCTCAAGAGGAGGAGGAGAGTGAACCTCTGCCTGACCTCCTCAGAGGCGTACCTTTAGATGAGCAAGTGGAAGGAGTCAATCTCTCTTCCAGTCTCACATCTGACCAGCAGGATCAGTGCAAATTACTGTTAAATCAGTTTGCCTCCCTGTTCTCACTTTCACCATGCTTGACCCCTTGGGGCCAGCATAACATACTCACTGGTGACTGTTTACCTGTCAAAAGCAGGGGGTACAGAATGTCAGACAATGTAAGAACCCATATAAGGAATGAGGTCAATAAGATGCTTGATCTCGGGGTTATAGAGCCCTCTACTAGCCCATGGTCTAGCCCAGTTGTGCTTGTACCAAAGGCAGGATCCAAAGAGTTGAGATTCTGCGTGGACTATACAGCTCTAAATGCAGTCACAAAGACTGATATCCATCCTTTGACTAGGACAGATGAGCTGGTGGACAAACTTGGTGCAGCCAAGTACCTCAGCACATTTGACCTAACGTCAGGCTATTGGCAAATAGCCCTGACAGACCACGCCATGGAGAAAACTGATTCTCCACCCCAGCTGGCCTCTACCAATCCAAGGTAATGCCTTTGGACTAAATAATTCACCTGCTACATTTCAGAGGATGGTCAATCAAGTTCTGAATGGGATGGAGGACATCTGAATGGCATACTTGGATGACATTACAGTGTTGAGCCCTACTTGGAAGGAACATATTGAACACCTAGGATATGTATTGCAGGCTCTGGAACAGGCCCATCTGACCGTAAAGGCAAGCAAATGTCAAATTGGTCAGAGTACATTGGTCTACCTTGGACATGAGGTAGGAGGAGGTGAAATAAGGCCTTTGCCTAGCAAAGTACAAGCTGTACAAAACTGGGCCACCCCTACTACTCAAACCCAAGTGAGAGCCTTCTTAGGTCTCACTGGGTATTACAGGAACTTCATAGAGAACTATGGGACCATAGATTCTCCCTTGAATGTTATCTCCTCTCCCAAATTCCCTAGAAAAGGTCAGGTGGAATGAGGAGTGCATCCAAGCCTTTGAAGGTATAAAGAAAGCCCTTTGTCAAGCTCCAGTACTAAGAGCTCCTGACTATAACCAACCCTTCATTGTACAAACTGATGCTTCTAATGTAGGTATAGGTGCAGTCCTTAGTCAACTGGATGAGAAAGGTAGGGAACACCCCATGTGTTTCATCAGCAGGAAGTTAAAGGATCCTGAGACAAGGTGGGCAACAATAGAACAAGAATGTTTTGCTATTGTGTGGTCACTGAAGAGGTTTAGACCATACTTGTATGGATCTACCTTCATCATTCAGACTGACCACCAACCCTTGAGATGGCTGATGCAAATGAAAGGGGGGAGCCCAAAGTTACTCAGAGGGTCAATCTGCTTTCAGGGATTTGATTTTTCCATTGAGCACAGAGCAGGAAGTCACCACCAAAATGCTGATGGTCTCTCTAGGATGTTTTTAACTGACTAGAGGTATGAGGTCCATCCAGGAGTGGATTAAATCCTCCTGTTCCTTAGTCTGGTGGGGGGGGGGCGAGTGTTAGGGAGAATTCTAATTTCCTTCACCTAGTGAGTCCCCCAGCAGTTTATTATTTTCACTTGAGAGCTTTTCCCCCACTCTTACCCATGTTTTGCCATGTGTCCTTTACCTGTATTTATGATTGTGGACTCTGAAGTACACCACTTCAGTGGTCCCCTTCTTTTGTGTGTTACACAGCACCTTAAGTGCAGTGACACAGGGTTGTCTTTTAGACTTCCCGCCGACTCCATTTCTGGGGCTGACTACAGTCCCCCAGAAAAGGGTAAAGTTGCCATTAACTTTACTTAGTCAATTTACCACAGATCCAGTACACCCCATCTTCCATGAAGTACTGGAAAGGGTTACTTTGTATCCCTTTGTATCTGTAACCTCCTAGAGCATTGTTTCGCTCTTTTAACATTTAGACTTGGCTGGTGGCAGTGGTATCTACCCTAACTTTTCTACCGCGATTATACTATATAAACGTTGTATTGTTTTAGGATATTATATTAGCCTCAAACTTAAACACACTTTTTCTTTTGGCTCTGGTCGGGTTTATTCGCCATTTCTTTTTGTTAAAGTCCTTCTTGTGTTTTACTTTGCGTTTTGTTTACCGTCTTTTGGTGGGCTTCTGCTCAGAAGCCCTCCTCCAGGCGCCTGTGTGTCTAGGTGGGCTGAATGTGAGGGAGGGTGTAGTCACCCCCTGCACAGTGTATCCTAGGAAACCCAAGACTCACTTTGCCATGATTGGCTGAGATGGTTGTCCGGGCCGGACAACCCCCCTGCTGCGTGATTGGCAGCCAGGCTGTGTGAATGGGGGATTTTCGCATAAAAGGCAGGTCTCTTGGGCGAGAAGTCAGAGTCACCACTGGAACTACAAGGAACCGAAGAGAAGCGGAGAACAAGACGGCTGCTGCAACTACCATGTCCCGGTGAAGCACTGCTTCAGTCCTGAGCTATCTACCCTTCGATGACCAGAGAAGATCCTTCCCTTGAGCTTAGTGGGGATAACCAGCTCATCTTCCACAGCCAGAGGATCCTCTTCTTGGTCAAAATCGCTGCACACGGCTGTAGTGGTCCGGATAGCCATCTGAAGAGCCTCTCCTGTTTTTAAGGAGCACACCTTTAATTCACCGTCACTGCTGCCGGCTTCATCCCTGTGTGGTGCAGACCCCTCCAGACGTCCTCCTTTACAACGAAGTACCAGGAACCGTGGGTCTGCGGGAAACCATCAGGAACAACTGCCAGGGCACAAGCTTCTCAATTGAATAAGGTACTGTGTTCTGCTTGAGGAATTAGGGGGAATCCCTTTTCTTCATCTCCAAGGCTTGCCCTTGTCTTCCCTCCTTCTTATAACTTTTGCTTCCTCTGTTGACAATATCTAAGTACTCCTGGCAATGTTGAATCTCGAACTATCCGACTGTGTGATCCTCGACAACAGGAACCCGGTTCCACTTGACCCTGGCTCTGGCCTATTGACCCTTGAATTTCTATCTATGAGTGTTCTCTGATTCTATCTGCCTTGACAAAAGTATTGCATATGATTTTAGCCCCCAACTCTCTCTGGTTAACCGAGGTGCTAAGTGTGTTTTTGCCCCAGTAACAATTCTTGCCGCGGATATGCGTTTCTTTAGTAAGACCGAACTGTCATTACTGTCAAAAAGTGATTGCAAGTGTATTCCCGGTAACGTCTCTTGTTTCATAACACGGTCCGTTAAAACACAGGGTACTTACCTTGGATTAGAGTGTCCCAAAGTGAATTGGTTGGTTGTAGTATATTGTACGTGTGGCTTTGAATTAATAGAAGTGTGGTGTTTATAACGAATGGTTTAAAAATAAATGTACTTATATTTTTCTACCTGAAACCTTGAGTCAGTGTTTGCTTGAGTCACAGCAATTGTGGTCCCTTTGTGTAATCTCTGCAACTGCTCATATACTCTTGTGATAAGCCTGGCTGCTCTGCTACTGCTACCACTTTAACATAGTAGTAAAGGCTTGTACCAAAGGTAAAAACTTGTATTGCCACCTGTAGTCTTAATTGTGTGTAGTGGTCGCTAAGGGCACTGCACAGGATTCTGCCTTACACTCCGATCTGAGGAGTGACATGGCCTCAGGCCATGATGCATTACGCCATAGCATTGACTCCTTACAGGAACTGTCTCACCCTCCAGCTTGAGTGGATGAGGATCTTTTGGGAGCCAGAGCTTCAGGCTCCTCCTACCAGTTACCCAGACAGGAACCTACGCAATTCCTCATTCCTACCCAGTTCCCATTAGCTCCTACAGAGAGATATATGGTGACCATAGGGCTTACTGCTCTTTCATGAATCAGTGCAAACTGCACTTCCTGTGCCACTCCGCATCCTTTCCCAATTTGACTACCAAGGCGGCTTTTGTATTGTCTTATCTTGGGGGGACAGCCGCAGCTTGGGCCAAACTGCTATTGGAATCCAACAGCTATATGATGTACGATTGTGTTGCACTGGTCACTGCCATGAATCGTGTATTTGACACTGGATGCAAGACTCAGACCACTGACCTGGAGTTCCTTAATCTCTGTCAGGGCAATACATCACTACTAGCCTACCTCACCAAGTTTAATAAACTCGTGGCAGAATCAGGTTCACCTGAGGAGAAAAAGGCTGCAGTGTTCTGTAAAGGACTCTCTGACGAACTTAAGAACACTCTATCAATGGTCCCTGTTGTCCCTACTACCTTTCCAGAACTGTTAGACCTGGTGCTGCAGATGCCAGGAGAGCCAAACGGAGAGTTGAAAGGTGCTTGGTCCCTCCTACAGTACTGCGCTAGGAGGTTTCACTTCCGCCACAATCCGGTCCAAAACCCATGCAAATTGGAGCGGTTCATGGGCCACTCTCTTCTGCCGAACCCGAACACCGGCTCAAGAACAATCTTTGTATGTATTGTGGTTCCTCAGAACATCTCTTAGACACTTGTCCCAAAAAAACCTCCCCACAAACAGGGAAACTCCAAAGCCCGACAATAGAAGGAGTCCCTTTGCCGGATACATTCCTATTGGACTCACATGCTTCAGCTTTGTCTTCTCCTTTTTGTCTCTCAGTCTCCTTGGAATGCACACCTGGTTCCTTGCTACAAACATACGTGGTCCTTGATTCAGGTGCCACGGGCAATTACATGGATCTCCAGTTTGCCCTTGATTCTGGAGTCCCCCTCTTTCCTAAAGAGAAACCAGAAGCAGTAAACGCGGTTGATGGAACCGCTCTGGTTTCAGGGTTGGCAACAGAGCAAACTGCTGCTCTAACCATGAGTACCATTCAAGGACACACAGAACATATCATTTTGTATCTGATCTCAGCACCAAAATTCAGGGTGATCCTGGGCCTGCCTTGTTTGTAGTTACACAGCACCGCTATCGATTGGGTGTCCCGGGAGGTCCTATTCCCTTCTCCTTTTAGTGACACCAATTGTTGTCAGATAAACAAGGTTATACGAAGTGCTCCTTGTCTGTCACTACTCCAGTCTACACCACTGGTAGGTTCAGTCACATCCAGGCCCATTTCCTCAATTCTGCCTGTCTACAAGGCCTACATGGATGTATTTGATAATGGTAGGTCTGAACAGTTGCCACCACATCGCCCTTACGACTGCCATATCGACCTTGTACCTGGTTCTAAGATTTCTTCGGGAAAAGTGTATTCCCTCACATTGAAGGAAGATCAAGTACTTAAGGAGTACATTGACAAGGCCCTTTTACTGGCTTCATTCACCCATCCAGATCGCTTACAGCCCCTCTCTTGTTTTTTGTTCCGAAGAAAGATGGGGACCTCAGACCTTGTATAGACTACAGAGGCCTAAACGCTATTACAATAAAAAAACAGTACCCTTTGCCTCTGATATCAGTCCTCCTAGACCAGCTGGGCTCCTCAACGATATTCACCAAGCTTGATCTAAAGTGGGGCCTACAATCTCATCAGAATACGTGATGGGGATGAATGGAAGATGGCATTCAAGACCCGCTATGGGTTATTCGAGTACTTGGTGATGCCATTTGGATTATGCAGCACCCCAGCCACATTCCAGCATTTCATGAACAACATGTTCAGCGACATGTTGGACCAATACGTCGTCATATATTTGGACGACATACTCATCTATTCATCCTCCTATGATCAACATGTGAAACTCATCTGTTCTGTTCTGCAACGATTGAGAGAGCATCAGCTCTATGTCAAATCAGAGAAGTGCATCTTTAATGCTACGGCGGTAGACTTCCTAGGCTATGAGTTGACGGACAAGGGAGTTTGTATAAATGTTTCTAAAGTAAAGGACATTCTTGACTGGCCACCACCTACATCAGTCAAGGCGCTACAGTCCTTTCTTGGGTTTTCTAACTTTTACCATCGATTCATCCAATCGTTCTCTTCTCTTGCTGCACCGTGACTTCCTTGACCAGCTACAAGGTTCCCTTTTTATGCAACAGCGAGCCCCGAAAGGCTTTTAATGAGTTGAAAAACGCCTTCGCTATGGGTCTGGTTTTACAGCATCCAAATCCTGATCTACCATTCTTGGTCAAAACAGATGCCTCTGGGGTTGTGGTGGGTGCTATATTGTCTCAGCAATGCCCGGACACCGGTGACGTACATCCCTTGGATTACCATTCTCGTAAGCTCATGCCTTATGAAAAGAATTGCATCGTGACAGAAAGGGAACTCTTGGCGCTTAAAGATTCCTTTTCCGAATGGAGACACCACCTTCTGAGGGAACTCCATATGGTAGCTGTCTTTTCTGACCACCGTAGTCTACTTGCATTCAAGACTATGAAATGCGTGACAGCCAGGCAAGCTCGCTGGCATCTTTTTTTTCCCAGTTCAATTTCATCATCACTTACCAACCAGCTCGGTTGCATGCCAAAGCCGATGCTCTATCATGCCTGCATACCAAACCTTCTCTTTCCTCTACTGGGGTGCCATTGGTTCTCCCAAACAGTGTGATGTGTGCCTGTACTCCACAGCCATCACTTAAAGAAGCAATTCAGGTCTGGGTTGCCGGTAATCCACCTGAGATCCAGGAGCAGAACCTGGATGTTAATAATGGCCGGCCTTGCATCCAGGGAAGGATATATATGCCGACCAAGGACACTCGCTGCCAGGCCTTTGCAGTGGTCCCATGATTCCCTGATTGTTGCACACCCTGGTCGGCACAAATATCTCGATCTGCTGCGAAGGTGTTGCTGTTGGCCCTCAATGTCCAATGACCTCACTGATTATATTTCCTCATGCACTATCTGTGCCCAGTGCAAGACTCCTCACAACAAACCAGTGGGTCTGTTACAGCCACTGCCTGTGCCTCACAAGCCATGGCACATGATCTCCATGGATTTAATTGTTGAACTACCCCGAGTGAGAGGCTTCGATAGTATTTGGGTAGTGATTGATTATTTTAGCAAATTGGCCTCTTCATTCCTTGCACGGGTCTTCCTTCTGCTCCCGCTCTGGCAGATCCTTTCCTCAACCATGTATTCCGGTTCTTGGGTTAGCCTTCTGTCATCGTCATCGACCGAGGATTCCAGCTTACATCGCACTTCTGGAAGGCCTTATGTTACACTTTTCTTATTGATGACTCCTTCTCCAGCGCCTACCATCCTCAGACGGATGGGCAGACCGTACGGCTGAATGCAACCCTTGAACAATACCTTTGTTGCCTATGCCTACTATACCAAGAGTCCTGGCTGACACCATTGCACACTGCAGAATTTGCATAAAACAACTCCTTCCACTCCTCAACAGGAGTGTTCCCGTTCTATGCTTTGTATGGCCAACATCCAAGGACTTTTCCTTTGGATCCATCCATTCCATTGGACAATCCGGCTGCTCAGTCTTGTGTCCGTGATCTGGTTTTGGTACTCAACAACATTCAGGTTCACCTCAAATGATCCCAAGCACAGACCAAAAGTTTGCTGATGCCAGACATTCGGTGGCACCAGACTACCAGGTGGGGATGTGTGTATACCTATCCTCTCACAATCTTAAAATCCCTGGCAGGAAACCGTTCGATCCTCGATATGTGGGGCCTTTGACGTGACCACATTGATCAATCCTGTCACTGTGCGTTTCGCCTTAACTGAAAGTTGGCGGGTACACCCGGTATTTCATGTTTCACTGTTAAAGCCTTGCCTACCTACCACTCGGCCCCCTTCTCGTCCTGCTCTGGTTCTTGTGGATGGTTCAAAAGAGTACGAAGTTACAGCAATCTTGGACATGGAAGACAGAGGGGGTACCCCATACTACCTGGTGGATTGGAAGGGCTACCGCCATGAGGACAGGACCTGGGAACCATTGTCCAACATCCATGCTGCAGTATTACAGAGACATTTCCATGCCTCCAGGGGTGTGGCAGGGCCATTTGGGGTGGATGCTGCCACTATCCTGGTGGGTCGTGAAGCCTCTGGCTTCAAGAACGCCATACTAGAAAAGATAAAAGCGATCGCAGGTGCCGCGTTACGTGGCTGCACCATTTTATCAGAAGTGGAAGTTGCCATGGAGATGTTCACTTCACAGACGCACCTAATTACATATGCATTCTGCTTCAGTGCGGCACTTGCCGCGTGTCACGTGACCTACACACCAAGACGCATCTATTTGCATTGCACTGTGTGGCGTTCGCTACGTGTCACGTGATCTGCACGTCCATCTGGTCGGCATACTATGCCAGTATTGTATAAAAGCTTTCGGGGCATTCTTAACGATGCTTTTGATTAACATCTATTACTGCTTTCATCGGAGTATCCTGATTCGTCTTTGAAGCTCTGAGATCTGGATTTGTTTACCAATGTCCCTCCTGCCTGCCGACTTTGTACCTTTTGCTACCTGCCTGTTAACGAACCAACACCTGACTAACTGATTGTTTCCTGATTCCCGGATGCCTGCTACTACGACTACAGTGTCTTTCTTGTCCTTTGTGTTGTTTGATTCCACTCAAACTGCCTGTTTATCCTTGTATACAGAACATTCCGGTCACGTTCTGAATCCATTATCAGCACAACCAAGAAGAGATAAACCCTAGGTGTTGGAGTCTATTTCCTTCCAATACTCCACAGTTGCTCCCAGAACGCTAGACCCCTGGTCACTAAAACCGTTCTCTAAGAATCATCGATTGGCTTCAAGTTAGTTTCTTCACGTACACTTACTGGATGCCCTGCAGGATTTCTACCCCGTGCACCTACCCGACTCTAGTGCGTCCTTCATGCCGCCCGGGTGCAGTTCCCATACTAACCTTCCCTTCCAACATTAGTATCTCTCAATTTAGTCACCCTTTGGACCCTAAGTGTATATATCTGATTATCTCTGTCTTTTATTGTAGGGAGCTTGGCCTACTTTATATCCTAGCAATTCCTGCCCACGGGTCGACCTACAATTGAACAAACTTGCGTAGGCTGTCTTCTGTTGGTAAATCTGTATTGTATCACTAAGAGCCTCCTTGAGACTAATCGTTGTCTATTTTCCTTTACAGCGTGGGTTACAGCGGTGTGGTTCTCTAGCTCTTTCGTTTGATTTTCCCTTTTGTTCTGGTGATTATAACTCAGCAGAAGGGCAAATCTAAAGAAAGATCTCCCTCCTGTGAGGAGACCGGGGTCTGGACTGGCTGGTGTTCTGTGTGTACCTGGCTTGCTGAGATCGGTTGTCTCATCTTGGTTCCGACTTGCTGGGACACGGTTGCCTCATCATCGGCGATACTGAGTGAGTACTGACACTCCTTCAAGAATAATATAAAAACCTACACCTTCAACTGACACTTGAGTTTGCAACAGTGGTCGAAGTGTACGAAAAGAAGCAGTGGAACTATGTTCCCTGCTGGCCTGCACCCACTCCCCACAAACCCCATCATCATGTCCCCTCCTACACACAATACACACCACCAAACACTTGCACCTGCTGTTTAAGGGAACGTTGAGTGCAGTGCACTGAAAGGGCAAGATTCAACTTCTTCCTACACTTTTATTTTAAAACGAAACCATTCCGGAACAGTTTCATTTTAAAATAAAAGTATAGGAGCTGTAAAAGGTAATTTAAAAAAGTAGAGGAGTACCGCTCCTGACCGCTCACGCTCTCTTCGACCACTGGTTTGCAATGAGATTGTAATGCTTCGTTCTGTTTCTCCAGCCATTGCAACAAGCGCCCAGTTGCCCACGGGCTTGGTGGGCTCTATAAATAAATAAATCAATAAAATTGATCCTCAGGTCGATGCAATGGGCGCATTATTAGATGCTGAAAAAGCATTTTACTCAGTGTCCTGGGAATACTTATTCACTGTTTTAGAGAAGATGGAGTTTTCAGGATATTTTCTATGCTGTATGTGACTTCCTTACTCAGGGTTTGCTCCGAAGATTGGTATTTTTGGCAAATGTTTCTCTGCTTTTTTGCTAGATCGAGGGTCAAGACAAGGGTGTCCCTTATAACCTTTACTTTTTGCCTTGGAATTCTAACCGCTGGTGTCTTCTGCATAGTGGACGTGGCCTGGTAGTAGTTGGAGGAAGGGAGCTTGTGTCTCTGTACGCTGGAGATAATATATTATACATTAAAGATACAGAAGAAAATTTGACTCCTCTTACATGCAAAATAAAGGAATTTGGACAGTTCTCTGGGTTCCAAGTAAATTGGTCTATTTATTTATTTATTTATATGGCGCCAGCGCCCACAGGCATCTGGGCGCACTAAATCGATTCGATTTCCATTGACGGTTGGGACTCCAAGACATAGTGAGATTGGTTATGTAAGTGGGAACAAGAGTAAGTAAAATACTTGGGTATTGATATAAGCAGAGCACACACCTCTCTGTTGAATGATAACCACTATGCGTAGCAGAGCACACCCCTCTCTTTTGAATGATAACCACTATGCATACCTGACGATTCTCAGATGGAAAATTGAGGGATGGCCTGTGCTCCTCATGTCAGTATTTGGTCGCATTGCACTCATTAAGATGGCGGTGGTTCCCAGGCTTCTCTATTTTTTTCAGAATATTCCTGTTTGGCCCGGTTCTATGTTTTTTCAAACAGTTGCTATCGCTTCTGATAGGTTTGACCTGGCAGCCGAAACAGCCAAGAATTAAATGCGAGACTCTGA
Source organism: Ambystoma mexicanum (assembly GCF_040938575.1). NCBI lineage: Eukaryota > Metazoa > Chordata > Amphibia > Caudata > Ambystomatidae > Ambystoma > Ambystoma mexicanum. The sequence continues at coordinate 844,042,967 of NC_090932.1, read as the reverse complement.
CCCATACCTTTGCCCAGGGTGGATTATGTGCTCCTGACATGTGTGAGAAACCTCAGGGTGTTCACACTGGTAGACCCCGAGGATCCTTTGTTCAGGTGGCCAGGGGAGGGTCATCGCACTTGGATCCCAACCCTGGGGTTAGACAAGCGAGTGAGGATCACCTGGGCAAGGGGCTCTTGGGGACTGCGGAAAGAACACCCTCTGGCGAGACGCGGTGTCCCCTTTTCTACTATACACCCCTATCCGACAACCCCTTCGTCTGTATGCGATATTGCCACCACATTCCCATTCTACCCCAGTACTTCCCTTTAAGAAAAGGCAAGAGAAAACACCCTTATCCACAAGTACACATCTGTTTCCCCCTTTCTGACAATAACCTTCCCTCCTCTTCAGTGGACCACTACAACCTCCTAATCTCTGTTTCCTTGTTGACAAACTTTTCAATAAATATTCAGCCGACTTTCCTCTAAAATCTGGAACTCACTACATTTCCCAGAATCTCCTTCATTCACCCGGTCTTTCAAATACTGCGAAGAAGAGGAAGCAACAAGGAGGAATGAGGATTACCCATAGGAATCCCTGGACCATTGACTCCTATATACGACCACCATTTTGTCCCGCTAACGAGGACAGGCGAAATCAGGCATTCCCTTACAACCAGGCACACCTGAACCAAATCACCACTCCCAGGAAGTATAAAAGGCGGGGCAGGAAAGCACACTTTGAGTGAGTTGGGGATGCTGGAAGGTGCATGAAGCCAGAAGAGGGCCGGAAGAGTTGCAGAGACCCTGGGAGACCCTGGGAGTAATGGGGGAGGACAAAACTGCCCTGCACTTGCCCTGTGAGTCTAGTAGAGACTGCACTGGGGAGAGGAAGCTGTACCTCCAGAAGGCAAGACCAGAGGCAGCTGGGGTTGCATGGCAGTACCCACAGCAAGACTCCTCCCCTGGGCCAGTCAGGCAAACCCAGGTCTCTGATGGTCAGCGAAATAGACTCTGACCCTACCACAATATCGCCTTTAGCTCCTGCAGCTCCCAATGCCAAATGCTGTTTTGGGGAGCTGAGAAGTGGGAGCAAAATCCTGACAGTGCATTCTGGGACTGGAAGGCTCAAAACTCTTTTTGAAGATTGTGAACTTTGTGAGAGGGGTCTGAGCCAGGCAGAGGGAGACCCTTGAGAACCTTGTGAGAAGGGTCCGAGTCTGGCAGAGGCAGACCCTTGTGAACTTTGTGAGAAGGGTCCATGCCTGGCAGAGGAAGACCCCCTGTGAACTTTGTGAAAGAAACTGGAGATAGTGGTCCGGTGCCAGGTTGGTGCTCATTCGAAGGTCTCTTGCTGGTGCCCCCTCTCCCAAACTAGGAGAAACGAGTACCAATAGGCTATAGGCAAGGCTGATGTGAGGTGTCAAGGTGGTCATACAAGGGTCAAGCCAAACCCCTTGTACAATCGAAAGTCCTTGACACGTTGTAGAAGTTTTGACACGTTGTAGAGGCAGACATGAACCCGTAGGAGGGATGCCTGTGCATACATTGTGAAGAATGAACTGTGCAAAGCCTGACTGGGGACTTTTAGAGAGAACCTACTGGGGGCTGTGACCCGGACTTAGGTAAAAGGAAGAAGAAAAGTGAACTGTGCCAAACATTAATCCGACACAGGGATGCCAAGAGAAAGCTAGGGGAAGGGAATCTCCGCTTTCTGATGAGATTTAGAAATTGTGAACTGTGGAAAGTGTGAACCCGACTGAGGGGAACGCTGTGCGAACGGTGATATTGTGAAGCACGCACTTTCCATAGACTAACAGAGTGGCCCAGCAAGACGTGATCACCCTGCGGAAGCCTCTGTTTAAATTGGCAAGTGCTTTGGGAGGCTGACGCTGAAAAAAGGACCAGAGCCGGGCTGAAGGGGATCCTAGGGTGAAGAGTAATCGGCCGATGTGAAGGTTAGCAGAAGGAACTTTTTTTTGTTGTTTGTAGCTTGCTTCCATCTTAGATTTAGGTTTAGATTAGATGTTTATCTCACCCATTTTACAATTTAATAAACACCCTTGAACTGTGATCACTTGTGTCTGTCTTGCTTTGATGCCATGCCTTCCTTACACATGGAACTCTGTTTTTTAGCTGCACAGGCACATTTCATGACGTACTGGATGCCAGGGGCTCTATTGCTTTCCGTTAGGATTAAAAGGATGCCGGACCAACCATATCCTCTGCAAGAGGCCTTTATGATTATGATACCTACTGACTGCTGTAAATTTGATCTTGTGTCTAGCACAGTGGGTACCTGGAAGAGGTTATATCCGTGTTTGGGTGTACGGTTCCCATACACACAGGAATTGTGCATACGGTGTCTGTGAGACTTTGGTCCAACCTGTGATGAAGCGATTACCCAGACTCGGTCCATGTTAGTGGTGAGATATATGACATTTATCCTGATGGTGTATTTGTTGCTAGGGAACAGTTCACGGACAGAGTGGGATGAGACTTTAGATTTACTTTTCAATACCTCAGGATGCATATGGCCTTCCGAGCGTGCACCACGTAGTTCCCATCAGTTTCCCCAAAACATATATTTTGCAATATATGGTGAATTCCGCTGGCTCGAGGAGAATTGTCTCCACCGTTTATCGAATGACCCAAAAGACTGCCCTGCTGGAAGCCTGCCCCAGTATATTGAAATGGGAAAGGGTTCTGGGGAGACAACGGAACAATTTGCTTAGGGCTTCACTATGCCAGTATACAAAGATGGTTGCTTTGAATACCAGATTTAAATTGAAACAGTACAAAATCCTCCATTGGGTATTTAATTTCATGTTGTCATTTGTATAGTGCCTTTCCTCATGGGTATGGTCCCAACGCGCTATGGGCTGAATGCCCTCGGAGGGACAAAAGTTTGAAGCATGGGAAACTTAGGAGGTGTTAGTATGCATGTGTGCATGATGGTCATTAAAGGTTATGAGGGCTTGGCTGAGCCCCTAATAGACGCCCATGTTTAATTGGCATGTGTATGGGTGGAGAGAGGTACACTAGGGAAATAAGCATGGATAGTGGGCCTCATTACAACCCAGGCGTTAAGGGGTTAACGGCACCGTAAAAGGTGTTGGCGCCATTAAACTCTTAACGCCTAATTACGAGGTCCCTTTGCGGGTTGCACTTTAACGCCTGCTTTTAGCAGGCGTTAAAAAACTAACCCGCAAATGGACCTTGGAGCTAATTACGGCACCGTAATTTACGGTGCCGTAATTAGCGCCTTCGCCATTCCCATTGAGCCCTATGGGCCAAAAATGGGAATAGGGAAGGGGCCATGGTGAATGGGGAATTACCGCCCCGCCAACCTTGGAATTCACCATGGGGGATTCCGGCATGGACCATGGTGCTAATAGCACCATGGTCCACCGCCTGGGTTGTAATGAGGCCCAGTGTGTAAGAGAATAGTCCATTATGTGTGTAGCTAAGGTTCACATTTTTGTCGTGAAAGATAGCTACATTCTTATGGCAGCAGTGTTGTGCAGAGTGTCATTCCAGTTGTATGTGAAAGCAGATGTGTGCCTGAGTGCGGATTGCAAGTGAAAAAAAGTGTTTGTTATAATCAAGTGGAAGCCTAGAATTGGTGTATTTGGTGACATTCTAATACATCCGGGTTCATCAATTATGGTGGGTGCATTCTGTATGCATCCAGCTATCATTAAGTGGCTACATTCTAGACCCCACTTCACTGTAAAGGCGGCATTCTGCCAACACCTGTATTACATGTAGTGGAACACTTTCTACAATTGCCTAGAAACCATAACTTGGTCGCTCTCATGGACTTTACTAATTGCAGCATCCTGGTCAACTGCCACAACCCTCCCAAGTGCTATACAAAGGCTGTCACCAGCAACTCCATCTAAGTGGAAAAAACTGCCCACTCAGTATCAATCTAAGTGCAATATAATGCCCATCCTCAGTGGTCAACTGAGTGCGATACGCTAGCCACTCTCTAGTTCGTCCAACTGCCATACATTACCCCATCAGACAGTTCAAATACAGAGAGAAAGCCCCCCTCAAAATGCATTAAACAGTAATATATTTTCCACCCCTAAACAAACCAAATACTGCACATAGTCGACCCCCAAATCCGTCTAGGTGCAGCACATTGCCCACCCTCAAATCCAAGTAGGTGCAATACCTAGCCCAGTTTCGGAGTTCTTCCAAGTGTGTGATGCTGGACGCCCCAAGACTCCTCCAGGCACATACCCGGGCTATTCTGATGGAGGGGGGTGAGCAGCGGCACAGGGGAGAGAAAGAGTGAGAGGGCAGAGAAGGGCCCTGGTGAAAGATAAAGGAGTGAAGCAAAGTAACTAAATGAAGAAACAGTAGCGTGGGGGGACATTTATCAAGTACTGGGACAAGGAGGAGGCTCAGAACAAGGAAGAGTAATGGTGAGAACTTAAATTAACAGTCTAGTCGTCTATGTCTGCTTACAATAAAAATGAAAGCAGGACTAACCATGATGTCAAGCCCTCCCCGGTGGAACTGCAAGCGTAGGAGTCGTCCGGCGTGGAGAATAGAAGAGACTGCTGACCCAGAGACTAGCGGGCAGGAAAAAGCATACCTACCCGGTCCACCCTGGAAGAACCAACCGGAAAGACGGAGAAGCATATCCCCAGGTTGACAAATGAGATTCCACGACACTATTGATAGGAAATGTCTGAAATATCAAGGGGAAGAAGCAAACTTTATTCACATGATCTGGTCATGCCTACTGTAGCACAATTCTGGGTTTCTGTTGCGGTAATGGTGTCTCAAATACTTTATGTTGACTTACCAAGGGATCCTATATGCTTTTTATTTGGCAGATCACAAGACCTTTCTGGAGATAATCGGAAATTATCAATGTGCATGAAAATTGTTAAATGCTATATACTTTTTTGCTGGACAAATATTGCCCCTCTCACAATACATAAGTGGTTGAAGAATCTAACATGGAGCTGTGACATGAAACAGAATTTCTCTATGATGTTGTTGCCTCCTCTCCGTCCTCAGAATATTTGGGACCCATTTAGATGCTTCCGAGCAGATTGAGTCGGAGAGTCTGCTTAGAAGTTGCATGTCTCCGTCATGGTCTAAAACTCCCCCAATGTTGAGCGAGAAGTTTGGAGCTGTGATCCTAGGATGCTTCCAGATTATGAACTATGCACTTTACACAGGTTTGATATGTGTGGGTTGTTTCCCTGTCCATTGCCCATCATTGCGTATCGTATACTTTTGTGAAGTGCATTGTATTGCGTGGATTCTATGTCAAGACCGGAGGCTCGGATTATGCTTCTCTTCCTTTACTGATCAGCAGCAAAGTATAACCAATAAAACATGAAACACAAAACTCAATAAACAACTACAATAACCATGGTTTTTAGAGTCTTTGTAGTTCTGTTCTTATTAGTCCTCAAACTGACCATGTGATACTTTCAAGTAATCATAATGTTCCTTGTTTCCTAAATCACCCTGTCCTTCTACTATTCCTCCTCTTTCTTTGCTGCTCGGCAGCGAGTTAAGTGCCCTTTTTTCATTACTTGTGTGAATGTGTGTTTATATGTTACTGTTTTATTAGGCATACTAGCACGCACATGCGCGCACTATCAGGAGTGTTTGGCGGAGCATATCCGCATCAGTTTTCAGTATTTGAAGTTGCGGTCACGACGGGGATGGTGCTCCGGCAACCGCAACTCCAAAGAACAGACAGAGAGGGCAGTGTGGTCACGGAAGGGAGAGCGTGACGGGACCGCATAGTTCCGGCGCTCTCTCTCCCCATTCCACGACTGTTAGTGGAGTGTTCAGTCACAGTATACGAGCGCTGAGATATTTCTTATATTTACTACGATTACATTCTATTTGTTTCGCTTTGATAGCGCAATGTTCCATCAGGATCGCGCTACGCGATCAAAGAGCACAGCGCCCCTGCAGGCCACAATAAGGTACCACAACAACCATACGGGCATAGTCCCAAGTAAAAACTGTTATATAATACATATACATCATATATATTTATATCAGACCAGGTGATCACTGCATACATATATATTTATACTTCTCAACACAAAGAGAGTATATAAAAGATCATACAAATTCCTGGTATATATTTTGAAATCCCCAGTGTTCTGTGCAGACTAGTGATGAGGGAAAGGCTAACATTAGCCAGATGAGGAACCATGCAGAGATGATTCAGGTCCTCCAAAAAGCCCTAGGGGCCTCGTTGGGACGAGGGCCACAGCAGATAGCTCTGATGGAGGACAGGCTCAAGTTCTCACTGTCACGCCTCGCTCCCTTCGCTCCCGTTCCCGCCACTTGGGGGCATGTTTTGGGGTTTCTTCCCTACTGGACATTTCCTCCGAACCTTATGCTACAGTGTCCTGATGAATTGGGAGCGCTAAAACCTTATTTCCCAAATTACTTCCCTTCCGGATCCATTCCAGGTTTTTGGCAGCCAGCATGCTACTGCTACTTTAATCAAATGACTATGCTTCCCAGAATGCCTGGCTCACTGCCTCACCTCCTCCCTTGCAGGACAAGGCTGGGTGGAGGATAGGCAACACCTGTGGCTGCAGGTGCAGCAGGCGACACGCCTGAGGGGTGTGCTCGTTAAGCAGCTTTAAAAGCCTCAGTTTGCTTCAGTCCAGCGCTGGTCATTGTTGCAGCGTTCCTGTCGTGACTGGTCCCTTGTTCCTGGTTCCTAGTTTTTGTGCCCAGTTTCTAGTTAGTGTTTCTTGTTCCTTGTCCTGGAATTCGTATTTGTATGTCTAATTGATTTCTGCCTTTTGGAAATCCCTTTCTCCCTTTCTCTGTCTGCAGGCAGCCTTTCTCTGAGCTTTCCTTTTGCTGTAGCCCAATTGCCTGTGTTCACTGTTTCCTAGAAATTGTCCTTTGCTACTGAAAGACTTGTTGCATTAATCTTTCCTTTACAGGTTTAGTTTCCTGCCTTCTCACCTTGGATGGGTGGGAAAGTTTCCCTTTTGATATCGTTTTCACTGCTCCTGATCCTTGCCTTCTATTGGGATCCATGCCATGTTTTCCTTTACACTTTTACATTTATTTCCTATTTTATTATTAGGTGTGGGAAGCTGTTGTAACTAGCTCCTGTGTGATTATCTTTTGTTTTCCACACTGTACTATTCCTTCTTGCCTCTTGACTTGGGTTTAGGTATTTAGTCATCCTCACTCTTTGCCTTTACTGCCTTCTGGGTTCTTGTTTGATTTACAGGGTTGTGGGTTAGTACTGACTTTTGAGTGGTCTTTCCGGTCCTCGTGAATACGGACATCCAAGTGGTCTTTCCGGTCTTCGTGAGTACTGGCATTCATGTGGTCATTCCGGTCCTTGTGAGTACTGTTTCCAAATTCTTTATTCAGTACCGTCTAGAGTGTCAGTTTACAGATTTTGTCCCTGCTTGCCCTCTACGTGGGCTTAGCGCTGTCAGTATCTGTAATAGCATAGTGGGTAGGGAGTTTGCCGACTTTCCTTTCAGTCATAAGGAGGTTCTAAGTGCTTACCCTACATTCCTTTTCATATAGTGGTATACACGAGTCTTGGGTATTGAATGCACGTTGTTATATTCAAGGTTGTTTACTGTGTATTTTGTGCACATTTCCCCTGCCATATCCATCGCCTTCTTCCTTTCCTAACAGAATGACCAGCGTTATTCCTGTTTGAACATGGCCAGATTACGAAGGAAAGGCAGCAAGGCCTCTAACAAGCTTATACAGAAAGCTTCCCTTACAATTACCCGTGAAAATCGAATCTCTGCTCCTGACTTAAATGAACTCCTTGACACGAATGGGTATTTACGTGCAAAGTATTTTACCCACTGGGTGGCCCATCCTACATTGCCTGATCCTAGCTCTGTCTTTAATTTTGATCCAGAGTCTATGTCCGCACAAGCCTTAGCAGTGGAAAACAACACACTGCTAGAATTTATACACACAAGTACCTCTGTTATTGAACCCCATGACTCTGGTTGTGCTTTACCTCAGATTGAACAGTTTCATGATTCAAGCATGAAGAATGGAGGGGTTCCTTGCATATCTTCTGTTTTCTGCCCTCAGTCTACAGCTTACTCCTCTGCACAGGAGGTTCTTACTGTGGTCTCTAATGCCAAGGGGTCTGATGCCAATAGTCTGCTTAAAAGAAACACAGACCACGTCGGTAAGAGAGAGTCTAGATCACAAGACCTGCAAGCAGTAGATGACAATATACAATCAGTGCACTTCCAGATGGCTAGGGCAGGATCCAGCCCTGATGCCACCATGCCTTCCCCTGTGCCTACTGATAGGGATGTACAGTTAATGCGGGACATGCTAAAAGCAGAATGTAGAGATATCCAAGTCTCTGGTGAGAATGTTAAAGCTCGCGGTGGTCACGCGCGCTCTTGTGATTGTTTAGCGAGAGCCGCGTGACCAGGTGGGCGGTTGGAGTGAGAGGAAATAATTGTACGTGACGAATGTTGGTTGGGGCTCCGGGGAGCTCCGTTTTAATAAACGAACTCTTACCTAATTCATGGTGCCGTGCCTTCTTCAGTGGCGACGAGGCACGGAGCTCGCCACGGAGCCGGCAGAGCGATCCTCTGTGGAGAGGCAGAGTGCTGGGACGTCGGAATCAGTAGCGGACCCCAGACGCCGTGCAGAGCAGCACACGGAAGTGGGGGACCGCAAGAGGACTGTCTCCGCAGCAGCCGGATGGTGAGGTGCTGCAGGGAGACGGTTTCCGCGGAGAAGGAGGATCGTAGTGCTTTTTGTTCCCCGCCTCGGCGGCTCACTGACAAGAGCCAAAGCAGTCAATCCAGGTCGGTGCCGCCCACCCACCCCAGCTTCATTGAACACAGAGGTGAGGAGTGGAGGGGGTGAGGCTGGGCTAAGCAAGCACTAACAACAAATAACAAGAGGGGGAGGCACATTAGAGATACACTCCAAAATGAAAACAGGGCCACCTGCATTATAAGACAGTGCCACCCAGAGGATACAGATGGTATATAAAAGTGAAGTGCTGCCAAAAGAGGTTAAATAAAAAGTCAAGGTTTAAAGAACTTTGGAGTAGAGAATAGTATAGCCAAAGAAACATTGTCAGTGGGGAAGGAGGAACCAGTTAGTGCCTGTCTGTGGAAAAAAAAAAAAGTATATATATATATTGGAACCAACAAATCGGGATAATACAAATAAAATGGCTGCAGCAAGTATGTCACCGCCACCACCGTTCCTGGCAGAACCAGGTGCCCCGCCAATTAGGTGGGACAGGTGGAAGAAGTTATTTGACACGTATTTGATTGCCATAGGAGGTGATAAATTCGCATCACCAAGGAAAGAAGCGATTTTGCTGCACAATTTAGGAACCGAAGGCAGGATCGTTTATGATGGGTTGCCAGATCTTCCACAGCAAGGCCAAGGAGATGTGGATCAGTATTCAATGGCAGAAAGGAAATTGGAAGTTCATTTTGAAGCTAAAAAGAACATAACATTTGAAAGACACAAGTTCTTCCAGAGGGTACAAGATCCACAAGAACCTGTGGAAAACTTTATTGCAGCGTTAAGATCCCTTAGTCACACGTGTGAATTTGGACTACTCACAGACTCTCTGATAAGAGACCAATTGGTTAGATGCACGAACAATATAAAAATACAGGAGAGGCTATTGTCAAAAGATGCATCACTGGAGTTAGCCATAGACACGGCAAGAAGCATGGAACAGACCCATAAATATATGAATACTATGAAAGGAGATAAGTCAGATGGAGAAGTGGCAGCAGTGAGGGGATTCCGTAAAGGGGTTCCTAACAAGGAAATAAGATGCTATAAGTGTGGAAGTAACCGCCACATATCAACAAGTATGTTCTGTCCAGCAAAAAATATATCGTGCCTGAAATGCAAGAAAAAGGGTCATTTTGCGAGAGTATGTCGTGAATCAGGTATGGTACAGAACATCGAAGCAGGAGGAAGAGTACATGAACAAGAAGAGGACCATGCAATGGGAGTGAGCCACCAAGCAAAACATGTGCTAGAAATATTGGAAGTTTCAGATAAAGGAGGGGCACCTACGGATGTGTTCATGATCAACGGGAGAATAGTAACAATGAAAGTGGACAGTTGTTCACCGTGGACTTTGATGTCGAAGGCAACGTTTTTGGGTTGCATGCAGGGAAATGTAAAGCAGTTGAAAGAACATGACATTGAACCCTATGCTTATGGAAATGTAAAAATTTAGATTTTAGGGATGTTTCAAGCATCCATCAAATACAAAGGAAGAAGCTGTGAAGCTGAGATATATGTTACTCAAGAAGGCTCGTCACTCCTGGGGTGGGGTGAACAGTGGAAGTTAGGGATCAGAATCCAAGCGAATGCGGAAAGGCCTATAGATGTAGCAGAGTTGAAAGATAAATGGGAGAAGGAATATCCTAGAGTGTTTCAAGAAGAATTGGTAATGTTAAAGGGATTTGAGCATCAAATCCGGTTGAAAGCAGGAGCCAATCCTAAAGTGCACAAAGTGAGGCCAGTGCCTCATGATTTAAATGAAAAGCTAAAAGTAGAAGTGGAATTGCTACTTCAAAGGGGAATAATTGAAAGGACTGAAAGCTCCGAGTGGTTGTCGCCGGTGGTGGTAGCAGCTAAGGCAAATGGAGACATTAGACTATGTGTAGACCTGAGAGATCTGAACAGAAACATCTTAATAGATAGACATCCTTTGCCGATAATTGGTGACAAGTTATCTGTGTTGAACAATGCCAAGATATTTTCAGTTATTGATCTTTCACAGGCATATCATCAAGTCCCATTGAAAGAGGATTGTCAACATTTGACGGCATTTATTACAGTGTTTGGAACATTTAAGTATTGCAGGATGCCGTTTGGACTCGCCTCCGCGGCGGCTGTATTCCAAAGGGTGATGGAGACAGTGTTGAATGGAGTAAAGAATATAATTGTGTTTCAGGATGATGTACTAATTTATGCCGGTTCCACAGTGGAACATGATGAGGTGTTAAGACAGGTGTTAAACAGATTGGGTGAGGCGGGGTTAACTGTGAAAAGGAGCAAGTGTAAGATTGCAGTAGACAAAGTGGAATATCTGGGACATGAGATAGACGAACAAGGGGTGAGACCTAAGAGGAATTTGGTGGAGGCCGTGAAAGTTGCGCCTGTGCCAGAAAATAAGGAACAAGTAAAATCATTTTTGGGGTTAGCTGAATATTATCATAAGTTTGTGAAAGATTTTGCCAGAGTGTCTAATCCTCTTAGAATGTTACTCAAGAAAGGGGCGAAATTTGAATGGTCGGTAGAATGTGATGTGGCTTTTGAGAGAGTCAAGAAAGCAGTATGTGAAGCGCCCTCCATAGGAAGATTTGATCCCAAAGACAGGAGTGTTTTGGTGGTTGATGCGAGTATGCTTGGACTGGGAGCAACATTAGTGCAGTATGACAAGGACAATACGGAAAGAGTGATTGCATTTGCGTCGAGGACACTAAGAGGAGCGGAGTGCAAATATTCCGTTATAGAAAGGGAAACTTTGGCCATGTTCTGGGCCGTAAATCATTTTAAGTTTTTCCTGTGGGGAAGAAGGTTCGTAGTCAGGTCAGACCACAAGCCCATGGTTCAGCTTTTTGAGAGTGGGAGATGGGCGTTAGGCTCTCCAAGGATTAGCAGATGGGGTTTGGGGCTTCAAAATTATAACTTTGATGTGAGTTATTTGCCGGGAAAGAGAAATGTGGTGGCGGACTGTTTGTCCAGGCTACCGGTAAACAAGGATATTGTTGAAGAAAAGGAGACAGAGGAAGAGTCAATAGTGGCTGAAATACAGAGTGCAGTTAGTAAAGAAGAGTGGATACAGGAAGAGGATCTAGATGAAGATCTTAAACTTGTGAAGTATTGGACTGTGAAGGGATGGCCAGAGAAAGGAGAGTTAGAGAGTAAATTCAATACCTGGTGGGAGATAAAGGATGAGTTGAATTTGTGTGAAAACAGACTAAGGAGGGGTAGATGTGTTATTCCACCACAATCACTCAGGTCTGTGTTGATAAAACTGGCACATCAGGGACATCCAGGAGAAGCCGCCATAAAAAGGAAGTTGAGGCAGAATTATTGGTGGCCAGGAATAGACAGAAGTGCAGAAAGGTATGTCAAGGATTGCATGATTTGTCAAACTAGTGACAAATGCAGGGTGGTAAGAGAAGCACCATTAATACCTAATGTAGTGCCAGACCAGCCTTGGAGTAAGTTGGCTGTGGACATAATGGGTCCAATATCAGGTTTGGGAGATGGATTAAAATTTGTGTTTGTGGTGGTGGACTATCATTCTAAATGGTTTGAGTGGGAGGCGGTGAAGGAAGTCACGGCTAAGGAATTGATTGTGTTTCTGGAGAGAGTTTTTCTTAAAGAAGGAGTGCCTGTGGAAATTGTATCGGACAATGGGGTACAATTTGTGTCAGTAGCAATGAAGACATTTCTTGCAGAGTATGGCATCAAACACACGAGAACGGCATTGTATAACCCTAAGGCTAATGGGCTTGTTGAAAGGGTTAACAGGTACATAAAAGGGGGTTTACAAATGGCCATGAAATCAAGACAACCATGGAGAGAAGTATTAAGGATGTTAACATGGAATTATGTCACTACACCACACTCGGTAACTGGTATATCTCCATTTGTGTCAATGAAGAGTAGGGAACCAGGAACGAAGTTATGTCCAGGTTGGTTAGGCATGGCCAAGGTGGTGAATGTGGATCGGAGCCACATAATGAAACTCATTGCTTTGAATCAAGAGAGGAACAAGGAATTGTTTGATGATAGGATGAGAGTGAAGGAACAAGAATGGAAGATTGGAGAGATGGTGTATGTTAAAAATCCCAGACTAGTGAACAAATGTGTAGAAAGTAAGTTCCTGGGACCGAAGAGAATTTGTTCAGTAAAAAGTAATGTTGTCATTTTGGAAGGAGGAGAAGTTTGGTCTAAAGGAAGGTTGGCAAAAGTAAGGGACGTGAAAGAGAGTAAAGTGGGAGAACAGTTAGAAGGAAAAGAAGAAAAAATGAGAAATGGAAAGGAATTGGAAAAAGAGATGAAAGAAAGTGTGGTGACAGAAAAGAATGATGATGCTGGTCTGATAACCAATGAAGAAGGTCCGCATAGGTCTAGGTCAAAGCCAGTATGGATGAGAGATTATGAAACTTGAAATTTCATCTTGAAATGCAAATTGTATGTGGATTTAAATAAGAATATGTTAACACTTCATATTTAAAATTCAGATAACTCTTAATTTTATTGTGTTCATTATATAATAAGTTATGTTTTCTTTACTCTGTTAATATCAAATTATCTTGTTAAATTTTCTGTAAAGGGGAAAGATGTGTAGAGATATCCAAGTCTCTGGTGAGAATGTTAAAGCTCGCGGTGGTCACGCGCGCTCTTGTGATTGTTTAGCGAGAGCCGCGTGACCAGGTGGGCGGTTGGAGTGAGAGGAAATAATTGTACGTGACGAATGTTGGTTGGGGCTCCGGGGAGCTCCGTTTTAATAAACGAACTCTTACCTAATTCATGGTGCCGTGCCTTCTTCACAGAACTTGAGGAGTTAAAACAAGAATACATTTCCTTAAAAGAGGAGAATAAGATGTTACAGTCTTTTCTGAATACACCTCCAACTTTATCCGTTGATGAAATGAATACTGTTCAGTCCCTGAGTGCGGAGATTTTTGTATACATGATACTTGTCAATATGTAAGATCTATTGGGAGTGAAAGTCTTTTTTCAAGCACAGCGCTTATTCAGGGCACAGGTTCTGACAACTGTCCTACCGTTTGTCAGGAATTGCTGTTAGCTGAAGATTCACAAGCCACTCCTTTACCTGAGGCTTCCTGTGTAGCAGTTTGTCATAACTCTGAGCTTGAACACATACATGCTTCTGATTTCCAAACACAATCCACAATGGTGGCATACACAGAATCAGTCACAACTGTAGGCTTAGGTTCTGCCCTTGATCTAGCTGCTGAGACTGAAGTAGACATTCAAGCAGATGTGGAAAACGATGCTACCTCTGTGTTCGCTCTTCCTTCTGCCAATTTCGGTCACTACGAGCAGTCAAAGACAGTGCAGAATTCATGTTTTGATGGACTCATTCCACAGATTACTGAACCAAAAACCCGGCAGGCGATCCCTGAACTGTTGATTGTTAATCAGCCACTTTCAGAAGCTAAGACAGAGGAATGGTCAATTGACGAAATCCTGATTAACAGAGACTTTACTATGGTGATTCCTCTGGTTGATTTTGACTTCTACATAGGAAGAGACTCTGTGTCATCCACTAAGGAGAGGGACAGCAGGGGTACAGCTCAGACTTTGGTTACTGATGCTAAGGGGTCAACTGCCTTAAAGGGGCTTTCCATTCCTTAACCACAAGTGTGTCTGTCGACTTCTGGGACTTCAGACTGTCCTCCTACTACCATTGACTCTTCAATAATCCTGTCCACTGCTTTGCAGTCATCGTTGGCACACGTATCTTCGATCAATAAAAAAGTGCTATGTCTGCCAGTCACCCAAGAGCCTTCACCATGTACGCAGTCAGAGCCAAAGACCTTGACAAGTTTGTCTTCAGCTAAAAAGACGGCTCCAGCTTGCATGCCCTCAGCCTCAGAATTTCCTCTGGCATGTCTGTCTTCGGCTACAGTGACTCATCCAGCAGATTATCCTTCAGCCATGGAGCCTCCGGTAGTACATTCTAAGTGCATGTCTTCGGTCCCAGAGCCTACTGCTAGTTTGGCTTCAGTTCATGAGAGACCTGTATCCTGCTCAGCCTCGCTGCCGATATCGGAGGTGTACCAGTCTACACTGTCAGATCCTGCTGCATATTCTTCTGCTCCAGAGATTCCTCCTGAATCCCAACCATTTACTGATGAACGTCCATCTTGCCCTTCTTATGCTTCAGGGGGATCACCAGAATGTCTGCCTTGTACACAAAACAATTCTCCCAACTACTTGACTGTAGCATCAGCGCCTCCCGAATATGCAACATCTGAGCCTGAGACTTCTGCCAGCTCTCTCTTCAAAAACATCAAGCCGGCTCACGACTCGGGAGGGCCTTACATGCGAGGCCGCTGGACTTGCCTGGAGTATTACGAGAGAGAAACGGATGCCATCCGCCACGGCCCCGTCACCGAACGAGTAGCCGACCAGGATAGCGGGCTGGACGGTCCGCGTTTGGAGTCCGGTTTGGATCAACCGCTTGACAACCCTTTTGTTGCCGGATCCCACATGAGCCTGAGGGAAGGGACGGGCACGGCCTTCCAGCTGCAGCGCCAGTTGGGTGCTAGTAGCCAAAGGAGGGGAATGTCTGCTGCAGTTCAAGATGTGCCTGTTTTTGCTCCCACTGCTAGTATGCCTGGTGTTCCGAGTACTGTGTCTAACACTCCTATCAGTATGCCAAACGTTCCTGCGGTTGTATCCCACGTGCAACAAGGTGGCTACTTGACTGGCTACATGACTGTCAACGGGAGTGCCAGCCTCGTACAACCCATTGGATCTCCAGACCTCCAAGGCATGGAACTTATGCAGGCGAATCTTTGTCACTTTCAACCACAAACCTTTACCCAGATGGATGACAGAGTATCCGAACCTCTACCTCAGCCGCCACCTTCCTCTTCCGAACATAAACATTTCCTGAAACCTGCTGTTTCCTCACCTCCTGTGTGTCCACTCTCGGCAGTGAGGCTAACAGAACTTCTACCGTTGACTAAGGAATGTAGCACCAGCCTGCCTCTCTCCTCAAAGATGTATGCATATCCTCTTCCAGTGACTAAGCTTCCTGGACCTTCCAACTCTGCTTCGGGTCCTGCAAGTCCTTCATGCCTTTCTTCGACCCATGAGTCTCTTCCTCACCGAAAACCCGCCTATGGCTCTTATAGACTGCGGCCTGATTCTATTCATTCCAGTCCTTCTGCTTCTGCCCGTGGGTCATCGTTTCCGTCAGTGCCACTTCTGAAGACAAAGCGCTCCTGTCATGGAAAGAAGATGTTTTGTGCGAGTAACGGCCGCCTGGAGTCGGCCGTGGGAGGGGGTATAGTGTCACGCCTCACTCCCTTCGCTCCCGTTCCCGCCACTTGGGGGCATGTTTTGGGGTTTCTTCCCTACTGGACATTTCCTCCGAACCTTATGCTACAGTGTCCTGATGAATTGGGAGCGCTAAAACCTTATTTCCCAAATTACTTCCCTTCCGGATCCATTCCAGGTTTTTGGCAGCCAGCATGCTACTGCTACTTTAATCAAATGACTATGCTTCCCAGAATGCCTGGCTCACTGCCTCACCTCCTCCCTTGCAGGACAAGGCTGGGTGGGGGACAGGCAACACCTGTGGCTGCAGGTGCAGCAGGCGACACGCCTGAGGGGTGTGCTCGTTAAGCAGCTTTAAAAGCCTCAGTTTGCTTCAGTCCAGCGCTGGTCATTGTTGCAGCGTTCCTGTCGTGACTGGTCCCTTGTTCCTGGTTCCTAGTTTTTGTGCCCAGTTTCTAGTTAGTGTTTCTTGTTCCTTGTCCTGGAATTCGTATTTGTATGTCTAATTGATTTCTGCCTTTTGGAAATCCCTTTCTCCCTTTCTCTGTCTGCAGGCAGCCTTTCTCCGAGCTTTCCTTTTGCTGTAGCCCAATTGCCTGTGTTCACTGTTTCCTAGAAATTGTCCTTTGCTACTGAAAGACTTGTTGCATTAATCTTTCCTTTACAGGTTTAGTTTCCTGCCTTCTCACCTTGGATGGGTGGGAAAGTTTCCCTTTTGATATTGTTTTCACTGCTCCTGATCCTTGCCTTCTATTGGGATCCATGCCATGTTTTCCTTTACACTTTTACATTTATTTCCTATTTTATTATTAGGTGTGGGAAGCTGTTGTAACTAGCTCCTGTGTGATTATCTTTTGTTTTCCACACTGTACTATTCCTTCTTGCCTCTTGACTTGGGTTTAGGTATTTAGTCATCCTCACTCTTTGCCTTTACTGCCTTCTGGGTTCTTGTTTGATTTACAGGGTTGTGGGTTAGTACTGACTTTTGAGTGGTCTTTCCGGTCCTCGTGAATACGGACATCCAAGTGGTCTTTCCGGTCTTCGTGAGTACTGGCATTCATGTGGTCATTCCGGTCCTTGTGAGTACTGTTTCCAAATTCTTTATTCAGTACCGTCTAGAGTGTCAGCTTACAGATTCTGTCCCTGCTTGCCCTCTACGTGGGCTTAGCGCTGTCAGTATCTGTAATAGCATAGTGGGTAAGGAGTTTGCCGACTTTCCTTTCAGTCATAAGGAGGTTCTAAGTGCTTACCCTACATTCCTTTTCATATAGTGGTATACACGAGTCTTGGGTATTGAATGCACGTTGTTATATTCAAGGTTGTTTACTGTGTATTTTGTGCACATTTCCCCTGCCATATCCATCGCCTTCTTCCTTTCCTAACACTCACAGGGCTTGGAAGAGTTCAAATGGTGAAAAGCACAGGGGAAAACAAAAGGGGGCAGAAAAGGAGCTTTAGGGCAGAGGAAGTCCACCCCCCCCAGCCCCACGGGCGCACCACCAAAGAAGAAGGGTGGTAAGAGAAGGCGAGTAAGAGTAAAGGCGGGGCCTAGCAGGGGACAGGATAAATCCTCAGACACCTCTGATGAGGGTGAGGAGGACTGGGAGGAAGAATACTCAGAGGAAGAAGAGGTATATTCTATATGTTTCTCAGAAGAAGGCCACAAAGCGCCAAAGAAAAAAGGAAGGAGGAGACAGAGGAGGATGGTGCAGGTGATGATGACTTTGATTCTGAAGCACTAATCCACCCAAGGTTGTCCGAATGGGAGCTGCCAAAAAGAATAGCAGGCTATTTAAGAAAGCGCCTGAGGGCGCCCCTAGCTAAGGAAGCTAGGAGTAAAATGAGGGCGGAATGCCCTAGACCTCACCTCCCAGAGGGTGCAGAAGATAAACCCGAAATAGATGACAAAATGATCACATTCATGAGTAAGTACACGGACGTGAGGAAAGGTCTAGATAGGTCCTGGCGTGCCAGGACAAAATGCTGGACATGACAGGGCCCCTCACTAAGATTTGACAGATTGGCGAAGAGGCCAGAGAAAAAGGGGAGCCAGTACTGAAATGTTTTACATGTTCTACATAACTACAGAAATCATGCATGATGAATACAATAAGATGGTACAGTTTTGTGAAATGCACAAAAGGATAATATTGATAAATTGTGGTTGGATTTATGATTGTCCCACCCTCTTTCGGTTTATAGTCACCATTTTACTCTATGTTTCTATAGGTACGGTGGCAGACAACAAACAATCCAGAAATTGAACTCTTATCGGCATGGAACGGGCGGAATTACAAAAGTTCACTGGACGCACCCTGGGCTGGACAAAGAAAGAGGAGGAATAGTAGAAGGACAGGGTGATTTATGGACAAGGAACAATATGATTAGTTGAAAGTATCACATGGTCTGTTTGAGGGCCAATAGGAACAGAACTAAGAAGACTCTAAAAACCATGGTTATTTTAGTTGTTTTTGTGTTTCATGCTTTATTGGTTATACTTTGCTGCTGATCAGTAAATATGGAAGAGAAGCATAATCCTTCGCCTCTGTGTCTTTAATAGAATTATGACTTTCTGGAACGAATGTGTTGAAAATCTGAATTATGGCTGGCTGTTATGCATATTGCCCTATATTTCTGAACTGTGAAGCAATGTAAACCAAACTTTAAATAAAAGTTGGCAAAAGAATGTATGGTGCCATTGAAAATGTACAACATTTTTACTGAATACACCTATTTAATGAATGTACATAGAATTATTTTTAAACAATATGCTCAAAGTGAAACCTTTTTGCATACATATGAATTTTGGACACGCTCTATGCTCGGTAACAAAATGTCATTGATAAATTGCTATTGTCGCAGAAAACCAGTCACGTCTTTTGTCACGTAAATGGCTGATAGAGTTGATTTTATTTATTGTCTTAAGATTCAAGGAGCACTGCAGGGCAACCCTAGCAATCCCACCTAAATAACCTAATAATTTCCCCACCACGTGATTAAAGAAACTTCGAGAAATCCCAACTCCTAGGCCTCCAGGCATATTCGTCCCTCCTTGGCGAGAACAATATGATCAAACATAGATGGGACAGTCGTTCATCTGTTTCAAGGGAAGAATACAAATAAGTGCTGTACTAAGTAGCCTGCCTGGGGTGGAGATTATTCCACACTTAATTTTTAATGGGTGAATATCCGCTTACAGTTTATGTATATATGTTATTGTCATTTTAAATATGTATAGTCTCTTCATAATATGTTGTAATCAATTAAATGTTTTACTTATACATTTTATTATATGTAATGAATAGTATTGGTGGAAGAATTGATATGTAAACCAATCATTAATGACGGGCCCACCATTGTAAGTCCAGTGGTAGTTAGTCTTTTGTCAAGAGGACAGGCCACTACTAATAAACACATATAATAATGTATAAACATAAGTGGTTAATCTCACTCTTACAAAGGATTCAAGAACAGTATCCACCTTGATTGCTAGCTGTAGCTTCCGCTGAAGTTCACATGCATGCATCACACGCACAACACTCAACAGGGATGGTGGAACCAAAACTCACTAGTGAAGTGCTAGCCTCACATTTTAGGTCAGTCTGCACTTTCCAAGTTTAAACCCTGTCAAGGCTGGTTCAGCCCTTCATCATACCTCCCAGCTCACCTTCTCAACTCATGCTTTCATTGTCATTTACTATAATGGAATCACCCTCTGAATGCATCTGACTTTAAATGTCTAGGAGGCTCAAAAAGTTGAGGGGTATGATTTTATCATTCCAGCATTAACGATCTAGGAATATTTAATGTAGTGATAACACCTACTATTACCGAGCTTAGATCCCACACGGCAACAAGAAATAGGTATAAAAAGTGATATTTACATTCTGCACTCGTGCAAGAGGCCACATACATTGATGTGCTCCCCGATCCCGCCTTCACCAACCTCGAGAGCCCCACACCCACCCACATGTTCGCTCCCTAGCGTTGACCCAACTCAGCATCACCACAAGCCGCTGCTGCCCTCCAGGGAGCATTATGCCGCCAATCCAGTCTTCAAAGTACACCACAAGCCCAATGACGTAAGGTCTTCGGAGGATAGCTCAGTAGCAACGTGCTCGCCTTGGAAGCAAGACGACACGGAGCGACACAGGTTTGATCCCCAGGTCCGTGCTTAGAAACCTCTGGGCATTAAGCACGCTATAAATAACCTATCATATCACCATCCCCGCTGACACCACACATCAGCTTCCCGGTGCACTCACCACCCCGTGTGAAGTGATGCATTGTTATCACTCTGCCCTGACTCCTGGAGGTCATTCTCACTTCCTTGCTGCCTCCCACAACCCTGTGTGGAACATTGCCTCTTCCCCAGATCTCCGCGCGCACTACGGCAATCATCTTCCACCCACAGAATCGACACTCCCAGATACTATACCTGTAATGCTCGATCTGCATGGTGCCAGCCTTGCCCCGGTCTCTGCCTATCGCAACAACAGCTCACAAACTTTGGATCCCTGCCTACACTCGCCCCTCGAGCTGCCGGCTGCAAGTGTCATCACCCAAGCTACCCCCAAGTTACCACAAGCTCCCACCACGTGGCACTGCCTCCTTGTGGTACCAGACCCAACTGCCCTGCTTGCCTCTCACTCCGTGACTGAGGCTGCCCTGATTCTACTGCCCACACTTGTTCACTTATATTTCAAGCACTCTGTGCCCAAGATCGACCCTGACTTAATGCCTCTGATCGTTGATTTGCATTTTAAATTGTTCATGTCTAATGCTGCTCCTGATCTACTGCCTCTAACCATAGATATGCACCTTTTTCTGTTTACATTTGTTTTAATTAGAGTAATATAAAGGCAAATAGTACAAGAACACTTAACCATTTTTAAGCAATTATATGATTTCAAGTGTCAAAACTCATATATTTGATGTGAAACATGTTGAGCAAGTTAATTTCAATTAATTTATTAGAATTGGATAATTAATGAGACAAAACAGGGGGGAACATAGACACAGAAACAGGACATAACACAGTAGGTAAGGGTAGGGTGAAATACATGACTACAAAAGTTGAAATCAGTTAATCATGAGTGTTGAGATAATTTATGAACATATTCCATTTTCTGTTCAATTTATGTAAATAGTCAAATGAAGCAGCATGACATTTTTCCATTCGATGGATGGAGCAAATATAATTCCACCAGATATTGTACGATAGATTAGTTGTATTCTTTCAATAAATGTAATATTTTGAAAAGCAATACTTATAAACAAGTTAAACAGAGTAGGAGAGTCAATCTGTCTAATAGCTGGATTAACAATAGAGCCAATAATGAGATTAGCACGCGTTAGTGGTTCTGCTAAATGAAAGATTGATTGCATGCGTGACCAGATCTTGGACCAGAAAGCATGAACATATTTACAATTGAAAATTAAATGAGTCAAATCTGCATTAGGTACAAAACATGACCAACAGTTGTTGGATAAACTATCTACAGCTTTGGCGACACGTAGAGGAGTAAGAAAAGCATGGTGAAAAATGAAAACATTGTTTTGGGTAAGATTGGCGGCAGGGGATGTAGAATGACATATTTTCAAAGTTTTGGTCCAATGATCCGAGGTGGGTTGAAGGTCCCAATCGATTTCCCATTGTCTGATAATACTAAGGTTAAGCAAGTTTGGAGAAGGAGGATCGTTTAGAAATATATAAAGTTTGGCGGCATTAATAGAGGGACTGTTAATTAAGAAGTTTAAAAAAGGAGAAGGCGATTTTTGGTTGAAGGTAGGCAAGGATTTAGTAATTGACTTGATTAGGGATGTGTAAAAGGGGAGATCTGACGTAGGGATATTATATTGCAAGCAAATCCTCGGTAAAGAAACTACTTCTGAATTGTGGAAGAGTTGTTTGACAAATTTGATGCCTGAAGTATACCATCTGTATATAGTGGATAGATTGAATGTGTTAGAATTGTGCTTATTAAACAAAAGACAAATGTAATCAGGGTTAGTTTTAGTGAAAGAGTTAACAGGGAGTTTATTCCAAATCATTTAAAAAAAGTGTAGTGTAGGAAAATTAGTGATGTTGGGCCAGGAATAGGTCATTAGGAAGTGGGAAAGGGAGAGCGGAGAAATAAAGCTAGATTCAATACTGATCCAAAGGGGAGTATTATCAAGGTGGGATTCATAATGTTTAAAGATGATTCATTGTTAGCTTTGTGATATAATTGGAAATTAAGAAATTTGACTCCTGAGGATTTGGGAAGTCTTAATTTATTGATGGCAATGCATGGTACTTTATGAATCCATAGGAATTTAAGAAGAAGGGAGTCAAGTTTTTGTAAAAAGAGGTGTGAATTACAGTGGGAATCATGGATAGTGAATAGAGGATAATGGGGCTGATCATCATTTTAATAGTATCAAGACGTCCCTAAGAAGATAGAAAAGGAGGCAACCATCTTGCAGTCATTTCTGTAACTTTTTCAATTAGAAAGTTAGTATTAAGATTGATAGTAGTGTGAATATCTTTAGCGATGAGAAGCTCTAGATACGTAATATGAGATGGTTGCCAAGACAAGGCAGACAAAGGGGTATTGGTAGGGTTACATGCATTAGTGAGAGGCATGACCTCAGATTTATCAAAATTCAATTTGTCTCCAGAAACTATGGAAGCATTATTTATAGTAGTTATTAAATGTTGGATGTAGGAGGCAGACTCAGAGAGGTAATGTAGGATAGCCTCAGCGTACGCGGATAATTTGATTTCTATATCATTTATAAAGATACCTTTGATGCTACTGTTCATTCTAATGCTTTGAAGAAGGGGTTCTAAATCAAGATTGAATAGTAAGGGAGAAAGGGGATAGCCTTGGCGAGTTCCTCTTTCAATTCGAAAGGAGGAGGAGAGAGAATTATTGATAAGAATACAAGTGGTAGGTGAGGAGTAAGGAATTTTAATCTGATTGATAAAGTATGGAGGGAGGCCATGCCAGGTTAAAGAGTGAAACATGAAAGACCAAGAGACATGATCAAATGCTTTCTCACCATCAAGGGCAAGAAGGGCTAAAGGTTCATGTGAATTTTGAGAGTGAGCAAGAGTGTTAAATAAGAGTTTGCAGTTAGATGAAGCAAGGCGACCTTTGATAAAACCGGATTGACCGGGCTGTATAAGTTTGGGGAGGTCAAGTTCTAGTCGTTTTGCAAGAATTTTAGCAAAAATCTTTGAATCCGAATTGATGAGAAAAATGGGTCTGTAGCTTTTAATTACAGATGGATCTTTGTCAGGCTTGGGAAAAAGTACCAAAAGGGCCTCACCAAATGATCCAGGGCTTTGCCCAATTTCAACAAAGTAGGAGTAGGAGTGAAAGTTTAGGTGCAATGAAATACATGAAAGTTTGTTATACAAGTCTGAGGTGAATCCATCAGGGCCAGGGGCTTTATTGGGTTTGAGATTAAATATGGCTTGTTTGTGTCCGGGCGGAGGTCAGGGTGAATGGGTGGACCTCTCGCTCTTTCCGACTGGGCAGGAGTACAAGACAGTGGTGCCCCCTTCCCCCCCTTCTCTTCGCTCTCGCAATAGAGCCGTTGGCCATATGGCTTCGCTAGAGCACATCCTGGATAGGATTCAGGTGGCCAGAGGGACACGAAGACCGGATATCCATATACGCGGATGATCTCCTGATTTACCAGGGAGATCCTCTCCGAACCTGCCCCGTGGTGACCCGGATGCTTGTCCAATACGGGGAATTTAGCAGTCTAAGGATCAATTGGAAGAAATCCGTCTTCTTACCGTTGAAGGGTAGGGGTCAGCCTGATCCACCTGACTGTCCATACGACATAGAACAATTTGGCTTTCGATACCTTGGGATCTGGATAACAACAGATCTTACCAGTTATACCATGCACAATCTCAAACCGATCATGGATCGATTCTCCAACGATGTGCAACACTGGGAGCTTCTCCCCCTGACCCTCATGGGTAGAGCCGCCCTTTTTAAAATGTTAGCTCTCCTGCGGTTCCTTTACGTCCTTCAAAACGCCCCGGTGCATATCTCGGGGCGGAATTTGGCCGGGTGGAAACCCTCCTCAGGGAGCTCCTATGGGGTGGAGGACAAGCACGTATAGCCCTGGCCACACTCCAGAGGTCAATCTGGGAGGGTGGGATCGGAGTGCCCCGCCTTCAGACCTACTATTGGGCCTCCCAATTGGTGGTGGTTAATGACCTTCTGCACGGCGACCGGGAATTACCCCATATAAAAGCCAAGGTAGGAACTATGCACGACACCGACCCATTGCAACTACTGTACCAAACCCCCCCAGATCCTCCCCACTAACAATGAAGGCACAGATTATTACCACTTGGAGGAACGTCCACAAGTTTGTGGGGTGGGGGAACAGACTATCAGCGGCGCAGCCCCTATGGCGTAACGCCAACCTGAAAGAAATTGCGAAGCTCAAGCCCTTGCCGTGCTGGGTGAGGGCTGGGATCCAGAGGGTGGGGGATGTCTTGAAGGATGGGAATCTTGCCCCGTTTGCAGACTTACAATGCAGGTTCCAGCTCCCAGACAATGAGAGATACCATCACATGCAAATGTCCCATGCCCTGAGAGTCCATATATCAACAGAGGACAATATCCCGGAATGCTCACCTCTAGAACGCAACATTTTACCCAAATATATCCCCTCCAAATGCATATCCATTCTCTATAACGCCATCACTTCCTTCGCAACCCCTGAGTTGACCAATCTAAAGGCCAAGTGGGAAATAGATGTAGGGGAGATCGACCCTGAGGAATGGATCTGGGTACTAATGCACCCACGGGAAGCCGCCATTTCCTCGAGACTTAGACTGGTGCAACTGAAAATACTGCATAGAGTGTATTATCCTAGAACTGCTATGTTTGGGTGGGGGAAAGCAACGAACCCGAACTGCCTCAGGTGCGGGGACGAGGAGGGGACCTTCTTTCACATCCTGTGGTCCTGTCCCTTGATCCGTACTTTCTGGGAGGCCTGCTGTCGGGAACTGGCCCGGATACTCTCCAAAACTATAGACATGGACCCGAAGGTCCTAATCCTGGGAGCAGCGGGAGAGCAGAAACTGAACAAATGAGAAGAATTGCTATTGCATACGCCAGCAGCCCTAATCAAGCGCAATATTGCACAGAAGTGGGGAGCCCCGGACTCTCCGACACTGGAGCAATGGGCATTGGACATGGACACATGTGCTATGATTGAAAGAAGGATCTATACCACAAGAGGCTGCCTCAATAAAGCCTCTAAAATATGGGCGGAAAGGGAGGAGGGAGGGCCCTGAAGTATACGGACTCCGGGGACATCACCCTGAACACTTATAAGGTGAACCGTGACCGTACTCCACGAAAATGGTGATGCAAGACAATTATTATTGTAAGGTGGGCCGGGCCGGCCCAGTGGATGTAACTGCCTCGTCTCTTTCTTGTTCCTCCCTTTTTGGTTTTGGTTGTTTTGTTTATGTTGTAATCAAATGATAATAAAAATGTTTTATCAAAAAAAATATGGCTTGTTTGATTTCAGTAAGGGAGATAGGTGTGCCAAGGGGGGAAAGATCAACCAGGTTGGAAAGACTTTTCTTTGTGTTCGCTTCGTAGAAAGAATTGATTTCAGCGGTGTTGGTAGAGAAATCAGAGGCATATAAACTAGAGTAAAAATCAAGAAAAACATTGTTTATGTCTTTTGGTTTGGTTAATCTGTTACCATCAGAGGAGATAATATGGGTTATAAGGGATTTTTCTTTTTTTTTCTTTAGATACAATGCTAACATTTTGCCAGCTTTGTTGGATCCATTGTGTAATTTTGTTCTGGACCTGAGTATCGAGTTACCATCTTTGTCAGTGCAAGTTTTATTGAATTCGATACACATAGCCATATGAGCTTTTGTGATGTTAGGATCCGGTTTGCATAGTAGGATTGCTCAAGGTGTTTGATTGAGGCTAAAAGGGTGTTATGGGTGAGTTCAGATTGCCATTTTTTAATGGCAACAAATTGGATTATGAAACTGCTGAGGGAAAGCTTTAAATGCATCCCAGTTGTTGTACATGGAGGTGTGCTCAGGATGATTATTAAAGAAAAATTCTTTAATGAAGGAATAGGTTTTATCTACAAAGGATTGGTATTTAAGAAGAAATCAATTAAATCTCCATCTACGAGAGAATTTAGTGGTGGGAGTCCATTCAAGGGGCATGGTCTGAGATAGGTATGCAGCCAATTTCAGAGTTTAAAATGGAAGAGGTTAATGAGGAGTTAACAAAAATACAATCTAGTCTGGAAAGGGATTGGTGAGGAGGAAAATAGAGCGTAGAATCTTTAGTATCTGGATGACAGAAGCGCCAGGAGCAAATTAAGTTTAGGTTTTATAATAAATTTAGGAAGCTGTTCCGAGATTTGGAGCTGATAAAATTCAAGGAGGATTTATAGTCAGGGCAAAGTCAAAAATCTGGTTCATATCACCACAAAAAATGAGCTTGTCAAGGCTCTTCTGTGAGAGATTTGTAAGAAAATTGGACCAACAAAGGGGGTTGGGAGCATTGGGGCCATAAACATTAACAATGGTAATAGGTAGTTTATTAATAATTGCATCCACAATGATCCATCAGCCTTCTAGATCTTTTTGTTCGCTAACTGATGTAAAGTTTAAATGTTTAAATGCTTATTAATTAAAATAGATAATCCACCTTTCTTATCTAAAGCATTTGAAAAGAGTGTATTACTGACCCAGGAGGCTCTAATCTTGAGGTTTTCACTATCTGAGGGTAGATGAGTCTCTTGGAGTGTCAGATCCCTTAGATAACTGCCCCTTGTTGACACGTCGTGGAGTAATTAATTCTTCCTATCAATGTGATTCTCAGGGGTACAAGAGGACAGTCTGAGAAACTAATTGATCGAAAGATGTTGTAAATTCGTTGGAACCGCAACTGCTTCCGAAAATGAGGACATCCAGGTTACTCCCAATCACTGCAGAAAAGTACAACTAATTACCAACTAATATAGAACTCTCTAATAATGATTTACAATATTCAAAAGACTAACCTGCAGAGAAACGTGGCACTAACCAAAGAAGTTCCATATAAATTGGTCCTCAAGACTGATGAGTTCTGTAGACCACAAGAAAAAGGTATTTAGCAAAAAAGGAAACAAGAGGTGCAGAGAAATGGCAAGAGAAATAAAAGTTTCTTACCAGTGTTCTCAGGATGTGTGAGATCCCAGGCGAATACTTGTCCTTGTCATCTCTCGGGAATCCACTCCAGTTCAAGGTTTGTGTCCAATTCACCAATCGCCTGTCCCGACGGCACGAGGACGCCTATGGTGCTAAGGCAGTCTCTAGTCCAGCACCTCAACCTGTGCCCGCCAGCACGAGGACGCCTAAAGTGCTAAGGAAGTCTCTAGTCCAGCACCTAAACCTGTGCCCGCCGGCACGAGGACGCCTAACAACAACACGGAATGGACAGAGGTACAAGAATAATAGGAGAGAAAGAAAACAAGCAAGCAAGTACAAGTCCCAGAAAGAGGAGAAACCAGCAGAAAGTATCAGAGAGGAAGCAGTCACCAACCTCCGAGGTCCAAAATCTACCAACACAAAATCACTGGGCAAGAATATCCTAGAACAATCCGAGGTCAAAATTCCTAGAAACTATATGAAAGGGCAATCCGGGCGAGAAATCCAAAAGACGTAATCCAAGGTCAAAAAGTACCAGAAAATCCAAGCATGAACAAAAGCTGCTGTCAAACACGATCAGAAGCATCTACTGGAGGGCGAGGGAGAGTTAAATACCGGACTACCGGCAATAAGTCGATCACGTGACCCTCTGCGTAAGGAATCACGTGGGACACGACGCGCCCACTGCCGTAATCGCCATGGTAACTTCCACACAAAGCGTCGGAAACACGGTTTCTGACGAACGCGTCTGCAAAAGACGGTTCGTGGACAAGACACCGCCGCCCCCCGTCTTTCATCCGGTAAAAGCACCTGCTGCTGCCTGCGAGCGGACAAGGTAACGGGAGGGATGTTGTGAACCCGGGACCGTTTTCTGACAGTATCCTCCCCCAAAGGACCCCCATCCACCCGAGAGGCCAAAAACTGGGAAACCAACAAAGGGGCATGTAAATTACGCTCCGGTTCCCATATACGATCTTCCGGACCGTACCCCTTCCAATCCACCAAAAAAGTACCTGACCCCACGAGAAATCTTAGAATCAAGTATAGCGTTAACCTCATATTCCTCCACGCCTTGAAGAATCACCGGGGACGGTGGAGTAACTATCCTAGTGTGGTCGACACAAGGTTTAATCATGGATACATGGAATACTGGATGTATCCTCCAAGAGCATGGTAAGTCCAATCTGACCACCAATGGACTTAAGACATCCTTGATAATATAAGGGCCAACAAAGCGTGGTAGCAGACACCGACGCCCCGGGATGCGTAGATTTCTCGTGGAAAGCCAGACCCGCATGCCTGGAACGTAATCGGGTGAAAGTCGGCGGTTACGATCTGCGTATAATTTGGCCTGCTTCTGAGCATGGACCACAGACAGATCCTTGATACATGACTGCACAGCCGGGCAATCTGCAGGAAGTTCCCAGTCCAGAGGTAGAGTGCGGGGGTGTTGCCCATATAAGGCAAAAAAAGGTGACGTTCCTGTAGATGAATGACTCGAATTGTTATATGTGAATTCCGCCATGGGAAGAACCGTTAACCAAGATTCTTGATGCTGGAGGATGAGACACCTGAGGTACTGTTCCATAGTAGCGTTAACACGCTCAGTTTGGCCATCCGTTTGCGGATGGAAGGCTGTGGAACATCGATCATCCACCCCCAACGAGGACATGAGATGCCTCCAAAAACGCAACGTAAACTGGGACCCCCTGTCAGAAACCACGATTTCAGGTAGCCCAAAAAATTGAAATACGTGTCGCAAAAACAATTCTGCAAGCTTAGAAGCAGAAGGCAGACCTTGGCAAGGGACAAACAAGGACATTTTTGAAAAACTGTCCACCACCACCCACACGGTATCATAACCATCGATCAAAGGTAACTCTACTACAAAATCCATTGTGATCATCGCCCATGGTTTCACTGGTACTGGCAATGGCTGTAGTAGCCCCATAGGTTTCACCGAGGGAGATTTACATTGGGCACAAATAGCGCAGGTCGATATATATTGCGAGACATCTCGCCGCATTGAAGGCCACCAGCACCAACGTTTGAGGAGCTCTAGTGTTTTCTGTGAACCAGGATGAGCTGCAATAGCAGCGTCATGACATAACGCAATAGCCGCATAGCGAGTGTCATGATCGGGCATATAAACGCGACCCTGGACGTAAGGCAGACCATGCACAACGTCCATGTTGTATTCCGCTAATTCCGCTGGCTCCTTAGCTACCCAGGTTTGGAGCGTCGTCTTCAAAGTGGGCTGTAATACACATCCACACACCACTTGTGTTGGTAACTTCAAAGACCCCTCCTGTAGACGTGAAACAGAACCCCAAAGGCTTCTGGATAGAGCGTCGGCCTTGGAATGCAGAACCCCTGGGCGATAAGTCAAGGTGAAGTTATACATAGAAAGAAATTCATGCCAGCGGGTGTGCCTGGCAGTTGTACAAGTCAGAGATTGCAAGGCCAACAGGTTTCTGTGGTCGGTATATACTTGGACCGGTATTTCAGTACCAAGAAGGTGATGCCGCCAGACCGTAAATGCGTCTCTAATTGCCAATAATTCATGTTCAGTGATAGTATAGTTTTGCTCATAAGGTGTTAACTTCCGTGAATAATAGGCGACTGGATGCAGATCGCCAGTATCAGAGCAAGGCTGGGATAGAACCGCTCCTACAGCTACATCAGAAGCATCTGCTTCGACGTAGAAAGGTTGTTTGACGTTAGGATGCAACAAAACAGGTGCAGAGGTAAAGGCTGCTTTCAAAGACTCAAAATCTCGTTGAGCGTTATCGTTCCATAAAAAAGGTTTCTTATTACTAGTCAGTTCGGTGAGTGGCGCTGATATATAAGAGAACTGTCTAATGAAACGGTGGTAAAAGTTGGAGGAGCCCAAAAACGACTGTAACTCCTTCCTGGTAGAAGGTTCAGGCCAATCTAGTACAGCTTTGATCTTATTTCTACTCATCTGTACTCCTTTATTGGTGATATCATATCCAAGGAACTCAACATGGGTCACATGAAAAACGCACTTCTCTAACTTCACAAAAAGATGATGATCACGCAAGCGTTGTAATACTTCCGAAACATGGTGCACATGCAATTCCATGGATGGGGAGTAAATGAGTATATCATCGAGGTAAACGATAACAAACCTGTCTTTCATGTCACGAAGAACGTCGTTAATAAAATTCTGAAAAGTGGCCGGGGCATTACAAAGCCCGAATGGCATTACCAAATACTCAAACAAGCCATATCTGGTCTTAAATGCTGTTTTCCATTCATCTCCACGACGAATCCTCACCAAGTTGTAAGCCCCCCTAAGATCCAATTTAGTAAAGAACTCTGAAGAACCCAACTGATCTAGTAAGACAGATATCAAAGGAATAGGATACTGGTTTTGTATAGTACTTGCATTAAGCTCGCGGTAATCTATACAAGGTCTTAATTCACCCTCCTTCTTAGGCACAAAAAACAACGGGGAAGCAAATGCAGAATGAGAAGGACGAATAAAACCTAACTCACGAGCCTTATCCAGGTATTCTTTGAGGATGGCATCCTCCTTTTGGGTAAGAGAATAAATGCGTCCCGATGGTACCTTAGCATCTGGTTTGAGATCAATCGGACAATCGTATGGCCGATGAGGAGGCAATTTCTTAGCTTTACCCTTATCGAAAACATCCATGTATTGTGTATATTCGACAGGCAGGACAGTGTTAACAACTGCACCAATAGTGACTGCGGAATCCAATAGGGCCCGACTAGGAGCTGCAAGTATAGAACCTGCCGAGTTACAAACCTGAAGACACTGCTGGGAGCTAAAGGCAATAGCCCCAGTCTCCCAGTTAATTACTGGATTGTGGAGCTTGAGCCAAGGTAACCCCAAAATCAGTTTGTATTGGGGTGCCATAATGACGTCAAATATGATAGTTTCCGAATGCTCGACACCAATGGTTAACTGCAAAGGTATGGTATGTTCAGTAACTAGTCCAGATAGAAGAGTAGAACCATCAACAGCATTCACCACCTCTGGAACTTTCTTCGGTAGAAGGGGTATACCCCATGTCTGGACATATTGAGCATCAATATAATTTCCAGTGGCCCCGGAGTCTAAGACAGCTTCAGAACTCCATGGCATGGCCTGTTGATAGCTCAGAGTAATGTTAACATAAAAGGGCATAGATATACAGGAACCCTGCATAGAACAGCTCGGAGTAGGGGTTCCTTCTACTGCCGAGCTTTGGCGTTTCCCGACTTGCGGGGCTTCTTAGGGCATGCACGAAGCAAATGATTAGCAGAACCGCAGTAAAAGCACAAATTGTTTTGTCTCCGGTTTTCTCTTTCTTCCATTGTTAACGGGCCTCTAACTGCACCAATTTGCATGGGTTCTTCAGCTCCAGTCACGGGAACCGGAAGACCAGCAGGCTTAGACGGAGTTACTCTCTTTTCCCCTTTTCTTTCGGCCTGTCGGGCGTCAATCTGGAGTACTAAATCTAGGAAGTCAGGGAAAGATGTAGGAACCACCGGAACCGTGGCTATATTATCCTTCAACGAGTCTGATAACCCCTTATAGAACAAGGCTGCCTTCTTTTCTTCTGGCCACCCGGTTTCAGCAGACAACTGATTAAATTTAGCTAGGTAAGATAATAAAGGAGCGTCTCCCTGGTGGAGATTTAATAACTCCAAATCGGTGTCCTGAGTCTTATACCGAGTATCGAAAACCCGAGTCATAGCATTGATTAAAGCATCACAATCAAACAATAGCAGGCTGCCCTGTTCCAACAATGGGTTCGCCCAAACTGCGGCCATACCTCAGAGATTCGATAAAACAAAGGCTGCTTTAGTAGTTGCATCAGGGAACGAGGTAGGCCGGCACAAAAAATGTAACCTACATTGATTAATGAAGGTCTGAAAGGTTTTAGGATCTCCGGTAAATCTTTCGGGAGGAGCAAGCGGAAACTGGGCGGCCATATAAACAGGCGCAGAATCTGGTCTAGCTGAGGACCCTGCCTGACCTGCGGTACCCACGGAAGCCAAAGACGGTGAACCTACGGCCACCTCCCTGATCCCAGCCTGCATTTCATCAATGCGTCGGTGGGTGTCAGCGTGGGCGGCTGTCATATCAGCACGTAGGTCGGCCACTAATTGCACTAAGGCGGCCAACGGGTCATTAGTTGTATCCATAAGGAAGGCTTCTGATTCTGTCAGATCCCTTAGATAACTGCCCCTTGTTGACACGTCGTGGAGTAATTAATTCTTCCTATCAATGTGATTCTCAGGGGTACAAGAGGACAGACTGAGAAACTAATTGATCGAAAGATGTTGTAAATTCGTTGGAACCGCAACTGCTTCACGAAAATGAGGACATCCAGGTTACTCCCAATCACTGCAGAAAAGTACAACTAATTACCAACTAATATAGAACTCTCTAATAATGATTTACAATATTCAAAAGACTAACCTGCAGAGAAACGTGGCACTAACCAAAGAAGTTCCATATAAATTGGTCCTCAAGACTGATGAGTTCTGTAGACCACAAGAAAAAGGTATTTAGCAAAAAAGGAAACAAGAGGTACAGAGAAATGGCAAGAGAAGTAAAAGTTTCTTACCAGTGTTCTCAGGATGTGTGAGATCCCAGGTGAATACTTGTCCTTGTCATCTCTCGGGAATCCACTCCAGTTCAAGGTTTGTCTCCAATTCACCAATCACCTGTCCCGACGGCACGAGGACGCCTATGGTGCCAAAGCAGTCTCTAGTCCAGCACCTCAACCTGTGCCCGCCGGCACGAGGATGCCTAAAGTGCTAAGGAAGTCTCTAGTCCAGCACCTAAACCTGTGCCCGCCGGCACGAGGACGCCTAACAACAACACAGAATGGACAGAGGTATGAGAATAATAGGAGAGAAAGAAAACAAGCAAGCAAGTACAAGTCCCAGAAAGAGGAGAAACCAGCAAAAAGTATCAGAGAGGAAGCGGTCACCAACCTCCGAGGTCCAAAATCTACCAACACAAAATCACTGGGCAAGAATATCCTAGAACGATCCGAGGTCAAAATTCCTAGAAACTATATGAAAGGGCAATCCGGGCGAGAAATCCAAAAGACGTAATCCAAGGTCAAAAAGAACCAGAAAATCCAAGCATGAACAAAAGCTGCTGTCAAACACGATCAGAAGCAGCGACTGGAGGGCGAGGGAGAGTTAAATACCGGACTACCAGCAATAAGTCGATCACGTGACCCTCTGCGTAAGGAAACACGTGGGACACGACTCGCCCACTGCCGTAATCGCCATGGTAACTTCCACACAAAGCGTCGGAAACACGGTTTCCGACGAACGCGTCTGCAAAAGACGGTTCGTGGACAAGACACCGCCGCCCCCCGTCTTTCATCCGGTAAAAGCACCTGCTGCTGCCAGCGAGCGGACAAGGTAACGGGAGGGATGTTGCGAACCCGGGACCGTTTTCTGACATGGAGACATATAATGGAAACATATAATGATAGGTTTGGCTTGGCCAGTTGAGAAATAATCTTGCTGCGTTTGATAGGATGGCCCAACCCTTTAAC
Source organism: Ambystoma mexicanum (assembly GCF_040938575.1). NCBI lineage: Eukaryota > Metazoa > Chordata > Amphibia > Caudata > Ambystomatidae > Ambystoma > Ambystoma mexicanum. The sequence goes on along the minus strand of NC_090932.1, from coordinate 844,009,173 downwards.
ATTCCATATTATAAATCTAATAGACATTAGAAAGGATAAGAAAGAAATGACAAAAGTAGAGTATGAAGCATAAACAAATAAAACATTAACATGCAGCCATAAGTAAACTTTTATAAATGCCCAAACATCAATGGAATAGAGATTACTAAATGTAGTGGTAACATTGGAGTACATGGGGAAAAACATAAGGAAGGGAAGACGACAACAGAAGAAAGAAAATATAGGAGTGCATTAGTTGGATATAAAAGGATATATAAAAATAAATAATGACAAAAGAATAAAGGTAATATTAGTTGGAAAGTAAGTGAGCAAGAGTATCATGAGTGAGATCAGAGTACAGAGATGGAATTAGCACAGGCGAAGAGAAGCAAGAACAAGAGGTATTAGTTTCAGTTAAAGTTGTATAGGCATGAACATAGAAAATTACAGTGAGGTGGAATCAGATGATTATATAAGCAAAAAGGAAAATGGATGTCGGAAATGGTAGCTGCAGAGTATAAGTATCTATAAAATTAATCAAGTTTGTAAAGTTGCGAGAGAGAAGGATCAATAGATTTAATGGGAGATCTTGATTTGTCTCTCAGATGAGTTGAAGTGGACGGAGCATCAAGTGGACTAGAGGAAGTTGATATACTGCATTTGGGTGAATATTTGATGTGTTGATTCCTTGGTATTTTGAAAGTTGACGATTGAAGTGGAGTATCAGGTTTAGAAGTGTTGACCGAAGAGTTCAGGGAGGTTACATCCATCAGCGACGATTGAAGAGCTTGAAGTAGATTATGGAGGTTGTTTGGGTCAGTAAATTCTTTGGTGAGGCCATCTGGAATGGTAATAATCATCCTTGCGGTATCTAACAAACCATATCTAATGTTAAGGAATTTTAAGAGAGGTCTCATATCTAGGAATCTCTTCCTATTGGCTTGTGTAATCCTGGAAAGGTCTGGGGGGATAAAGATTCTATTGCTCATGAACAGAATGGGGGAATTCTTCCTAGCAGCTCGTATGATTTGACGCACTTGCTGATGTCGTAGGAAGCATGCAATGAAGGGTCTTTTGCAAGGTGTTGTTGTTGGAGACACGTGGTCGAATCCTGTGAGCGTGTTGAAGTTCCAGTGGGGGTGAAAAGGTGATCCCTAGAACTGAGAGGATTCAATTGATAAGAAAACTGATAGGATCATCTTCAATTTATTCAGGAATCCCATAGAGGTGGAGATTGTCCCTTTGATTTCTATCTTCCAGCTCTGTGACTTCATTTTCCAGTTGCATGAGTCTTACTTGCATGCTCTCAAGACCCTCCACTCTACCCCCCACAATACCTATTCTTTATCCCGTTTAATCAAGTCTACCTGAGAATGTCTTAATATCACTTTTAAAACCTTTAAGCTCTTCTTGTATAGAGGATGAGCTGGAATCTAACGTGGAGATCGAGGATCGAATATTGCCAAGTTCCTCTAAAAAGAATTCCATACAGTCATTGAAAGGAGCATTGTCAAGTGATGTAGTTTTAGAAACATCTACCATTTTAATGATATACAATATCAGTTATGAGACTGAAGATGGGTGAGCAGCAGAGGAACTTCAAATAGAATAAGATGAGTGATTTTGTGAATCCGTTACCAGAGATCAGTAGCAAATAAGACGTGTTGAATTGTGTTGGATTGGGATGATGAAGTCTGGAGAGGATGTAATTGAAATCTGGAAAAAGTAATGGAAGCTTCACATCGAAGGAGACAAGTAAAGGGCACAGCCAAAATTTTAATTGATTGAATCAAGGAAATGAAGCTGATGGACTCTTCTAAGACTTAATGGTTAAAGTTAAGCTTTGTCTGTATTTGTAAAGGAATAATCAAAGTTACCCAAGAACGCAGTAATAGTTGTTGTTCAGGACGACAAGTAATAGTATGTAAATATGTCTAGTTTAGATGCACTTATATCCTGTTGTAAAGTGGAAGCACTTATGAGTGCATGGATTAAAGTTATTTGTCTTGTGCAAGCTGTAATTCCTTGTCATGCAAAGCTTCCATTGGGCAAAATAAGGTAAAGCTATCAGGCTGCTTCAAAAGGTAAGTTCCATAAATGTAAAAAGAGGAATGAAAGTAAATGAAGCAGAAAGATAGTAAAAGTTGCTGCCCACTTAAGTTTAGAAGATAATTTTTATAATGTAACTATAGTCATTACGCATCCAAATTGCACTGTTTAGTTAAGTATTAAGAAAGAATCCTTGTAAAAAGCTCTCAACGTGATATATATGATGTTAACATATTTAACAGTCCATGTGTAAAAAAGAGGCAGAATTCTCCTATAAATATTAAGTAACACTTACAACTTTTGTAGTTGAAGGAGCGAGTATCCTAATGCAAGCGTGATATCATGCTCGCAAGTGCCACGTCAGTTGACAGGACGCGTCGGCACAGCTGATTACGCGAAGCGTGCTCCTGCAGGCCTCGCCCAACGTTCTAGCCGAGCAGACTGCTTACGGTTCACTGGCATAGCCATACAGGCAGTAAGCAAGTTGTGTGGAGGTACAAAGCAACGGTACTTTCCTGGGAGGAGATGTCACGTAAGAGCCATTCACAGAAAAGCAGCCACTTGGAGATCAATGATGAGGTGACAGGATTTCCAGAGGTAAGTGGACGCCATAGAACGCCGTGACAGAGACAACAGCTAATATGAGGGAAAGTTGTTTGAAGCCACAGTTGTATGTAGGCTTTTAGAAATTATGCTCCACTGCCAATATTACTTATAGAAAGTCATTAGGAACAAAAAATATGATGAAAAACGTGTTCATGATGTTCGAAAGATTCCTCTACCCTCGGAGCTCTGCAACTATGCGGCCATCTCCGTTGCCGCTTGCCCCCCCCCCCCCACATAGATATGCACTTTAATAATTTCTTGCTAAAAGTTGCTCCTAACAGTCTGCCCATAACTGATGTAATGCACTTTAACCATTTTTTGCCTAAGCTTGATCCGTATTTACTGCCTATGATTGTTGATTTGCACTCTAACCACTTCATGACTAATGCCACTTTTGACATGCCACCCACTCTTGTCGCAATGTCTGCCATTTACTCTGTGCCACTAACTGACGCTGACAGCTCACCTACAACTGACACCTTGCCCTCTACTCATTCTATGTCTCAGGATGACCTCAACAAAGTGTCTGCTACACAATCTATGCCTTCTATGCTGCTGTGTCCTTTACCAACTCTTGTACCAATCTGCCCTCTCCCAGCCCTTCTCAACTGCCTGGGACCTCAACAGGCACCCTCCACCATCCAGTGCAAGTCCCCTTGAGAACATGCCCTAGCACACATCTCCCCAGTGCCCTGCCATTCAGATCACCCCCGGACCTACAGGACAAATAGCCTACCTCCACCCACCCTGATAACCCCTGTCTTCCCTACCACTCTGCACTTCTTCTCTTCCTCCCGCTTTTTCTAATCTACCTGACACCACCCCCCTCCTCTCACAGAGTCAGCCTCTGACTCTGGGACCTACCACCCCCCAAGCACACCCCACCCCCTACCAAGGACCCCCCCCAGGACAACTAGTCCTGGTACCTGCCAGATGACTTTGGGATCACAAGCCTGATCTGGTGTTGCCAGACTACTGTGATTTCACTCCCACACATGTGCCTTACACCTATGGCCACCCATCAGCACTCATCCAAACCCCCACCAACTCTCTAGAATCAAAGGCATGACTCCCACCCCAGGAAGCAGGTCATCTATTACCAAGGCCACTCCTCGCATGACCGCCAACACTGTTACCTCCACCCAGAAAGTGAGCCCCCTTGCCTGTACAGGCACTGCCATACTGCAGTGCCTCCGCTTCTCCACATACGCCCCCAGACTAGCTCCTCACTCTGATGCTGAACAAACCACTGACACTACTAGGCGTACCACCTACCCCACCTTACAGCCACCCCCTCCAAGGGTACCCCCAGCCAACCAGCCCTGCCCTTTCATCACCAGCAGGCCTGAACACCTTGCATGTGCCGTCATAAATGCATGCTCTATCTATGCCCACGCTCCTGACATACATGACCTCATATTAGACAATGACCATGACCTGATAGCCATTACGGAAACCTGGCAGCTGGTCCCTCTCTATCTCTCACCATACCCACTGGTTACTCCATTCTTAGAACTGACAGAAATTCCAACCCAGGCAGAGGAGTCACTATTATTTCCAAATCCTTTCTCCTTATCCGTGACTCCCCTCTCCCACTCCTGCTAGGCTACGAACACCTACTAGCCAAAATCAAACCCAATCCCCAGACCAGCATCAACATCCTTCTCCTTTACCGCCAACCCAACAACCTCAGCGCCCCGGATGCTGACATCCCCCTTCTCATTGCCCCTATCTTGAAGCCCAATACCAAATGGGTGACTTCAACTTAGGATTCAATGACCCCGTGGATCAGAAGTCTACTGCCCTTACTTCATTCCTTTATGAGATGAACCTCACACAACCTGTTTCCAACCCCAAGCACTCTAAAGGATGGATCCTTGATTGGATCTTAAATGTCAACATACCCATCAAGGTCACCTCCATCAACCCTGCACCCTGAACTGACCATTCCGTGTTCTGCTTTACTATGATACACGTGTCCATCTACCTCCACCCCTAAAACTGAGACCCGCCAACCCATCGCTGCGAGACACACCCGCAAATTGACTTAAGAGCTAATGGAGCCCACCATTCGTGCTTCCCTTGATTCGCAACCTGACAGCACCGGCCCAGAAACCATCCTCAAAGCCTACAACTCTACTGTCCATGTGATGCTGGAAATGCATTGGAGGGACAGGTCCTTCCTGTCCGTGTCTTGTATTCCTGTGTCATGTGTGTTCTGTGTACATTTTCTGCACAGGAGTCCATGTGGGACTCCTGGCAGTGCAGCTCTTCCTCTTTTTGGTTTGGTGAACAGACCCTTGGGATACCCTTATGGCACCCATGGGTGGGGGTACAACCCTGTACCCCTAGTGTATGTTTTTGCATGTATGTGGCCCACAGAGCAGGGTATGGGCTGGTGGCAGTTCCATGCTGAATTTGACAGGTGCTCTGAGTATCCTCCATTTTTGGATACCCAGGCCCTGCCATTGGAATCAGTTGATTCCTGATAGGAGACAAGATGGCTTGTGTGGCCTCTTACTTTCTATTGCCTGTTACTTTGTTTTCCCAAAGTCCTGGTAAGCCCTGACTCTGTCCTCTTCACTAACTGGCTGTTGGGTGGAAGTTCCTGATATGGTATTGTGGGGGTGTCCAGGCCAGACTAGCTGGAGCCTTCCCAGTGACGGTATGTTGTGGGTACACCCTTGGGGTAGGACCTCGGTAAATGGAGTGTGTGAGCAGTATATATTTCATGTTATGGGTGTCTGGTTTCTGGTGTGTGACACAATGACTAGGACAACCCTGCCCGAAACTGGTATGGATGCTGTGTGGAGTGCTGAATGGCTGCCTGCCTGCTGAGAGCCCTTCTGAATGATTGGTTGCCAGAGCCTGGCTGAGCAGTGTGAATGAGAGACAGAACAGTATATCTGGGGACCTCCCACTTACTGGAATTGTTCAGAAGCTGAAGTCGAAACTTGATGCTTACATTGAAGCCCAGCTAGAAGAAGAAGGCTTTGCTGCTGCTTTCCTTCAATGCAATCTGAAAGCTGTCGTGTCTTCAAGAACTGATCCAAGAGAGGGCCTGGCTAGGAGACTTCTTCCCGAGCTATGAGGGAACATCGTGCACCAGCTAACCATCACCGATGACCAAGGTTCGGAGGACAGCTGTAAACTCATCGACCGGAGCCGCAACGCTCCATTGCCTAAGACACTTTGAAGTCGAAGACTCCCTTGCTCATCACCGTCGACAGCTTTGTCCCGTCGGAGAAAGTCAAGGTCGCCGACGAACCGAGACTGTCGGCAGTTGGTGCATTTTAATGGAATCAAGAATTAACTGTGATACCACATAGATATTGTACATATTTATCATCAAAATATTGCCTGAGAACAAAGTGTGTTATTGTGTGTGTATCTAACTTGAACCTTATTTATATAAAGAACTGTGTTATCTCTAACATAGTGTGTGGACATTCCTTTGTGAGGCTTAGGGACTACACTGCACTTAAGAACCAGCCTGCACCACCTCTCGAGAGCTAAGCCTTGATTGCTCGTCCATTGCTACCAACAATAGAGAATCTTAACTGGGGTGCTCTGTGCTTCTACTCTTCCATATAGAGAGCAGGAGTACAGATAACCCCCCTCCAGTCTTTACACTCCTCCGTGCACATGACTTGCACGCCCCCCTCAAAACCACGACACGCAAAAAAAAGTAATGATCATAATTGGTTCACAGAAGAATTAATCTCCCTCTGCAAACTTAAACGTGCCCATGAACATCTCTGGAGAAAAAAAACTCCTGTTCAAACAAAGAGGCGTTTAGCACCACTGCTAAATCCTACAAAATAACGATCATCACCACCAAAGCCAGAAAATACAGTACCAGGATAAATAAAGCCTCCTCCAACACCAGAGAGCTCTTAACAATCCTCAAGGAGCTGGAAAACCCAGCCCCCCTTTGGCCTGCTTCATGAAATACTAAGCCTGGTGCTCCCAAGTACAATAGGCACTGGCTAACAAAACCCACAATCTCAGAGGCAATTCTATTCTCAAAAATGCTATGTTCCCTACGACCAAATTGGATCTCCCTTTTCTCAATGCCTTCCCAGCTCCCATGACCCCCCCTTTCCACTTCTCCCCAGCTGATGTGTTCACCACCATCCAACGCTCAAAGCGTCCAACTTCTAAGGCAACATCTGCTCCCACCATTGCTAAATTCCTCAACGCATCCTTTGATTCCCGCTCAGTGCGAATTCTATCAAAGAAGCTTGGGGCACACCTCTGCTGAAAAAACCTCTCTTGACCCCACCTTCCCTACCAACTACCTGTTACGCTCACCTGATATCCCCAGGAGCGTCTGGAAGGCTCTGAGATCTGGAACCCTGGATGCGTAGTTGCCCAGTGCTGGATAATGAATCTTAGTTATTTGTAGGGTGAGCTATCGGTCCTGTGTTTCTTGTGCAGGGGTGCTTGTCGTTTGTTTGCGAGCTGCCCAAGTTGCTTCACTGGTGCAGTACGCCTTCCTTGGGCCCAGGCTTGCTGTGACCCCAAATCTGCTGGTAGGCAGGTAGGTTTGTTAATTGTAAGTCTTTGTTCTGTTTATGGTGGGAATTCGTTAATGTCTTTATCTCTTTCTTTTCAGGTGCAAAGGTCTTGATGCTGGCGTGCCGGATGGAGAGGCAGGTTTTCTAGGTAAGAGAAAGCACGCAGCGCCTTTGTTGTCTTTTAAAGCTAACCTGTGTTTTCTTCTTCTTCTCCTCACAGGCCGCTGTGGTGCTGCGAGTGGATGACAGGGCGATGAAAAACAGGCACCCGGAATCCGTTAAGGTAAGTACAGCGCTGTGCGGTTGTTTAATATTGGAAGCGAACATAAATATGTCTCTTTTCCTTTGCAGATGTTGCTGTGGTGCTCCGGATGGTGGTCTGGATGGTGCTCCGGATGGAAGCATGGCATAGCGGGATGGAATTCAGGTAAGACTGATGGAATTCGATGTTTTGGAAGCACGCATTCTAATATTGTTTTTCCCTTTCTCGTTATTGCAGGTCGCAATGTTCGAACAGCAGCTGTGGTAGCGGTTCGCCGGAAGTCCTTAAGCTAGTACTCACAGGTGAGTGATTTTTCTTCTTCTCTCGGTTTCCAACAATTGCATCCCAGTGGAGATGCTGAGTGCTGGATGGTGTTTTCTCAGGTAAGGCATACTAATCTTGTTCTTGTTCTTGCAGGATTACAGGAAGATGCTGAAGACCAGGAGCTGGACACAGTGAGCGTCACACTGCGGGTTGCAGAATAACTCAAAGCGTGTTCTGCAGTCAGGGTGTGGTTTACATAGCCCAGGTAAAGTAGTACATGGGAAAGTAGTTCCAGGCCTGCCACACCCAAAACACTAGACCGCATGGCTTGGTTCTTAGAACTAGACTGTGTGGGTGCTTCCATGTTGGATTTATAGGCCCATGTACATAAATGGGACCTAGTTTGAACAGCCCTTCCTTCCTACAAATGAGCCTAGTGCCAAAGGCGCCAGGACTGGCTCCAGGAGCCCTTTTGCAGTGGTTTTAAGGCCCTCAGGGTTCTGGTGGGAGCCTTCTTGTGGCACAACACGTGCCCCCTCACAATGGTCATGACAGCACTCCCCCCCAAGGCTCCTCTCATGGTCTCCTTCCTGTCTGGTCTGGGTTTGGTGGGGTTATCCAGTTGAAACCTCTTAATCAGACGTGGTGCGTGAATATGTTCACTTGGTTCCCACGTTCTGTCTTGAGGCCCGTACCCTTTCTAGTCCACTAAATAGTATAGCTTAGATCTGGTACGTTTCGAATCCAGGATGTTTAACTTCAAATTCAGGCTCTCTATCAACTAGCACAGGTTTTGGTGGTGTTAAGACTCGGGTTCCTGGTTGTACAGGTTTTACAAGTGACACATGGAACACCGGATGAATTTGCATGCTTAGTGGTAAGGCTAACTTCAAGGCCACCAGATTTATCACCGATTCAATGGTATAGGGTCCTAGATGTCTTGGACAAAAGGTCTGGGTACCTTTTATGGGCACATATTTTGATGCCAACCAGACTTCGTCTCCAACTTGGTAATCAGGAGCTTTCTTTCGATGCCGGTCTGAGAATTTTCTTTGTCTGTCTTTGGCTTGCAGTAAATGTTCATTTGCCCTTTTGAAGGCTTGGGTTATGCTTGTGTGTAGAGTCTTTACCGCTGGCATTTCCAAGGTTGTGGATGAGTCTAGTTCAGAGGTACGTGGATGGCTTCCGTATATTGTGTAGAACGGGCTTTGTCCCGTGCTGGTGTGTATGGAGTTATTGTATGCGTATTCTGCTATCCATAACAAGTCTTTCCAATTCTCTTCCACTTGATGCAGCATGCAATTTAGATACTGTTCTAATGTCTGGTTTGTTCTTTATGTTTGTCCATCCATTTAGGGGTGATGGCTATTGGATAATCGAACATCGATTTGTGCCATGGTACAACATTTCCTCCAGAAGTTGGATACAAATTGGCTTCCACGATCTGAGATTAGGACTGAGGGGAACCCATGCAGTTTTATAATCTGTTCAAGAAATGCTTTTGCCAGACTGGCAGAGTTAGGAAGTCCTTTGAATAGAATGAAATGTGCCATTTTAGAGAACAGGTCTACAACCACCAGAATGGTATTAAAACCTTGACAGGGTGGTAAGTACGTAATAAAATCAAGAGAAAGAGTATGCCAGGGAGCCGGTAGAATATCCAGAGGTTGTAGGAGGCCAGCTGGTTTCTGTTTTTGTGATTTATTCTGTGCACATATCCCACAGGATAGACCAAATCGAGCAATGTCCTTACGCCAGGTTGGCCACCAATAATTCTGTTTAACCTTGGCTAGAGTCTTAGCAATTCCGGGATGGCCTTCGATCAGGGAATCGTGATAACCAGAAATGACCAATTCTTGCAGATCTTTACTTGGTAGATATAGTCATTCCCTGAAATAGGGTAATCCATCCAGAACCGTGTGATGTTCATTTTGAAAATTCCATTTCTGCAAGATCTCGGGGTTCATTAAGGTTCGAATCTTATCTTGAAGTTCATTCAGAGTCAATGTGGTGGTGAGTCCTAGTAGTTTATCACTTGGGATGATGGCAACAGGGTCCAGGGTACTGTTTGTTTTCTCTTCAAAACCCATACGAGACAAGTCATCGGCCTTCCCATTCCGAACTCCCGGTCGGCATGTTATTACATAATCGTATTCTGCGAAGAATGGAGCCCACCGCAACTGTCGTGACGATTGGGCTTTTGCTGACTTTAGGTTTTGGTGATCTGTGATTACTGTGATGGTTTGTCTGACACCTAATAGATATTGCCGCCAGGCTTTGAAGGCTGATTTTATTGCCAACAATTCTTTGTCTGTAATTGCAAAGTTAAGTTCTGGTGGTGAGAATTTACGTGACCAAAAGGCCACAGGGTGTAATTGGCCTGTCTCTGGCTCTCTTTGAGAGAGAACTGCTCCCATAGCCACGCTGGAAGCATCAGTTTCCACTACATAGGGGAGATCAGGGCGAGGATGTCGTAAAATTGGCGCAGAGGTGAATCTTTTCTTGAGTTCTTGAAAAACTTGTTCTGCCTCTTCAGTCCATTGGAATTTTTTGTTGTTTTTTCTCAGTAACGATGTGATTGGGTAGACTATCCGTGAGAAATCTGGAATAAATCGGCAATAAAAATATGCAAAGCCGAGCATGCTTTGGGTTCCTTTAAGTGAAGAAGATGACGGCCAATTAAGGATGGCATCGACTTTGTGTAAATCCATCTTGACTCCCTTTGGCGAGAGAACAAACCGAGGAACTCAACTTCGGTGACATGGAAGGAGCATTTCTCGAGTTTAGCATACAGTTTGTGCTGGCGAGGTTTTGCAAGGACTGAGCGAACATGTTCAACATGATCTCTTACAGAGGGGGAATACACCAGGATGTCGTCAATATAGACCACGGCACAGACTTCGATTAATTCCCGTAATACATAATTCATGAAGTATTGGAACGCTGTGGGAGCGTTGCACAGCCCGAAAGGCATTACCTGATATTCATACAGGCCCTACTTGGTGCGAAACGCGGTTTTCCATTCATCCCCTTTCTTAACACGTACAAGGTGGTATGCTCCTCTGAGGTCTAGTTTGGTGTAGATTCGGGCATCCTTGACTTGGTCCAACAGTTCCGGGATAAGGGGCAAAGGGTAGCGTTTTTTACTGTGATTTGATTAAGTGAACGTTAATCCTCAAATCTCCTTCCTTCTTGGGTATGAAGAATAAGGCAGAGACTGCCGGTGACTTTGACGGGCGGATAAACCCATTAGCCAGGTATTGATCCAGATAGGACTTCAAGTGGAGATTTTCAGTTTCCGTAAGTGCATAAATTTGACCGCAAGGAACCTGTGCGCCAGGAATCAGGCCGATCTGACAGTCATAGGGCCTATGTGGCGGTAATGTGTTAGCCTGTTCCTTCTGAAAAACATCTTGATAATCCTGATATTCTTTTGGTAAGGTGTCCATTGGTTCAGCGATCCCCGATGCTATTCCTTGAACAGATTTCAGGTTTGGCTGTGGTATAGATTTCGGATAGCAAGCGTGGGCGCATTCATCGGAAAAGGTCAGTCTCTTTGCACGCCAGTCTTTGTGGGGATTGTGAGTTACTAACCATGGCATCCCTAAAATCAACCAGTACTGAGGAGTTTTGATGAGGTCAAACGTGATTGCTTCTTGATGTCCATCCTGACATAAAAGGGTTAATTCTGTTGTGCATTTGGGTTACTTGTCCCGAAGCAATTTCTGTCCCGTCAACAGTAGTTACCCTTTCAGTTGTTGATTTTGTGCATAAAGGAAGTCCCATTTCTGTTGCCAGATCTCTAATTACCAACTGCTCCGCTGTCTATATATGCCTCTATGGCATGCATCCGTGACGGTCGTTGGTGATTGATCAAGGTTACTGGTAGGGCGAAATGTGAGGTCTGTGACTCATCCTTTTCGCTCGACAAACGGACCTCTACGCTTGCCGGGCCTGGTAGTTTTTCGAATCCTTTCCATCATCTTTTTCCTCTGTAGCGCCTACCACCTTCCTTGGAGGTTTCACTGGGCATTCTTTGAGGTAGTGACCCCATTTACCGCAGTATAGGCATAACTGTAGCTGTCTCCTCTTGTCTCTTTCACCCTTGGTTAAAGGGGGTGGTACTCCTCCAATCTGCATGGGTTCTGTGGTATTTTCTGATGGACGTTGAACATTATCTTTTGAACGTTCGTACATGGGACGATTTTCGAGTCTACTTCGGTCTGTTCTTCGATCCTGTAATCTGTGGTCCAACTGAACTACCAGGTTGATAAACTCTGCACAGTCTTTAGGTGGGTCTACCACCTGAGCAAGGACATCCTTCAGGTCTCCTCGTAGGCCCCGATGAAACAAAGGTGGTTCTTTTATCTTCTGGCCACCCCGCTTCTACAACCAGTTTATTAAAGGTGGCAATATAAATCAGCAAATCTTGATTCCCTTGGCGGAGGGACAGGAGTTTGTTATCAAGACCTTTTCCATCTCCTGTTCAAAACCCCTGAAGTTCTGCAGTAATGGGTCATCCTGGCTCACTAAAGGTACCGACCAGTCTGCGGCACTTCCACTCAAATGTGATAACATGAAGGCCACCCTTGCCTGGTCGTTTGGGAAAGCCCCAGGCCTACATAGAAAATGGAGGCGGCACTGGGTCATGAATGTTGCGTACCTTCTGGGGTTTCCATTAAACTGTTCTGGTGGTGCCAGGGGTACTGCTCCCGGCAACGTTATCTGTACTGGATTGACTGATGATGGTGTAGCGACGGATGGGTAATGGATCCTGCACTGCCTGTGTTTGTAGTAGCTGTTTGCTTAGTTCATCTGTATGGTCTTTTGTGATTATTAACTCTTGTCTTAAGGCATTGGTTTCCTGCTGGGCTGCGTAATTGTCCCAGAAGCTGGGCTAACTGATCAGTTTAAGATGCCCCCATGACGCCCAGGTGGTTAAGGTTTAAAGGCTTTGAGTTCTGTTATACTCACCTGATATCCCCGGGGGCGTCTAGAAGGCTCTTAGATCTGGAACCCTGGTTGTGTAGTTTCCCAGTGCTGAATAATGAATCTTAGTTATTTGTAGGGTGAGCTATCCGTCCTGCGTTTCTTGTGCAGGGGCGCTTGTCATTTGCGAGCTGCCTGAGTTGCTTCACTGGTGCAGTACACCTGCCTTGGGCCCAGGCCTGCTGTGACCCCGAATCTGCTGGTTGGCAGGTAGGTTTGTTAATTGTAAGTCTTTGGTCTGTTTATGGTGGAATTCGTTAATGTCTTTATCTCCTTCTTTTCAGGTGCGAAGGTCTTGATGCTGGCGTGCCGGATGGAGAGGCACGTTTTCTAGGTAAGAGAAAGCATGAAGCGCAGCGCCTTTATTGTCTTTTAAAGCTAACCTGTGTTTTCTTCTTCTTCTCCTCACAGGCCGCTGTGGTACTGCGAGTGGATGAGAGCGCGATGAAAAACAGGCCCCTGGAATCCGTTAAGTACAGCGATGTGCGGTTGTTTAATATTGAAAGCTGTGTCTCTTTTCCTTTGTAGAAGTTGTGTGGCGCTCCGGATGGAAGCTTGGCGTAGCGCGATGGAATTCAGGTAAGACTGATGGAATTCAATGTTTTGGGAGTGCGCGTTCTAATATTGTTTTTCCCTTTCTCGTTATTGCAGGTCGCAATGTTTGAACAGCAGCTGTGGTAGCGGTTAGCCGGAAGTCCTTAAGCTAGTACTCACAGGTGAGTGATGTTTCTTCTTCTCTCGGTAACCACAGATTGCATCCCAGTTGAGATGCTGAGTGCTGAATGGTGTTTTCTCAGGTAAAGCAGAATAATCTTGTTTGTGTTCTTGTTCTTGCAGGATTACGGGAAGATGCTGAAGACCAGGAGCTGGACACGGTGAGCGTCACGCTGTGGGTTGCAGAATAACTCGAAGCGTGTTCTGCAGTCAGGGTGTGGTTTATATAGCCCAGGTAAAGTAGTAACAGGGAAAGTAGTTCCAGGCCTGCCACACTCAAAACACTAGACCGCATGGCTTGGTTCTTAGAACTAGACTGTGTGGGTGCTTCCATGTTGGATTTAAAGGCCCATGTACATAAATGGGATCTAGTTTGAACAGCCCTTCCTTCCTACAAATGAGCCTTGTCCTAAAGGCGCCAGGACTGGCTCCAGGAGCCATTTTTCAGTGTTTTTAAGGCCCTCTGGGTTCTGGTGGGAGCCTGCTTGTGGCACAATTTGTGCCCCCTCACAGTGCTCATGACACTACCGCCCAATCACGACAGTGCCCTTCTTCCTGAAATTTCTTGACCGTACCACCTACTCCCAACTACAAACCCATCTAGAAGCCCACAATCTACTTGGCACTCGCCAATCCAGCTTCAGGCCCAGACACGGCACTGAATCAGCCCTCCTCGACCTTAATATTCAGCTTGATCAAATTTGTGATGCTGGGGACCTCGCCATCCTCCTCCTACTGGACCTTACACCTGCCTTCGATCTCGCTTATCACAATATCTTATGTTACCACCTCACTGCCACCTTCAACCTCTCCACAGAAGCAGCTAACTGGATCAAATCCTTCTTGAGTAAACGATTCTCCAGAGTCTTCGCTGGGACTGAAGTAGCCAACCCCATCCCTGTCTCTTATGGGGACCCACATGGAGCCCGTGTCTCCCCTACATTGTACAATATGTACCCCAAACCTCTGTTTGATCACCTGGACAGCCTACACATCCCATGCACAAATGTTGCTGATGATACGCAGTCCCTCCTTAAACTCACTGGTAACAATGAATTGGACTGCTAATATCAACCAGATTTACAGCATCTTTCAGGCTTGGATGGCCAACCACCATCTCTGCCTGAATGATGACAGAACAGAGCTGCTCATTGTAGGTTCCCGCATTCGCCGCCTTTTGTATTGACAGGAAGAACACCCCTTTATCAACCCACGTCAAAACGCTGAGAGTCTTTTAGGGAGAATTCTCAGAAATGTGCTAATTCCCTTCTATGTTAGAGACCCCTATCTCTTTTTGCTGGACTTTAGGACTTTTAATTTCTAACCTGCAGAGAGTGAGACCCTTTTCCCACTCTGTCATGTGTTTTTTCTGTGATTTGGACTCTGTGTTCCTTTTGACTTTGGATTGTGACAAACTCCATAAGCATCATCTTTACATTGTGACACATAGTACCTTCAGTGCACTGGCACAGAGAAGTCTCTTAGATGCCCCAAAGGTTTAAATACCTTCTCTTAGTGAAATTACTGTTTCCAAGTGCAGCAGAGTGAAATTGACTTTCCTTACATGTTGTAACTTTCTAGACCCAGCACACAATATCTTACAATAGGGTGATGGAGGGGTTACTTAGTATCCCCTTTTTTCTAGTTTCTCATGTAACATTTTATGTGACCCTTTGTACAATTATTGGCTGGTGGCAGAGGTTTACTTTTTACTACCATTGTGTGTTTTTACCGCGGGCTGCAATTGCAGCTGCAGAAAGACACCCATGGGTGCCCATTTAGTCAAAATGGCCCTGGTCTTTTTTCACCATTTCTTTTTGTAAAGGTCCTTGTTGAGATTTACTCTGCACGCCAAACTAGGTTTGGTCCCTTTGTTCGTTTTGTCTTTGGCGAGATTCACGAGTGAAGCCTGCCTCTGGCTCCAGCGTGTCTAGCAGGGCAGGAAGCGAGGGAGGTGCCTGAAACACCCTGTGCTTAGTCGCCTTGGTTACAGGAATGCACCCTCGGAGGACAGCCACCCTGCTGTGTGAAAACTAGGCTGCAAATGAATGGGAGAAACCTGCATACAAGTCAAGGCTTTTTGCTTTGAAGGCAGATTCGACCACTGGACGAAGGAATCTGAAGAAGAATTTGGATGAGATGACTGCTGCAACTCCTGGACCATTGGTTTGCCCGGTGAAGCCCTGATGCAGTGAAGAAGCTCCGAATTCGCCTCGACTAGAGAAGACCTGCAAAGGACAACTTCTCCCCTTGGGTTGTTGGGACCAATTGGCCCAAAGACGAGCTCATCTAGAAATCCTCTCGAAGCTGGCTGTACTTCCATTGCTGCTACATGAACCGAAGTGCTAGGGAGAGGAACACCAGAATCTAGTGAGTGTCTTAAGTTGGACGCGAGCTCCAGGAAGATCCTCCGGACTCCCAGGAAGCAGGACTGACCACGCCTGAGCCACCTCAAAAGAGTGCTGGACCCCAGATGCAAGGAGTGGTATCCGAGAACCGCAGTGTTGATATTTGCTAGAGACGCGAGGAGTTGAAACCGCGAAGTGCCGCTGATTTGAAGTTTGCCCATTGCTGCCGCTGACCATCAATTTGCAGTGCAGGAATCCCCAGATGACCTCCCTCTTGTCCCCACGACTGAGGTCCAGCAATAACAGGATCTGCAGACCTACACAGGAACAGAAGCAAGCTGGAACACATTTCTTCTAACCAAAGGTACTGTAAACTAAGGGGACTTACCTCTTGTTGTGTAGCCTTGCTTGTTCTCAGTTGAGACTTGTCTTAGTTGCTTTTGCAGAGTTGCTTGCAGCTTTGCCACTCACAGGCCTCTCAGCTTGTGGCCATACAGTGATTCTATTTCTTTCTTCAAAGACTTCTAAAACATTGTGCAAGACTTTTACTTTCCTGCAAGAAGTGCTTCAGCTCACCTAGACTTTTGCTCAATTAGCATTGGCTGGCCTGGCTCCCTGAAAGACTCTTCTTACCTCTGACGTTGTGCTTTACCTTTCCTCCAGGAAAGGATTCATTTACTTTGCATTGGGGGGTTAAAAAGAACTTACCTGCTTCAGAGCCAGCCTCCCTGCTGCCGTGTAGGGCGTCTAGTTTGGCTGACCACCCTGTAATTACATCACCTGGTTCTAGTTATGTTGGTTTGTCGTAATGAGTAGCTTAAGCCCCACCCCCCTTTGCAGATCCCTGTCGTATTGGTCACATGTTTCAGATCGAGGTTTCGCAGGTCCAGCCCACCCCTAGGGATTTCCCACTACGTGTATTTATGATGGCTCAATTTTTGTCCTTCCCCCTTCTTTAACTAATAATAAGCCAGTATCTTGGACTGTGTGTACACCCAATGTATCATTACCCCCTACCTTTCCCGGTGAAGCCCTTTGTACGGGACATCTGCGGCTTAGAATACCTGTGTTTCTCGTGTAGCTATCCCCATCGTCCCCCTTCTTTACTCTCACAGTTGGTAGGTGCGTCCCCATGTTTGGTGCTAAATTAGCACCTTTAACACACTGTCATCACCCCCATTCTATGGGAGATGCTCCCCCACTGTACCCAAGAAGAACCTTCCTATCTGATCTTTCGAAAAAAAGTCAAAACTACACTATTCAACAAATATGCCTAAACTACTTCTGCTTTACCCTATTACGAACTGCCTGCAATGAAAACTCGCTAGACTGTGTACACATTGTTTCCACGTTGTCACAACGCCTGTAACGATAACTGTCCTGCTTTGGAACCACAATGTAACCTCGCTGTAACAATGCACTGATTTTCATGTAACCACCCCTAGCGCAGTGAAACCTTCGGGACTGAGCGTTATCAACAAATAAAATAAACAAATAAAATGCATTGCAATATATAACAAATGGCAAAATTAAGTTGCATTATTTCACTATGTGTTTGCCAACTTGTCCTTATTTAAGAGGGAAACTTCTGATATTTTTAAAGAAAAAAGCTGATGTTTTTTAAAGATTTGCAACGATTATAACGTAACCATCCCTAGCGTTGTGATACCTCCGGGTCTGGGCGTTATCAACAAATAAAATAAATAAATCAAATGCATTGCAATTTATAACAAATGGAAACTTACGTTACATTATTTCACTATGTGTTTGCCAACTTGTCTGTTGCCCGCCACTGCAGGGTTAATGTCAGCCCTGCCCTCCTCAGGGCGGGTGCAGTGACAAGGAAAAGAAGGTGTTGCTGGGAAAGTTGCGGGTGGCACGAGTTACGAGCCGGCAGTTGATAAAGAGGTTGTTTAATGAATCCCTCTGTGTGTGCGTGTGACTATTGCTTCCAGCCCAATAAACACAACAGAGCCCTGAAACCCAGCGACAGTGACCTTCGCAAGCCCAGACACACACGCAGAACCGTCACAAGGCCTACAGCGACCAGCCAGCCCCTCGTGTAAAACTGTCAAGACAGGTGGCCTCCAGAGACACGTGCACAAAACAAGCGGTGAGTGGTCCTAAACACATCACCCGCGCGTGCTGCCAACCTGTTCCATTTTTCAATAAACAACAGTAGGCCCATGCCCGGGTCCAGAAGGCCCACTTGATCTGGGCGACACACCCCTGCGCCGCCATCTTGGAGGCCTTTCCACAGAGAAATATTGTCCTAACACGAAGCAGTTTACGCAACAGCACACAAAAAGGCATACCGTCCCCGCAAGATGAGCAATCCAACATCACCTCAGCCAGCCCGTGCAACTAAGTCCATCCAACTACGGATGCCACCACCGTTCACCACAACACCACAAGCCACAAAAGGGCCGAGGTGGACTGAGTGGATGGAAGACTTCCACCACTTTGTGAGGGGGTCAGGGGACGGCGACTCCCCGCACATAAGGGACATATTCCTCAACCTGGTGGGGGATGAAATAAAGATTATTGTCAAGACAATCCCAGCGGCTGAACAGAATGACTTTGCAGCGCTAGTCAAAGTCTTCGAAAAACTACTCATAATTGAGCCAAACCACCATTATGAAAGATACCTCTTCAACCAGTGCTCTCAAAAACCGCAGGAAACGGTGGACGAATCCATAACCCGTCTAAGAGTGAAAGGAGCGCACTGCCAATTTGATGCATTGTCGCTGGAAGAAGCAATACGCCTCAGAGTCATAAAGCTGCATATCACCCGCACTCAAGAAGCAGCTGTTAAAAAAATCACTCACAATCCCCGAAGTCAGCGAACTTGCCCGCATCTTTGAAAGAGTCGATGCACAAGCCACATCCATGTGCGGCACCAGCAACCTTAAACAAGAGACAACAGCACTCATAGCAGCTATCCTACCCCCTCGCCAAAACGACAGAGGACCACATACATACAGGCCACAAACCCAGCAGACACCACGGCAACAGAAACCATGTTACAGATGCGGCATGGCATTTCCACACTCAGGTTCCTGCCCAGCGCTGTCACAAAGGTGTACGAACTGCAGAAGAGAAGGACACTTCCAATCAGTATGCAGAGAAGGAAAACCTTTCCCCACGCTGCCACCCCAAGCACCGGTCAGAATGCCTCTCCGCCCGATGCCTCCCCAAGATGGAACACAAAGATACTATCAACAGAATCAATGGCGCTATGTGAGAGCTGTCGATGAATATCAAGACCACGATTATGTCCACATGCCTAACTACACTGACCGCCCGCAACACCTCACAGATGAATATGACAACCCTCCAGAAGGATATGGGGAAGACAAGTACTACTACAACCCACCAGCAGCGGTGTACAATATGCAATATGACCCACATAACCAGGACGAGTATGTCAACCTCATACTTGATAATGAGGAGGCCAGAGAAGCCCTGAAGATACCAATTAAAATGGAGAACTGCCTCTTTCACTTTATGGTAGACTCAGGCGCCACCGTGAACATTATGGGTGAGCAACACTACAGGAGGATTCCACATCCACTCATACTGGAGCCCTCACACTCCAGAATTTTTCAATGGGGTGCAGCGACACCACTACAGACAATCGGACATTTCACGCGTTGTTTTCTCCTAAATGGATGTCAAACAGACACCACCATTCATGTTATTAGATCCCTCACCAAAGGGAGATGCCTTCTGAGGTACCACACCGCCTCTCGCCTAGGACTAATTGAGACCCACGTGGGCGTTGGGGACACCATCAGGTCCACTACGATACGCCAAAACTCAAAGGAACAGATCAGGGCATTAGTCCACGAACAACCACATAGCCTGATCTCAAAGGCAGACATTGAACAAAATTTCCCAAACATCTGCTCTGGCCATGGAAAACTAAACGGTCCCCCAATCAAACTACATATAGACCCCAAATGTAAAACCAGTGCCACAGCACCCGAGGAGAGTCCGTTTTCACCTGCAAGAGGCAGTGTCACGAGAAATTGAACAACTACTTGCTGATGGCATTATCGAACCCGCCACAGGACCAACTCCATGGGTTTCCCCCCCTTGTTGTTGTACCCAAAGAAGGGGGCAAGCTACGCCTGTGTGTCGACATGAGGGTACCCAACACCACCATCCAATGCGAAAGGCACCCGGGGCCATGCATCGAGGACATGATTGTACAATTGAACAATGCCCTCATGTTCTCCAAACTTGACCTAAGACAGGGTTACCACCAATTGGAACTACATCCCGAATCCTGGCTAATCACAACCTTTGCCACACATGACGGTTTATTCAGATATCGCAGACTCAATTTTGGCATATCCGCAGCGGCCAAAATCTTTCAGGAAATGGTGTGTGAAATCATCAGGCCAATACGAGGAGCGCTGAACTATAGTGATGACATCCTCATTTTCGGTTCGTCCGAAGAAGCCCATGACGTCACCTTATTTGCCACCAGCGAGGCAGTACAAGCCGCTGGCCTCACACTTAACATCCAAAAATGCCGTTTCAGCAAGGCAAAGCTCAAATTTTTTGGACACATTTTTTCCAGTGAAGGGATGATGCCCGACCCTGAGAAGGTGGACACCATCTCAAAACTCAAAGAATCTCAACAGGCGGCCGATGTCCGCTCCTTTCTGGAGATGGCCGGCTACTGCGCCAGGTATATACCACACTACGCATCCCTCACAGAACCGCTCAGGAAACTTCTACAGAAGGACGCCCCGTTTGACTGGACTCAAGGATGCCCACGTGCCTTTGAAGACATCAAGCAGGCCCTCACCGAGGTCCATTGCCTAGCTTATTTCGACCCGTCATGGCACACGGAAATAATTTTGACATGAGCCCGGTGGGCCTAGGCGCGATCCTGGCGCAGACGAGTGGAGCAGACGTCTACCCCAGGCACGTGGTAGCATACGCAAGCAGGGCTTTGTCCACCCCGGAAACTGCCTACTCCCAGGTGGAGAAAGAAAGCCTAGCTGCAGTCTGGGCAGGTGAACATTTTCACAACTTTCTGATCGGGAAAAGGTTTAACCTGATAACTGATCATCAAGCTTTACTTTCACTGTTCAGCAATACTCACACCAAGATGCCTCCAAGGATAGAATGCTGGGGCATCCGCCTTCAAGAATACGATTACGATATCATTCATCGCCCAGTGGCAAATTCAACCCTGCCAACTACTTGCCACGACATCCAAGCCCTACCACCAGCGCTCTCCATAGCACAGTCGCGGCAGCATCCGCCGCAGACCACACCATCTTATTGGCCATCAGTCTGACGTCAGCCAACAAGTGGCGAGACCACCGACATGCAACGCTGGCCCAGCCGTGGGTGTGCAAGGAAGAAATCGAGAGACAAGCGAGGGTGCACAACGAATTGGCAGTAAAAGACCACAACAACCTACTCAGGGGTTGCCGCCTCGTAATCCCAGATGCGCTGAGAAAAGAGGTTGTCCGCACCGCACAAGAAGGACACAGAGGTACCGAAAACACAAAGAAACAACTGAGACGACACATCTGGTTCCCATTCCTAGATGCTACCGTCGACAAATGGGTAAAGAACTGTCATGCCTGTCAGTGCACGTCCCCAGCCGAACCTCCAGCCCCCTTGCAACATACACAAATACCAGAACACCCGTGGGAAAGGGTAGTCATAGACTTTTATGGACCCACAGAGTCTGGCGAGTACTTCTTACTCCTGATAGACGAACACTTGCGATTCCCCATAGTGAAAAAACTAGCCGCCACAGCGTTTCCCCAAGTAGCCACAGTGATAGAAGAAGTACTCAGCGAATGGGGAATCCCAGAGTGATTAGGTCGGACAATGGACCACCGTTCTGTGGATATGAGTTTGCGGAGCTAGCAAACCACCTGGAGTTCAAACACATGAAGATTACACCTCAGCACCCGCAAGCAAACGGGATGGCGGAATGATTCATGGCATCAATAAAGAAGACAATCCAGAGAGCCCGAATCGTAGCATTCAACCCCCATCAAGCACTATGCCGGCTCTTCAGAGACTACCGTAATATGCCACACGAAGCCAAAAACAAAACGCCTGTCGAGCTCATGATTCGGTATGAGGTACATACACGCATACCACACAACCCAGCTAATACAGAGGACCCGCGATACAGAAATACTACAGAGAGACGCGGAAGAGAAATTGATAGCGAAACAAGACACTGACACAAGACTTAAGGCGACGTCAAAAGATTTCCAGATTGGAGATGAGGTGGTAGTACAGCAACCCATGATACGAAAGACAGACTCTCGGTACGCTCCGACCCCGATGAGAGTCACGGCAATAAAAGGGACCATGGTGACAACCCAGGACCATGACAAGGCAATCACAAGGAACTGCCAACAGTTCAAACATTACATCCATAGAGAAGAGAGTGCGTCTCCCCTGAGACCTAACTCCCGGGAGCCAAGGGCCCCCCGAGACGACCTGTGGATTCCGCCAAGAGAAGACACCAGTAAAACAGATCCAGGCGAAGGCACCTGGAACAAAGGAGAAGCAGAGGTCCGACATGAGACCGCAGAGGGTCATCAAGAGACCAACACGACTGGTCGAAGAATGTTAACGGGCACGTTTGGACATTTGTCCGGGGGTGGTGTTGCCCGCCACTGCAGGGTTAATGTCAGCCCAGCCCTCCTCAGGGCGGGCGCAGTGACGAGGAAAAGAAGGGGTTGCTGGGAAAGGCGCGGTTGGCTAGTTACGAGCTGGCAGTTAATAAAGAGGTTGTTTAATGAATCCCTCCATGTGTGCTTGTGATTATTGCTTCCAGCCCGAATCCCGGGCAACATTGTCCCTTTAAGAGGGAGCCTTCTGATATTTTTAAAGAAAAAAGCTAATGTTTTTTTCAAGATTTGTACTTTGTTTAAAAATAATAATTTTCCTTCTCCAAATTTTCCTCGATTACATCAAATCTGTATGATTTGGTAATAAACCTTCGCTCCCGTGGTAGCCCTGAAGCTAGTTTTATAAACGTGGTCTCCTGGCAGCGTGCTGCTGACAAAGGAAGTCACAACACTTGAAATCTAAGCTTACTGGGCAGAAACCTCAGTACGTAAAGCTTACTGAAAACAATGCAACAAGTGTGCGTGGCACTGCAGGGATATAACATGGGCGTTTTCAAGGTACTTGGGGGACTTCGATCCTATCCAAAACATAACACGTCACCCGTTGCCTGGCAACACAGCGCAGCGTGCGTTCGCTGCAAGGCCTGCGACACTCGCCGCCTAACCCTTGTTCTCCCAAGCCGCGCTTCACAATGGCGGCCGCCGTTGCTTGGCAACAGTAAACGCCGAGACATGGGGCCTAGCTGCCCGGGACCGCCTTCCACTAATTTCGGCTCTCCCTTCCGCTTTCTCCCCTACTCTCCATGCCGGGACTCTAGGGATGTATGTGACGGAGGACGGGTCACGGTGACTGGTGAGTCTGGGAAGCTGAGGGAAATATTCACTCTTTCTAATGGAACTCAGAGACACCTGAGTGCAGCACAAACTGACATATTTGTAGACAGCGAAAGGTCGCAAACACTTGTGTCCGATAGCCATGCCCAGAGATCTTGGTGCATGCTACAAGTTACCAGAACACACGGAGCATGTACTGTCCATCCGCACAACGCACCACCCGCCACCAGAGTTAAGTGCGTCAGTTATACTTACACTAGTACACAGAGCTCACAGAGTATTGCCACATACCCAGTGCTAACCTGCCTCGTACCCTACCGTTGGCCATGCAGCGCCCTCTTTGTGCTGCTAATGCGCAGTGCCCCCATGCGGCTCACGGGGCACTATCAATCCCTCTTCGTGCTCAGATCTAATTGTCATTACTTCAAGTACGACAATAAATTCCACAATGTCCGTACATTCGGCATATCATGCACTCCATGCTTGGTTTTGCTCCCTGAAACGTGCAATCCTGCATTACGATCAGGGGTCAAGTCCTAAAAATTAAAGTGGGGGGACTCAACAAACGCAATTGGATGCGACGTCACCAGAAATTAGCATACCAAGGTGAAACACACATTTCATTAAATTGGCTTTGCATAACCCAAAATAGGCATGGGACATATGGCATTTGCCTTTCATGAAATCAACACACACAAAACAAAGCGAGGATATTTTCCTCTAATAGTGTTTTTGAAAACTTTAAAAGGTGTACATGTTTTAAACTCCAAGAACCAATACAAATGTTTTCCTTGGGACTTGCAGTACTGAAATGCAACATTTCACCTTTAGTTGGTTGTTATTTTTCATCAGGTTATATAGTGTAGTGGTGAAATCTCCAGCCTACAAACCTGACGACTGCGGTTTGATCCCCAGGTCATCTTTAATTCATAAATTCAAAGAGGTCATTCAATGTTCCTCATTTTTGGGAGGGGAGGGGAAGGGGGGTTTGGTTAGGTTGCAAAGAATGCCTTGATACTAATTCACAGTGCTATATTGTATTGTAGTAGTCATTTATATACTTCCTTTTCCCATTTGTATGGCCTCAAAGCGCTTTGTGGTAGGAACGCCCTTTGGGACCGAAGTCTAGGTATGGGAACGTTTCTCAGAGGATTCTTAAGATGCGTGTGTGCATTTGGCCTAGATTAGGATTTAGGAGGATTGACTAGTCTCCAATAAGCAACCCAAGAAGTCAGGCATGTGGGCGGGTGCTGAGGGAGGTCACGACAGAGTACTAATGCACGATACTCCATATGTACCCAGCTAGACTGATTTGTCATGGGTTGTCTCTGCATTCTAATGGCAGAGGGGTTGAGGCAAGTCTGGTGTTTCATTGTAAAGTGACCTGCTAGACCGAATTTGTCATAGTCGTAGCTGCGTTGTAGAGTGCGCAAATGTGTATTTGTGCTTGCGGTAGTTGTCCAACAAAGTGGTGACTTGTCAGCTCAAATGGAGCTCATCTTTGATGTCACTGTGTTATCCGATCTTCTGTGGTGAGGAAGAAGCCAACTACCTTCATAGCCTTTTCCAGGCACTATGTACAGGCCCTTAAGTCTACCAAATGCAATAGACTGGTTGTCCTAGACAATCTTCTAGGTGGGACAGACAGGGTACCATTGAAATTAGGCTAATGGGATTCTTGGAAACCAATAGACGGGTTACCTTCATAATCTTACTACATATCTTCCAAGTTCCAGAAACGCTAACCGAAGCAGTGTAATAAGCACAATATCATGGATACCTTCATGTATCCACTGTCCGTTACAATGGGTAACCTAAGCAGTTATAAGTGCAATAAAGATTACCCCTGCTTTTTGCGCAGGGAGTTTTAATTCTAGTAAAGACTAGGAGGCGAGCATTATGATTCAACTTCATTTATTACTACTCCTCAGCAGTTTCAACAAACCAACAACAAACACTGTAAAAATGTCCCAGAAGTGACTTTTTCTTTTCTGAACTACAATCCCCATAGTCTCTGTAGACTATGGTTGCAGTAGCTACCCCTCGAAAAGGCTTACTAAGCGCTATGAGCAATTGCGTGGTACCTGCTGCTCTATACTCTGCTGTCCTGTTTTTGTATTCTTTGATACAGTTTGCTACACACAGCTTAGATTTATTCGGAAAATATGGCTAATGGACAGAGGAAGTCCCTGTGTTGGTTCTCTTTAATACTGAGAAGGTGACACCTTCTGGCCCGAAAGCTCTCCTATTTATCTCTAGTGCACGTACATCTGATACATGTTTACAAGATATTAGGCATAGGAGCATTGCCAGTTTCCCTGATAGTTGCTTAAGCGACAGATGTCTGTTTGCCGGCCAATTCTCTAGGAGCTGAAGGACCGCTGATACGTCCCACATCATATGATAACGAGGCTCTGGGGGAGTCTTAAATTTGACTCCTCATATCAATCTCACCACCGCCGGATGTTTACCTGCCGGCACACCTTTAATTGGCAGGTGTCCTATCATGCGGAAAGCTTTTCCGTCTTGCAGTAGCTGCGCTAGAAAGTTCAGGATCGTCACTACAGGTGCTGAAACGGGATGAACACTTCCCCTTCTGCACCAGCTAACCCATTTGGCCCAAGCCGCGTCATAGCTCCTCCTGGTGGAAAGGGCCCAGGATTCAGCGATAAGCTCTGCAGCTTGCATTGAAATGCCTGGCAACGCCCAACATCTCCTGATATCCTGCACGCGATGAGCGGGAGTGTCCCTCTCACTCTGAGGATGAAATTACCCAACTGGGTCCGTGAGCAGTTGATTTCCTTCCGGCAGCACTCTCGGCAGGTCTATCGCCAATTCCATTAGTGTCGGAAACCATACTTGTGATTTCCACAGTGGTGCTACTAACAGCAGTTCTGCTCTCTCCCTCTGACATTTCGCTAGAGCTCTGCACAGCATCGTGAATGGGGGAAAAGCGTAATGCGGGCCTCCGCTTCATTCTTGCAGAAATGCATCTGTTCCTCACGCACCTGGGTCCAGTCTCCAGCTGAAGTAATCGGTTGTCTGTGCTTTCAGCCGGGATGCGAAAAGGTCTATGTGAAGCGGACCCCATCTCTGGTTCATCCTCTGAAATGCTGTCGGATCCAGCTTCCAATCACTGGAGTCCGTGAGGTATCGAGAGTTCCACTCCGCTATTACGTGCAGCTCTCTGGGCAGATATTCTGACGTCTCTGACCGGAGGCAAAAGTTCCAAAAATCTTTCGCTAGCTCTGCTAGCATCTTGGACCTGGTGCCGCCTAGGTGGTTTTTGTATTGGACTGCTGAGATGTTGTCCATTTTCAGCAGTACGCATGATTTCATCTTCCCTTTCATGAAGGCTTTTATCGTGAAGGGTCCTGCTAATAGCTCTAGGCAGTGTATGTGGAGACGAAGCTCATCCTTCCACTGCAGGTCCGCCACGGTCGCACTGATGGTCGACCTTAATATCTTCCACTGGCCTGCCGCCGCCGTTATGTGATTATCCGGCTTCTAGTCCTCCAGTTGCCGTTGGTGGGGGAAGGTCGGCTCGGTCACACGCAGCCGCCCAGGCACACTCAAGGCTCAGTGCGGGCCCCTCCCCCAAAGCTCCCTGTGCCTCTTCTCAGGTCGCCATTTTCTTCGTCCCCCCCAGGGCTCCTTAACAGCATTCGTTCGGGTCGGGTCGATGCAGGTTCCGAACCTCGTCAGAAGTTCACTCGTGGGCAGCAGAAACGCTTGTACTGCTTTGTTGTGGTGTTTTCATGCTGTTTAGGTTGCAATGGTCAGCGAAGTAAGGATCGTAGCAAGGATCAGGACGGGAGCTCAGCCCCAGTGCAGCCTCACCCCATGAGCTCCAGCCACGCCCCTCGTGGTGCTTCCATGACTACTAAAATGTGACTTGAACATTGCTGTTGTAACAGCTCACCAATAAACACATTTTAAAAATAAATTGTATGCTCTCATCTCTTCAGACATCCCCCTCTCTAATCCTCTCACTACTGCTCTCTCCTGGACAACCATTCTCTTCTTTCTTCTCACTTGAAGCTTACTGTACCCTTGGCAAAGGCTCACCCAGCACTGCCACATTCCTTTGCGGTCATTTTATCTATGAAGCAAGTGTTGGTGGCCCCCTTTGCCTCCACTTTCTCTCCATCACCTACTCCTGTGGCTGACTCTCATCCCGACACAGCCCTTTCCAACCTTCACCTTTCTATCTCTAACACTCCGGACATCCTGTCATGAGGATGCACATGACGCCTGCCAAAAAGTGCAAATCTTGGTACGATGTGGCCGCTCTGAAATGCAAGTACAGAGCGGCTGAACGGAAATGAGCTTCAGGTGCACCCTGTGACAAACTGGTCTGTCACCTTCTCCAAAGGCAATACATACATCTTCTCTAAAAAGTGGATCCATGTCCAAGCCTGCATCTTTGTGGCCTCTAGCAACGCAGCCAAACTATTCAAAATCTACAAGGAGCTGGCCAATCCTATCACAGTATCTTCCTCTTCTACACCTACCCAGACCCTCTGCACGGCCCTGGCCTCTCATTTGACCACTAAAACCCAGAACATCTTGTCCGCACTCTCCGACTCTACTCCCCTCTCGCCTTCTACCGCTGTTTGGCCCTCCTTGGACGCCTCCTTCTCTCCTCCCTCTCTCCTGTCACACCTGATGATGTTTTTAGACAAGTGCGGTCTATGAAAGTCTCATCCAAACACGTAACCCCCTGCTCCTCCAGAACTATTAAGGACAACATTGTTCTCTCGCTCCAGCTCTGGCCAATTTCTGCAATCACTCTCTCACCACTGGAGTTTTCCCCTTTCCTCTCGAACACTCCCTAATGCACCCCCTTCTAAAAAAGCTGTCTGCCGACTTCTTAGTCCCGGCAAACTATCGCCCGATCTCCATCACTCCTTTCCCGTTGGCTATCTCCCAGCTAACCCTGCACACCGAAGCTGTTGGTTGTCTCCATAACCATCAGTCTGGTTTCAGAGCAGCCAGAGTTATGGACACTGCTCTCCTGAACACCCGTGAAGATCTGCTCTCTAACCTTCATTCTAGCTCTCTCCCTGTCCTCATTCTCCTCCACCTATCATCTGCTTTTGACAAGGTGAACCACAACATCCTGATCACTCGTCTCTGCGGTACCCTGGGAATCATGGATCAGGCTCTGACATGGCTGTCCTCTATCCTCTTGGACCCATCCTACCAGGTTCAACTTGGGTCCTTCCTCTCCACCACCTCTCTCTCCACATGTGGTGTTCCCCAGGGCTCTATCCTATCCCCCTGGCTTTTCAATGTCTACCTGGCCCCCTTCGCCCTTCTGACCTCTACCTCTTCCTCTAACTTTCAATGTTATGCAAATGGCAGACATCTCTCTTTCAGGCTACTCTGGGCGGCCTCCTCGCTCATCCGCGTCTATCCGATATTCAGGCATGGTGTGCCTCTAATGATCTCTGCCTTAATGCCAGTAAGATTGAGATCCTTCTCATTGGGACCCCTAGGCCCCCTTTTCCCCTCTCAATCTGGTGGGCCTCCCTGGGCTCTCTGCCCTCACCCTCTTGTGAGGAAAAAAACATTGGGATCATCTTCAACTCCACTCTCTCCTTCTCTGCATACATCACAGTCTTTGCCGGAAAGGTCCACTACCAGCAGCACATCCTTAGAGGTACTCTCCCTTTTATCACCTACCCCCAGAAGCTCACTGTCTCCAGAGCCCTGGTTCCCTCTAGGCTGGACTACTACAACAGCTTCCGTCTCAATCTGCCCAACTCTACTCTTCGCCCCCTACAACTCATCCAGAACAGGACTGCAAGACTTATTTATTTATTTACTTAATATGCATACAGCCAATTAGGCTTTACATATGAACGCAATTATACAATTTGGTACATTTCCACAAATTAAATCATTTACTCAAAAACACCTAATCATAAGACTACTAACTGTAATGCAAATATTCATGGTAAAATCTTTAAAACAGTGTGCCTATAGACAATTCTATTACTATCATTAAAATCATTTAATAAAATGTCATCGTGTGGTAGATTGCATTTAGATCATTCCCTTGCAGTAACATTTTCCATAATCTATGCATATTTGCTACCTCAAAACCATTATTATAAGCTTTCACATATTTCACTCTCATTAAATGAAGGCTTTCGCAGTAGCACAACAAGAGTTTAGCGGTTTCTATGGTTGATATTCTACATAATCTACAATATCGCTCATCTTTGGTGATACCCAATTTCCCACCCAACACTTCCAGTGTAGGTTGAAGGTTAAACTTAAACAGAACATATTGTCTTACTGTTGTACAATTCGGAAAGGCTAATTGGTAGCCAGGCTTAGTCAAGTTAGGTTCCCAATGCTCTAAAAAGAGACCGCTATTTACTTTTGCAGTCAAATTTATACTGTCACTCTCTGCAGCGTAACTATATATTGATCATTTTAGTAACCGTTTGGTGTAGCCAAACCACTGCATTATTTTTGGCCCATCTATGATACGCCTTACTTAACTGTGCGAGGGTACCATTTACAATCATAAATTCCTTTCTCGGAAAACCATCCATTATTTCTGCTATAAATGTGTTAATAGTTAAGGTGCATAATTTCACATGTAGCATTGCTTTTTTATATTCAATAAAATCAGAGGCACTCATAAAATGACATTCTAATAATAAATATTCTCTAGATAATGTTTTGGGCATCCTGAATAAAATCTTGAAAAGCTTTGATTCAAAACTATTTATTTCCTTGGTGTATCTTGTCCCCCATACTTCAGCTGCATAAAAAAGACAGGATACCACCTTGGAAGAATAAAGCAACATTATGGTGTGAACAGAAAATCTGCCTTGCTTACCAATAAAGTGACTAATACAACTCATTCAGAACAGGACCGCAAGACTTATCCTTGGCCTCAAGCCCAGGGACCACATCTCTCTGGCCCTGAAATTCCCCCATTTGGCTCCCAGTGGCTGCAAGTATCAAGTTTAAGACCCTCTGCATCGTCCACAAGGCTTTCTGGGGCTGGGCCCTCACTATCTCCAACTCTCTCTTTCGAAGTGCCTTCATACTAGATGCCTCCGCTCATCTACTTCTATTCTCTGCAGGTGAGTCGCTTCTCCAAGCAGAAATTGGGTAGTAGATCCCTCTCCTCTGCAGGTGCCTCCCTCTGGAACGGCCTCTCTGCATCTCTCGGCCTTGAGCCGGATCTCCTTAAGTTCCTGAAGATCCTCAAGACCTTCCTTTTCTCCTCTTCCTTACCCTTTCTAACCTTCCCTTCCTCCTGCACCGTCCTGCTGACTGGCTGCTTGGTGTTCCCCTAAATCTTACGGGACACCTCTCCCTTCCTCTGTACAGTCCCCCTGCACTTGTCTACTGGCCTTCCTCCACTACCGCATGGCCTCCCGTGCACTACCGTGGTGTGATTTTCCCTTGGAGTCCCAGCCTTCCTTGCACTTAACTCAGGTTCCTGCTGCTCTGCGTGCACTTATACCATTACCCTCTCCCCTGCACTTCTTGTCTGCCCATTTGCACGATCTAAATGATACTAGGGCTAGTAAGATCATTTGTCTTGTCCTCCCTTGTTCCTCCTCCCTTGCCTGGTTGTGCCTTGAAACACTTGTGTATAGGCACATTATATATATAACATAATCAATCAATCAATTAATGCTGCGTTCGTCAGCTGGTTAGGCAGTGTTATGGCTAAACCCTGTTTTGTTTGGTTGTCGACACAACTGGTTTCGGCCTGTATAGCAGTCTGAGGGTGCTCCTAGTAAGTCAGCCTTTGTCAGGATGTGATATTATGATAGTGTCTCATTCAGTGGGATATCCTGTGGTCAGAGTCAAGAAAATAAGGACCGATATGAATCTATAAATAAACGGGGTCTTTATTGAGGGCATGTTTGGGGTTGGATTGTGTCATCACATTCTAATTGTGGGCGGTGTGGGAAGGTTGGTGGACCTAATTACAGAATATAATGTATGCTTTTCTATAAAGGTTTGATGTGCAAGCACCAAACATCTCAGTGTGGGGAGATTTTTTCATGTTGCAAAGTTGCTAACGTTACTCAGCTTGATTATTATAAAAGTGTTAGATTTAGTGGTGTTTCTTTGACAGCACCTTTTCATGCTGTTCTGTTCCGCGATCTGCTTGAATATAGCTGTCCCAGCTGTGTCTGGGCCCTGAATAAACTTGCGTTACTTCTTGCCTGCGTACACTCCTTTTTTGACCACTTTTGTAATTTTTATTGATGAGTTCCGAGGTGACTCCTGACACATTTTTGGAGGCCCCACAGACATATCTCAGCCTTTCGACTGAGCCATGGGAATTCCAGCCGTGGTAGCGGAGGAGTGCGGGACAGCGTCCATTGACTAGTACTAATATCCTGAGCCAGAAGAGGTGCGCAGACGCCACTTTCCCAAAGGTCTGCCTGGTCCAGCACTACCTTCACTCAAACTGAAGTACAGCCCTTTAAAGGGAGACTCTGAGGCCAAGAGAAATGAAGAGTCTCCTAAAAGGATACGTGAGTGTACTCGTGCATGAAATGCGCCAGGGGTGTGAGAGACTATGTTTTGCTGTATAGTTATGCACCCTCAGAGTGGTGGAGGTTAATTGGCTGTAGTAGTCTTAGATTTTAGGTCTGCAGATCCGATAGGGAGCAGGTAGACGGTGGCACATCTGCGTTAGAGCAGATGGTTGTGTAGTAAAAATGAAGATTTAGAGCCAAAATAATTTGCAAATAGTTGCAGAGCTGCTTAGCACGAGTAAATGATGCAGTCGATTGAGGGGAGGAGTAACTGCTTTTTCTAACATACTAACATAGGGCATCATTGTTAAGGTGTTGTGCCTGGGGAGAAAGCCATTTGTGTACTAATGTAACCTAATAAGACCGACCTGCGGAGAAGGCCAGCGTATGCAAGTGTGGAGTGCAAGATGTGAAAGTGCAGAGCCTGTGTAGAAGGCTAGAGTGAATGAAAATGGGGGAAACGAAAATTGAGTGAGTGTGATTGAATAAGGGGTTGAGAGTTTAAAGGATTACATTGTAAAGTAGAAGAGGAAGAAGAAAGGAGAGAGTATTGCAATAATACAAATTAAGGTGCAATAATGACTTCCTATTGGGTGGATGCAACACTTAACCACATGTGCAGGAAACTGCCCCAATATCGTGACAAAAAAATTACCTTTTTGAGTGGGTACATGACAGAGTGGGGTAATGTTACAAGGAATGGCCTGGAGAGGGAACGTTTGACAAAAATATTATCAACAGTTTGTATTCATATTTGTCGGCCACCCATAAAGGTGCAAAACTCAAAAAGAAGCAGGACATTTGAGGACCTTGGAAGTTACACGAAGAAAAGGATACAGAGATGGAGAAGAGGAAAGAGGAGGAGGAGCAGGGTAGTGCTCCGCCCCCTCCATATTCTGTCTACCCATTACTAAAACCAGCTGCAGGATATACAGATCTCAAAAGAGTGTCACAAAGTAAGAAGGAACACATAAAAGTAAAGATTAGGGAGAAGCGGATGCCAGTATTAAGGATGAGAAGGGAAGGTGGAAATATTTAATGGATATTAAAAAAATCACCCAGAAGCAACTTGACTCTGTGTTCAAGGAAGCCGAGAAAGCCATGGAAAAGGAGATGGAGGAAAAAAGGAAAAGAACAAGGAAAGGCAGCTGACAAACTGGGATGGACAGTAGGATGCATACAAATTAGAATTGACAGCTGGGGACAGGGCTTGGACAATGGTGAAGATGACACGACAGAAGGTGTGCATACTGCATCAGATTGGGAGGACAGTGGGGACAGCGATCATGGAGATAACAAGTTAGAAACATGCAATTTGACAGACGTGAGCAGGGGAAGGAGATGAACAAAGAGAGCAGAGGAGGACAGAGAGGAGACATTGGGAGATTGGGGAAATAGGCTTTGGAGTAGGAAAACGAGAATAGCAGTCATGGCAAGATCACATGGCAATTAAAGCAGAGCTCGCACACAGATGCCCCTTTTGCAAAAAGCAAATGGTGTGGTTCACTACATACCATGGCAGACAATGGATAGGGAAATGTTGGTTCACAGTCTGCCTTCATTAATGGCAGGGGCGAAAAAGTTGATTTACATTTTTGAAAAAGAGACCGCAGCAATTCCATTAGCTGTAGGAGATATAACATGTTTATTGGCAGTGCTGGCTGGGGAGAGAAGTGACAAAATATGGCAACAGGCCAGATACTCTGGGGTAAAATTAAGCTCTAACATTCATTATGGAGTGCCCTTCAATAACTATCGAGCACATGCTTGGAAGGCTCTAAGGGAGCTGTGTCCAGATATGTCATACATGTGTACTATATTGGCTCATAAAATGAAGCCTGATGAGAGCCCGCAGACTATATACGATCCATACAAGAAATGTGGACGTAGGTAGATAAACACTCATGAGATGACAAAATACCTTTTTGTTTTATCACATCTTAGTGAGGGGGCACCCCGTTGATGTGCAGACATTCTTAGAGAAGATAGTGGAAATTGAGGCAGTGTTGATACAGTAAAGAACATTTGTGTCGAAGTTGATAATGGAAAGCTTTGTGTTTAAGTGGGTCTGAGCCTGACAGACGGGGATCCGGTTTGAAGCCTGGGGGAGGAGGACACTGGGTGAACAGAAAATCACCCGAGAATTTGTATGTGTGAACTCCTAAGAAGGTGGGTCTGAGCCCGGCGGTAGGGGACCCGGGGTGAACAGAAAATCACCCAAGAATTTGTATGTGTGCAACCCTAAGGAGAAATGAACTTTGTTGTTTGTCGCATTGCATCAGGCCCTTTGAAAAAGAGACTTTGAATGGCAAAGACTTTGGCACAGAAGTCCATGATGTTGACGTTTATCACTGCACCCTTGTACTAGAGAAGCCAGAGACTTTGCTTAGCTTGAGTGTGCCTATATGTAACTAGAGGGATGGTAGCTGCCAAAATGATTAAGCCATTCTTAAATTATAAATGGTTTGATTATTTACCGGGAGAGATAGAGGTGTCACAAATAATCACCTTTTTTTAACATATAGAAATCGAAAAACTGAGTTTGCAATTTGAGAAAATAACAGTATGTATTTGAATAAAGCGGAGAAACTGTTATGAACCCCTTGATTAAAAAAAACATGTATTTATTTACATGTATTATGAATGAACAATTTAAATATACAAAAAGAACATTGTTTTTAGTATAATCAAGGAATGGAAACAAAAACATATATATTTTTCTTTAAACAAATAAATACAATTTTCATATAGCCTATTCATGAAAGACTGATGATTTCTAATATTCAAATCAGGAAAAAAGAAATATAACTGTATAAAAAGTATGGTTGAATTATAGTTCATCCAATATAGACATAGACAAATACTGATGTACTTGTAGTGAAACAATTTTACGAGCAAAATTCAATGCATTTTGTTGTCTGTGTACCAAATCTTGATTGCACAAAAGGCCTTTTGAATAGACCAAATGATAAAAGCAAAATTACTTATACATTATTCTGAAAGAGAACAAGACCTAACTTGTATAATGAACTTTATTTTTGTAATGTCATTTTGCAACCTAAATTTTGTGGTAAATCAGCAAACTTGTATTGCTTATGATGAAAATTTACACATTAGATAGGTAATAACTAATCCTTGGTCTACGTCAGGAAATAAACTTCCTTGGTGTTGAACTGATGGCAGGTGAAAACCTGCTGCAGTGACGTTTCGGCTTTAGAATGAACAGCCTTCTTCTGGGCCAATAGGATTGTGAAAGCCTACGAAATGTGAAGAAAAACAGGAAAGATCTGTTTGAAAATGGGGGTTGCTTGCTAGTGTTTTCACATATACAGCAAGTAATGCTAGGTCAATAGTTGAAAAAAGGGAGGGGGAAGAGCTCAGAAACACACATAGAGGTGTATTCTGGTACAAGAAGGATAAAACAACTGACCTTGGGTGCCTCCGGGCTGAAAAGGTGGGGGTAGAGATCAGACTGAAACTGGAACTTAGTGGTGAAAATCCAGTAGCAAAGTGCTTGTAGGGCCTTATTATGGCATTGTTGATCAAGTCAAGACTATTCAGGAGTAACAGCTACTAAAGCTGAAGAGCTAGCACACATTAAGGAAGCAAAGAGGGGGTTGAGGGGAAGGAACAAGAGAGAAAAGGAGTGGTGAGAAAAGGAAGGGAATGATATGGGCTACATATCTGGTTAAATTTAGATACCCATAGAACTCCCCTCTAAATGCTGCCAGTGATCACTCAAATATAAAAATAATGATGTGCTGTTTGATAGCTTACCCTGCAAAAGCGCGGGGTTTTGGTAGTATGTCCGTGATGTATATTCTAGCCACACGTGGTCAGACACTCTGGCGGGGAGTTGAAACCGAATTTAACGTAGTCGCTCCTGTAAGACACACAAAGCAGGAGCTTTCAAAAGAGGGCTATAAGAAAATACCAATGTGCTTGCACGGCGGGAGTGAGTCAGCCTCGAAGAGGTAGTCCAGAGGAGAAAGGGGAACTCGCCTCCAAGGAGTTCGGATGAGCAGAAAAACCGTCCGTTGAACAGTAGCGGAGCTGGGCTGTGTACAAGTCTGTTGCCAGCATAGCGTTGTGCCTAGAGGTTGTCGCATGTGTCCTGGGGTAGTGTTTCTGATATTAAAACAATAGCGCATGCCCGTGCGCATGCGCTCTAGGTTAGTGGTGTCACCATCGTCATCAATATAGTGTACATGTCGAAGATAGAGGACACTAGTCTCCTGGCGCATGCACTGTAAGAGGACGACGAAAGGTGCGCTTCTACCGTGTCGTGTTGAGCTAGGAGTTCTGTATAGCTGCATCATGTATCAAGGATAGAGGTGGTTATGTTATTACTAGATGCCATACTAACTGTAGACAGATCTCATGTGGCTAGACATTTAAGGGTATTGTGCCGTATGAAGTAGGCTACAATTATGTAGATTGGGTAAATCTAAAGGGAGTCCGATCAAAGGGGCCCGCATATAAAGTAATGGGTCCTGCATTATGCCCTATGCTCATATTGAAATCTAAAATAGTGGGAGCAAGGAACAAATGATGGTTTAGTCCTCTGGCTGAGGGCAATACCAAAATTGTGTGAAGTCGATCTCTTATGTTAGGGGACTACCTAACAGCTATGGTGTTTTCAGGTTCAGAGGAACTACTAAAATGAAATATAGTTGGAGATTGTTGTGTGACATGTACACTGCGTGGACTCGAGAGGCTTAACAGGATTACTGGTAAAAATTCAGCTATTGTGATAATTTTCCGGGGGGGCGGCTTCATTCAGTCCTCGCTCAATCGTTCGCAGTTTGAAAATCCACCATGCCTCTTTGTAGTTTAGGGCGTTTTTGATGTTCGAAGTGTTCTGAATTTTGTCAAGGACCCACCATTTCAGCTGGTCCTGTGTATGTTGAAACTGCACAAAGTGGGAAACCAGCAGTGCGTTGAGGGAGCAACATCTTATTTTGGAGCGATGCTCGCCAATTCGCTTGAGTACTGGTCTTGCAGTTTGGCCCACATACCGGAGGCCACATGGGCATTCAATGGCATATATCACATTGGCTGTCTTGCAGTTGGTGAATTGTCGTAGACACCATTCCTTAACTTCAATTTTGAAGGATTTAATTTTACTTGTGTACTTGCAAGCTGCACAGTTACCACAAGGATAATGACCTGTCAATGTTCTGAGATTCCATAGACCTGTTCTACTGGTCTTTTTGGGCAGTCGGGCGTGTGTTAGCCATTCGCTAAGATTTTTAGATCTTTTGAGAGCCATCCTGGGTATTGGTTCATCAGGGAGATTTTGTTGAACAAGAGGCCAAAATTGTTTTATGATTTTCTTAATGTTAGTAGTGTTTGGCCTAAAAGTTGTCACGCAAGTTATGCAATCCTCTGATGAAACATGATCTCTGGGTTGAAGCAGGGATTTCCTTGGGATACATAGTACTCTTTTGCTCGTGTTTTTGATTCATTTCTTGGGATAGCCACGTGCCAAAAGTTTAGATTCAAGATGTGATGCATGTTGTCGGTATTGTTGGGTTTGTGAACAATTTCTGCGTACTCTAAGAAATTGGCCAAAAGGTAGATTTGTTCTGAGGCTTTGTGGGTGGCTGCTGTTGAAATAAAGCAATGTGTCCCGATCTGTTTCCTTCCCATACAATGTGCACTGGAGCTTGTTGTCATCTGTGGTGATAGTTAGATCCAAGAAGTGTATAGCCGTTTGGCTATTATTCAGAGTAAATTGAATCTCTGCTGATTGGGTATTGAGCCATGTATGAAACGATGCAAGCTCCAAAGCAGTTCCTTTCCAAAGAAATAGAATATCATCTATGTATCTGTACCAGTTTTGAATTTTATCAAAAAATGGATTGTGATGGTTCAGCACAAATGAAGCTTCATATTCTGCCATAAAAATGATTGCCAGACTCGGAGCAAATGCTGCCCCCATGTCCGTGCCCCTGATCTGCAAATAGAACGTTTCATCAAAGTTGAAAAAGTTCCTGGTCAATGCAATTTCTAATAGCTCGAGAATGAAATTGACGGGCACTCTTCTTTGCTCCATATGGTGAGTCAGGTGATGTCTTATGCATTCCAACACTGATGTCTGGGGAATACTAGTATAAAGTGCCTGGATGTCTAACGTAACTAGTGTATCATGGTTCTGGTCAAATGGAAGATTTTCAAAGATGTTAATGGTTGCCATGGTGTCTTTCAAATATGTTGGTGTACATTGGCAAAGGGGCTTGAGAAAAAAATCAACAAATTTGCATAAAGGTTCCAAAATGGAGCCGCATCCTGAAACGATAGGTCTGCCGGGGGGATTGGAGGCATCCTTATGGATTTTGGGGAGTGCATAGAAGGCAGGTGTTCTATCCTCTGAGGTTTTCAGGAATGTTTGTTCATCCTCTGTGATCCAGTCTTGTTTACGAGCATAGTTAGTACTGATGGTAATTTCCCTTTGAATGGACTGAGTGGGATCTCGACTGAGTTTTTTTATAATTATTGCCGTCTTCCAGAAGTGTTGCCACCACCCTCTTCTACTGGCTCAAACTTTGTATCACTATTCCTCCGCCCTTATCAGCTGGCTTGATAACAATATTGTTGTTGGATGCCAGTTGTCTAAGTGCTTGTTGTTCTCCATTAGTAAGATTGTGTCGAAGAGGCTTTTGTTTCTTCTGCAGGTTTCGAATTTCCTGTCTAACACATTTCTCAAATACTAAAAGGGCTGGTTTAGTCTCATTGTCATTGTGACAGAAAGTGGATTTGGGTTTAAGCCCTGTAGTCTCTTCCGTTCTGGGTGGTTCAGAGTTTTGGAAAAATGTTTTTAGCCGGATTTTACGGAACAAACTTTGGAGTTCATTTTCCAAAGAAAGCCAGTTGGTAGGTTTGGTGGGTACATATGATAGGCCTTTGCCTAAGACTGCTGTTTGTTCTTCCGTAAAATTGAAATTTGACAAGTTAAAGATAGGCAGGGTGATGGTATCAACTACCGGCGTCGATTGCGGCGGCGTCCTTGTGGGGGGTGCCACTGTGGATACAGTTGCATTGGTGGGGGGGCCCCAGAAGATATTGTTGGGACCCCCTCTGCCTAAAAAAGGCGGCTGATACTGGAAAAATGAGGGTGTCTGTTGGGGATATGGTCTAGTCTGTTGTGATTGGTCTGCTGATCCTGACCCCGAACTTGAGGTATCGGAGAAGGTTACCCATCTTTTTCTCTGTCTTGCAGATCCTGCAATATTTTGAGCCCTTTCCTTCTCCTTATTTTCTTTAAATTCAGGTGCAAGATAAGGATACACCTTTTTAAGTTTGAACTCGTTCATGTATTTAGCTAGTTTTTTGTGGTTTTTTTCTGTAGCGTATCTGCCATAAATTGATCCATGATTTTATTAATTTCTTTTAATTTCTCTTTTGCATTATCCAACGCGTTGTTACTTAGAAATTTTTTTTCTTCTTTTTCTAGATCTAATTGGATCTTAAGGTGTATCCGTTTTGCCGTAGTAATTGTTAGGACCATTAGATCTCGATAGCTTGAGTGTGCCACCTTGTCCCATGCTGAAAACGTGGGGAAGGGAAACCCTTTGTAAAATGTATTTATTTTTTGGCTTCCGTATAGGAAAAAAAAGTGGTTTTACACCAAAAACAGGGGTTGGCATGCCATGTAGAGATTTGTATTCTTTTTATCGTTGAAGTCACGTAACATTTTCCCTTGTGGCTACACACTCTCATCCATTTGTTACCATGATCTGTTTGTCCGGTGACCTCAGAGGCCTGCATCTTCAAAACATGGTTCAAGGTTACATTATTTATTGTCTTAAATCTGGCTTCGTCCGTTAAGCACTGTGCATGACTTGTTTAGACAATTCAGGATATACTCACTAAAGGGTAAAGTCCTTGGGGTCATTACAGGGTTTAGGGTGTCCACCTGGTAACAACAAAGGAGATGCTGAATATATGACTAAAAGGGCTGGGTCACAAGGAGGCAGAGGGGATTTCCATAGTTTTTGCACACGTCGGCTGGATGTCACATATATTTTACTCTTTTGCATAGGAGAAAAGTAATTTTTACTCTATTAAAATCACATTTGCTCTCAAAGTTTAAAAATAGGGAGTAAAATACTCCCACCTCAAAATCTTATCTGGAGCACTGTGCTTACCCTACCATCCCGACAGACAGGTTTACTCCCGATAGCATGGCCTTGAAATCGGCAAATGCCATTTGCCACTTGTTCCTTATCAACATTTTTGTTCAACCTGTGGGATTGCACAGCAATGGCGGCTGACCACATCCCTGAAGAGGAAGAGAGAGACGACTTCCTGGCTATCATCAAAGATGATAAGGAGGCAATATGTGAGTGCCTCCAGTCAGGTCTGAATACTGCAGATAGTATTAGCAGATCCATGGTGACTAGCACCGTGCTACGCAGATTTGCGTGGCTGTGGAAGTCTGGATTTGCACCGGACGTGCAATCTAGATTACTCAATATGCCTTTAGACGGTTCAAGACTGTTTGGTAGCAAGGCTGATGAATGTCTGGAAAGGCTATAGCCCTCAAAAGCAGCGGTTAAATCTCTTAGTGCCGCTATTAGACATCCTCAATGTTCCTACTCCGGTACATCATCTTGGAGCGGTAAGTCTTTTAGTTTTTACTCCTCTTTGGAAGAGGGAGATGACAAGCCAGGGATAGAGGACAAAGAAGATTCCCTCTTGGTGGATGACGGAGAGGTGTTAAATTAGCCCAAGCAGCGGCAGCTTTGCCCTCAGCCACTTCAAAACTTCTATCAGGTCTTAATCCACAATACCCCAGTGGGAGGCAGGCTCTCACAGAATCTCAAAGAGTGGCGAGACATTACTTCGTATGCTTGGGAACTGGAAACGGTAGCCCAGGGTTACTGCCTTCCTTTTCTAAAAAGGCCCCAGGGTCGTCCACCGGGGAACAGCTCATTGAAAATCCCAGATCTGCTCCTTATGCAGGAAAGGTTAATCATGCTAGAGAAAGGTGCAATAAAACCAGTACCTGCAGTGGAGAGGAACCTTAGTACTAGTCGTATTTTCTAATCCCCAAAAAGGACAGATATTGAGACCCATCTCAGACTTAAGAAACTTGAACAAGTTCCTCAGGAAGGACAAGTTCAGGATAGTTACTCTTTCTCAGATCCTTCAGGCCTCCCAACTCCAAGTCTGGATGGTATCATTGGACCTTCAGGATGCTTACTTTCATGTGTCTATCCATCACAAGCACAGAAAGTGCCGGAGGTTCACAGTTGACGGTTCTCATTATCCATTTTGAGTTCTGCCATTTGGGCTGACCTCCGCCCAAGGGTTTTCACCAAGTTGATGGCGATGGTGGCAGCAAGTCTCAGGAGAGGGCGGATTCGCGTCTACCCCTACCTGCATGATTGGCTGACGAGGGCTTGCTCTCCTGAACAGACCGTGGAACATCTCAGCGTGACTTGCCACTTTTTCCCCAAACTGGGCTTCTCCCTCAATTACAAGAAGTCACATTATACCATCTCAAAGACTCCAATTTATTGGAGCAGTTGTGGATGCCTCCTCAGGAAAAGCCTCATCACCCGAGGTGAGGGCTTATCACATTCTGCATATAGTCACCACATTTCGGAGTGCCCAGCGTCTTCCGGCCTTCGATTTATTTATATATTTATTTATTTATTTTGGGGTTGCTCGGCTTCATGGCATCCTGCATTTTTCTGGTGCCAGAGGCTTCCCTGAGAATGAGATCTCTCCAGTGGGCTCTCGGGACGCAATGGTCCCAATTCTCAGGCAGGATGTCAGACCTCCTTCAGGTTCCGAGCAGAGTCACACAGGACCTTCTGTGGTGGGCCTG
Organism: Ambystoma mexicanum; assembly: GCF_040938575.1. NCBI lineage: Eukaryota > Metazoa > Chordata > Amphibia > Caudata > Ambystomatidae > Ambystoma > Ambystoma mexicanum. Next base: position 843,967,619 of record NC_090932.1, on the reverse strand, counting down.
TGAGGTCAACATTCTGAAGGGAGAACCTTTTAGGCAGCCATGGCAGGAGATAACAGTATTGACGGACACCTCACTCACGGCCCACATCAACGATCTGACAATCAGCGCTTGTTGGTCTCCATTGGAGTCCAAACTACATATCAAGCATTTGGAACTGAGGGCAATCAAACTCGCACTGAAGGCCTTTCTACCCTCTGTACAGGGAAAGAATGTGCTGATAATGACAGGCAGCACAGTGGTCATGTACTACCTCAGCAAGAGAGGGGGCGTAGGGTCATAACCACTGTGCAAAGAGGCAATGCAGTTCTGGTACTGGGCAATTCAGGAAAGAATCTCCCTATCGACAGTGCACTGAACCGGTGATGAGAACACAGCAGTGGATGCTCTGAGCAGGAACAGCACAGTCTCCCAAGAGTGGGAACTAGCTCAGGACGTCCTTCAAGAGATCCTCATCCTTTGGGGAACCCCTTAAGTGGATCTGTTCGCGACCATTGTCAACTGGAAATGCAAGCTATTGTGCTCCAGGGTATTTCTCCCAATAGGAGCTCTAGGAGACGTGTTCATTGTGGACTGTGATTTTCCACTTCTGCACGCGTTTCCTCCAGTCCCCGTCATTCCTCACGTGATCAGGAGATTGAGAAAGTTTGGAAAACCCATGAGCCTTATTACCCCAGATTGGGCCAGGAGGACTTGATACCTAGACCTCCTGCACGTGTCCATCTGCCCTCCTATACGTCTTCCAGAAAGAGAGGACCTTCATTCGCTGGATAAGGGTTGGGTTTTCCATCCAGAGGTCAAAACACTCAGCCTGGTTTCTGAGAGGCTGAGGTACAAGGATTGAGACCTCCCGGAAGACGCAATGGAGGTTTTGTTTTCCGCCAGGAGGCCAGCAACAAAATCCTTATTTATTTTTTTTACATTTGTATAGCACACTTAACCCTTAGGTATCTAGGCACTTAAGATTACGGTTACACATTCGGTCAATTACATTTGACGATAGGCACATGAACATCCCTCAGATGTGCAAAAGCAAGACAAGTAGGTAGGTAGTTGTGCACAGTCTGATAAAAGCTTTGCCTTGTGTTGTGGGGGTTCCCATAGCAAATGTTCAAACAAAAGGACATAAAACGCAGGTATGTACAGTCTGGTAAAGCCTTGCCTCTTGTTACGGGAGCTACGTCAGATGCGCAGACTAGCAGTAGGACGGACGCAATAGGTAGGTGTGCACAGTCTGGAAAAGCTGCACCTTATGTTACTAGGGGCTACATGAGATGTGCATGCAGTAAGAGGCCATAATAGGTGGGTGTACATAGTCTGGCATCATGGAATATTAGTCCAATTGAAGGTTCAGGTGGGAAATGCACATCAAAGCGCCGGGTCTAATGTCAATCGATGGGTGCAGAAGGCAGCACTTCATATTTAAGATCAAAAGACAGCCAATGGGTGAAGGAAGTCAACACACCCCCAAACAGTTCCAACACAAGTCAGTGGGTTCCAGAGTCAAGCAATGGGTGCAGGTAGAACAAAGCACACCATAACAAAGTATGAATGTCATTTAGTGGGTGAAGAGTGTAGGATTTCAAAGCAGGAAACGTGGCTGCAGTCTGGAAAGCCTGACCTCATAGACAGAGGGGCTATAGCAGGAAAGCAGGAGCCATGAGCAAGGTGGTGAAGAATGAATGAGTTGAGAAGATACACAAGGAGTATAATCCCATAGGGACAGATGCCTCCGTCCGGGTACAGTACCTGGAAGGGTGAGGAAGGAAATCAAGGGTGCCAAAGAGTATGGACTGCAGCTAAAGGGCTGCGCCCAGGTCAGGCCCAGATGGGATTCAACATCGCCTGGGGGCCTCAGCGGAGGCCAGTGTCACTTATCGGTTCCCTTCGAAACCCAGGTCTTATACGGGGCACAGCATACCAACAGCTTCAGGAGGCATGAAAATGGCAAAATAGAAGAATGGACAGGCCCCTTCCTCACTGTGCCAGGGGCCGTCTTATAGTTAGTTTGTCAAAAAAAGCAGATGGAGTAACAAGGAGGCATCAAAATTCTGTTTGACACCAAGCTCCACCGCCCAGGCCCAAGCTGGCATCAACAATCCAAGATGGAACAGTAAGTTGAAATTCTTTACCAGGTTTATTGATGACCTTTTTGGGGTTTGGCATGGGACTGAAGACGAAATCCAGGAATTTTTTGAATACATGAACGGATTGGCGCCAAGAATTAAGTTTACTCATAAGACCAGTAAGACTTACATTGATTTTTTGGATGTGAAGGTGTATTGGAAAATTGACAAATTGGCTACAACAGTCTATACTAAGGAAACAGATAGGAATAGTTTACTTTTAGCCACTAGTTTCCATCCCAGGAAAACCATTAATAGTATACCCTTGAGTCAATTCTTACGCTATAGGTGTATTATCTCTGATGAAGAAGACTTTGAGTCGATGGAGTTAAAAAACAAATTCATTAAAAGAGGGTACAGCGAGCCAGTCCTTTCTGAACATTACTCGACGGTGAGAGATATTCCAAGAATAGTGGCCCTTAAGCCCAAAATAAAATCAAAAGAAGACGAGTTAGTGTATGTCACTACTTACTCCCAACAAAGTGGTAAAATAAAAAACATCATCAAGAATAACTGGAATGTGCTGTCATTAGATCCAACACTTGAAAAATGATTCCCCACTCCTCCACTTTTTGCTTACAAAAAAAGTAAATTGTTGAAAGACCACTTAATTAAATCTGATTTCTCACAAAAAACTAAAGTGGAAAAAACATACAGGGGTACATTAACATGTAACAATTGTAATTGTTGCAACAATGTATTGAAAGGAAGCTCTATCTGCCATCCTCATAATGGTAAAAAAATCTCATTGCTGCACACATCTACTACTCTACAAAAAATGTAATATACGGAATAAAATGCCCCTGTGGCATATACTATGTTGGACTCACCAGTAGGAAAGCCAAAGTGAGATGGGGAGAGCATAAGTCAAATATAAGGAATTGTTCTACCAAATCACCTGTAGCACAACATTTTATGGCAGAAAGACACACCATTGCACAGATGAAATTTGTGATTTTGGAATCAGTTAAACTCCCAAGAAAGGGGGGTAATCTGATGAAACTATTACAACAGAGAGAGATCTTTTGGATTGAGAAACTTGATACTGTGTATCCCCGTGGAATGAATATTGATTGGGATCTGAACTGTTTTTTGTGAGATTTTAAGTGGGAATTGATGTGACAATGCAATCTTGTTGAAATTAGGGGTAAAGGGATTGAGACTCTCTTTTTGTAATGCTAATATATATGTAAATTACATTATTGTGCCTTTTGTAATAATGTACCTACATCTAGGAAGTGGTATACACTGTAGATTTTAAATGCTACTACGTGTTTGGAGATGAGGTTTTTTGAAACCAGTTACCCGTGTTTCAACATGCTGTGTTGGGATGTATTTGTCTGTTGAATTGATTTTAAATTACCATATCAACATATAAGTTGCACTTTGAATGGCTTACAAAACTGTAACATTCTCCCTTAATTTTAGTATCATTACGAGCACTAATAGACCAGGCAAGAAATTAGATTCACATGGTTAATAGCGTCTTTGCCCATTCGAATATGGCGCCCGTGCTCGAGTTGCCATAGAAATAATTGAAGGACATTTAAGGTAGAAGCATTCCCATGTAACCCGCGTTTCTCCAATTGAGACGGCGGAGGTAAACAGACATTGGAAGTATGCAGAGAGAAGGATACAGAGTGGACACATAAGACTAAGGTACTTATAGGTTACGAGTTATAAATCACACATTTAGCGTTACGGCTACATATATAGTGCCTTCAAATCTGATACTGTGTTTTGGTATTTTCAGCAGAGATTTTTTCTTCAATACACAAACACGAGTGAATCGAGTTATCGTGCCGTGACTTGCATCAGGCTAGAACGTACGCTGTACGCTGTCTTTGACACAGGTAGGCTGTCTCTCCTTAATCACCTACCACTTACACATTGAAATATGTTAGCAACCCCTGAAATTAAACATATAATATATGTTACAGGTATGTTATTAGAATTCAATCCGGCACATTGAGAATCTACCAAGTCTCCCCTACCGACCTAAACAGATTGATTTTGGTCACATATTTTTTTAGGTAAGATTCAGACTGTTTCCTTTGGTACATTTGTATTGTTTGATTGAACCACGTGTGGCGACAGGGGGACCCAGCGCTAATTTTTGGCGCTTGCTCCCCCTGAGCCACGCTTTACTTCCCTTCTGAATAACACGGATATACATATGTTTTTCAGTGACTTTACAGTCTACCAGAATGTAAATACTTGGACTTTACTCCAGGTCCACCAACAAGGTTAGTGCCACGTTATACCGTTAAGTAATTCAGTATTGATATTCATGTACTTCAAAATTACAACTCCCACTGAATTATTTTTATAATTACTTGCAGGAGGGATTTAAAGAACCTTCACCCAATATATATAGCCTGAAGAAGGGCGTTTATCGCCCGAAACGCGTAGTTAAGAAGAGAGGACACTTGTTACACAAACATCACACAACTTAAGTCAACTCGTGTATTGGGACCTGATTTCTTGAATTTTGTTATGTAATTGTTATTGTGTTTATGAAGATATTGTTGAATTGCAATTCACATTTGTCATGTGAAGGACCGATTTGTTTCTTTCACTGTTGACAGAATTTGTTGGAATAATAGAACTTGTGTATGCTGAAAAATACTCATATATGTTCTTTATATAAATTTTGGTATTGAAAGGGTATTCTATACAATTGTGAATTATTTGAATTACTTTGGTTAAAATATACTCATTTATGTTTCCTTACATTTAACTAAATCATTGTGACAGTGGTTGCTTATTGCTGTGCCTCAGTTCATTCACGGTGCTTTTGCAGTGAATCTTCCCAGTTTCAGTATTTCTCAGTAAAGGTAGCACTTTACTCTCTGGGAGCACCTACAGTCGTTTTAAAAAATTGACCAATCATATTGAAATTAGAACTCAAATCATAATTTCGTTAACTCTACAGGTGTGCATCTCTACACTTCACCCATTTCCAAGCTGGCATCAGCCCTCATGGTAGTAGTGGAGAGCAGGAGTACTTCTCCCCCTACTGCTATCCCGGGCTTCGCACAGTCACTTGATGGGTATTCACTCGATTAGGGTTGGGCCCCAGCCAGCGCTCCCCCAGCTGCTTATTGATCTCCAGGAGCCTTCACCGCCTAGCAGCACTGATCCCACTCATGCCACAGAGTGCACCAATCACCCGCTGCTCTCGCATCCAATGCCTGTCATAGGGTCCCCTCACTCAGGGACGGTGTGCACGAACTTGGCCGGATTGTCAGACCTCAGCTTCACATGTAATCACTAGACAGGATGCAGTCCTTGTCCATTTCACTACTGTGTTATTCGGCTGTATCTTTGCAATCTGTGGGCCCCACAGCTTGACATTTTGAAAAAGCTTTCCTTGGGGGCTCCTAGACCGCTTGGGTAGCTGAAACCGAGGGGGGGGGGCTCAAGGCCCTTCTTTGCCCAGCAGGCACAGAGCTACATGGGAGAGCCTGTACCTCCCTGCACCCCCTGGTGGCTTATACCAGTGTCGTTGGATCGTTGGAACAAGTTCAGCAGCTGGTGTAGGTTTAAGAATGTGGATCCATTCAGTGTGATACACCTACAGTGTTATCTTTTATACTTCACTTAGCAAATATGGGGCTCCAGATTACAACAATAAAATGTTATCTGCCAGCGCTTTCGATTTTCAAGCACTCATCAGAGGAAACCTCATACTTTAAAATCCCTTTAATCATTCCGTTTCTTAAAGGACTCACTAATGTTTTTCCTCCTACTCCTATTCATGTCTATGTTTGTGATTTAAATTGTGTATTAAAATTCTTTAGATGCATTCCTTTTGAACTCATGCATTCATGTCCATTTAGACTATTCACACTAAAAACAGTTTTGCTAGTCGCAAACACATCTGCCAGCAGAGTGAGTGAATTCCAAGGACTGTCTTGTAAACCTCCATATACGTTCTTCCATAAGGATAAGGTTATTCTTAAAGTAAGACCTTTGTTTCTGCCAAAAATAGTCTCTTACTTCCATTTGTCCTAGATGATAGTTTTACCAATGTTCAATCCCCCTCCTCATCCTGGGAAGGACAACGAGAGGTTACATAGACTGTACCCTAGGAGGGATCTCAGTTTTTATATCGCGTGAATGTAAAAAAATTTGCCAGGGCGATCAATTATTTATCAGATATACAAGTCATAAATTAGGGTTGGCAATAACAAAACAGACTCTATCCAAATGGATCATTGTGGCTATCCAAGAATGCTATAGATTGGCTGGTTAGAGGGTCTAAGAGCTCACACAACCAGGGGCCTGGCTACTTCTTCCGGTCTTCAGAGAGGAGTATCTATTAAAGACATTTTTGCGGCAGCCACTTGGTCTACCCTACACATCTTTGTAAAACATTACTCTCTGGGCACTTCTTTTACTCAACTTTTGGGAAAGCTGTCTTGCACTCCGTCCATGATAACTGCTTAAGACAGATCTAAATTCTTTTCCCACCTCCAAGACTATTACTACTTTGGGAGGCTATCAAAGATGAGGAATACGTGGGAGGACACAATCCATTCGAAGAACAAGTTACTTATCCCTGGTAACGTTCTTTCGATTAGATTTTCCTCCCATGTATTCCTCATTGCCCCTCCCAACCTACCCCACTGAAACATTTACGTGTTTTACACTCTATGCTCTCTGAGTCTTCTGAAGTCTAAGGAGGCACTAGTAATTCCTCTGAACATGGAAAAACAAGAACTGAAGCCAACAGACGCTGTGAATGCTACATATGCTGCGGATGATGTCGCCCATCGGATGGAGGCCTTCAAGGGACATTGAGTCATCGACGCTACTGCATAGTGCCCTTTGTCAAGGAACATTTTTTCAGAAGCAGCTGAATCTGCAAGATAATTATCAAAGATGAGGAACATCCAATCGAAAGAACGGTATCGGGGATAAGTAACTTGTTCTTCTGATTAATCCTATGTTACTTCCACAGTGCACTCGGGGTTAGCAAGTTGGGAAAGGAGAGGCTTTAAAATAGCAATGGCACTCCTGTTCAGCATGCAGAATTACTGAGTAAACTACTAGAAAAGTTACTGCTCCCAGTAAAGTTTGCATTATTAAAGTGCAAAGCCCATACAGGAGGGCAAGACTGTGGGCCTCATTACGACCCAGGCAGTAAGGTGTTAACGGCGCCGTAAAAGGTGGCAGCGCCGTTAACCCCTTACCGCCTAATTACGAGGTCCCTTTGCGGGTCCCGACTTTAACGGCTGGTTCTTACCAGCCGTTAAGGATTGGACCCGCAAAGGGACCTTGGAGGCATTTACGGTACTGCAATTTGCGGTACCGTAACTACCGCCTTCCCCATTTCCATTGAGCCCTATGGGGGAAAAAATGGGAATGGGGAAGGGTCAATGGTGAATGGGGAATTTCCGCCCCGCCAACCTTGGAATGGGGCGGTTATTCCGCCATTCACCATGGCGCAATCAGTAAAATACCGGCGGCAACCATGGCGCTGCAAGCTACAAGCGCCATGGTTACCGCCTGGGTCGTAATGACCCCGTATCGCACTAGGAAACGAAAGAGCCGACAGAGCAGCAAAAGAAGCAGCACATTTGCTGTTCCCTCGCGTAAAAGAAAACATACCTCTAATAGAAGTATTAAAAGTGAGCAAAGAAAAAGATGCATTGCCATAAAACATTAATGCGAACCCAATATTGCAGATAATAGAACTGCAGGAAGAAGCATCAGATGGGGAGAAAGAGATGTAGGAGAGGATGCTCTTTATCCCCAACTGATATGGTATGGCAGCATGACAGCACAGGAAAAGTGGTCAAGCCAAAGAAATTATAACAGGTGGTATTGGAACCGCTTCACTACCCCGCCCACGTATCGTAAGAACATGTGGCTGCGAAGATAAGTGAAGACTGGTTCATGTAAAATTTGCATGAGGGTGCTGTGGAGTTTGTAAATAACCGCATGATAGACAGAAATATTTGCCAGGACACACATGAGAGTTATGCAGGGAACATTGCCGCGACAGAAGTCCCCCTCCGGCACTTGCATATTGACTATGTTGATATGCAAGTGAGATATACCTCATATAGGTATCTGCTTGTAGTGGTGTGTCCATTCTCACGTTGGCTTGAGACTGGTCCCTGTGCCCATAATGGCTCCCGTTCTGTAGCTAAATTTCTGGTGAGGGAGGTGTTCCCAAGATGGGGGATTCAAGATGAAATTTGTTCTGACAATGGCCAACCCTTTGCTAATGATTTAATAAAGGAGGTAACAATACTCCTGTGGATAAAGCATAAACTATGCAATGTTTATCATCTACAAGACAGCAGTTTGGTAGAGAAGATGAATGGACTGCTCAAAATGCCCTTAGCAAAGCTTACGTAAACTCTTGGAAAAATTCTGGATGTATTGCTTGCTTTGTTTGCACTGCGCAATACGCCTGGAGGAGATAGCCACTTGACTCCTCATGAGATTACTACCAGGCAGAGAATGCATGTGCCTCTTGCACCGTTGCGTACAATCTCTGATGCTCATTCCTCTTCTCGCATATTGGGGTGGGGGTGCGGATTTGATTTGCATCCCAAACAACTCACACAATCCGGTCGCTACATCTCCTTGCAGAGTAGGTCAAAAACTGAAAACGGACAATCGGGCCAATTCCCACAAGCAGCATCTCTTTACCCAGAGGAGAAGATGTTTGTAAAAAATCACATCCGTAACTGTTAGGATTAACGCTTTACTGGCCCACATACCGTGATCTATTCGACACCCACAGCTGTGAAGTTAGAGGGGCGATGGGGATGAGTTCACATCACTGATTTATGCAAAGACCAGAGCTCTTGTCTCCCCAAGCACAACACAATAGGCAGTATTTGGGAAATGTCTTTGAACATTTTCTCTGCTTTCAGACTAGATTGAGAAAAAAAACAGCAAAAGAAAATGTCTTTAACAAAAGTGTGAAGAAGAAACAGAGGTTTTCTGTGTTTTGGAGTGTGATGATATTAACCTGTTTTAGTATAGGATTAATGCTTCTGTTTTATTTGATTTTAAGAGAAAGAAGTGAAACACCATTAAATGAAAAAGTGGACTCATGGAGGGTATTACAACAAGGCGAAAAGGACTTCTCCTTTTTTTCACACGTGCATCAGACATTATCCCAGATAGATCTCCTGCTGACCTCTCCGCGCAATTCTCACTTTCATGGACAAAGTGGCTATAGGGACAACAGCACTGTCAGACCATGCTCCGATCGATTCCATAACCCGGCTCCGCTGGAGTCTATACGACCCAATCCTGAATGACATGCCACTGCGGGATTCTACAGCCAAAGTGGTACGGAACTACTTTCAAGAGAACACGGCGGGGGACACGACCCTAGCCAATACTTGGGATGCCATGAAAGATGTAGTCAGGGGCGAACTGATCGCCCGTGGGGCAGCATACCGCAAGCACAAATGGCAGACCTGCATACAGCTAGAGGAGGAGGTCCGAAAGGCAGAGAGCAAACACAAAGGGGGTCGGTCACCGAAGGTTCAACGATCCCTGCAATTACCCCAGAAAAACCTGGAGGCCCACTATGCAGAGGAGACGGCCCATCTGCTGGCCAAATCCAACAAGGCTACTATGCTAAAAATAACAAAGCAAAACTTCTGGTGGACTAATTAGCCAAGGCTAAGAAAAGGAACACCATTGTATGCTTACGAGACCTGCAAGGCGAGGCCCATTACTCGTAACACATCAAGTTACAATTGGCAGCGGCTCACCTCTCGGAAAGGATGTCAGCAACCCCCCGTGATAGAGATGGGCAGGTAAACTACTTGCGGGGCGCTTCTCTTCCTCATCTTGAAAGAGCCCGACAGAGTGGGACTGGATGCCCCGATCACAGGTGAGGAGGTGGAGGCAGCCATCAAATCTCTGAAGCCCTGGGTCCCGATGTCTTCATGGCAAGGTTTTACAAGGTGTTTTCGCCCCCAACTGATGGCCACGCTGATGGCCGTCTTCAACTCTTTCGGCCAGTCTGGATCCATTACTCCATCCATGCAGGAATCTATAACCATCTTTCTCCTCAAACCTGGGAAAGACCCCAAAGATAATGCCTCATACAGACCCATTTCCTTATTAAACATTGATGGCAATATTTACTCAAAGATTTTAGCGAACCGCTTAACAGCCATTCTCCCCAAATTAATCGACGCTGACCAAACAGGGTTTGCAACTAATAGGTCAACCGGGGACAATATTCGTAGAGCCCTAAACCTAGTGCACATCGCAGTCCGCGATTCGCATAAATTGGCTTTGCTAGCTTTGGACGCCTCCAAGGGCTTTGATGAAGTAGAGTGTTCCTTCCTACAGTTGACCTTAGAAGTGTTTCATGTTAGCCCACATTTTCATGACTCGGTCTTGGATAACTACCAGTCCCCGAAAACCTCCCTACGACTGAATCACAATCTCTCTCCACCTATCCCCCTGACTTGTGGAACGAGACAGGGATGCCCCCTGTCCCCTCTCCTGTTGGCTCTGATTATGGAGCCGCTCGCCCAGCAGGTCCATATGGACCCCAACATAAAGGGTTTGCCAGTTGGTACCTCCCAACAAAAAATCTCTATGACGATGATGTACTGTTGTCCATAACAAATATCTGCTCCTCTTTAGAATCCTCCCTCCAGGAACTATGCAGATTTGGAGAAACAACTGTTTGCCCGGGACACGCGGAACTGGAGGCCCTCATGCCCCTATGTACCATCCAAAAGATGTGTACTCATCAAACTTCCCAACTCTCTTCAAAGAATTAGAAAAGGACTTGGAATGGTAGTCCGCACAGGAGATATCACCTATTGGGCGGATCACGGCCTGTAAAATGAACCTTCCTTCACAGTATCTTTATCTTTGTTCTTCCCTGCCCACTGCAATTCCATTACCAAATGCTCAGGTTTATATGGAGAGGGAAGAAGGCAAGAATCTCTCAAAAAGTAATGAAGGGCAATTCCCTTATGGGTGGTCTGGGGGTCCCTGACGTGCGTAAATACCAAGTGTCGTTCCAACTGGCACACTTCTTGGCCTGGGGTATAATGACAGGACCCCCGAAATGGGTGGAGTTGGAGCAATCCCGGCCCCCGCTTCCTCTCATCTCCGCTTCCTTCCGTATGTCCCGTCCCCTCTGCAGAGGGCTATGCCGGGATCCTGGCTTCCACCAATTTGCATATGAGACTGGGCATTTAAATCTAAGGGAATCGTACGAGGCATGGGCCCGAACTCCCCGATCTTCCACAATCCTGCCTTTTCCCCTGGATTACAACCTTCGAATTTTAGAAATTGGGTCAAAGGAGGACTAGGATCCCTGGGGCAACTCTTTGAGAACGGTCAACCTCGCACCTTCGAAAGTTGCAAATTTACCTTTCATTTGGCAGAGACTAACAGATTCTCTTACTCTCAACTTCGGCACTGGTGTACTCACCCCCTAGTCCGACAGGGAGCCACACGAAATCTTAGTCCCCTTGAACTCACTCTGCAGGGGCCACCAACGAGAGGTAGGATCTCCAGCCTCTACAAATTGCTACAAGAGGCTGTGCTTTCCCTTAGGCCCTCAAACATGTAACAATGGGAAGCAAAATCTAGGGCACCCGTTGGAAGACCAAACCTGGGTGGTCATATGGACTAGAGCCCACTCCTCCTCAATCTGCATTACAAACCGGGAATGTGCTCATAAGATGCTCCTTTGCTGGTACTATCCCCCTGTACGCATGCACCAGTTCCAAAAATCGTTCATGCCGCAGTGTTAGTGTCAGTGTGGACAGCTTAGCACGTACTCTCATATGTGGTGGTCCTGCCCCACCGTGCAAACCTTTTGGAACCACTGCATTTCCGCCATAGAAAGCATTTCCCAGGTAACACCCCAGGAACCCAGAGGTGATCATACTGGGCGCACCAACGCCAGGATCATACACAAGGACAGGGAACACTACCAGTCTCCTTAAACAACTTTTACTAGCAGGGAGGTTCACGATTGCCCGGACCTGGAGGACCGCAGTAGGCCCATCATTGACCTTATGGTGGATCAAACTAAGGGACATTTTAGTGGCAGAGAAAGTCACGGCGGCAAAAGCGGGCCTCCTGCATAGGTTTACAGACATTTGGGCCCCAATCATAGAGTATACTGGAACGTTCCGGCACAAACTCACAAACCCCAGTGCGCACAGTTGGCCCTACTGGATAACACTATCTGGAAACGAGTGACCCTGAACTGCTGGGCATGTGATCCAGGGGGGCACAGGGATGGGGGGGGGGGCCTGAAAGGAATGGGGGCCATTCGGCCATAACCGATTTCTGAGTTATGATAATTCGTAAGCCTTGTACCTATATGTTGTATTCACTTTTACAACTGTTTAAAATAAAGTTTTTAAAAAAAGACAATATCTCTGCAACTTGGTCTCATCTATACTTGCAGCGATATCTCCCTCCCACTGTCCCTTCGCAATGTTATGCAGTTCCTGGCCTATCTGAACTACCCCATATAGCCTTGACATCAGCCCCCTTCTTTCATCACCCAGAACTATAACTTCTTTGCAATCGCACAATGCCAGCTCCTGGGGGAAACTATGGCCATCTCTTCCGCACCGCTGTTCGCATCCGGAAATATTGTAACATCCTAAAAGGATTATCTCCCAATTCTAGCCTAAATTCTTCCTTAGTTACAAATCTACCCACTGAGTATAGATCTCCCAGCTTAATTTCCGTCCCTGGATCCCATGATACCTGAACATCGAAATCAAATGTTGTGGGGAGCCCCAGACAGTTCCACAAGTTTAGTTTATTTATTTATTTGTATTGCGCACATGGCCCAGAGGCATCTGGGCGCAAGGCAATTTTGTTGCTATAAGGGGCAGTTTGCTCTAATAACACTACTCGATTGAGCCAACCACTCATCCTTCTCAAGAAAATCGGTGCATCAAGGTTCAACTTCTGGGCCCCAGCAATGTGCAACACACTCTCCAAGTTTCTCGCTGACAGTGACTCAACTGCTCTCTTTAAAAAAAACATCTGACGACCTTTCTTTTTGATGAAGAACTTGGTTAAACTACTGACTGACAAAATATAGCTTGCTTTTCTCTACCCCGGATTCCCCCCCATTACTTTAAAAAAAAATGTTTTTCTTTGTGATTGGGTTAGTGGCGCTATACAAAAGAGCAGATAGATAGTTGCACCCATATAAATATTCGGTTCCATGCGTTCACCATTGTGCGCACTGGATCGAATGTGCACAAGTCTATTTAGCAGTCTTCTAGAATGACTGATTTAGGATCTGTCAGGCCACCCGTAGCACTCCAGTGCCCGGTGTGGTGGGCTGAGGTCTAGTCTGTACCAACCTCCTGCATAGTGTGCTTGTGCTACCAGGTAGTATAACTCGAAATCCGGAGCAGCCAGACTACCCCCGTCGTAGGGCTCAGTCAAAGCTTCCCAGCTAATACGGGTCACACCACCCTCCCACATGAATTTTACTGCCAATGACCAGAGCTTAACAAATAATTTACGCCCTGGCCATATTGGGATGGTATTGAAATAATACAATAGTTTGGGAACTACCACCATCTTCAGCAGAGAGATCCTGCCATATAATGACATTGGGAACTTAGACCATATGTTTAATTTAGCTGCCAGATTATTGAGATACATTTCTTGATTTCCCTCATATGTCAGTTTCTGTGTTTGGGAGACTACTAACCCTAAATATTTAAAAACGGACTGAGCCCAATGGAATCCGCAAAGATCCTCTGGTTCGACTGTGTTTGGAATAACTCGGATTTTGCAGTACTAATCTTGTACCCTGAGTGATTTGTAAACCTGGCTACCTCCTCCATGTCAAGTTTAATATTTAATCCAGGGTTTTGTAAATATAGTAAGGTATCATCTGCATATAAGGAAATTATTTGTGGGGATCGCGCTATATGTATCCCTCTATGTCCATGGTGGTCTCTCATTCGTCGCGCAAATGGTTCTATTGTGAGTGTAAACAAGAGAGGGGAAAAGGGGCACCCCTTGCAAGTGCGGACGGAAGTGATTTAGTCCCATGAGTGCGAACTCTAGCTGTCGGGTTAGTATTTAGTAGTTTCACATAACCAGTATATCAATTCCCCAGCCCAAAGCGTTTAAGCACACCAAACGGAAAGTTACAAGAAACGGAGTCAAAAGCTTTTTCAGAATCCAATGATGCAGCGACTGCAGATGCATGAAGGTCTATCTAGTAAATAATCCCAAAGAGGAGTTGTAGAGTTAAGGGTGTGGATCTACCAGGTATAAAGACCGATTGATCGGGATGAACAAGACTGGCATATGCGGAAGAAGCCTATTCGCCAATACTTTAGCCAACACTTTTGCGTCTGAATTAATGAAAGACAATGGGCGATAGGAGGCTACATCCCTGGGGGGGCCTGCCTGGTTTCAATAATACGGTTATGACTGCCTCAAATAATGATGCCGGAAGAAGTCCGTCAGTGCAAGCCTCTTCCCAAACCATGAGCAACTGCAGCATCAGGATAGCCTTATAAGCCTTCTAAAGTTCTATTCCCAGTCTGTTTGGGCCTGATACTTTGCCCAAGGCCAGCGAGGAGATAGCCTCCCCTAGTTCTTCCAGCGTTACCGGTCTCTCGGGCCTCTTCACCAAGTTTGGGGAGCGCAATCCCTTATAAGTACCAGTCCACTTCCTCCTTAGTACAATTATCTGCATTTCCATACAGCCCCTTGTAATACTTCATTAACTCGTTATTTGCTTCTGTCTGTGTTTAAAAACCATCCCTCTGACCCCACTACCCCTGTAATTAGTTGTGTCCCGCTCTCGCCTCACACCACGCCCGCCAGGAACTGTCCGGGACGATCCTCTTCCCCATACCTCCGGCCCTGAACCGGTTTTGCCATAAATCACACCTACTGATCTGCTAATTCACGAAACCTCACCTTTTGAATTCTTAAGAACATTCGTTAAGTATATTTTAACAAGCAAAAAAGACAGTTGATGTTACCCATGAGTATTGACAGAAAATGTTTTGAAATGAAGAGTAGGAACAAAATAATGGGGGAGAATGAAGAGGAGGATTCTGATGGATGGGTTTTTACACTTCCTGCTGACATAGAAAATAATAAAGAGTTTTGGATTCAACGTCTGAAGGATGGGACATGGTGTGTATGGCATGGGGAATATTTGAATGGTTGGGAGGAGATTAGGGGATACATGACAAGATTGGAAACAAATTTGATACATAAAGATGAAGTTGCTAAAAAGGTACGGGAAGCCCAAAAGGATATAGTTATTCATAATTTAATAAAAGGGGGGAATAATGTATATTAATAATGTAATATCTTGCTCCAAGTTCAAAGCGGTAAAAAGGAACGCCCTTATCAGCTGTGAGTAGCACTGTAAAAGGGCTGGGGGCTCATTCTGATGCTTGTGAAATAAAATCCATAATAAAATTCATAAATACAGGAGCACATGTAAGTATAATCAAATTTAGTGCTAGGCTAAAATGCAGTAAATAGGCCTTGTAAGATACCTTTGTAGCCAACGTGGATTAACTTTCATCAATCTGCAACAAAGCTGTAAAGGCTGGTAACACATTGCTTGGGCCTGTGATCCCAGGCTGGCATGGTAAGAAGAAAAATAGTTGTTATTTTTCGAGGTCATAGATTAAACCCCAAAGGTCCCGCCTTGGAGTGCATAATCATTTAATAAGCCAAAATAATGTGTAAAACATGAGTTTTACATGGGATCAAGAGAACAACAGCGGTTTCAAATTGCCCGTTAGCACATTTTGCCTGGGAAGAAGGCCGAAGAGTTCCTAGTGTGCAGCATGTGTATAACAGTACATCCGTTGTTCAAGGGTCTGGCAGTGCCATGGAGGGGAGCTCTTCTCACGAGAATTTAGATGAGATGACCTGGCAGTTCAATAAAGTTCTGCTGGTCATCTCAAATCTTTCAATGAATTGTCATTACGATATGGGAAGTGGGGGTTGGATTGTGACGTCAAATATTCTTATTGTGGCCGGTGTGGGAAGGTTGGTGGACGCAATTACAGAATATAACGTATGCTTTTCTATAAGGGTCTGATGTGCAAGCACCAAGGAGCTCAGTGTGGGGAGATTTTCTCATGTTGCAAAGTTACTAATGTTACTCAGCTTGATTATTATAAAAGTCTTAGATTTAGGGGTGTTTCTTTGACAGCACCTTGTCATGCAGTTCTGTTCTGCGATCTGTTTGAATATAGCTGTCCCAGCTGCGTCTGAGCCCTGAATAAACCTGTTACTTCTTGCCTGCGTACACTCCTTTTTTGACTGCTTTTGTAATTCGTATTGGTGAGTTCCGAGGTGACCCCTGACACAAACCAATTGATGCCATTGTGATGGCCAATATATAAAATGGAGCAACACTTATGTTAGCTCTAATAGGCTGAAACAGTGTGACAAAGTTTTTCACAAAATAATATATACACATTTTTAGCAAATTAATAATGCAAATACTGATGCACATATTTGTACTGCCAAAGTATCGCTGTTTTACATGCATTTCTGTCATTCCCATGTATTGGATTTTTTAGTGTGTTTTTAGTACGTGATATAAATACATTTCATGTAAACATTTTTTGCTTGGTTCAAGTGTGTGAGTATAGGTCTGATTCAGGCATTTAATGGATTAGTATTACATAATATTGTTTAGTGGACCCAGACATTGTTTATATATTGAAGTCTATGGTTCCTCGAAAGTCGGGGGTGAAACAGCAGGTGTCTCAATTGTGTATTAGTTGTACACAACAAATCAATTTTAAAAAACAGATATTTGGCAAAATCAGCTGGAGGCATCAACAAGGAACTTATTAAGTTAGCTGAGGTGAACCTGGAATAAGTCTGTATGTATCGTGGCATACATTTATTTTCAATAATCTGAGCTGGAAAACACTTGTCAAATGTGCTACTGCCAAGGCAGAAATTAACACAAATCTAGTAAGGTGTGTACATAAGCAAGGACATGCAATACCTGCACAGATGGCGCTCGTCAACTAAGATGGCAGTATCCATGCCTGTGGGTCTGGCGCGTCTGGAGCTCGGACGACGCCATCAATAAAATCTGTACCAGCAAAAAAGGTATGTGGAGAAAAAACCTCATTCTACCAAATAGTTTCCCAATGGCAGCCATAGAAATGCAGATTTTCTCTTAAAGTCGCCACTTCCATGGTGAAAAATCTGGTAGATCAAACATGGTCTGAATCTTAGACTTGAAATTCCTTTAAACATCATGAAACTGCTAGAAATTGAGATGCACAAACTGTCTCTGGGCGACATCCTAGTGCAATCAAAGATTGCTGCATTACTGTGCACCATTAAGGCTTTTATTTTTTTAAAGATCAGCAAGCATTTCAGACTTACACAAAGATGTTATTGGATATCACACAATTGACTATGACAGCATGGAATGAGATGCATGCAGGAAGTACATACCCACAACCTCACCTACCACTCTGGTGAGGAGGTTGTTTACACTAGGGCACAGTGACATACCAATGCTGGAAAAACGTGTGAAACACTGGAAGGTTAATCAGGAAATTGTATGTATATGCAATGGCAACCTCAAAGAAAAATTGCAACACTTTATATTGCCCTGTATAGTTACATATATTTGAGTAGAAGATACATCTTGCCGATGCTGGTAGGCATCAAGCACACAAAGACTGCAATGATCTTTCTGTTGGGTGATTTCTTTCCCAGCAGTCGCCCTTCTGCCTTGTTATTTTAGTGGATACATATATATATTCTTAAATTGTATTCTTTGCAGAAAAGGTCTCTGCTAAAAGTGTGGAAATTAAAAATCAAATCATGGCTGTCAGTCACAAATGCTACCAGTCGCCTCAGTCCTGCAATATCTCCACTAGCTCCCCTGAAAAAGCTGCATATCTTTTAAACTTTTAGGCCTGGCCTAGATATGCCTCTATGGTGAGCTCCTCTCTACCTTGAAAGAAGGATTAAGATGCACCACTCAACTAAAGAGCTTAGCTGTGCTGATTAACTGCTTCTAAAAATCCTAACATTTACATATTCCAGCTGGACAACGGATTGTACTCAGTGTCACACCATACACTATCGAACAATTCGGCCATCCCCATTTTTCAAGAGTCTTCTTTGATCCAGTTCTGGAAACTCATAAGGGCCTGCCCGTTCAGCTAAGCTTGATCTGTTAGCCATTCCTTCTGTCCTTTCCGGTCTCAACCTTCCTATGATCTTTTTGCTGTCTTTTGATCCTCTTCAAGGTTATTAGCAGACATGCATTTTACAAACAATTAAGCATAAACATATCCGATAAATATAGGAGAATACAGTGAATAGCAAAATGTGAATCACAATAACATTGCATATAAAACAAAAATGTGTTTAAAAAAAAAAGCTATTGTAATTTTCTTAAATGTAATATGGCTCCTGCCAAAGTATTTTAGTAACATGCCTGTTGGTCTTTGAGTCAGTTAAAATGTGATGTCTTGCGCATTTATTTCTTGAGGTGGCTGCTAAATAGTTAAATACTGTCTTGAATTTCTTACATAAAATGCTTAATATCATAGGGTTTGAAATTTATTATACGTTTCTGAAAACATGTTTTTTTCTGCAACAGTGAAACAGTATTGTGCTTTGTCTGACAGTTTTTACTCTTCTTAACCTCTTGCCGTTTCTATTTTATTAGGAGACTAACTGCGAGTCATTACCCAGCTACTGAAAAGAGCTTTCTTGGAGGACCATGAGTACCAACGACTTTGTCACGTCTTTAAAAATTGGAAATGTTGGCAAATCAAAATCAAAGTAGGCTCACTTCTGTACATGAAATGTATGAAATGACAAAGTGTCTTGTTGAAATTGAGTTGTCATAATTGTTATGGGTCGATCTTTATAGGTGTTTGACACATTTGGGATGTATTTAAGTGTCCCTCCTTTTCCACCAGAAAGGTGGTTGCCTTCCATAAGTTCTATTTCATTAACATGAAAAATCAAACAATCATTCACCCTTTAAGAGATTCCCCAAAGCCAGTGGTCGAAAGTGGGCAGGAGCGGTTGGGAGCAGTGGACCTCTTCTTTAAGAAATAAAAAAGTTTTACTGTTCCTATACTTTTATCTTAAAAATAACCTGTTACTGAATGGGTTCGTTTTAAAATAAAAGTGTAGGAAGAAGTTGAAACTTGCACTTCCACAGCAGGTGTGTTTGGATTGCACATGTGAGGGGGCATGGCGATGGGGTGTGTGGGGGTGGGGGAACGCCAGCAGGGAACATAGTTCACTACTTCCATTCATACATTTCTACCACTGCCCAAAGCACCCCACTGGATTCCAAACTTGTGGTGTCCAACCCTCTTCTGATTAGTGCCATAAATGTGAGTATGAAGTTGAAAATAAAATGTGAATGGTCTGTAGGGAGGTGCGTGCCTCTGAGTATTCAATTCTTTGTTTTTAATGAAGGTCTTTGATGTAATGAATTACAATATAACCATGACATCTCCCCTGATTTTACAAGATATGCTGTACATATCTCTGAAAAATAGAAATTGATGTTATAATTCAGGGTGACCGTTTTCCTTTCTGAGAGCAGTTTTACTGCTTTCCTGTATGCATTGTTGCTATAGAGCTAATGATCTTGCTCCTTCCCAGCTTGTCTCTGTATTTTGTTCTAACGTTCCTTCATGTACACCATTTCCTGGTACACTCTTCGTCTTGCTCTTGCATTTACGTTTACTTCCTCTCCATATTCCTTTTACTTTGGTCCATGTGGCATTTTTCAGTTTCTTAGAATGGGTTGCAGTTTCAGTTCATTTACGTTTACTTCCTTCCAATGTTCCTTTTACTTTTTTCCATGTGGCATTTTCAAGTTTCTTAGAATGGGTTGCAGTTCTGTGCTATTTATTACAAATACGGTGGTAAACCAACTTTTTTTTTAATTGGTGTGTTACAGTTGCAACAACTTTTCACACATTTACAAAACCGCATAGAAACACGTACATATATCTATATAATTGTCTTAAAAACACACTATAGAAACTATAACATGTATTTAAATTATTGGTATCATTTGAGCCCCTCCAAACTATTTATAATGCTGGACTAGAGTCCACAAAGTGAGACAGAGAGAGCTATAGGTTCTCCTGAAAAGCAAAATGACCAAAATTCCTCTAGCTCGATAGATTGTATGTTATGTACAAATTTGCTCTAAGACTTTATATACCAAGGTAGGAGAAAAGGACAATGTGTTGAGTTGACTCTAAGAATTCAGATTTACAGAACCTACATTTTCGCACTTCATGCAGTATCCCCAATCTGGGACCCATTGTCATCGGGGAGTGCAAAAGGTTTAACCGTAACAACAACATAACCTTTGTAGTTTTACAGCAGGTTGCATAGTTCAATATCTCTGTTGTCTTAAGTGAGGAAGCAATTGTCTCGAGTACTCCAACAATGTAGTTTTAGAAGCTACATGGGCAATATTTCCATTCTGGTACAACTGGATTGCTTTTCTTTTCAGTTGTACACAGGGCATTGTAAATTCCGGTGCGAGATCCCATTTTAAAACAATCTTGTTATGAAAATTGGCACAAGCAAATTCTTGTAGTGCTTTAGATTTCAGGGAATCCGATTTTAATAGACCAGCAAACATTCTCAAAATAAGACTTTCTTGTCCTAAGAGCATTTTCAAATACAGAATGCTCTTTCTAATCTCTAGTTGGGTTTCATTGAGACTAGACCCAGTTCCAATCTTATTGAATTGAAGAACAAGTTGACAAGCCCAAAGCTGACTTCCACAGTTCTCCTAATTTATCCAGCCAATTAAATCTAGATCTTAGGATGTATCTAAGCAATATAGTATTCCAGGGACAATACCCATATTATAAAGCTGGCTAAGGCCCAATAAGGAGCTGCCTCCTGTAGAGATGATGAATTTATTTGCAGACAGGAATTTACTCCTTGATCTCCATCTTACATTTTCTTGCATTGGCCTTTCTATTTTTATTACTCAACACTGCACCCAAATATATGAATGCGTTAAATACTTCCAGCCTTTTTTCCTTTTTTTTTCGATATGCCACATACTAGAACTGGCCTTCCTCTATCTTCCCCGTTGTTATAACTTTGGTTTTGACATAATTGATCTTCAGGCCATTTTGTGAAGCATAGATGTATAAGGCATGCAAAGAATGTTGAATGCCTACAGTTGTCTGATGTACCAAAACAATATCATAGGCTTAGCCAACCATTCTGACCTGCTCTTACCCCAACTTAGGTGGAATGTTATTGGCACTGCATAATTCCTCATAAAGATCTGCCATAAAGAGATTAAAAATTAAGGGGGCCAAGCCCTTTATTCGTTAACACTGCTTTCGACAGGATGCCTTCATTGTCCGGCTTCACCTGTACAGTAGTACGTTCACAGAGTTGTTGAATTAGGTTGAGTAATCCTCTCTGTATGCCCCAGGAATCTAATTTCCTCCACAACCAGAGATCCAGGATGGTTGGGGGTTATGTGCCTGGCCTTGGGAACTCTGGTTGGCCTGCGTTACAGCTTCTCCCTCCGGGAAAGGCCGGGGTTGACCTTCCCGAAGCACAGTGGCAGTCCCAGGGAGCCCCGACAATGTCCCTATCTTTTCCAGAGGGAGAAGCTGTAACGCAGGCCAGCCAGCTCTCCAGGATAGCCCGGGGTTATGTCCCTGGCCTTGGGCGGCCGTCTCCCATATGGCGCGACCATCCCCAAGTGCAGCGGCTGTCTCAGGGAGCCCTGGCTGGGCCCACTTCCCTCCCTCGAAGGAAATTCTGTAACACAGCCCAGCCAGATCTCCAGGATAGTTGGGGGGTGGGGGGGCGGGTTAATGTCCCTGGTCTTGGGCGGCTGTCTCCCATATGGCACAACCATCCCCAAGTGCAGCGGCTGTCTCAGGTAGCCCCGGCTGGGCCTCATCCCTCCCCCAAGGGAAATTCTGTAACACAGCCCAGCCAGCGCTCCAGGATGGTCGGGGGTGATGCCCCCGGCCATGGGTACCCGTATCCCATGTGGGTTGATCATCCCAAAGCACAGCGTCACTCTCAGGGACCCCCGCCAGTGTCCCTGACCTTTCCCGGAGGGAGAAGCTGTAACGCAGGCCAGCCAGCTCTCCAGAATTTGTCAGGGTGATGTCTGTGACTTTGGGTGGCTGTCTCCCATGTGGGTCGACTGTCCTTAAATCCAGTGGAAGTTCCGGGGAGCTTTGCAGGGTCCCCATTCTTCATTGGAGGGAAAGGCTGTAACACAGCCCAGCAAGAGCTCCAGGCTGGGTTTGGGGATGGTCGATCCACATTCGAGACGGATGCCCAAGGCCTGGGACATCACCCCCGCCCATCCTGGAGCTCTGGTTGGGCTGCGTTGCTGAATTTTCCTCCAGGAATGGATGGGGACTCTGCCGGGGCACCCTCGGACTACCCCTGTGCTTGGGCATGGTCGACCCACATGGGAGACGGGTGTCCAAAGCTAGGGACGTTACCCCCGACTATCCTGGAACTCTGGCTGGCCTGCGTTACAGCTTCTCCCTCCAGGAAATGATGGGGTCCCTGCCAGGGTTCCCTGGAACCGCTGTTGGGCTTGGGGACGGTCAAACCACATGGGAGACAACCGCCCAGGGCCAGGAACATCCCCTCCGACCATCCTGGAGTGCTGGCTGGGCTACGTTACAGAATGTTCCCCGGGAAAGGGAAGAGGACCCTGCCTGGGCTCCTTGGGACAGCCGCTGCACTTGGGGAGCGTCGCTCCATATGGGAAACAGCCGCCCAGGGACATTGCCCCTGACTATCATGGAGCTCTGGCTGGCCAGCGTTATGGCTTCTCCCTCCGGGAAAGGTCGGGGACCCTGCCGGGGCTCCCTGGGACTGCTGCTGTGCTTGGGGCTGTCAAGCCACATGGGAGACAGCCGCCCAATGCAAGGGACATCACCCCGACCATCCTTGAGCTCTGGCTGGCCTGTGTTGCAGCTTTTTCCCACCAGGGAGTCCTGGCAGTGTGATAATACCTCCCCAAAGTGAAAAGCTGTTACGCAGCCCAGCCAGAACTTCAGGATGGTTGGATGTGATGTCCCCGGCCTTAGGCATCCATCTCCCATGTGGGTGTACTGTCCCCAAGCACAGCAGCAGTTCCAGAGAGCCCTGGCAGGGTCGGCATCCGTTCCCCGAGGGAAAATCTGTAACGCAGGCCCGTCAGAGCTCCAGGATGGTCGGGGGTGATGTCCCTGGCCTTGGGCAGCCATCTCCCATGTGGGTTGACCATCCCCAAGCACAGCGGCAGTCCCAGGGAGCCCCGGCAGGGTCCCCATCCCTTCCCAGAGGGAAATTCTGTAACGCAGCCCAGCCAGCGCTCCAGGATTTGTCAGGGGTGATGTCCCTGGCCTTGGCCGGCTGTCTCCCATGTGGGTTGACCGCCCCCAAGTCCAGGCTGCACCTGTGGCTGGGCTGCGCTGCAGATTTTCCCTCTAGGGAGGAATGGGGAGCCTGTGGGGGCACCCTAGAACTGCCGCTGGGCTTGGGGACGGTGAACCCATGTGGCAGACAGCTGACCAAGGCCAGGGACATCAACCCTCACCTTCCAGGAGCTCTGGCTTGGCCTGCATTATAGCGTCTCCCTCTGGGAAAGGTCGGGGGCCCTGCCGTGGCTCCCTGGGAGCGCCGCTGTGCTTGGAGATGGTCGACCCACAAATGGAGATGGGTGCGTGTTAGGACTGATTCTCTATACTCTGGCCTGGTGGACAGAGGTATAGAAGGCCAACCTATATTGTGACGGGGACAACTCTGTGAAGCTGTAGCCAAACCAGTTTAGGTAGCAGCGACAGGCGGTCTAGGCTAAGTTCTTCAGAGTTGGTGAGCTTGTAAAGGTTCCACAATGAGATCACACAATGGGAGTCACAAATTGCACTTAGACAGGATGTATAAAATACATTTTATTTCTGCCCTTGCCCTCTGGGAATATGCAAAGACCAATGGCCTGACCATTAACCTAGAGAAAACTAATGTCCTGCGTTTCACCAGGAAAAGGGTGACCCGTGTGAATCTAACAGTACTCGAACACATAATTATGTATGTTCCGTCCTATCGCTACCTAGGTGTGGAAATAGAGCCCCTAGGTGATTATGAACTATGTAAACAGGGCCGTACCACCAGGGCCCTCCAAGTGATCTCACTTATTGCATCTTTCACTAGCAAACAAGGGGGTTTTACTCTGTGGGGAACACGTCATCTTTACATGCAAGTCTTTGCACCAATGGTCATCTATGGACTAGAATCTCTGTTGACGATGAACCTGGCATGGCTCCAAGTGCTAGAGGGAAAGTTTTGGCGACGCATTTTGGGGCTTCCCCCGGGGGTGCCGATGGCCCTGATAAGATTAGAATTGGGCCTGCCATCATTGAAGGCCATGGTATTGAAAAGAAGAACTGGGTTCTACCTGAAAATGACAAGTGGATCGGTCAATCCTCTCTTGGCAGTCTTACAGCAGGAATTTAATAAAAAATTTACTTCCTCATCTCTACACAAAGTCATGGGAAAATTCCTTAATGAAATTGGCTGGATCCACAAAGGGTCTACGGTGACCAAGGAAATGTTGAATGCCCTAGGGAAAAAGGTGGACCTATGGGATTGGCTGGAGAATTTCGCCCATCTGGATACTCTTAAATCTTATCGTTTTGTGAACCATAGAACATTCAAGTTCATGAAACCGCAGGACTACCTTTTTCTCTGTCCCACCAGAAGACTCCGCCGATTCATTATCCTATTCCGTCTAGGTCAACTACCTACCCTGTCGATCACAGGAGCTAGGGAAAACATTCCGACTGCAGAGCGAACCTGTCGCATGTGTAAATCTCCCTTGTACCCTGAAACTGCCAGACACGTTCTAACTCAATGCACTGCACTTAAGATGATTATTGTTAAGTTTTTGGCTGAATTCGTGCATGATTCTTGTACTATACCTAAATTTTCATTTTGGCTGTATTGTACAAATACATCCAATATGCACCTATTCATAGCCCTTTATAACGTCTGGCAACAGATAGAATCTGGATTGGGAATTTTAGCTTACCCCATTACCAATAAGCATAAAGTGGCGTAGGCTCACTGGCTAATTAGTGAAAGTAGTTGTAAATATCAGTAAAGAAGGAAGTTAGTCAGTTTCTTCGAACTTAGATTGTGTATTTTGCTTTAGATGCTATTTTAGTGACTAATGTTTGATGATCTTATGAGTTTTTTACTTTTAGGTATGATTTTTATATGTATAACTTTTTGATTTTGATATATGTGTAAAGTTTGAATTTATTTTCTTACTATATCACATTAAAGAATTATTATTATTTATTTAATTATGGCCTAAACACGCTATAGAAAAATAAATACAAGCAGGTAGACTTTTCACACAATACTATCCAACTAAATACATATATACTTTCACTGGGGTGTAAAGCATAATCATGGGCGTAATTTTAGGGGGGACAAGGGTGTTTGTCCCCCCAACTTTCATGGCACACCATTTTGTCCCCATTCATTTAGTATGGGAACCTTTTACTTTAGATGTCATGTCCCCCCCCAACATTTTCAGCAAAGTTACTCCATTGAGCATAATACAGAGATGATCCCTAGCTAAAATTGTCCAGCCCTAAGTTGCCAGGGGCCTTGTGCCCTATTTTTCAGGATACAGTTCCACAGAACTTAGGATGCAGGATGGAATATGCAGGTGGGGTCTTTGAGGTCCAGTGAAGGGTTTTTAGAGTTGGGGTTCAATGTAGACTAATGCCCAAAATTATCCTCAACAGTCAGAAGTCTTGGCAATGGCAAAGCCAATAGTGTTAGAAATAGGAATATTATAAGCCTGTTGATTTATAATGGGAGTATAGGGGTAGGTTAAAAGCTCAATAACTTACCCCCCTTCTCTGAATCTTCCCCAGTCTTGGTAGAACAAAGGAAGGGTGTCCTACATTGCTTTTCCTGCTGAAATCCACGGCCCTCGATTTTCAGGGGTTGCAGGTTCGATCTTCACTCCGGTTGGTTTCTTTTGCTGGTGCAAGGACTCTCGGTCAAGGAATACAAAAACAAACGATGCAGCACCCCTCTCAGGACTGGACTCATGTCAGGTGAGCATATTTCGGACGGTGCACGTCGCGCACAGTGATGCAACAGGACTCCGTAGCTGCGGTCAGGCTTTCTGGTCTATCTCGGATCCCCTTTGTGCAAGGACATCAACATTTTCCAGGAGGGAGCCTTGCAGTGGCAGCTGGTGTACCAAGTTTCAGGTGGAAACTTGGAACGGCGACGAAGTTAGCACGGTAGCCCAAAAAAAAGCTGGTCAGCCACAGGACGGTTTCAGGGCACTTCCGAAGGTGTTTTTTGTGCTGAGCACCGAGCAGACATCGGGAATGGATGGTCCCTCCACTCCAAGGGTCATAGCACCTTTGCAGGCCTACTGAAGATCACAAGCAAAACAGTGCTCCACCAGGGCTGCAACAGAAATTGGTTGCCAGGCCTCCTTCAGTTAGGTTTCAGGTTTCTTCGCGGGTCTCACAGCTGGACAGAATACTTGGCTCCTTCAGGTTTCTCCAGGATCTCTGAAGAATGGGTGCAGGGACCCCTTCTTATCCTAAATACCAGGTAGAAGCTGAAACTCCCACTAGCCAATAGCAGGACTATCCCACACACACACACACACACACACGCGCACACACACCCTACAGTGGTCCAATTAGGACTACTGTCAGGAACACTCCTACATACCACTCAGACACACAGAAACCAGTATGTGGATTGGAGTCAGACTGACCCAGCCCACATCCTGCCTGCAAATGCACATAGCCCTAAAGTAGCCCACCAAAAGCTGCTGCTTTCCTGGGCACTGGAAGTCCTTATAAGGATCTTCCTGGACTCTGAGGCCAAGAAGAAGGCTAAACAACAACATGGAAAAAGAACAGGCGAAAAATCTCATGACACGGCCATGTTTGACCAGTAGCCACAGTCAGTAGCCAAACGCGGTAAAGCTAAAACAAAATTCCCCAAAAAGTGTAACCAAAAATCCTTTGAGTGTTAGTCTAGGGCAAAACAAACATGCACCCCATTGCACCGCAGTGGAAGCTCCTTTGTGCAGTGATAAAAAGTTACCACAAGTGATACAAAAGAAAGTAACCACAAGTTGCAACAAAGTAACACGACTAAGGGAAACCCTGTTTCCCAGTACTGATAGCCTTAAGGACATATCAGTTTCCCCATAACATGTGAGAAAAGGCCAGTGCAGTGAAGGTTAAGGCTTCATTGTACTGCAAAAAGTACAGGTCAGATTAAAAAATAAAAGCAAACATTTTGGGGGTTCCATAGAGATGGAAGGAAAGGTGCAGTAAAGAGAATGTTTCCTAACGGTGCGCAAGGCTGGAGCCATCACCCGACCATCCTGGAACTCTGGCTGGCCTGTGTTGCAACCTTTCCCCACCAGGAAGTCCTGGCAGTGTGCCAATACCTCCCCCAAGGGAAAAGCTGTAACGCAGCCCAGCCAGAACTCTGGGATGATTGGCAGTGATGTCCTCGGCCTTGGGCATCCGTCTCCCATGTGAGTGTACCGTCCCCAAGCACAACAGAAGTTCCAGGGAGCCCCGGCAGGGTCGGCATCCGTTTCCTGAGGGAAATTCTGTAACACAGCCCAGCCAGAGCTCCAGGATGGTTGGGGTGATGTCCCTGGCCTTGAGCACCCATTTCCCATATGGGTCGACCATCCCCAAGCCCAGCAGCGGTTCCAGGGAGCCCGGGCAGGGTTCCCGTACTTTCCTAGTGATAAATGCTGTAATGCATGCCAGCCAGAACTTAAGAATGGTAGGAGGTAATATCTCCGTCCTTGGGCACCTGTCTCCCATGTGGTTGACTGTCCCGAAGTCCAATGGCAGTTCTGGGGAAGCACCGGCAGGGTCCCCATTCTTCCCCGGTGGGAAAGGCTGTAACGCAGCCCAGCCAGAGCTCCAGGCTGGGCTTGGGGAAGGTCGACCAACATGGGATACGGGTGCCTAAGGCCTGGGACATCACCCCTGACCATCCTGGCTCTGGGTTATGTTACATCTTCTCCCTCTGGGAAAGGACGGGGAGCCTACTGAGGGAACGCAGGAAGGTAGGACATGTGTTGTTGGCAGCGTGTTTCAGTGGTTTCAAGGTGGGAAATGTCTGAAATTGTTGTGTTTTCTTTCCAAAATTTTTGACTTTGCTGGCGCTTGTGGGTAATCAATTCTAGGGCGATTCGTGCAATTCAGACCTCCGTGGATTCCCACGGGTGTCTTCTTTTCAAAAATGCATGGGGTTCCCTGTTTTCATTGGTGGCTGCGACACCCCAGGCCCAAATCTCTAGGTTGTCAATAAGAGCAAATTCCTGCAAAATCTGCTCTCTCGAAACACTTGAGGTTACCAGTGGTTTAGCCTTCTCCCTTTGCGCCCAGGTAGGTACCGTTTTTGTCGGACACCTGTGGTGTTGGGAACACAGGAAGCTAGGACATGTGTTGTAGATGGCTTCCAGAACTCATGGAAGTGCTAACTCCTTCTCTTTGCCAAAAAGGAACTCGGGCTCATGCAGATGGCAAGTCCAAACAGTGGTTTATTGTGGCCAAAGTCCACAGGGATTGCATGCAGAGAAAATATCCAAGCACTTCTCAGCTAATTCTGGCTCGCAGGCCAGTTTTGTTACACTACTGCATCACACTGACATCACACTTGGCCCCTTCCCTAGAAAATCGCATCCTGTGATTGGGTGTTGAGTGGTAGTTCCCCTATAGCAGCCTCCTATAGGTGTTAGTTAATTGGTTCTCCCATGTCAGAGGGCTGGCTTGGCTCATCCCTGTAAAATGTTACTTTTACATTGTTTCAGTGTGAGTATCTGATGATTCGTTCTTGCCCCTCACAACCCACCCCTAGGGTCCTAAGCTGTGATTGGCTAGAGCTGGTGCCCCCAGGCCTGGGACAGAATCTGTTCTCAGCTCAGAGTGTACCTTTCCAAGGTACTGGAAACAACTATGTGTCTGCATTATAATGTGTGTGAACCACCAATGCCTGTGAGAGCGCTCGTTCTACTAATGCGACACTCCGCTTCACCTGTAACAATTTATTGCAAGCCATTGTCTGGCTCATGAGACTGCTGCTCTTCCCAGCTGCCAGTTTTGGGTCACTATCAGCACTGCTGGACCACGTGTTCAACAACCATGATTCTGAGCTCTACAGCTCTGAATTAGTCTGAATTTATGGAGAATTATTCTTATTTTCTGTGCTTTTACTTCAGTTCAGAGACTGAAATGTGACTTGCGTCTTCAGTGCACTTGGCAACCAGCCTCATCCACCGGCTGCCCTTTGGTGTGCTCTGAATTCAGTTTAGCTCAGCCTGCGCTGCGTTTGCTGTGGCCTACTGTAATTTCCTAAAACCAGAGCATGGGTTCTACATTGTGCTATTCTATAGTATCCATAGATTAGTCAGTTATGGCGCTCTCAGGTCTTTCAAGTGCTTCTGCATTTCCGTAGGGTTATTTATTTACATGTAAGCATCTGCAAGCTTTATACAGGATCTCTTGCTTCTTGTGGTTTCTGCGCTGCTGCAGTCAAGCTAATGACAAAATAATAAAAGCAATGACAGTTTGTTCATGTATATGTCCTTTAACTCATAGAACTGACGCATGTGTTCTTCATGTATTCGGGTGTGTGATTGTTTCCCGATGTGCGGATGGCACATGTGCTTCATGTCTTACGCTGCTATGTCATGATGCCCCTAACGTCATTGAGCATGTCTTCTTGGCGCTTTAGACGAGGCTGACAATTGAAGTGTCTTTAACAGCACCCAGGGGCTCTTCATTTACTCTGGGCAGCGTCTGTGTTGTTCCGGGGCTGTAGGGTTGACGCAGTGGGTACCTTTAAGCATACTTGTCACTCATGGGCGCACTGGGAACTGATGCAAAATTGTGAGTGCGCTCGTGTTTCTTCCGGCTCTTCTTCCTGTTCATGTGTCTGGGCGGATGCGGGTGGGGGAGAGCAGGGGTAGATTTTGACCTTCCCTCTTCACCTGTTTCTGCCCTCCACATCTCTTGGACCTTAAGAATGAATTGAGCAGCATCCTCATCCTCACCCATTGTACAGTACATAATGCACTGCAAATCTGGCATGTCCGGGAATGCTCGCTGCGTCGCAGCGCATACCACACCTTCGCTCTAATCTTGTTTAAGGATGCTCCATCATCAGCATCATTGCTGAGGGTTACTCCTGGGTAACCCACCTTAACCCACACATCGGCAGCCTGATCCCTGAGAGCAGTTACCAGTAAGCTTTTCAGGTCTCCTACTGCTATGGGTACCCCGCCGTTTGCTTTTCGAAAACATATATCCATTTCCACTCGCCCGCCGTAAGGGCCAGAAGAACCTTTACTAGGTTGTGCTTATCCATCTGTGCCCATGGCACATAGTGCGGTCTCCCCGGGCCCTTGTGTATTAGGGGCATTTGCATTTTCAGTTTGCTCCTTCTGGCCTTCATCACACTTCCCTTTTTTCTTCCTACTGTCATCGGCCAAACCTCTCTCTCAACCAGCTGTCCCATAAGCTCTCTACTATAGGGGTGCGTTGAGGCGCTTGCTCTGCCTCCCCGTCAAGGATGACAAGGTTTAATTGCACAAAATAAGGGTGCAAGCAAAGAACTGTGCTGCTCGAGAACATTCTGCCGAAAATAAGTACAAGCAGAAGTTTATAGGCAACACATCATCATCATCACTTTAAAGTAGAAACCTGATTGTGAGAGCCTATACATGGGCCTGTTCCATAGGGGATGCCAGGCTGCGACTGATCTCAGCCTCGTCTGTCCGCCTTCCATCACGTGGGGTCAGCTGGGCTCATCTCTCCAGGGACTGAAGGTCATGCTCCTCGTAAATTGCTATTACGGAGTTACTATTGCAAGATAATGCTACTATATCATTATGGTATGCACCCTGGAAACTCAGGGACTGGCACGGCGGGGGGGGGGGGGGCACACGATTATGCTGACCCACACATTCTTTGCTCAGTTCATATCGGACTCTCCGCATCCAAGGCTTCCATCCTTGCCTTGGACTATAATTTATTCCTCCCTGTACCTCATTATGGGATAAGGTGAAATGGTTGTGTTCGTTCGGATTATTTATGACCACTGGTTTTATGGTTGGTGGTCTGAGGTCACCTACTATCGTCGAATTCAGGGGTCTTGGACTGGGTCAGTTGTGGGTACCATACTCTTGGTGTGCTGGGTGGGGGTTGGAGGCCTGCTGGTGACTTGGCTGTGATGAATGTGCGAAGCAGGGAGCCTGGTGTTGTCTCGTGGCCTTGCAAGGCGCATTCTTTTTCGGGATAACAAGTAATTGCAACAGTGGAGGAACAAAGGGGAGCCTCTATGGGAATTAGCAGTACAGGTCCTTCTACCATCAGCGCTTGGGACTGTTCAGGTTTCTCCATCGAGCCTACGTTTACTACGCGGCCATGCAGGACTGAGTGTGTCTAGCATAACTACAAAATAGCGTCTCATTATATGCATGCACTAAGTCTATACATCTACAATTCAGGCAATATTGTGTTTGTGCTGGGTTTCTTAGCAAAGCCCTCTTCCACCCCTTGTACATCGTACGTCTATTTATGGGACTCGCCTCACTCTAAAGCAGGAAACAGGTTCATTTCCTTCCCAACACAATACTTGAATTCATTGACAGATGCACTAATTGCAGACAGTTTTAAATAGGCATGTCAATCAATTCTTAAGTGAGGTGTATCAGCATAGAATAGGGAAGAAAGGCAGGTTAATTAAGAACAGTGTCAGAATGCTTTATTTAGACTAGATATACAATTCTATGTGAGGATCCCCCACCTGGGCAACCTATAATGGAAAAGTGAGGGAGTAACTTATCTTTTACAGCCCAGTCCAATAATGTTCAATAACCTTCTGCTTTCTTTTAAAAGGTTCTACCACCCCAAAGTACCTGGGAGGCCACAGGAGCACACAATGCCAGACGAATCTGGGACCCCTGGAAGACTCCAGAGGCTAGAGGATGCTCTTCCTTGTCATGGTACCTTTGGTGCCTTGGCAGGTGAAGTGGCAGAGTTTCTAGGTTTCACGCAATGATTCCCCCTCATGATCGACCCCCTGTCATGATCTCTGCTTCCAAAAGGTCAGGGTTTTCCCAACTCCCTTGGAAGCAGATCCATAACCCGGGTTCCGAGTGCCAGCCAGTCCCAATTGGGACCTTTTGGACCCAGTCCTGGCACCAGTGGCACCAGGCTCATAAATATGCCCAGTCCCAGCACTGGAAGCGCCGGGCTCATAATGCTTGGGTGGACTTACCTGCAGCAGACCATGCTGCTTACTTGCCTGCCAGTTGAGCCTCTGATCCTCTTCTGTTTGGAACTACTTTTCCTGTTGGGTGGGGCAGGAGCCACTCCCTAGATTCAGAACACTGGAACTCTTCTGGAAAGCAGGAACTCTTTTCTTACCTAGGCGTGGCTGTGGAAGGAGTCACCTAAGCACTACAGGAGGCTATTTAAACCACACCCGATGGATGAATCTTGCTTTGCGTTATTCTGCATCCTCTGCAGCAGAACGCTCATCGTGTCTTCTGCATCTGATCCTGGGCCTAAGGAAAAAGGCTTACCATCCTGAATCCAGTCTTCAGCAACACCTATAAAGACAAGAAAGAACAGGTTAGCATTACGGTCTTCAGAGACAGCTCTTCACTTACCTGGTCCATCGGCTGTCACCAACGCCTCGCGCTGCATTCTGGCATCTGAAAGACAAAGGCTTACCAACTCTTCGCACGCTCCGGAGGCCTTCGGCGCTGCATCCCGCATCTGAAAGACAAAACAAGGTGCGTTTAAAGACATTGGGGAACTTTAATACTCACGTGCCATTACTCCTTTCCACATCTAACCCAGTGGGTATTCCGGCACCCTGCAGCCGCTCCGAACTTGTACCTGCAAAATAAAAAGACAGTTAGAGCGCATCGTGAAGCAGGCAACAAGCGCTTACTTAAGTGCTTCCAGGCGCTTCTATTCATCACACGGGCTCCATCTTCAACTCACTTCAGCCCGTCATCCGCCATCGCCGGAACCCTGCAAAACAAGAAACATCATTACTAAAGACTTTAAAGACATTAGAATTACTCGAAACTTACCGTTCGTGCAGTAAACGACGGACAGCAGTCCTCTGAAGTCAAGAGGCCTGCTCCCCTTATCCAGTGAAGAAACTGGTTACAGCACCCTGCCCCGAGGCAGATGGAGAGCACGGCGCTCACTTACCTAAGGTGAGAGCGTTAACCTTTGGGGTTCTACAGGAGAAGAGAAAGGGAAGAAGAGAGAGACATTCAATAACCCAGTTCCTTAATCCCATATTTTCTATCTGCAGACATCTTACCCTTCGAGTCAGACATACAGTGCACAGAGGTCCAGCCCAAAATGCCAGCCGTGTGTTAAACATCACCTTCGAAGATACGGTATACGCCCAGTCAAGACCGGCGCCTCTACGGGAATCAGGTGAGCGTTACACCCCCCCCACCCTTGGAAGAAGGAGCCACTGGGATGCTGAGTCCACAAAACAAAAAAATGGAATCAAGATCTTTCTGAAGTGCAGCCGTTTTACTCTTCGCGGTGCTCTCATTTGGTCAGCGTTTTCTCTGATGGTAGAATTCCTGTGAAGGTGAAAGTTGCTGTGGGCTCATTAAATGCTTGGTAGATGGGAGTAGGACCCCTGGCACCCTTCGATGACTTCTGGCGGCGACAGGTGCATAGGTCACTTATGGTGTCGGGTTTTGAAATATCGCGGTTCTCACCTTTTTGGTGCTGCAGCTGCAGCATGGACCTCAGGGTGGCTTCTGGCGACCTGGACGCAACCACTGGAGTGGACCTTGGCCCCTCACCAAGTCTGGACCCTTGGAACATCTTTGTTCACTTCTGGTGGCGGGAAACCCACAGAGGGACCTTCCTCTGCACCCAGCGACTCTGGACTCTTTCCGGCAGGATAAGGTGGTCAGTGATGATGGCAAGGATGTCCTTTGAAATGTTCTTGGGCAGTTTGGAACTTTTGCAGCTCTGGGTTTCCAGCAGCACTATGCCATGGTACCCCCCTCTTCTGGGCGGTAGAACGCGACGACTTCCAGCAGTCACGAAACGCACCTCTGGGCTCTGGATGACATCAATGGACTTCACAGACTCGAGATGTCCAGGCACTCCTTTTCAGGACTTTAAAGACCCCATCTCCGGATGTCAGGCACACATGGCTGGCTTCCAGGATACTTTGATGAAGAGTAGCAGGTTGCACGATGGTCCCTCGTAGCTCTGGGAGAGGACTCTTTGCCTTTGCAAGTCCTCTCTGGATCAGTCCTTGGACGAACACATCAGCTTTTGGATTTCATGAAGAATATGCAGCAGCAGACTTGTCCTCCAGCTGTGCTTCAAAGGACAGCTTCTTCTTGCTTCAGCTTCGATTTCAGCTTCTGAACAAGATGGTAAGTGAGAGGTCCCCTGTTATACACATTAGTTCCCATTCACTCAGGTTGAGCACGGCTCAGTCAACCAATCACGCAGAAGGGCATTCATGCAGGCAGGCAGCCATTCAGGCGCACACACATTCAGCCCATTCATAACACCCAGACACCGATAACAAAAAATATGGATTGGGGGTGGAGGGGGTCGGGGGGGGAGTACTCAGCCTTTCAGCAAACTATAGTGCTTTCATGTGCGTTTCAGTAAGGGCTGTCTTGTTCATCTTGTAACACACACAGAAACCCGGCACCCACAACATAAAATGTGAGTTCACTTCAGGCTCCATTCATACAGGTCCCACTCATCGGGTGTACCCACAACACACAGCTTCTTGGAAGGCTGCTTTCAGTCTGACATGAGGCATCCCCAGAGCCATATATGGTATTTCCACCCAACAGCCAATCAGGGGGAAGGAACAGAGGCAGGGCTCCTCAGGACTTTGGGGTGATACAAGGTAAAAGGCAATAGAAACCAAGAGACCACATAGACCATCTTGCCTGCTTTCTGGAATACATTGCTTCCTATGGCAGGGCCTGTGTGTCCCAAAAATGGGGGATACTCTGTGCCACTGCCAAGTCAGCATGTAGCTGCCACAAGCCCATACCCTGCTCTGTGGGCAACACACAGGTGCCCAAAAACACATAAGTGGTACACGGGTGAACCCCCACCCATGCGTACCATAAGGGTATCCCATGGGTGTTGTTCAGCAAAAGGAAAGCATGATGTGCTGCACTGCCAGAGGTCCAGGCTATGCCTCAGTGGCAGAAACACAGAGAAAACACCCACAGAGAAGTGGTAGGACAAGGACTAGGAGGCCCTGTCCCTCTAGAAGGCATTTCCAGAATCACAGGGGCGATGCCAGGCCTCTTGCACACAAATTTACTAGCCACCTCTGTAGATGGACAGTAATATCTTGCGCGTGCCAGTGGTTGAGGCAGCTCTTAGTGAAATTAGGACTGGAAGCCCCTGGGGTCGAGGGCACTGGCACTGTAAACACTTCAAGGTCAGAGGTATCAGTTGAGTGTTTTTAGTGATGTGTGGCGGTCGGAAGGGGTCGGATACTCGGAAGTCATGATTCAATTTCTTTTAATGTGTAATTGTTCATTTGTTTGTTTGTTTATTTGTAATGCGCGCCACACCCAGGGATATCAGGGCGCAGAAGATAAAGAGGATACATGCATACTTTCAGTTTATGGTTACACAAGTTACAGGAGAAATATACAGGGATTTACAAATGAAATACAATGTGGATTATGTACAGATTAAGTACATACACAATGGGGTACAAAATGTAAGATTACAAAAATTTACAAGTTCAGCATAAAATGAGCTATACAATATCTTTGTACAGTTAGATCTACGGGAAGGTCAAGAATCTTGGAGGCCGACGTCAATTGAAAAGTTAGTGGTCTTTATATCTGAGCCAATTGATGGTGTTATGTCTAAATTTCAGAAAGGTTTGATCCGCTCTCAGCGTGGGGGGGGGGGGGTTAATGCTGCTTTGACCGGGAAGCTGCTTCCACCAGATGTAATGCGCCTATACAAGTGTGTTTCTCAAGACGCAACAAGGCAAGTGGGGAGGGAGGAACGACCCTACTAGACCTTGTACATTTGGATTGTGCAAGTGCAGGTATATATAACAAGCTTAAAACCTGAGGTTGATCCGGGATTCGTACTAGTGTTGCTCAGCGTTGCCTCTGAGCTATCGTCCCTTTAATGAAAATTATAAGTAGAATGCCTAACGTTCCTTATCTATCACTAAAGGTAGTACCCTACCTATCTAAAGAAACTAAAGGTGTTGGTCCGTTGTCATAAATTCAAAAGAAAATATGTCCTCAGCCCAAACTACCCTATCTGGCCCTGGCACTATTGTTAACTAACTTAGGGAATGATTTGTCTTTGCCTGGTCTCTCCTCCAGTCCATTCAATAACTCCTTGAATTATATGTCCTCTTGGTAGAACAGATATTCTCTGTGGTCAACTCTTGTAGTTCCTCAAGAACACTTTTCTTTCTTGTGCTTTTTGTGATCTGCTTTTTGTCCTCCAAGGTAACCTTTCTTAATACAGAGATTGTTATTTGTAGTTTCTTCCCAGGTCTTCCCTCCAAGAGAACCTGGTTAGGGTTTTACTCTGCTCTTAGTAAGCTTCTATTATCCCCAGTAATTCTCAGTCTTATAGCATCTCAGATCTGACTGGGTATATCCCAGCAGTATTGACTCAGTGCCTCTCGTCTAGGCTTTTCACCTCTGGGTTGAGTATCTCTTTACTTATTGGAAATACAACACTTTTGAGGGCTCAGCCCCTTTCTTCTAGGCTTTTCACTTTTTACTTGGCTTTGTTGCATATTTGATAGCTCGTTGTTTATACTGGGATGAGGTGACGGCTTCATAACTCTCTTCCCTCTCACGGTCACTCATTTGTCGCCAACTCCCATCACACAACTTTAACCCTGCTTTCTCGTTCGTGTGACTGGGACAAGTTTTCTGTAAGTGATAGCAATATCCTGCAGGCCTCCTGCTTCTGCTGGTCACCCAGGTACATGTTAATTGATAGGGGCCGTGGTTGGGCTCAGCTTTCGCTTGGGACTGTTCTCTCTATCTCGACTTTGCGTTCTTGGGTCCGTGTCGGTCTCATGCTTCACACTGGTGCTGATCATTGGAAGCGCGCCTTGCTTCCTTCATTAGCACTATCGGCGTTGTTCTTGGGGCGTCCTGCATGTTAAGATGGATTTCTGAACTCTGACCTGGTGGACAGAGGTTCAGAAGGCCAGCCTAGTTTCTTGCAACAGGGTAACCTTCTGGACAAGCCAGACCATTCAAGGTAGCATTGGCGGTGGTCAAGACTAGGTCTTGGGAGGGGGGAGGGTGTGAAAGACCTCAACGATCACACACAGTAAAGGACACTACAAATCACTCCCAGTCAGGTGTATATATATTTTAAATGTACATGTACATTTATTGAAGACAAGTGGGGTTCTGGGAGTCCCTCTACCGCCACGAACACGGCCCATTTACCTGTTCTTGGGTGGATGGCCCCCGGGAGAGTCACAACCAAGTCTTTTGCTCCCTGTCCCTTTCACAGAGGAGAACTATCCCTGCATATCAGTCTTTGTCCTGCCCAGGGGCAGTCCAGCACCGAAATGCTTGGCAATTCTCCTCTGAACAAGAGTACCAACAGCAACCCCAGACACGTGTTGTGGTCTAGTCAGCCCTCATCAGTGAGGTGGACTAGACAGTCCAGACCACATCCTGGCGGCACACACCCTAATTACTGTGATATTATATGATTGGGCACACACACAAGGCATGCAGAAGCCTGCAAAAACTTGGCATTTCATGGGAGAATGAATGCCCAAATAAGGACTGACCTGGGTCGGCTCGACCTGGGGAAGGTAAAGGGGCAAGATGGCCAAAGGACAGGACAAAGTGGCATGGCCATTTTGGAGCAAGGCCATCTTCCTGTGCCAACCGCAGTAAATGCGGTTTGCATGGCAAGAAAGGGTTAAAAATTAGCGTAAAGATAAGCTGCCACCAGCCCTGTCCAAGGAACATCTACACTTCTACAAAAATCCTTTGAGGGAGTCTAGGGTCTTTGGAAATGAAAGGAATACCCAAGCACACTATACTGTAAAGTACATTGTAACATGTTGCAGAAAAGTTGCAACACTGGAAAAGACTAAGAGAAACAAAGGGCCTCATTACAAGTCTGGCGGTAGCCGTGCCGGTAAAACCGTCAAGCTGCTGCCGGACTTGTGAATTTTTCCAGCACCTGGCTTCACGGAAACACATGAGGATTACGACCCCGGTGTTCCTGGAAGTCAGGTGCCAGAAAATCGTTAATCCCCATTCGAGTTCCATAGGACTCAATGGGAATGGGGATGACGGAAGCACTGTTAATAACGGTGCCAGTGCTTCCGTGTTAGCCTGCGGGCGGGACGGCAGCCGTCCGCAGACTTGGAGTGTGCCAGTCCGATAACAACGATGCTGGTACGCTTACCGGCACTGTTGTTACCGGACCGGCACACTACTAATGGGGCCCAAAGTCTCCCAGTTCTGACTGTCTTTAAGGGCATGTCAGTTTTCCAATAATAAAGTGAGCGAAGGCCCAGTGGAGTGCAGCTGAAGACTGTGCTTCACTGGCAAAAGTCAGACTATGGTGTTTAAACGGCAGCAAAAAGTTGGGGGGGTTCCCAACTGGAGGGAAAATTACACATAAATGGGAAACTTTCCTAACACTGCCCACCACATCCAGCTCGTGGTGACGCTACTACCAGATTGCTTGCTTCTCTCCCTGTCGACCTGAGACTCTTCCTGAATCTGCACGTGCCAGATCTCCAGCATCTCGTCCTCGTGTTCTCTCCCTCTACAAGTCAAAGGCTCCATGACTAGCTTGTGCTCCTCCTCTTGTCGATGTAATGATGTTGGTCCTCCTCTTGTCGGCATAATGATGTTGTGGGTGGGGACGATTCCCTTGTGTATCAGGTTCCACTCTCCTCTTCTTCCTCGGAACAGTTAAATATGCGTCTTGTATTACAGAGACGTCCTCCTTTTCTCCTGCCGTTGGGTTTACTCTTGCATTGCCTTCAGCCAAACACAAGGATTTCATTCTAGGCTTATCAGGTAGTCCCATGTATGTCATTAAATTTGTTGGTGTAGGGAGTTCCTCGCAGGGCCGAGTGCAGCGAGGGAGCCATAGGTGTTGCAGGGGAATTAAACTGGGACGGCAGGAGGGTATTTTTTAAAGAATGGTTTTAAATGGTGCAATTTAGAGAACTATTGGGTAAAAGGCCATACAATTTACAATTGGATCTCTAGGATAACACTGAACAAAATCCAGCCGATGTCATTGCGCCAATAGCACACATGAGCATTTTACATTTTCATGATGTCCAAAACATACAACAGTATTGCCATAGCAAGTCACTTTCATGCAGTTGCGCCCATGATATATGCCAGCATTGCCACTATAAAAGACTTTCATAAATCTGTGGCCACAATCTATGCCATTGTAGTTGTTGTATGACAGTCAATGTCAATATGGCCACTGCTGTTTTATGAAGCTGTGGCTACAATCTTACCATATAGTCACTGTAAATTATTTTCGTGAAGCTGCAGTGACAAGCTGTACTGCAAATTACTTTCATAAGATGCAGTAACCATCTATGCTAGTGTGTTTACTGTAAGCCACCCTTGTGAAGCTTCAGCCCTAATATATGCTAGTAATTGGCACTTTAGATCATTTTCATGAAGCTACATCCACAATCTGACAGTCATGGTCATTGTAAAACACACACACACACTCACACTCACACTCACACTCACACTCACACTCACACTCACACTCTCTCTCTCTCTCTCTCTGATGCTTTAGTGACCTCGGGGGGTGGGGGAGGGGGTCAGGTCAGGGAATTAGTTGCATGGTGATGTGCTCCTCTGGAACTTGCCAGATCAATTTGGAGATTTCTTGCTGAAGGCCCCCTTTAACAAGGGGCCTCCCTTATCAATTGAGTCTGCAGGAGCCTCGGCTGCGCTAATGGGTAAACTATAGGCACATTGAGAAACTGAGGGTAATTACCTGCTGAGACTTCAAGTCCAACATTGCTAGAGAACTGAGAAATACTGTATTTTGTGATGCAAAGGCAAAGACCGTGGAGACATTGAGCACTTGAGTGTACAGGTAAACGCTTCCTAAAACATTGTTACATTGATTCACAATACATCACTGTTTTCTTAAAGTTATTGTTCCCGGAGACATGAAGAACAGTCGTTTTTAGGGGATGGCAAAAGGGGCACTTGCCCACAAGGCTAGCTGATCTGAAGAAGTAAGATTACATTGTTCACCAGTCTTAAACAGCACATGTCAGGATATTTTATGGGGTGCTGCTGAGGCTCTAAACCCATTGCCATTCTGTTTTGGCAAGTGCATTCTGCCTTGATCCATTCATCATGTATTGCTTTCTGTGTTCACTGTGGTATTCATAGTTTGTGTGTTCTTTATGGCACAACACTGTAGCATCCCTTCCTTCCTGTGGGAATTATGTTGATCATGTGCAATAGGCAATGGTGAAATGCATATTGATTGAGGGCCACAATGATTCAGAAGTTAGCTCAGTGTGTGAAGCACCCATTGCAGAGATATGAGTTCATTTGCAAAACTAGAATATCACATTCCAGCAAGGCTAGGTGAGCCTTTCCTATGTCTGAAGTTTATAAATCTGCCTGCATATGTACTTGGTTTTGCAGAACACCATCTGCTATTCTCAGCAATGTACCTGTACCAGATAGGGGTTGCTATAAAAACAAACATATCATCCGTATGGTGAAGGTCTAGAAATTGGTTTGTTCACATGGGGTGTTGTAAAACCTAGGCAATCGCCTCCAACAATGACATAAGCCGTTAGTCCAAGAGGTTAATAAATATCCAAATTCAAGACTATGTAATGCCAGCGTTCATGTTTGTATCCTGGATTTGCTAGCAGAGGATACAGTGATCCTGGCCAAATCATCCAATACATCTTACATTACTGTGCTGTCTTCTGTGAGGTTTGCCTTCTTGCATGGTGCTGGTATCACTTAGCCCATTACTCGATCTTTCTTCTTATGTAGGCCATTTGGGTCGAAGGGTTGGTGGACAGAAGAGAGCTGGCCATATGTTGCAGGCCTTCGACAAGCATATTTTAAGGTCTGCTTGTTTGACACAAAAAACTGTTTGCTTTTTGGTAAAAGTCAAAAGTTTTTATGCACGTTTATAAATGAAAATGTCACAAGTCATTGTTTTGGAAGTATTTAAAGCTTTAAAATACAAAAGACAAACCCAGATTAAATGTGTTAAATCACATTGATTGGTATACTGGTTCTTATATACTTCCCTTGATGATGGAGAGAATGAAGCTAGAATCATTCCCTTTTTGCATAACACCCTTCGATAATATTTTGTTTAAACATGGGCATGTTTGGTAATGTGATTTGTGTACTTTCCAAGTCCGTTTTTTAAAAATTAAAATCAGATTGTTGTAGTTCATGGTAAGAACTGGAAAAGAAAGTGTTCAAAGGCAGACATTGCAGAGTTGGCACAAATCCCAGCTTCACCCCTTAACCAATGTGTGATCCTGGGCATCTCATTTAATCTTGTATTGCTGAACCTCTCAATATTGCTAGCCCTAAACCTTTAAAAATTGTCAGCCCTTCCGAGTGATTGCCTTCTCATGGTATGACCTTCATAAAAGCCTTATTAATGGTTTCACTGTGTTAATAGTGAGCATATGTATATCGCACAGCACAGGCATTTGTTCCTTTGATATCTAATGGCAACACTATTTGAAAACCATATCCCACTTCTAATCTCAGTCTGTCTGGATAAAGACACCTTCCTTGTAGCTTCTAATCTGCCTCCACTATCCATGCTACGGTATGTGTAGCGTTCTCCTTCCTTCCAATTGGTGGTCTCTATCCATGCATGAGCACTATTGCATTCTCTGAGGCAGCTAATGTGAGTTCTCTGTCTATTATGGGTTACATGTACCTTTTACATACAGTCCTGCATTAATACTACATCTACCTTCCTGGATGTTATTGATAAAAAGTATCCTGTATGTACTAGAATAGTATCCCCTTTGTAGACTGCTAATGTTGGTCTTCCAATGCTACTTGTTTATCATTATTAGAGCAAGAATGAAGAGGGCATGGGCACTTAAAGGGAGTAAACGTGCTTATTATGCTGTAAAACAGCATATCAACCTATATGTTGTGAGCGCGACGGGTGGGGGGGTGCAACCAGTATTCTTGATCCCTTAATTCCTTTGGTTTGGCGGTGGGGGGGCCCCAAAGATGTTCATGCCCAGGGCCCCAAAATTGCTGAAGGTGGCCCTGGTGAGGAACCTCATAGCATGAAGAAATATGCAAGGCTTGTGTGCATAGCTGAGAAGCATGCCAGTTTGTGCATCCCATGGTTAACAACATCATGTAAAACCTGCTGAAAGAAATATGCTGTCCTGTACGCGGGCATCCACAACATGGTTGGAGAAGTAGCAGTGCCTTCCCTGTAGCCCATGTAGCTTCTGTGAAGTACTAAAGGTATTATTTCACCATTATGATATATGATGTGGTATTCATAACGCGCCTATACACAAGTGTTTCAAGGCGCGACGAGGCAAGGGAGGGGGATAAGAGGGAAGACAGAGACAGAGATCTTACTAGGACAGGTGACATTGAGATCGCGCAAGTGCAGGGGAAGGGGGCAGGGGAGAAGTCCTTGGGGGAATGGGGAGGGGCAGTGCAGTGCAGTACAAAAGATAACCATAAAACAAAATAGCTAAAGACAATAAATAAGAAGAGCAAGCGCAGGGTAAGGGCAGACATCAGGTGTCAAGTGCTGGTAGGGGGCTGTAGGGATACAGAAACAGTCCCTGAGTGCAATGGTTGCTACGGGGGCAGTGCAGGTGTGAAAATGGCAGAGAGGGGACCTGGGCCCAAAATCGGAGGGTAGCCAGGTAGACCAGTGCAGTTACATTTCATTTTCAATCAGGAGATCATCAAGGGAGCAGAGGAGAGAAAGCAGAAAAAAAGAGGAAGGGCTTGAGGTGCTTCCGGAACCGGAGATGGTTCTTCTCCAGCTTCAGAGAGGCAGGGAGGTTGTTCCAGAGCGAGGCCCCAGCAGAAGAAAGATATCTACCACCAACTCATTG
Source organism: Ambystoma mexicanum (assembly GCF_040938575.1). Lineage (NCBI taxonomy): Eukaryota > Metazoa > Chordata > Amphibia > Caudata > Ambystomatidae > Ambystoma > Ambystoma mexicanum. The sequence continues at coordinate 843,924,261 of NC_090932.1, read as the reverse complement.
CTTCGAGAAGCGGCTGACCCTGAGGGAGTTGGAGGCAGATGAGTGAAGAGCTCGAAAAGGAAGATATTTAGCAAGAGAGAGATGAAGGTATTGCGGCCCCAGAAGGCCTTATGGACAATGCAGAGCGTTTTGAGCTTAATCCACGCCGCCACTGGGAGCCAGTGCAGAGATTTCAGCCCTGGAGAGAAACGATCCCTGGGTTTGAGGCCAAGGACACGTCTTGCGGTCCTGTTTTGGATGAGTTGCAGAGAGCGAAGAGTAGAGGCAGGCAGATTTAGAAAGAGGCTATTGCAGTAGTCCAGCCTAGAGAGAACCAGAGCTGTGGAGACTGTGAGCTTCTTGGGGAAGGAGAGGGCTGGAAGAATACCTCTGAGGAGGTGCAGCTGGTAGTGTGACTTCTTGGAGACCTCAGAGATGTGCAGAGAAGGAGAGTTTGGAGTTGAAGATGACCTTGAGGTTTTTAGCCTCACAGGTGGGAGCAGGAAGAGGGCCAAGAGAGGTCGGCCAGAGAGTGACGGGAAAGGTGGGAGCAGGTGTGCCAATGAGGAGAATCTTGGTCTTACTGTCATTAAGGCAGAGATCATTGGCGGCACACAACTCCTGGATAGCAGAGAGACAATCAGAGATGAGTGAAGGAGAGGAGGTGGCGAAAGGGAGCCTGAAAATGAGTTGAGTGTCATCCGCATAGCACTGAAAGTTGGGGAAAAGAGCGGCAATGTGGTGGGCAAGAAGTGCCAAGTATTGGTTGAACAGCCAGGGAGAGAGGTGAGACCTCTGAGGAACACCACAGGTAGAGATGGAGATTGAGATGACAAAGGACCCAAGTTGGACCTGGGAGGGTCGATCAGAGAGGAAAGAAGTCAGCCAAGCCTGGCCCTGATCAGTAATACCCAGGTTATCATGGAGATGATTGAGCAGGATGTCATGGTTGACCATGTCAAAGGCAGAAGAGAGATCAAGTAAGATGAGGACAGAGGGGTGTTGGAATCAAGGTTATGAGGCCTATGAGGCTTTGCTTATCATTACCAATAGATATTATGTCACTGAAGAGGCTCACATCAGACTACTATGCCATAGCATGTGTCCAAGATATTATTGGCCCTATTGATGATGTCTTTATCATCTTGATGACACGTAACGCCAGTAAACACATATTTTGCAGTTATAACATGCACTACTATATAACTGTGCAGGCAATAATTACAGCATATATGGTCCTTTAGAAAGGGACAGGAGTAACCTTTTTAACAGACTTGGCTCACTGTGCTCTCTCTGCCCTTATGTTAGGAAGGCAGGAAGGAAAATGGGGCTGAAATGTGTATTTATATGAATCCTTCACTACCTGCATTACAATGAAACAAGAAACGGATTATGTCGCCTTCTTTGCCTTAATAGGTTGCTCCCATTCTTTATTTGTTTTTCTTGTATTTCTTATTCCTGATCTACATTTTGTGAGGTTGCAGGGCTGCTGGAACAGAGTTCTCTTGCTAGTTCTGTATTAACTCTTAGATCTTCTAAAAGTCAAGTTGTTCACTGAACTAGAGTACTGTGGCCATTTGAGAGTTTCTAGACCACGTTTTCATTTGTCATAACACGTCTACTTTTGTTTCTCTTTATTGTTTAAGTTTGCCCTGCAAATTAGAAATCCTCCGTCTGCTGGACAATAGGATCATAGAGGCCTTCTCTATGGTGGTACTCTACCCCTTACGGCGGCGGTTAAATTGGGATGAGTGTATCCCAGATTTCCACTCTGATTCTGCTCCATATTGGGTTGATTTGTTCCACGTATGAACGACCCTTCTATCATGAAGTCTATAGCACTTTGGGATCATCTCACAAGAAGTTCTCTGGGCCTGGGGTTCCTCTGTGTTATGTGGATGACGTTACTTTTCCTCTTGGCTGGAACATTCCACCTCCTGCTTCCTATTATACCAACCTAGTAAAACTACGAAAACAAGAATCTGCTAGCAAAAGGTAGGCATCGTGACCTCCCTACCTCGTCCCCACTCAACCAGTCTTCTTTCAGGATGCTCTTTTCGATCGTCCCTGTTCCCTCGGCAGCTGCTTAGGATTGCTACTGGGGCCCTACTAGCCCTTCCCAGAGAGACAATACGTCTTTGTTATCCAATAAATGATCTTGGAAATGTACTTCGACGTTCACTTCAGCTAGCTGCTTCATCCTGCGTCCTGTCTGCATGACAACGCGCTTAGAAAAAATGCACAAAAACAGACTTCACATCCAATAATAATGTCCTTTTCGTATATCACTGTATGCCATATGCCAGCTGTTTCTAAGTGTTAATAGGTCTTGCTAGCACTTTATCTGCAAGCAATTTAACAACGTTGGAAAGATGAAGGGCTGATTCTGAACTACCCAAATCCTACTCGTGAATGCAGGAAATATCTAAGCTGTTTGCTTAACTAGCCGAGCTATCTTACTGGCCACTTTTAATAACAGTTGTTGCAAAACAAAAACGATAATTTTAGTCGGTTTTTTTGGTGACATACCATATACCATAATATTGTTAGAAAAATCATCTTTAGTATGAATTACTAGTTTACTTTCTTTAATAGAAGTGTATTGAGCCATATCCGCCAACATACACTGTAATGCATCCTGTTTAAAGTTATTGCTAAACTTTATAATGAAGTTCTTTGTCATCTTTGCTTCTCAAGGAAATTACAAGAGCTGCGGTTAGAGACAATGCACCTGGAGATGGAGAATCAAGATATGGAGCAGAAACTAAGCCAACTGCGTTTAAACATGGACAAAGAAAAGGAAGAAAGGCAGTAAGTGAAATTCTTGGCGTGTAACTTTATTTTCCCGCAGAGCACAGCATGTGCAGTAAGTACATCAGTCCTCATTGCGAGTAAGGCAGTGTGGTAAAAAGCGGCTTTGAAGTGGCACTAATTGTGCATCACCGCACCACTGTACCACCTTACTACAAGTTCCGGTGGTAAAGTGCACCTTAATTAAATGGCTGGAGGTACATCCAGTATCCACTTTAGTAACAGAAATCGTTTAAATTACCGCAGCAGAAATACTGTTAGCTTTACTTCCCAAAAAGTCCCCCTGGAGTTCTTTGGACCCCCAAAAATGAGGATACCACCGTCCCACCACTAGTGACTCCATGTTAATTCCATCGGACAGAGTGGCGATACCAATCGATTTTGGTGATAGATCTACAGAGTTACCACCAAATTATAGCAACACTCCTAAGATTGTGCCAAGAACGAGTGGTTTCCCCGGCAAGCAAATAATGTGGATTTTCACTATATTTTTTTTCAAATGTCAGAATTTTCTTCTAAATCTAATGTTTAATGCATAGGTAGCATCATTTCCAAGACATACACTTGGTAAACGTGAATTTACAATCAAAAACACTTACCCGCTGATAACTACTTTTGTTCAGTGAAATATTTTTGATAACTATAAAGTTGAATAGACCCTTGATTATGGTACCCTTGATTAATGTATCTATGTGGGTGTTCTATCATGCAATGTGTATCGTACAAATCCATCATTCAATATCATCAAATCAGCTACAATAAAGATAAAGCACAAAGCCAGTGTTTTGCAGGATTTACACCATACACAGGTTTCCTTTATTTGCATGTTCTTGGTTTGACATACAGCAATGTTTACATAGAATGTACATTACCGAGTGGGGAATGGTTTGGTGGTTAGTAATGGATGATAGTGCAGGTGGGGGTATATCTTTGGATCTTGTTGGGTCACCATCCACACACTTGCAGCGCAGGAAGAGGATATTACAGAGGAGTGCTACTTGGTTCACTATCCACAGGAGACTTCTAAATTCGGATGTCGGGCTTTGACATTTCTTCAGGCTGATTGTGAGCCTTTATTGCTACTTTTGGACCATTTGTAGTGTCCGCAGTTGCAAAGCCAATAGTCCAGGTTAGAGTGCATTGCTTTTGTCAATGCATGAGTTAACAATTGTTCAAACAATTATGGGATTTGAATCAATAGAAATAAAAGAGAGACGTTCTATGGATTTTTAGTTGGGAGAATAATGCCTGAACCACCTTCCTTATCTGCGATTCAAAGCTCACGCCATTATTCCATATAAATCCAAGCTTGCATATCTTTGTTTCAATGTAGATGTATTTGCAGAAGAAAGCCTGGGAAGGGCTGAGGGTGTTGATATTTGAGGAGGTATTTGGGTCCTAGGATGAAGAGTTTGTTGTTTCAATAGCGGATAATCCTTTGGAGACAGATGAGAATTTGTCTTAGCTGGCAGAACATGCAAAGGCAGAGCATTGAGTCTCTGGTATAAGATAACAAATGCAGGCTTTTGGTTCTGAGCATATTCCTTTTACATTTCAAAATTTTACAAAGAAATTTAATGGATCAAATGGGCATCACAAGGAGTTTTTGCAAAAAGACAGCACACCCTTAAAGTGATACAGTATATTGCATCCTTCTCCCATGATCGGATTCAGTACGAGAATGTGAAGAGGAAGCGTCACATCTCATAGTGGGTATATAATCTACCTCCATCTCCAAACAGTACTTTATTATATAGCTGATGGCTACAAGATCCTCTCTGCACCCAGATCCAACTGCCCTGGTGAGGGGGTTGCCCTGATCTTCCCTGAGTGGATTCCTGCCACGGTCACCCCTAAGCAGGCATACTCCTCTTTTGAATGCCTCATCTGCAGGCTCTCTCTCTCCCTTAGCCACTCACTTACTGTGGCTACTATCTATCGGCCATCTGGCCAGATTTCCTTCCTCCTCTCTGAGCGGGCAGACCTCTCCTCCTCACTCCTGGCCTCAACCACTCAACTCCTCCTTCTTGGAGACTTCAACATCCATCTGGATGCCTCCTGTCCTCCCTCTGGACTCTTTTGTTACCTCTGCGACTCTCTCTCACTCACTATTCTCCCCTCTGGCCCGACTCACTCTGCAGGGCACATCCTGGATGTTCTGATCTCCCCAGACCTTCCCCTCTCTGTCCCTCTCACCACTCCTCTCTCCTGGAGTGATCACTTTCTCCTCTCCTCCCACCTCACCCTCCCCACTCCTCAGGCCAAGCCACTTCCATCACTGCCACCCACCTTCTCGGTCATCCGACCCATGAAGTGCGTGTCAGCTGAGGCATTCGCCGCCACCTTCTCACCCCCCTCCCCCTTTGGCTGACTCTCATCCTGACACAGCCCTCTCCCTGCTCCACTCTGCTATCTCTAATGCTCTTGATATCCTTGCCCCTGTCATGAGAATCTGCCTGAAGCCCAAAGCCAAGTGCAACTCCTGGTACGACTCAGACCTCGTCGCCCTAAAACGCAAGTGTAGTGCGGCCGACAGGAAATGGCGTGCTTCATGTACATCCTCTGACAAACTAGCCTGCCGCCTGCTGCAAAGGCAATACCAGCTCTCTGTTCTAAACAAGAAGAGAGCTCATATCCAAGCCTGCTTCTCTGCGGCATCTAACAACTCGGCTGAACTCTTTAAAATCTGCAAGGAACTGGCCAATCCTGCCACAGTCTCTATCTCTACTGTCCCCTCCCAGGCCCTCTGTACGGCACTGGCTTCTCACTTCATCTCTAAATCTCAGGACATCCTGTCCTCTCGCTTCTCCTATCCCCTTCCTCCCCCCACTCCTTGCTCTTCCTCTGGCTGTCTACAGCCAACTCTCCTCCCTCCTTCTCTGCCTTTCCCCTGTTCTCCGCAGACGAGGCTTCTAGACAAGTCCGATCTATGGAAAGTCTTGTCAAAACCGGTTCACCCTTGTTCCTCCAACTATCAAGGACCACATTGACTCCCTGGCTCCTGCCCTGGCTGATTTCTGCAATCACTCCTTCGCCACTGGAGTCTTCCCATCCCCCCTGAAGCACTCCCTTGTGCATCCCCTTCTTAAGAAACCCTCTGCTGACCCCTCCTGCCCGGCTTACTATCGCCCAATCTCCATCACTCCCTTCCTGGGCAAGCTCCTTGAGAAACTGGCCATCTCCCAGCTTAATCTCCACACTGAATCTGTTGGTTGTCTTCATGACCATCAGTCTGGCTTCAGAGTTGCCAGAAGCACGGAAACTGCTCTCCTGAACATCCGTGAAGACATGCTCTCCAACCTTGATTCTAACACCCTCTGCGTCCTCATCCTGCTTGATCTCTCTTCTGCCTTTGACACTGTCAACCATGCCATCCTGCTCAAACGTCTCTGTGATAACCTGGGTATCACTGGACAGGCTCTGGCGTAGCTGACTTCTTTCCTCTCTGAACGACCTTCCCAGGTCCAACTTGGATCCTTCCTCTCTGCTATCTTTTTCTCTACCTGTGGTGTCCCCCAGGGGTCTAACCTCTCCCCCTGGCTGTTCAACCAATACCTGGCACTCCTTGCCCACCGCATCCCTGCTCTCTGCCCCAACTTTTAGTGCTATGCGGATCATCTTTAGGCTACCCTCAGCCTCCTCCACTACTGCCCTCATCTCTGACTGTCTGTCTGCTATCCAGGAGTGGTGTTCCATCAATGACCTCTGCCTTAATGCCAGTAAGACTGAGATCCTCCTCATCAGCACACCTGCTCCCTCCTTTCCTGCAGCTCTCTGGCCGGCCTCTCTTGGCCCTCTTCCTGCTCCCACCTGCCAGGCTAAAAACTCAGGGTCATCTTCGACACCACGCTCTCCTTCTCTCCTCACATCTCTGACGTCTCTAAGAAGTCACACTACCAGCTACACTTCCTCAGAGGTATTCTTCCTTTCCTCTCCTTCCCCCAGAAGCTCACTGTCTCTAGAGCCCTGGTTCTCTCTAGGCTGGACTATTGCAACAGCCTCTTTCTAAATCTACCTGCTTCTACTCTCCGCCCTCTGCAACTTATTCAGAACAGGACTGCGAGACTTGTCCTTGGCCTCAAACCCAGGGATCCTATCTCTCCAGGACTGAAATCTCTGCACTGGCTCCCAGTGGCTGCAAGGATCAAGTTCGAAATCCTCTGCATCACCGACAAGGCCTTCTGGGGCCTGTGGCATCTATACCCTCAACTCTCTCTTCCCAAATATCTTCCTTCTCGAGCCCTTCGCTCCTCCGCCTCCAACTCCCTCGGGGTCAGTTGCTTCTCCAAACAACGAGTTGGTGGTAGATCTCTTTCTTCGGCCAGTGCCTCCCTCTGGAACAGCCTCCCTGCCTCCCTTAAACTTGAGGAGAACCATCTCCAGTTCTGGAAGCACTTCAAAACCTTCCTCTTTGCTTCTGCTTTTTCTCCCCCTTTCCTCTGCTGCCCTCCTGGCTGTAACCAGAACTGCACTGGCTTCCTGGACACCCCCCGATCTCGGGCCCTTGTCCTCCCCCGCCAGTGTCTCACACCTGCACTGCCCACCAGGCAACACCTGCACTTGGGGACTCTTTCTGTATCCCTACAGTCCCCTTACCTGCCCTCAACACTTGCTTTCCGCACTTACCCATGCACTTGCCACTTGCTGGCCGTTACTTATTATCCTATACCATTGTACTGCACTGTCCCTGCACCCTTCCCACGCACTTGCCCGATATGAATGACACCTGGCCTAGTAGGATTGTTTGTCCATCCTCCCTTTGTTCCCCCTCCCTTGCCTCGTCGTGCCTTGAAACACCTGTCTATAGACGCGTTACAAATGCCATATCATATCATATATCATATCTAGCATCTACTGGTGTCTCGTAGGTGTGCCTTTACTTTCCCATGTCATAGACACATGTCTTTTGGCCAGAACTAGACGTCTCACATGTTCGGGATTATCCCTTGTGTACCCTAGCAATGCCATCAACGGGGTTGGCTCTATCTGTTCCCCCACAATATCTGAAATATCTCAACCCAGAATTCTTTGATCCATGAGCATTGGCATGCCAAGTGCAAAAAAGTGGCCGGGGTGTGAGAACATCTCACAAAACCATCATGCATGTCTGGTAAAATTTGTGTACGCTCACCGGGGTATAATACGTTTGGTGTAAATACCTAAAATGAATCAACTTATATTGACTATTAATGACAACATACCTCGTCTGGTTACAGTATTGCCAGATGTCCTCTCTAATCGGGTTGCCCAAAGTTTCTTCCCATTTCAAATATGCCATTACTGACCACCCTGCTTTACTAGCTAGGATTTTGGCATAAAGAGAAGATAATAAACTTCTCTCACCCTCTGCCATTATGGAAAAGTGAAGAAGAGAAAATATATCGGTTGAGTTGGGGAAGTTATCGAACACTCCTTTCATGGTATGCCTGAGTCGTAAGTAAAGAAGGATATCTAGCAAAGAGGTAGCCTGGCCCCACGCCCCCAATCCCTTAAACTCCTTTAATGTGATGAACTGTTCATTAGTAAACAGGTCTTGAAACCGCCTCAATCCCAGCTTCTGCACACATTGTATATAAACTTGTTTGTTAGTAAGTTGAACCTCTGGCATATGTATAATGGGGAGAAGTGGAGAGTACAAGGGTACATTTCCTAGAATCCTGCTCGGCTTATGCCAAGCTGTGCACGTACACTGTGCTACATTGCGCACCCTGCCTGTGTGTGGCGGTTTGGTTAAGACGACCGCCGTCAGGAGCGACGGTGCAGCCAAAACCCTTTCAATCTGAATATGTGGTCTGTCTGGGACAGGAGCGTACCATTAGGAAAGATTGTGCACCTCAGCTGCTAAATAATAGGATTCAAAGTCTGGGAGCGCCAATCCTCTATCCAATGGTGCAATCAGCCTATCCCAGCTCACCCTTGGTTGTCTGCCTGCCCAAAGAAACGCAGAGATAACCTTTTTGAAGCCCTGAAAAAAAGAGCGTGGCACCACCAGAGGTACTTTCAAGAAAACATACAAATATCAGTAGCAACACCGTTTGGACCAAAGAGATCCTGCCATAGAAGGAGAGAAGTAATCTCATCCTCTTGTCCAGTGCATTCCCAGTCTGTTCCTTAACTCTGCCATAGTTCTCCTTCCAAGGAACCCCTCATGCCCGAGCAAGTTCTGTCCCTAGGTATCTAGTGTTTGTCATGCGCCACTGAAATCCCAACCCATCCGGAAAAGGCACTGCCCGCTCTGTGAGGGGAAACAAGCTTGTTTTTGGGGATTGATTTTAAGGCACAATACCCCACTGAACTCTTACACTACTGATGTAATGGACCTTCTCTGGATCGGTTATATACAGAACTATATCATCTGCATACAGTGATAAAACCAATTTATGGGAAAATAGCCAGACCCTTCTATGAATGTGCCCCTCTTTCATTTGTTTGGCCAATGCTTCGATTGCCAAGGAAAAGCGCTGGGGAGATGGTTCCATGTCCCTTTGCCGACATTAATGACTTTGCGGTAATTTTCCACAAAGTAATTACTTCAAAAATTATCATGTTTTTTCAAAAAGAAAATGAATAATTTTTTTAATTTGGGGGCGCTCCCCCATACTCCTTCCTTCCCCTTCATTACTGCCCCTACCCACAAATATCTATATATTTTTTTTGATGAAATTACTGTCAGCAAAACAAGATATCGGGGAGATAATGGAGACCCCTGTCTTTAGCCCCTTCCCAACAAGATCAGATCCGACACCTGGCCATTAACCCGAAGGTAGGCCATAGGCGAGGTGTAAAATAGGGACACCATCGAAACAAACCTTTTGAATGGATTACTTCCTCACACGTATTCCTCCTCTATGATATTCGTATCTCACCAGCTTCGCTGCTTCGGAATACATTTTTTTCTCGGCAGAGGGCGCGAGGCATGAGGTCCTGGCGTTGATGTCCCTCGACGGTCTCCGTAGCGTGTCGACGTCACAAGCAGTATAAGGAGCTTGTGCCGCGCCCGTTGGCTTCAGTTCCGCTTTTCCGATAGCTTCGCAATCGAGTTAACAGCACGCTTCATATTTTCCAAAGGAAAATGTCACCTTCTTCGACCCCTTCCACTCCTAAGACAGGGTTTAAAAAGTGTTTCGACTGCGGTTCTAAAATGTTGATCACAGACCCACACCGTGTCTGCCTTTTGGTGTTTTGGTTCGGCGCCGATTGCTTCGAAGCCTAAGGAGACATTGGGCCTCATTACGAGTCTGGCGGTAACCGCGGCGGTAAAACCTCCTGGTTACTGCCGGACTCGTATTACCATTCCGTCTCCGTGACTCCGGGAATTACCAGGGCATTACAGCCCTGGTGTCCTGGGAATTCCTGAGGCGGAATTCAGTAAATCCCCATTCCCATTAAGTCCCATAGGACTCAATGGGGAAGTGGAAACACCGGCACCATCTCGTGATGGTGTTTCCACGTCCACCTGCAGGTGGGAGGTGTTCAACCCGCCAGGTCAGACCTGGCGGGAAGATCACCTCCCGCCTGCAGGACTCGGGATCGGGTGGTCCGGAATTAACAGTGGCGGCGGGTTTACCGCCACTGTTAATTCCGGACCGCCCGACCTGTAATGAGTCCCATTGACTCTGTTATCAATTCCTTCGATTCCCTCAAGGCAAATTCAAGAGGAAGAAGAAAGGTACACACCTTTACCGAGATCAGACTTTTTAAAGTCTGTCCTCTATGTCCTCAATTTTCGAGGAGCAAAGCGCCTCAGAGACTATTTCTCCATTGGGAGTAAATTTTGGTACTAGGGATGTACCAGAGGAATTGATTGACCCCGAGTCCAGAATGAGAGATCTTTGTGACACTCTTCACTCTACCAGTGGCATTGATACGTCACCAGAGTTAGAATTTCCAAGACCTGATCCTGCAGAACATGCAGACTCTGGGTACAGGAACCTGATTAACAGGGTTGCTGACTATATGGATCTGGGTAGGTCATCACCAACCTTTGAACAGGATGATAGGACCGACATCCTGGATCAGGGCCCCCAAATGGACCCACTTCATCACTTCATAGACCAGCAAGCTGTGACCTTGATTATCTTAGTAAGCACCCTACGCCTGAGACTCTAGTGGTCCAAGCTGCAACTTCCACAAGACAATCGGCCTATCCCCTGGATATGGATGATAAAAAAGTGGACGCTTGGGCTCGCAAGGTGTTTATCTCGGGCAGTATGACCCTTAAATCTGCTAATATTACCTGTACCCTGGCCATGTTCAGCCATACCATGTGGGATTGTGTTACGACGGCGGTTGAATATATTCCAGAAGGCGAAAAAAGGGAAGGCTTTCTGAATATTGTTAAAGATGGCAAGGAGGCAATGGGAGAGTGGGCCTCATTCCGAGTATGGCGGTAAGGGATAGCGGCCACCGCTAACGAGAGCGGTGGCGGTAATCCCTTACCGCCATACTCCGAGTTCCCTTTGCGCCATGGAGGTTTTAACACCTGCTTTTAGCAGGTTGTTAAAACCATGGCGCTAAGGGACCTTGATGTTAATTACGCCACCGTAATTTACGGTGGCGTAATTAACGCCTTCCCCACTCCCATTATGCCCTATGGGGCAAAAATGGGAATGGGGAAGGGTAAATGGGGATTGGGGAATTACCGCCCGCCACCCTTGGAATGGGGCGGTAATTCCGCCATCCACCAAGGCGCTGCCGGTCCGGGTACGGCGTCAACCAAGGCGTTAATAGCGCCATTGGTTAGCGCCGTACTCGGAATGAGGCCCAGTGTCTCCAATCAGGACTGGATACTGCTGACAGCGTCAGCAGATCCATGGCTGCAAGCACAGTACTGCGCAGATTTGCGTGGTTGAGAAAGTCAGGGTTTGCACCGGATGTGCAGACCAGACTACTCAACATGCATTTTGACGGATCGAGGCTGTTCGGCAGTAAAGCTGATGAGAGCTTAGAGAAACTGCAGACCTCCAAGGCGGCAGCTAAGTCACTTAGCGCCTCTATGCGACAGCCTCAAAAACCTTATTCGGGCTCATCTTCCTGGAGAGGTCGGTTTTTTCGATACTACTCCTCATTTGTTAGAGGAAGAGGACAGGCTGCACAGAAAGGTAAAAGAAATGTCCCTCGTAGTGGATGAGGAAGAGGTACGAAATCAGCCTCAGCAGCAGCATCTTTACCCTCAGCCGCTCCTGCAGCCGCCTCCAAATTACTCTGAGACCTTGTCACACAAGACCCCGGTGGGAGGCAGAATCTTTCAGCATCTGAAGAAATGGCGGGGCATTACTTCAGATGCTTAGGCACTGGAAACAGTAGATCAAGGTTACTGCCTTCCCTTCCTAAGAAGGCCTCAGAAACATCCACCGGGAACCAACTCTGTCAAAATTCCAGATCCACTCCTGTTGCCATAAATCTTAACCCTTCTATAAAAAGGTGCAATAGAACATGTACCTGTAGCGGAGAGGAACAAGGGTTGGTACTCCCCTTACTTTCTCATCCCAATGAAGGACGGAGGGTTGAGACCCATTTGGACTTAAGAAACTTGAACAAGTTCCTCAGGAAGGACAAGTTCAAGATGGTAACCCTTTCTCAAATTCTTCAGGCTCTCCAGCTCCAAGACTGGTTGGTATCATTAGACCTTCAGGATGCTTACTTTCATGTGCCAATCCATCTCAAGCACAGAAAGTACCTGAGGTTCTCTTTATCAGTTTCGAGTTCTTCCATTCGGGCTGACCTCCGCCCAGTGGCAGCGAGTCTCAGGAGAGGGGGGGATTCACGTCTACCCCTACCTGGACGATTGGTTGATCAGGGCGCTTTCCCCCGAACAGGCTCAGAAACATCTCTCAATCACCTGCTACTCCCTACACAGACTGGGCTTCTCCCTCAATTACAAGAAGTCCCATATGGTACCATTCCAAAGACTCCAGCTTATCGGAGTAGTCCTCGATACTTCCTCGGGGAAAGCCTAGCCTCCCGAGGCAAGAGCTCATCACATTCTGCAGATGGTATCAAAGTTCCAGAATGCCCAGCATCTGCCGTCCTTCGATTTTTCTGAGGTTGCTTGGTCTCATGGCATCCTGCATTTTTCTGGTGCCAAAGGCCCGACTGAGGATGAGATCCCTTCAATGGGCCCTCAGAACTCAGTGGTCCCAATTCTCAGGGAGTATGTCTGATCTTCTGCAAGTTCCCAGCACAGTTACTCAGGACCTTCTATGATGGGCTTGCAACAACAATATCCTCAAAGGGGAATCTTTTTGGCAGCCATGGCCGGAGATTACAGTAGTGACGGACGCCTCACTCACGGGGTGGGGAACCCACACCAACGATTTGACAATCGGCGGTCGTTGGTCTCCATCGGAGTCCAAACTGCACATCAACCTTATAGAGCTGAGGGCAATCAGACTAGTGTTGACGGCCTTCCTGCCCCCTGTATGGGGAAAAATGTCCTGATTATGACGGACAACACAGTGGCCGTGTACTAACTCAACAAGGGAGGCGGCGTAGGGTCACTGTCACTGTGCAGAGAGGCAATGCAGCTCTGGTTCTGGGCAATACAAGAAGGAATCTCTCTATCACCTAGCCAGAGAAGATAACACAATGGCGGACACTCTGAGCAGGCAGAGAACAGTCTCCCACCAGTGGGAACTAGCTCAGGAAGTCCTTCAAAAGATCTTCACCCTTTGGGGAACCCCACAAGTGGATCTGTTTGCGACCGGTGCCACCCAGAAGTGCAAACTGCTCAAGGGAATTTCCTCCGAGAGGAGGTCGAGGAGACGCGTTTGTGGTGGACTGGGAATTTCCACTTCTGTATGCATTTCCTCCAGTCCCTGTGATTCCTCACGTAATCAGGAGGTTGAGAAAGTTTGGGAAACACATGATCCTAATTGCCACGTCCTCCTGGCCTGGATTGGGCAAGGAGAACGTGGTACCCAGACCATCTGCCCTCCAATATGTCTTCCACAAAGAGAGGATCTTCTCTCCCAAGAGGAAGGTCGGGTTCTCCATCCAGAAGTCCAGACACTCAACCTTCATGCTTGGTTACTGAGAGTTTGAGATATAAGTATTGGGACCACCCGGAGGCGTAATGGAGATTTTGCTTTTCGACCAGAAGGCCAGCAACTAAATCCCTGTATCGGTGTCGTTGGAATAAATTCAGTAACTGGTGCAGGGATAAGAATGTGGACCCTTTTCAATGTGGCACTCCTATGGTGCTTTCTTTTCTGCGACATTTGGCCAATTTGGGGCTCCATTTTTAAGCGCTACTCGGAAGAGGTTTCCTATTTCAAAATTCAATTGATTATCCAATTTTTGAAGGGGCTCACCAACATTACACTTTGGTAATTCTCCACACTCACCTGTGTTTATTATGTGTGGAGCTCTCCATCCTGGTTTCTACAGGGGGCACGTTGGAATGGAATACAATGGAGTCTTGGAATGCTGAGGACTCAATAGTTGTTTGCCTTGAAAATGCCTATGCCCATACCTTTCCAGAAAATGTCTTTGGGTAAGTATCTTGGTAAAACGCTGTATTCTTTATATCTTGTAACTATCCCTACGTTGGAGAGATCTCTCTTTATAACAATTAACCTTCCTTTTGCAGATTCCAGGGTTCGGAAAAGTTTATGGCTGCGAAAGACTACGAAGTTACTTAGGCTGAGGAAACTTTTAACAACGTAAATTCAACTATGTGGAATAACTGCGGTCTTCAGGAAAAACGCGGAACAAACTGTGCTGAGAGAAACTTGCAATACTTCAGGAACGTAAGCTTATTTAACTTTGTTTTGTATTTTTCTATTCAGTTCTTTGGTTAAAGGAATGGTTTAGTCAAAAATGTTTATTGCCCCTACGGGTCGGCCATGTGTTTTAAAACCGAAGTCGCTCGATTTTAGAAAAATTTCCGATGGACCTTACCCGAGTTTTCGTCCATTAAACGCACGCGAAAACAGCCACCAGGGAGCTGCCATTTTGTGATAATCCTATCATTTCCCCCATCGCCCTGGCTGACCTGCTTTTGCGGCACTAAATCATATCCCCCGCCCTGAGCCTGTCATCAGCAGACGCGTACCGCCCATTTCACAACGCCAAAGCACGTCTCGTGTCAACATTCGCTGCACTTCAACTAATGACGTGTCGCCATGGAAATGGCAGGACGCATCTTTCCTCAATAAGTATAAACAGACCGTTTCACAACACACAGCAGCAGATTTTCGATTCCATTCCTCTCTGTGTGTTACTTTGAGTATTCTGTGACTCGTTTCTGTGCTCTGGTCAGCTACCTTCGTTGCTTGTAGCCCGTGTGGACAGATACCAGTACCACCGCTATCAATTATTTTAGTTTGTGCAACACACAATGGATAGAATAATGCCCTACATGTACGAGCCCGAGTATACCGAGGAGGAACTACTGGAAAGGGAAACACGTGAAAACGATGGGGCTTCGGACAGCAGGCAGGACGAATCAACGGATGAAGACACTGGACCTAGTCGCATGGACAGTGTTTCCACCTGGTGCACATGCAATCGGTGCAAGCTAATGCCGACCGAGGAGGAGAACTGCTGCTGCTGTGAAAACTCGGGGTGTGTGGCCTACATTTCGGAAGGCGAGCCACGACCGCAATGCATCACCGAGCTGCCAGACTTCAGGGCAGCCTGCCTCACACGGTCCGTGTTGAGGATAATGATGGTGCTTATGCACAAACTTCGCACAACTGTTCGTCCTCGTAATCCGAGTAACGAGTAAGTATACTCTGCTTGTCATGCCACTCCCATTTCATGGTCTTCTACTATATCCAAAATTACATCTACATATCATTGTAACGCATGAAAGTCTTTCAATAGTGTGCAGTGTCTAGATAGCATTTGTCCGAGCAGAATGCCATTAGTTACAAGAATTGTCATTGACAACAAACGTTTATTAAACTTATCTTGGTCATTTAAAAACAGTTTGTTTCATTCCTTTTCACAGGTGGTACAGGCTGGTGGCCTATCATTCCTTTAAATGGTGGCTTCACGGGAGGCTTGGACACCGCGTTCGAAGAGTGATACCCGCCTGTGCCGTTCGTCCCATAAGAGAAACGTTCCCGAGTGACAGCGGTCAGTACAGGGGATTTTCTCTCGCTGTGCTGCAACCTGAACTGTACAATGTGTAAACTTTTGTATTTTTGTGTCATCAAAATAAGCTACAAAATAAAACATCACATATATTTTAACAACGGTTGTTTTGATTTTTTAAATCAATCAAGTGTGTCTCCATTCAAGGATGGACGTCGGACACCTGTGCTCGGAATGGGTGAAGTTCAGGTCGCTGTGAAGCGGGGTGGTCACTATCTAAGCTAACATAATATATTATCAATAATGCATTCACTAAATAACACTTGTTCTAAGTCTTTCAGTCGGTTCTGTCTCTATAAAAGTCACACATATATCAATACTATCAATGAACATTGGATTATACAGGCCTTAGGTCAAGGGTCTTGACCACTATAATACAGTGTTTGAAGTGTGGGTCTGTGCTCACAAGAATCTCCGATATGTGGCATTTGTTATTGATAGGCAACGATATACTGCAGTAGGGGTCTAATGTTAGTTGGGGATCTGCTAGGTGGCCATCATGGCGTGGTCAGTGGTCTGGCACATGAAGAGAATACCTTGCAGGGACACAGGGTCAGAATGGCAGTAACTTTCCACTGGCGAGGGTGCGTGGGCAAGGACACATTTGTGGAGATGAACGAGCCATGTGCTTGGTTCAGGCCGGTTCACATGCAGGACCGTCATCTCAGAGAGTGATGTGTTACATTTATTAGCTGTTGCAAATACCTCTGGAGTTTTCCAGTCAGAGTGGAAACGAGGCTGTGGGCCATGTGCTCTGCACGCTGTACTATCGCAGTGAGGCCTGGCCACCAAAATGGAGTGGAAAGGGGGTACAAAAATGGATGCCCCGTGTCCTGCTCAGTGTTCCCATCTACGCAAATGTCATGCAAAGTTAACATCACATAAGGGCAAGGGACGGGCGCAAACGGCCAAGGTGCCAAACAGCATGTACACTTCAAAAGGTATCCCACGCCCAGGGGCCATCGCTCACATGGCCTCCTCAGACCCCGTGTCTCCAGGCAGGCCTCCCCTGAGGCAGGCCGCCCCCCTGCAATCCACATAAGTGTGTCTCCATTCAACAGTCTTCCTTTGCCTTATCTGCACGCCCACCGGCCCATCCATCCCACCCCCCTCTATCAAAGGCAGTTCGCACCCGGGGATGAGTGCTGGCATGGGGGGCTGTGACGGGCGCAAACGGCCAAGGTGCCAAACAGCATGTACACTTCAAAACGTATCCCACACCCAGGGGCCATCGCTCACATGGCCTCCTCAGACCCCGTGTCTCCAGGGAGGCCTCCACTGAGGCAGGCCGCCCCCCTGCAATAAACATAATACCACGACATACACACGTCATTCATTCACACAAACACCCCTGTTTCTAATATTTTATAAACCACTTGATATGTCTCATGAGAACATCTTTGTGCTTTGCAAGTCAACTCCTGAACCTTCTACCTGAGAAGCACTGAGATCTATGCTAATCTGCTCATCGCCGTGCTATCTGTGACCGCTTCGAGCAAATTCGTCAGTGTGCTACCTGTGGCCATCTACCTGTTCTCCTGCAACATACTGCTTGGCCTGCTGAATCCAACTGTTTGTTGTTCAAGGTAAGGCCATTTATCCTCGTCATATTTCGGTCATTTTTAGATTTCAATCTATTTGCTATTACAGTACCCAATAGAGCTATGGTCATTGGTCTCATTGCTATTGACTTGAGTTTCAATTGTTATGCTATCAATAGATCTATTTATTTTGATCATAGAATTGCATCCTTCGGGGGTCCAGTCTATAATGTAAGCATGGTTCCTTTTCGTGCAAGACAAAACAGAAATTTCTGTAACTTATGCAAATACTAAGCCGCACATGATGAACTGGTATAGTTCCGGCAACCAAAACAAACCTTGCATTGAGCATGGTATTGTTCATTTACTTTTGTATGACATTTTTATTCATCAAGGTTTTATAATAATCTTCATATTTACTTTTCAGAATTTTCAACAATGCCTGCCTGTTCGATTAGCGGTTGCCCGTCGAAGACCCATGCTAAATCTGAAGGCACTACAATGTATGTATTCCCGAAAACTGTTGATCGAATAAGAGAATGGGTCAGACATTGCGGATATCCACTGGATGAGCTGGAAAGTAGGGTCCAACAAGTCTTTGAGGACAAGAGGGGTGATCGATACCGTATCTGCAGCCGGCACTTTCCCTCGAATATGTACACCACATCTTGGGTAACAAAGAAGAACAAACGCCGATCGACACGAAAATTGCTCGCAAACGCTATTCCCACTCTTCATCCACAATCCGCCACTGGTGAGTCAAGTGTCCATTTTTAGCTTTAGGCCTTGTGGTAGTGTGTAGGTAGCCAAATGGATTCATTGATATTTTAGGTGTTGTTTCCAATTTGTAATACTTTCGACATTGATATCAGTGTATCGCTTTTTGAATAATGACATTTATCAATATATTATTTTTAGATTTCATAACCCACAAACTAAATCTATATCAAAATCTATATATGGACACAGGGAACTGTGCTATATTGCGCATTACTCAAGTATTCTGTCTCCTTACATGGCAAATTTAAATATTATGTCATTTCATTATCAAACAATAATTTACCTTTACAACTTCTTGACTATCCCTTGAATCTGAAGCAAGAACATTCTACTTCCATCACGTGCTCGCAGTTATCAACCACTTCTAGCGCGTATCAGGTAATCATACTTGGCTATACAGCTACAGACTTGTTTTATGCATGTCAAGTAATAGTTTGTATGTATTGTGTCATTATTTGACCAATTGTTTGGTTAGTGCTTTCCAATTGATATACACCTTAATTGTCGTCCCCTGGTGTTTGTTTTCAGTTATAATTAGTGTTATCCATACTAATGCAAGTACTGTCTTTCAGGGAGATGCTGAAGCGTCCGCCACATTTACAACAGCCCTAGATGTTCTTCAGCAGCCCGAGGAATGGATCCTGACAGCTCAACTGACCGTGATCATCAGGACTGGAACACTTGTCGTTTGATGGTTCTACACCATGTTTCATTTGTAGTTAGTCGTTGATATGTACCTGTGCGGTCGACCCCAAGCATGTGTTGTGTTTTCAATATTGTAATCCTTACTAATGCAAATGCTACGTTTCAGGCAGTTGTTGAATCGTCAACCCACGCGCTTGATGCGGAGCCTGACATTCAAGTAATTCCGGTGGAAGCAGGACCATGCGGATACGAATCGGCGCAACAGCTTTTGGAAGTGCGCACCACATTGACAACAGCCCTAGATATTCTTCAGCAGCATGAGGTATGGATACTGACGGCTCCATCGAGCGTGATCATATAACGTGATTCCATTTGCTATACTTTCTTCCCTATTAACGCAAGTACTTTGTTTCAGGGAGATGATGGAGCTTCCACTACAATCACAAGATCCCATTTAGATGATGCAGATGTAAAGAAATCGGAGAAATAAGTCGATTAAATCTGATCATTTTTAAATGTTCCTTGATTCTTTTAGACAATGCAACATTTGTGGTTATCTCTTTATATGTACCTGTGCCGTCCACCCCAAGTGTGTGTTATGTTTACGATATTGAAAACCATACTAACGCAAGTACTGTGTTTCAGGGAGTTGCTGATGCCTCCTCTTCAATACAATCATTCGTGGCAGTCCGTGTAGAGCCAGAGGTATGGATACTGACATCTCCATCGAACTAGGTCATCAGAGCTCGAATACTTGTCGTTTGATTGTTCCACACAACGTTTAAATCGTGTTTGGCTATTGAGATGTACATGTGTGTTCGTCCTCGCGTGCGTTTTACGCTAACAATATTTTGATACACAGTAATGAAAATACCATGTTTCAGGGAGTCGATGGAGCCTCATTCCGTGCTGTCTATGCGGATACAGAAAATATAGTCGTTGCAGCGCAAGAGGAAGGGGAGACATGCGGATACATATCGGAACAACAGCATGCAGATGTTGAAGGTCGAGTCAAAAAAGTTGCAAAGAAAAGAAACCAAAATAAGGTTAGTTACAAACAGTTCATAACTTTAGAAATTGTTTTGTGCTGGGGACTATTTTATGTTTTTTTCCAGTCAATTGTACTATACTTTATCTTGTGTTTAAACTGAACATCCCTTTTCCAATCTGTCCTCTAGTTACCCGTGGGTCTATGAACTATACATACACAGACAGTGAAGCGAATTAGAGATGTTGCTTGCCAGACCATTTACACTATGGAGGAACTATTAATTCAGACGCGGCATGTTGAGACTCGGAATGCTCATGTCCAATCGCCAGAACATGAAATGAATGTGTCCGGAGAATCCAGCAAAGTTTTATTGGACCATTGCTACAGTACGACCGCACCGCCGCAACAACATGATACTGGATGTATTGAAGATAGCTTTGAATTAGTCGCAGATCAATTCACACAATCTACACCCGCCAAAAAATTGACACCAAAAAGCTGTCGACATTGTTGTGTTCTCCCATCAATGTTGAGGTAGCAGATGTTGAAATGACACAGAATGAACCAGCAGCAGCATTCACCGACGCATCAGAACTTGATAGCAGCAGTATTTCTTTCAAATGTGGTGATATGTCCTCAACGTCACAGGCCGAAACAACTTTGACGCAGGATGACAGTCTAATGAAAGAGGGCAAATGCATAGTATTCGATAGTTGTTTGATGGATATTATAAGTATGCTGAAATGTGGGCATTCCGTCAGAGGGAAAGTATGTGGGAAGCCATTGATTCATGTGACTCGTCAAAAACAAGGCAGTAACGTCACAATACATGCCGCCTGTAGATTACATCATACGTTCTCATGGTCTGCACAACTGATGCTGGGGAAACTGCCAGCAGGCAATCTACTGTGTGCAGCTGCATCACCTTTTAGTGGCTCCAGTTTTAGAAAGTTAGAGTCTTTCTTTCAGTTTGTGGGATTCCATTTCATTTAAAATACCAACATGATTATCTGTTTCCGGCCATTAGTGATGCTTGGAAAATTGAACAATTGTCTCTAGCAAATACATTCGAAGGCAGACGATTCAGGCTAGCTGGCGATGGACAGTGCGACATCCCTGGATTTTCTGCCAAGTACTGCACCTACCACTTTCAGGACATGGATAGTAAGAAGATTGTGAGTTCGGTGGTCGTGCAGGTAACACAATGTACATCCTCATTGGCCATGGAGAAACTAGCATTTATAAAATCAGTGGAATATCTACAATCGAGGGGAATGCACATCGACCTCATAGCCACGGACAGTCACGTTTCAATTGCCAAGACAATGAGAGAGCAGTTCCCACATATTAAACATCAATTTGACGTATGGCATCTTGCTAAATCAATCCATAAGAAAATCTCGGCTGCAGGGGAAAAAAAAAGGTTTGGAAAGTATTTCAGAGTGGTCCCAGTCTATCAGCAACCATCTTTGGTGGAGCTCCAAAACTTGTGAAGGGTCAGTGGAAATACTACTTGAAATATGGCGGTCACTGATGCACCACTGTATCAACGTGCACCGCTGGTCAGAAAACCTACATTTCCACCAATGTGAACATGCCCCTTTATCCCCAGTGGAGGCACGGAAGAAGAAGTGGTTGAATCCATCTTCACCGACACACAAAGCCATTGAGAAGATTGTTTTCGATAAAACTCTATCAAGAGATTTGAGGGGACTGACAGAATTCTGTCACACAGGAGGTTTGGAGGTATTCCACAATATGTGCCTAAAGTACAGGCCAAAGCGCTTGCATTTCAGCATACAGGGCATGAGACATAGGACTCTACTTGCCGTCTTGGCCCATAACGAGAATCTCGGCTGTGAACAATCTAGGACTAAGGGTAATGTAAGGATGCCTCGCTACACTAAGGCCTTTTCAAAAAGAAGTAAGCAATGGGTGATCAAACCAGCCTATGAGGAAATGGAGTTCGACTTTGTCAAAAGTCTTATTGTTGCTGTATTAGAGAAGCACAGATATGGAATTTTGAACGTTTCTGTGCAGAGCACTGATCCATTGCCACCCAACATTGCCACTGTGCCATGTCCACCCAAAGGAGAGCTGGTTGTGAAATACAAATCCCGGTTTAAATAATTGTAATACGATTGTCTTTTTGTAAATAAATTTTATTGTACAGTGTGCATACAAAGTATGCTAACCCCTACCTTCACCATCGTGGGTGCCGAACTACCTGGATGTCATCTTTGAATTCTCTCTCCATTCACCTCATATTGCTGACCTTGTCTATATGTATATGTATATATTTTTGTTGATGTAACTAATTTTCGCAATCTCTTATAAATGCTGGGCACTGTTAACCGAGGGGAGACTTGCGTATTGCAAATAATAAAACAAACAAACAATAAATCCCACTTTCAACTCAACTCCTCGGGTACTTTATACTTTCCCTGACCTTCCCCAAAAAATGTAAAGTCTCAATAGTTATGGTTCTTTGAGGCTTCAACGCTCGCAGACAACAAGGACAAAATTGGGGCCTTAGAACGCGCCAAGCGAGCCGTTGCAGATGGGAGAGAAGCCAGTTCGCATTTGCACATTGAGGCGCACTACATAGATGGATTCGAAACTTCAAGTTCTCACAGATGGCTTTACTACGGGATGTTGCAAAGAAAGAATGTATGCTAATTTCTAGTGAAGGTCAGCGGCTTTGATTTTCAGCTTGCGCCCTGAAGAGGCCCACAACTCGCACTGGCAGTATACGGTTCTATTATTTTTTGACCTTGAGAGACAGGGACCATGCAGAAAGAACTTCATTTGAAGGGAGGTTTGGGGGGTGCAATAACGTTTGAGACGATAAGGCAGAAAATTCTTAAACTAGACCGAGTTTAATGTTAGTTCAGTATATGAAAAATCGTTGTCAAGAGCACAGTGGGATTTACGGACTGCATTACGCAGAGACACAATGGAAATTGCAAATATAATGTAAGTAACTCTTTAGACGCGTTTATACCGGAATGAAGAATTAATGAATGGATGCGTGAATAAATGAATGAATGAAGAGCTTTGAAAAGGTTTGTGGGATCATCCTTGTAGCGGGCACATGGGCATGCAGATCCACATTCCACACGCATGTAGACAAAAAGTCGTTTCTCATTGTGTACCAGCCTCGATTTATTTTGTTAGTTTTCGCATTGATTTTAGAGCCGAACATACTGCATTGCACTATCCTTGAAAGCAAATAGTTTCAGCTCGGCCGTAATAAATAAAATGAATAATATTAATAAAGATCGGCTGGCGAGAGTAATTATAAATTTTATGTTTTCAAAATAGGTACATCCTTCCCTTTTGCCCCTGCCACCAGTTTCAGACACTGGCAGACGGTTTCTTTAGCCGCCAGCTGCAGCTTAATGTAAACAACTGCACCATTCTGATGATCTTATGGGACGATCGCCAAGGGCCCATATGCCCTTACGCGGTACTAGTGGCTAGAAGCAACATATCAACCTTTATGCTGGCCTAGAGCCTACTTGATGGAACAGCCTTGCGGTTCAACGTTCGACAAAAGTGCTTCTTTGAACGAAAACCAACACCCTGTGTACCATAAAGGAACAGCGCGTGACTCACAATAAAATTTTACGGATTTGCGGATAGAGATAAAAGAAAATAAATGACTTTCGGAGTTCATATGGCAATTGCAGAATATTCTATAAACATTTAATGTAAATAAATGTACTTTACCAAATTTACTGTGTTGCTGTTTGATTTTAAAGTTCAGTTTCATATTCCGAATTGTGGCGCGCTGTGTTGTGAGCTGATCTGTGTTGGTTTCCGGGTTCTGTGTGAAGTTGCGTATAAGACGACTGGGCGCGTTTGCCTACGCAGCACAGTTACGTCACGGAGAGAGGCGGGGAATATGAATGTTTTGATAATGTCAGGCTCAGGGGCGGGGGATATGATTTAGTGCCGCAAAAGCAGGTCAGCCAGGGCGTTGGGGGAAATGATAGGATTATCACAAAATGGCAGCTCCCTGGTGCCTGTTTTCGCGTGCGTTTAATGGACGAAAACTCGGGTAAGATCCATAGGAAATTTTTCTAAAATCGAGCGACTTAGGCTTAAAAACACATGGCCGACCCGTAGGGGCAATAAAAAATGTTGACCGAACCATTCCTTTAATTAAATACCTCTTTTTTTTATCTGCAGAATTGTGGTAAACGGAGGAAAATCCTTTCGGATGATGCAGAGGCGGCGGAAAAAACTTCTAACTGAAGATGCTGCGATTCGGAGAAAACTACGGTCGGAGATGCTGTGGCTGTCAGAGAAACTTCTGACAGGAGCTGCTGCAGTAATAAACGGCCAGTGCTGACTGAAGATACTGCTTTGAAGAAAACTACAGTGCGGTAAGTTTTTTCTATAAACTATGAGGTTCTGTTGTCTTTTTTTGTAAAAACTAATGTTTCATATTTCTCTCCTTTGACAGGTTCTGTGAGGAGAAAGCGTCAGTAGCTTTACCCGCTGTCAGCGGAGAAGACGCGAAGCGAGCACTTCAGCGGAGGCGGGGATTTAGTAGCTCCCTCTGCAATACCAATGGAACGCGCTGTCAGATATGAATTGGATCTTGCAGAAGCCATGTTTGGAGTATAAGGCCAATGTTAAAACTATAAGAGTCTATGGAAACTGATGCTGGGAGTGGTGCAAATACCATGTATTTCAGGCTAACACCCATTTTAGACCCACTGACTGAGGTAATGTTCCTGGCTTATCTGGGATGCCTGAATGTACACTGTGCTCATTGGCTGGGATCATGACAAACGTGTACCCTCCAGTACCATTTCATGTCCCTGCTTGGTATTCTATCCTGTGTTGAAATTCCTGATTTGTATACATTTTGAGCCTCTACATCAGCCCGCAGGGTTAGTGAGTTACAGGCTCTCTTATGTAAACCTCTGTATACAACCTTTCACAAAGACAAGGTGGTACTTGGAGTTAAACCTTCTTTCTTGCCGAAAGTAGTTTCTGACTTTCACTTGTCACAAAAAATAACACTTCCAACATTCTACCCTCCTCCTCATTTGGGCAAAGAAGAGGAGATATTACACACACTGGACCCAAAAAGGGCTCCGAGTTTTTATTTCTCAAGAATGTCAAAATTGTGCCTGGATGACCAACTTTTCGTGGTTTATACTGGTCATAAATTGGGATTAGCAGTGACAAAACAAACTATATCCCGCTGGATTACTTTGGCTATTGTGGAGTGTTACAGTTTAGCAGGGAAAGACCCGCCGGAAGGGCTTCGTGCCCATACCACGAGGGGTATGGCAACTTCCGTGGCCCTTCAGAGTGGAGTCCCTGTAGTTGATATATGTTCAGCTGCAACATGGGCATCAATCCATACTTTTGATAAGCATTACTGTTTTCCTCCCATGAGGGATTGTTTGCAAAAGCTGTACTTCATTCTATCCATGATAAAACTAAATAGTACTCCCACCACCTAAATTATCACTGCTATGGGAGTCTATCATAGATGAGGAATACGTGGGAGGACACAATCCATTCGAAAAAACAAGTTACTGACCAACAGTAACGTTCTTTCGACTGGATGTTCCTCCCACATATTCCTCATCGCCCCTCCCATCCTTCCTCGCTGTACAATTTACGTGGTTTGCACTTTACGTTCACAAAGAGCTTACAGTCTGGGGCACGACTGAATGTTTAATAGTTTATACGAAAAAACAGAACTGAAGCCAACTGGCGCGGCACAAGCTACTTATACTGCTGGTGACGTCGACACGCTACAGAGACCGTTGAGGGACATAGACGCCACGACCTCGTGCACAGCACCCTCGACAGAGAAAAAAATAATAATAATTCTGAAGCAGCAAAGCTGGCGACATACGAATACGTGGGAGGAACATCCAGTCGAAAGAAAGTTACAGTTGGTAAGTAACTTATTCTTCCCCTGCCCTCATCCGTCGCAGCACGGTAAAGTGTGAAGGCCCCTCCACAGAGTCCAAGGCCTTCTCTGCGTCAAGTAATGTGGCCACCAAGGAGGCCTGTTTATCCACAACCGACATGAAACACTTGTATATAGGCGCGTTATAAATGCCATATCATATCATAACCCAAATATATGCTGCAGTCAATAGACGTCGTCCTCCCGGGCACAAAACCCGCTTGATCAGCCTTCACACACTTCGTCATCAGTGGCACTAGTCTGATTGCAAATAGTTTGCCCATTATCTTATTGTCCACGTTGATGAGCAAAATTGGCTGATAGGTCGAACACTCCAAGGGGTCCTTCTCATCTTTCAACAGTAGCGTTGCTACTGCCTCCCTCATGGACTCCAGCAGAGTCCCTTCTTCAAGGGCCTGATGGTACACCTTAAGGAGGTGTGGAGCCAGAATCACAGAATATGCTTTATTAAAATCATTGGGAAGTCAATCCAGACCAGGAGACTTCCCAGAAGAGAGATCCCTGATCGCCCTTTGCACTTCCTTCAATGTAATAGGGTTACTAAGCGCTTCCCTTTCACCTTTAGTGAACCAATAAAGTGCCATCCGATCCAAAAATTCTTCTAGGAGTGCTTGCAAGGTCCCTAATTGCGACAAGTATAATCAAGAATAGAACTCCCTCAGGGCATGTAATATTTCTTTGTCCATGCACTGCACAACCCCTAGAGTCTTTTATAGCCGTTATGTGCGTTGGGGGATTTTCCACTTTGGCCACCCATACCAGCAGTTTACCATGTTTTTGGCCATCCCCATATTGACGGACTGCTACTTTTCTACTCAGAAATGTAACCTCCCTTTGGCCCACATCTTTGAACCTGCCTAATTCTTCAAGTATTTGTGTTGCTTATCAGGGTCAATCACACTATCGACATCTCTTTCCATGTCCCTAAGTTTCTTTTCACTATCTGCTAGATCTGCTCTAATGGTCTTCAGTATCCCACATTCCTTAGCTATACATTCCCCTCTTATGACATTGAAACGCTTCCCAAAGTACTGAATGCGGGTTCACAGTGCCCTCTTCCTTTTTAAATATTTCCAAATACTCTCAAGAAAAGCGGCCTGGAAAACTGTATCGATCATGGCTGGCAAGTTGTCCCCCCCTCCTCCCACTGGTGCATGGTCTGAGAAGGTGCGGGTTCAGATTTTGCATTCTTGGACCGAACAACCCGCTGCCGTATGTGTAATCAAAATGTAATCAATATGGGACACCCTTGCATCAGCCGGTATAATTTATTTGTGTTTTTGGGGGTCAACCTGTGTGACCCGCTCGATCTATCCAACTCCAGGTTTAAAACAGCATTGACATATCCTGCCCACACTATCATATTATCATTGTATTTTAATAATTGGTGCTCTTTCCATTCCAATGGGTCAATTGCATCTGTATTAGGACCATAGTAATTAACCAATGTCATGGTGCAATTGTGAATCACCCATGCCAGCAAAGCTCTCCCGATTCCTCCCTCACCACCTCCAGGAGCTGGAACCCCAGGGATTTATGAATTAATGTGCACACCTCTCTCACGTAGGATGAATACAAGGCATATGTGAGGCTAATGTTAAAGGAAAGTTACCTAATGTCCTGTTCCTTATACTAATACATACAACAAAATCATATAGGAATTATATGGTGGTTTCAACTTTGCATAATAACATATTGTCAGGCTGAGAGGATTCCTGTGTCCGCGGAAGCTGCTGAACCACCGACAATCCCCCTGAAGTGTAATTCTCAGAACTAAAATACAACTCAGCTCTGTAAACTACACCCCTAAGGGAAAGGGGGAAGTAGACAAGATAAAAATACCTGGTTCTTCTCCTAAAATGTCTTCGGGAAGATTTCAGAGGTTGCTGAAAATCTTTCTACCTCTTACTTGAGTCTCTTGAAGTCAGCAGCAACTTCTTTATATTTAGCAAACCTGCAAAGCCTTGACCTTTGCCTTTTTAAAATTGAAAATAGTTCCAGTAAAGGTTGGCTTTAATGAATTATGTTCCTCATTCTTTTATTTTAGTTCCAAACAAGTTCTCAATGAGATAGGGTACGTGGATTCTTGAAGAAACACGCGCAAAAGGAACTAACGCGCTGAAGATCCCACGCGCTGAAGATCCCACGCGCTGAAGATCCCACGCGCTGAAGATCCCACGCGCTGAAGATCCCACGCGCTGAAGAACACCCACGCTGAAGATTCCACGCACTGTAGAGTACACGCGCTTGAGAACACACGCACTGAAGAGTACACGGCAGAAGAGTTCACACGCTTGAAAACACATGCGCTGGAAAACTCACGCGTTTAAGCACACACAAGCTTACAAAACACACGCGCTGAAAAACCCCAGCGCTGAAAATTCCGTAGCCATTTCTGCCGCGCGCAGGCACTGAAGAAAACTCATTGCAGTTGAAGAGTTTTTGCACGCGCAGGAGTTCAACCATACGCCAAAGGCAAACACGTCACACGTGTTACGAACAAGGCGCTCACACATCAAACCTCGCGCTTACTTTCAAAACGAACTCCAAAGTTCACACACTCAAACAGTTCAAAGTTAAAAGTTCAAAGCTCAAATTTTACGATTTCTCACTTAAAATGACTTCAAGATAAAAGCTGAGCAGTGGTTTTAAAATCCAAATGAAAGTCCCTTATCTTCGGAATGGTTTTCAAAGAACTTCAGGATTTCCAGTCTTTAGAACTTTTTCCTGACAATCAAGGATCTTCTCCTGAAACCCCTGAAGAGTAGCCGGTCGACTGCTAGAGCCTGAAAGTTTAATTCCACCAGGCCCAAGACTTCAGCAGGAGCAGCTACTACACACGTCCTCTCAGCTGGGGCTTAGATGATGAAAGGCAAAGAGTGACAGTTTCAAATGTTCATTGTTGTCCTGCTGTGCTCTCTAGACAATCCGAGCTGTCACTGAGAAACTCCATCTTGCCTTGGGCCAGAACCAGGATTCTGTATTAAGAAGTTAAGGCCAAACCAACCACAATAGAAAAATTCCTACCCACACAAGACTAATCTATAAATCTCCAATAAAGGGGTAATAATAATAAAGGAAACCTGACAGTACCCCCCTTCTAACGCCCAGTCTCTGGGCCTACCTCATGTGGATTTTTAGAATGAAACTTAGCAACTAACCTGGGAGCATGTACATCAGCTGAATCTTCCCAAGTATGTTCTTGAGGTCCATATCCCTCCCAATCAACTAAATACTGCAACTTTCCCCTCACTTTCCTGGAATCCAAAATCTGTTTAACCACAAACTCCTTAGATGAATCCTTCAAAATCACAGGAGGAGGA
Source organism: Ambystoma mexicanum (assembly GCF_040938575.1). Lineage (NCBI taxonomy): Eukaryota > Metazoa > Chordata > Amphibia > Caudata > Ambystomatidae > Ambystoma > Ambystoma mexicanum. Next base: position 843,895,125 of record NC_090932.1, on the reverse strand, counting down.
GGTGTTCTAAATCTGGTTCTCGGACTAACTGGTTTTAAAAGGCTAACATGGAAAGTGGGATGTACTTTCAACTGCTTGGGTAACTTCAACCGCACTGCCACAGGATTGATGATTTTCTCTACCTCAAAAGGGCCTACAAATCGTGGACTGAATTTATTCTTCCCCTTAATTTTTAAATACCGGGTAGAAAGCAACACTAAGTCTCCTACCTTGTACTTAGGACCAGCTTTCCTTCTCAAATCAGCACACCTTTTATATTTCAACTTGCCTTCCCCCAGCACCTTTTTTGCTCTATCCAAATTATTCTTCATTACCAGCAAACGTTCTTCCACTCCAGGATTCCCGGAATCCTCCAACACCTCAAAACTCAGAAAACGAGGATGAAACCCACGACCCAAATAGAAAGACATAGAAGTAGCATCCTTATCACAATTGTTGTAAGAGAATTCAGCCAACCATACCAAATCCACCCATTCCTCTCCGGCTTGTAAATAACACCTTAAAAATGTCTCCAATTCCTGATTGACTCTCTCTACTTGTCCATTAGTCTCTGGATGATACCCAGATGTCAAACTAACCTCCACTCCAAGTTTTTTACAGAAGGCCCTCCAAAACTTTGAGATAAATTGAGACCCCCTGTCAGAGATAACTTGACTAGGAAGCCCATGCAGTCTAACCACTCCCTGCAAGAAACTATATGAGCCAGTTTTTCCACAGTAACCTCTCCCTCCATCGGTAAAAAATGCACTTCTTTAGTAAGAAGATCCACCACAACCAGAATAGTAGTACAACCCTTATCCAGAGGAAGATCACAGATGAAATGCATAGAAATAGTGTTCCAAGGATGAGAAGGAACAGGTAACGGCTCCAATAAACCATGTGGCTTCCCAACTTGACTTTTTGGCTGTGCACAAACTGCACACTTCTTGACAAAGTTCAATGTGTCTTGACAAATTTTTTCCCACCAAAAGTTCCTTCGAACTAACTCCAGTGTTTTCCTAAAACCAGGATGTCCTGACACGATGGATTCATGACAGTACCTCAAAACCTTTTCTCTTAGCTCTTCAGTAGGCAAATAAAGCTTGTTATCAAAAAATGGTAGACAGTCTTTTAAACTTCTTGCTGGATCCAGTCTCACCCACTCCTCCATCTTCTGCAAGGACATAGACTGGCGAACTTCGTTCAATACGTCCATGCCTTTAATAACTCCGGCTAACAGAAAACTTTCTGGAGCAATAAGAGGTTCTGGCTCCTGAACCTCTCTCGCCTCACTTCCAGGAAATTGACAGGATAAGGCATCTGCTTTTTTGTTCAAACTTCCGGGTTTGAAGGTCACAACGAAATCATAGTCCGCAAAGAACAAGAACCAACGAAGTTGTCGTGGAGACAATGTTCTTGCAGATTTTAAAAACAATAAGTTTCGATGATCAGTAAGTACAGTTACCGTATGTCTTGCCCCTTTAAGAAAATGTCTCCATTCTTCAAAAGCGGACTTGATAGCTAGCAGCTCACAATCTGAAATTGTATAATTCACTTCTGCCGCAGAAAAGTTTCTTGAAAAGAATGCTATTGGGTGTAACTGACCTGTAGTTTCATGTCTTTGCGAAAGCACCGCCCCCATTGCTAAATTTGAAGCGTCCGCCTCCACAAAGAAAGGTTTAGAAAGATCTAGATGTATTCAAATCGGGCCGGTAGTAAACCTTTCTTTTAACTCTCAAAGCTTTTTCTGCTTCAAGGTGCCAATCAAACTTCACTCCTTTTTTCAGCAGTCTAGTTATAGGAGCAACTAGCCGAGAAAATCCTTCGATAAATCTCCTATAAAAATTTGCAAACCCTAAAAAACTCTCTATTTCCTTAACCTTAGTTGGGGTAGGCCATTCTCGAACAGCTTGAACCTTTTTTGGATTCATTTCTAAACCCTTAGGTGAAACTATAAAAGCTAAAAATTCTACAGAATCTGTATGGAATTGGCTTTTTTCCAATTTGGCGAACAAATGGTTTTCACGCAATTTTTGCAAAACTAGGCGAACATGTTTCTGATGCTGATCCAAGCCTGAAGAGAAAATCAAAATGTCATCTGTATACACGACAACAAAAATTTCTTGAAATTCCCTAAAAACTTTGTCAATAAAAAATTGGAAAGCCGTTGGAGCATTGCATAACCCGAATGGCATCACTTGATATTCATACAGCCCAAACCTGGTCTTAAATGCTGTCTTCCATTCATCTCCTTTTTGCACTCGCACTAGATGGCAAGCTCCTCTCAAATCTAATTTAGAAAAAATTGTGGCTCCTTGTATTTGATTAAGCATTTCCGAGATGAGAGGAAGAGGATACCGGTTCTTAACTGTGACTCTGTTGACTGCTCCATAATCTATGTAAGTTCGGAGGGTTCCATCCGGTTTAGGTACAACAAATAGAGAGGCCGCCAGTGACTTAGAGTGGCGAATAAAACTTTTGGCCAAGTTCTCCCTTAAGTATTCTTTTTAAATAGTCATTTTCTTTCTCTGTAAGAGCATATACTCTGCTACTAGGCAAAATTGCTCCTGGCTCTAACTCAATTTTACAATCAAAGGGCCTATGGGGCGGTAATTCTCCCGCCACCTTCTCATCAAATACATCCCAGAAGTCTTGGTAACACTGAGGAAGTTGTCCAACCACTGCTCCCACATCGTGACCTCCAGTTCCAAACTCAGCCAAAAAACTAGACACAGAAATACTCTGTTTGATATCGTCCTCAAAAAGCCTTCCTGAGAAACAATTCTCTTGGCAGAAATCAGACTGCATGTTAATTGTCCTGGCACTCCAATCAATTAAGGTATTATGAAGAGTAAGCCAAGGCATTCCCAAAATAATCTTTAACAAAGGAGCATCTATTAACTCAAAAGATATCCTCTCCCTGTTAACTCCAAAATGAAGGAACCAGTCTTGTGGGTGATAGGACCTGATGAAAGAGATGTTCCGTCAACAGCCCTAACTTGATCTACAGCCTCCTTCTGAAGGATAGGGATTCCCAAAGATTTTGCAAGACCCCAATCCATAAAATTCCCAGTGGCTCCTGAGTCAACCATAACTGGGCCACTTCCCTTACACTCCATCTCAAGGAACAAGGATACATTCACTGTGATATGAGGAACAGCTGTCTGCACAGTGTTTTGGTGATCTGCTGTACCTTGGCCGTTGGAGTAGAAGTCTTTCTTGGAGTGTAAGGACAATTCCCTAAAAAGTGTCCACCTCTTCCACAATATAAACACAGATGATTATCTCTCCTCCTAGCCCTTTCTTCCATAGTTAAAGGACCTGGGACCCTGAAGGTGGATCATTCCCTTTTGTCTTAATCTTTACTTTAGGTCTATCCACTTTAAGTAGAGACTTAAAATCACTCTGACTATGTCGCCTTTCTGCCTTCCTTTCACTCAAACGAAAGTGTAATTGGATAACCAAATCAATCAGAGCATCACACGTAGAGGGGCGTTCTACAACTACTGACAACGCAATCATTTAACTCATCTCTAAGGCCCCGATAAAACAACGAAGCCTGTTTATCCTCGGGCCACCTGCTTTCTAACACTAGGGACTTAAATTGCGTTATATAAGCAACCAAATCTCTATTGCCTTGTTTCAGTCCTAAAAGTTCTCCATCAACTTCCAGAGATAACTGCCTTCTGTCGAACATTTTTCTGAAAATCTCTAAAAAACTGGAATAATTTCCCAGAACTGCACTCCTTTGACTCGTCAACAAACCGGCCCAAGAAGATGCCTCCCCAGTTAGATAAGACAACATGAAAGTTACCTTGAATGCTGTGTCCGCGGAAGCTGCTGAACCCCCGACAATCCCCCTGAAGTGTAATTCTCAGAACTAAAATACAACTCAGCTCTGTTAACTACACCCCTAAGGGAAAGGGGGGAAGTGGATAACATAAAAACACCAGGTTGGTAGCGTCAAGACTAGCCGATGCTGAACCTGCAGTGAATACATAAACAGACACAAATCCTCTCATTGCTTACTTAACATCAGGATTTATAAAGACTTTAAATCCATAACTAAGTGTAAAGACTCATACCTGGTTCTTCTCCTAAAATGTCTTCGAGAAGATTGCAGAAGTTGCTGAAAATCTTTCTACCTCTTACTTGAGTCTCTTGAAGTCAGCAGCAACTTCTTTATATTTAGCAAACCTGGGAAGCCTTGACCTTTGCCTTTTTAAAATTGAAAATAGTTCCAGTAAAGGTTGGCTTTAATGAATTCTGTTCCTCATTCTTTTCTTTTAGTTCCAAACAAGTTCTTAGTGCGATAGGGGACGTGGATTCTTGAAGAAACGTGGCGCAAAAGGAACTAACGCGCTGAAGATTCCACGCGCTGAAGATTCCACGCGCTGAAGATTCCACGCGCTGAAGAACACCCGCGCTGACAAACACCCACGCTGAAGAACACACACGCTGAAGATTCCACGCACTGAAGAGCACACGCGCTTGAAAACACACGCACTGAAGATTACACGCACAGAAGAGTTCACATGCTTGAAAACACACGCGCTGGAAAACACGCGCGCTGAAGAGTATACGCGCAGAAGAGTTCATGCGCTTGAAAACACACACGCGCTGAAAACCCCCTGCGCTGAGATTACGTGGCAATTTGTGATATGTGCACGCGCTGAAGAAAACTTGTTGCAGTTGAAGAGTTTTTGCACACGCAGAAGTTCAACCATACGCCAAAGGCAAACACGTCACACGTGTTACGACCGAGGGGCTCACAGGTCAAACCTTGCGCTTACTTTCAAAACGAACGCCAAAGTTCACGCACTCGAACAGTTCAAAGCTCAAATTTTACGATTTCTCAATTAAAATGACTTCAAGATAAAAGCTGAGCAGTAGTTTTAAAATCCAAATGAAAGTCACTTATCTTCAGAATGGTTTTCAAAGAACTTCAGGATTTCCAGTCTTTAGAACTTTTTCTTGACAATCAAGGATCTTCTCCTGAAACCCCTGAAGAGTAGCCGCTCGACTGCTAGAGCCTGAAAGTTTAATTTCACCAGGCCCAAGACTTCAGCAGGAGCAGCTACTACACACATCCTCTCAGCTGGGGCTTAGATGATGAAAGGCAAAGAGTAACAGTTTAGAATGTTCATTGTTGACCTGCTGTGCGCTCTAGCCAATCAGAGCTGTCACTGAGAAACTCCATCCTGCCTTGGGCCAGAAACAGGATTCTGTATTAAGAAGTTAAGGCCAAACCAACCGCAATAGAAAACTTCCCACCCACACAAGACGAATCTATAAATCTCCAATAAAGGGGTAATAATAATAAAGGAAACCTGACACATATACATTCAAACATAAAGAAAACAAGAAGTCCTTGTGACCAGGGTTGGATCGCCTTCCCCTGGATCAATTCAGGATGTTTCAAAACCCAATGTTCAATTGTAGGAAAGTTCTTTTCACTAGCCAGGTTCGACTCCAAGTAGAATAGACAGTTCTTTTCATCCAATATGTCCTTCACTTGACAAAGTGACTGTCTCAGTTTCAAACAGATTTTCCACTCTTGCGACAACGGTCAAAGGTTTCACAAGCTTCTGCTTGGTGAACCAAAAAGACTCTCTCTTCATATATCAAATTGAATGTCAATGTAAAAAGTTATTTTCTCAAAAGACCAACCACCTTCCATCCCATTGCATTTCTTCTTCATAAGCAACACCTTAATCGGGATGGTTCATTCAGAAAGTTATACTTCAGTCAGGATGGTTATACAACAGTTCATCAAAACACAGTAGTGAAATTGCCACTTCTTTCCACCACAACCTTCTACCCCATTCACAGTACTTCACATCAACTTGTTCCTGTTCCACTCACCTGCCAGGACCAACCACTATATTGTCCATTTCCTGGTGTACTCACCTGCCAGGATAAAGCTCCTACTACTACAACTCGTACTCTGTGGTGAGGCTTGTTCTAAACTTTCCACAGTTAACTCCTCACTGACGAAAGTTAAATCAACAACAGCTTCTTGTGTAAGTCTTTTGACTTGCAACACTATTAGACAACTTCTTTCACAAATATGCTGTACAAAAGGAAAATGATTCTCACATGGATCTGTTTGCCATAGAATATGCAGGTTCCAGTTCTCTCCCCCTTGATCCTTTCTACAAGGAGGGCTCATCAAGGTTCCCCAATTCTTAAATCAGTGAGCACATTGGATTCACTCACTGAAACCTCCAAAGCTCACACGACTAGTTTGGATGTGTTGGGAAGGAAATGATCCTATCCCAACCCCCTAGACGCAGCCAACGTGAATGAAACTCATCCAAAGACTATGGGGAGCAGCCTCCACCTCCACGACGCGTGTAGGTCCCTTATAGCACAGATAATTCAATGATTAACATTAGCCATGCCCCAGCACCGTGACTCCATTTTGTATTGGGATCCAACATCATTTTTTACTAGGCCCAAAACCTCCACCCTGAGAGCTGCAACGTTCGCATCTCCAGATCACACAGCAATGCCAAGTCATCAGCACACCAAGCCTGCTCCGCATGAGCCTTGTTCCCACGGAAGTCTATCCTTTCCCTGCCCTCTAAATGTAGCAAATAATTAGTATTATTTCCAAGAATGCGCTTGGTTAGGAGGATGAGACAGTACCAGGCCCCAGCACTGTGTCCATCCATCTCCACTAACCTGCCAGTGTCCTCCTGACCCCCACATCGCCAGGCCGGAGCCCACTATACTCCTTCGCCTCAACCCCTCAACTCTTTTTATACCGATAAACATCTGACCCCCTGGTCTTGACCATTTCAGGTTACCCACCAAAGATCTAAAGCCTGCACAGCAGTATATCTTTCCAATAGCAACACATGTCTGTTTGTATCATGAGGCACCAGGGAAGGGAGATTGTAGATCAGACCCCCGGGGGAGAAACCTGGGTGCAGGAACTGCGATATCAACAAAGCCCTGAATGTGGGGGTCAGCAGGCTTTAGGCACCCCTTTCATATGATGATCAGGTGCCTGCTATGACTCGTGAGTAATTGATTCCTGTTGTTAGTTTAGATTATATAGAATGTTTCTGATGTGTGCCTCTACCTTCACCGCAAGGATGAGCCCAGCTGACCCATATGTACCACGATCGATTGGGAAACAGCAGCCAATTAGTGCATGACATCCCCTATGGAGCAGGCAGTGCTATAAGTCCACACCAACCAGCAATGTGATTTTCAACCTTATGTAATGTGATGTGTTTTGGCCTTTTTAGTGTGCTGCTCGTGTAATTTTTGGCAGAGCACTCTCGGGCAGCAAAGTTTTTTGCTGGCATTTAAATATACATAAACTTTGTTATCCTTGCAAAACTATCTCCTAGCTTTATTCCCTAGCAGGGTGTTTTATTCTTTGGAAGTGTATGTTCAGTGGCATAACCATTCAGATGCAATATACACAACTATTTCTGCATTAAAGGATTTGCTGCCGGAATGCCTGACTGCTAATAAAGGCACTACGAGCTGTTACAGTGTGGGGGTAGACCCGGCGTCTGGCCTGGTATAAGATTGTTTTTAGCATTTTTTTGAAACTGTATACCTTTTCTGGGAAACTAATTGTATTCATTTAGAGTTGCTTCTCTGCACCAGACGCTGTTTGTTTCTTAACATTCATCCCTAGTGTCCCTCACGACTGTTAGGCATCTGAGAACTACAGTTCCATGCATTACTGTAGTTCTCGTGCCCTCATTAGCAATTATCAGGCGCATCAGCGCCGGCGCGTCAGGGACTAGCTAGTCTGCGCTAGTCCGCGTAAGGTCGCTCTGAGCATACCGGGTGCTGTTTGTTGTGTTTGTTGAAATCAATGGAAACGGTTGCGAAACTAAAAGCACTGCGGAAAGCACAAGGGCTTCACAGCGAAGGTATGGAGCAACGCCTTCTAGACCAACAGTTACTGCAGAAGGTAAATAGGGAGTACATGGTTCAGCTAACCCATGACCACGCATTGGCTGGTCTTGAGCCGGAGCCTGTATTAAGGGCTCACTGTCTGCCGTATCGGCGGCTTCCACCCTCTCCGGGAAGATTATTGGGCCCCCCTCTGACTCTGGAGAACACAACCTGTACTGCTGTCCTGAACACAGGCACAATGTATGAGAGAGGAGAAACGGTAGCTACCCATGGTGCCAAGAGGAATCGGCCCAAACAACCACATGGGATTATTATGCCACAAACAGAAGTTAATGACACTAGGTCGCCAACTCTTAAACTAGTGCTCCTAAACACCAGGTACCTGCCCAAACACTTTATTGGTGTGCACAATTATATTGTACAAACTAATGTTGACATTATGTGCCGTATGGAGACATGGCTCTCTGATTCACATGGCCTAATAATTGAGCAGGTGGCTGCCACGGGATAGGTCTACTTTGGGAAAAATCGGTTTAATGGACATGGTGGTATTGTTGCTATTATTTGTAAAAGTCGTCTTGGTATGTATGAGGTTAAAGGCGACTGTGATGGATGTGAGATTCTACACACTAAGATTACCCCTAACCATAACATCAGCATACATTTTATTCTGATTTACAGACTACGTAGAGAGATGCCTCTGTTCAATGAAGACATTGTATATCGGCTGTCTCCCTTGCAGAAAACAAATTGCTCCACTATCTTTCTGGGTGACCCTAATCTATTGAAAGTGGAGAGATAAGAGAGCTATTGATTTAGAACAATCATTGAATAATTTAAATGTATATCTACGTAACTGATCCCTCAGACATAAAAGGCAACAATTTAGATTGGCTTGCCAGTGGAAATATCAATTTGATTAAAGTGGCCACGACGCTCTGTGTATGGTGGGATCACTCTTTCCTTACAAGTCTATTAGATCTTCCCCAACCTTACCATAATAAACACGAAGGTCCTTGAAGAAACTTTAGAACAGCTAAAACTATAGACTTAGCCGGGTGCCTGGATGACTTGATGTCTCTGAGCACGAATCGAGATTCTCTGAATTTATTAGTAAATAGTTGTAACATGCACTTAGAATTACTTAAACAGAGTCGCGCCTCTCAAATTCAGAACAGTCGGGGACTGCCCCAACCATCAGAAATGGTTCTTCCCAGAACTTACTGCACAGAGAAAAAGACAAGCCAAACACAACTGGCTTAAAGAAAAAGCACAGTCTAACAAAGAAGACTAGAAGCTTAGGCAGAAGGAATATAAATCCAAGATCATGGAAGCCAAACGCAACTATTACCATGATCAAATCTCAAAAGCAGGAAATGAAACTAAAGAGCTCTTTAAACTATTCAAGGCTTGGGATAAACCCAATGCCTTGAATCAGATCATGAATCCAGATGAGACGATTGTACGAGTGAACAAAAAGTATTTGTAGAGAAAATTACATCAGCACAGTCTAGAATAGGCAAGGACCTGGAACAACGTAATACGTGAAGATCTTTTGACACTCTTGGGGTAAATAAAGTCTCAAACACGTTATCTCTGCTCAACTTCTCTGCCGTAACAAAGAGGTAGCTGAATTACTGAGTACTATGCAGCCTACTAGTTGCCCAGGTGATCGTCTACCCTCTAAAATAATTCTTGAGCACAGGGACCTATTCGCACCGTTCCTTTGCAGATTTGTCAATGCCTCTTTTGCACAATTTTGGTCCCGGTAGTTATCAAGAATGCTGTAGTCACCCCCCCCTTTTGAAGAAGCCAGGGCTGGATCACAAGGACTACTCTATCTTAGACCCATAACCAACACTCCTTTTTTACTTAAAACAATCGACAAAGTGGCTACTTCCCAGATGCAAGCACACGTGGAATCCATCGGTCTTCTACATAAGAAACTGTCTGGTTTTCTAGGTGCCCATGGGACTGAGAGTGCGTTGCTTGACATTCAAACTCATATTCTCTCAGCATTAGAAAGGAGTGGTTCAGGGCTGCTGATCGTTTTAGATCTATCAGCAGCCTTCGATCTCTTGGACCAGAAAAGTCTGCTGCACAGGCTGACTGACATAGGGTGTTTCTCAACAAATGCCACAGCGTGGATGGAATCCTTCCTCTTTGGCCGTAACTCCAGAATTTACTGGAGAGATGTTTCATGTGACCTCAAACCCATCCTGTGTGAGGTGCCACAGGGGGCCTGTTTATCCCCATCCCTCTTTAACATTTATATGAAACCGTTGTGTGATGAGATTGAAATATTGAGGTTATTTTACAGCAACTATGCAGATGACTTCCAGCTTTCAATGGAATTGAGTGGGGATTATGCAACAATCAGGTAAAGCTAAATAACATCTATATGCTCATTAAAGGTTGGATGTCCGCAAACTGGCTTTGTCTAAATGCCTCTAAAACAAAGCTCATTGTGTATGGGTCTAATCATGTACGGGAGGGCTTAAGTCAGGAATATAAGAGCTTCTGTATTGGCGGAGGATGTATTCCTTGATCAGTCAAGTTAAAACCCTTGCTACTTTCATGGAGGCCTCGCTTAATGCAGACTTGCATGTTAACTACATAGTTAAGAATATCAATTACTACCTAATTACTACCTAAGAGTTCTGGGACAGATCTGACCAATGGTACCAGGCCAAACTGCGTAAAACTGGTTTAAGCCTCTATTCTACCACGGCTTGACTACTGCAATTCATTGCTTGGAGGTGCAAGCAAGGACTGTATGAATCGGCTTCAAAAACTGAAAAATGACAGTGCGAATAGTGTACAACATTGCACGTAAGGACCCAGTATGGGCAGCCTGCAGGGAACTGCATTGGCTTCAGATGGCGGCCAGAGTACAGTAAAGATTCTTACGCTTGGCCATAAAGGTCTCTATGGGACTTACCCAGGCTATCTGAAAAACATTTTAGACCTCTATAAGCCAGTTAGATGCCTGAGGGCATCGGGTGCACATAGTCTAATTGTCCCCCGCTTCAAAAGAACTCGGGGGGATATGGGCAGTCCTTTCCTGTTCTGATCGCACAGGCTTGGAATGAGCTCCTCAAACAGTTACAGAAAGAAATTAAACTGATTATTTGCCTAGGTAAGCCCCCACAGCAATTTCTTCTTGTCTTCTGTGTTGATGTCCTTTTTTCTTTTTTTTAATTCAATTTTATTGGTTTTTTATGAGTGCAAGCCATAATAAACAGAAACAATTAAACATAGAAGAAAGTCGCATCATTGGCAATCCCTTCTATTTTAGTAACTTTGAACTAGTAGCCTCTTAAATGACTTTCCCTGTCCCCCACCCCACCCCCCCAGAAGAGAGCACTCCCTATATGAAAGAAAACACATGTATACTCTATTATCAAGATGGTCACGGTTTAAACATTACTAGACTCTCTCATTAGAGAGGTCTCTTTTTACTGTCCTTGTTGGTCTTTCCAACTCAGATTTATACATCAAGAAATGTGCAAATTGATCCATTTCCACCCGAGAGAAGGGGCACCTCCCTATTAGCACCTCCACTCGTCAGTGTAGTGCTCCTGGCATGTGTTTGTTCACAAAGTCCATCCATAATACACCACATTGCGTTGATTGCCCATGTAGGGATGAGGTTATTTTTTCCATGACACATATGTTTGAGGCTACATTAATCCATTTCTCCTTACTCGGCATTGATGTGGATTTCCACTTCATCACCAACAGCGCACGTGCCGCCCACAGTAGCTGTGGAAACAAGCCTCTAGTCCTTCTCCATTCATCCTCATATCTTTCAAAACCAAACAAGATGAGGTAGGGGTTTGCATCTCTGTGGATCCCATCGGAGTCCTTTATCCACCCTAGGACCTTATCCCAGTAAACCTTAACCCGAGGACAACCCCACCACATATGCCAATAATCCTCAATCCCACCACATTCACGCCAACATCGTGAGCTAGTTGTTTGAAACATTTTAGAAAGCCTGTGCAAATCATACTGTCACCGATGTAACAGTTCAATTGTGTGCATTTTGTGCTGGCTCAGTATCGAGGTTTTAGAGGCAGCTCTGCATATTCTCCTCCACATTCCCGGTTCAAATTGTTCTCCTAGGTCCCTCTCCCACCTCTCATTTAGTGGAACAGGGGTTTCATTCCCTGGTTCCACTAATTCTCGATACATGACGGATATCAGACCTTTCACCTCTGTTCTGGAGTTCAGTATCATTTCGAAGGGGGTGAGGTCCCCCTTTAACTTGTCCCTCCAAACTGCCCTCGTCAGAGTTCCCTTAATCTGTAGAAACTGAAAAGTAGATAAGGTGTCTATGCCCAATAACTCTTCCAGCTCCTGAATCGTGATAAAAGAACCATTTCTCCATAGTTGCCCCACCCTTTCCAATCCAGCCCCATACCATGATTGAAATCTCTCCACATTGGATATGTTATCCCTAATACCCGGGGACCATAAGTGGCTCAACGCAGATGGCCATGAGGAGACTCTCTGAATCTCTATTCACTCCTTCCAAATCTCCCAAAGGGTTCCTAATATCGAGTGTTCCCTCAATCTTCTTACGAGTTTATTCCTTGGGACCCACAACGACTCTGAGACCGTTGCTGGGGATAGGTAATGATTGTCCATAGCGATCCATTGAGGCACCTTGCGATTATGTGAATGGGGAATTAGCACTCATAGCTGTGCAGCGGCATAATATTTCCTAATGTCTGGGAGATCTACTCCTCCCTTATCCTTGGGTAACGTCAGAGTGTCGTATGCAACTCTAGCTTTTTTCCTCGGCCATAAGAATCTGACGATAGCCGTATTGACTTCATTAAAACAATTCCCTGGTATCTTGATGGGAAGCATTTGAAAGGTATAGAGGAATCGAGGAAGACAAACCATTTTAATAGCGTTAAGCCTCCCTAATCATGATATTGTCAATTTGTCCCACTTAGTTAGGTCTGCATGGAAACTCCTGAGAAGAGGGGGGAAATTGGCTTCATACAGATCCTTCAAGTCCCTTGTGATGTGTATACCCAAATATTGCAACATACAATGTTCAATCGTAAGACCCAGTGGAGCAAATTTCGCTTCATTCCTCTGAGCAGTATTTTGCAAGGGGAACAAGATGGACTTGGCTTTATTTATCTTGAAGCCAGAGTGTTCACCATATATCTCAATTAGGTGAAGGGCTCTGGGAATCGACGTCTCTGTGTTGGCCAAGTGAAGGAGTATGTCATCAGCGTATGACGCTACCTTATACTCAACCCCACCCGGGGCTAATCCCTCTATCAGAGGATCTTCTCTCAATCGTTGTGACAATGTTTCAACTGAAAGCGCTAAGAGGATAGCAGAAAGAGGTCAGCGATATCTAGTGCTTCGTCCAAAATCAAACCATCGGGAATACTTACTGTTTACAAATACTGATGCTTTGGGAGATGTGTATACTGCCTGTATTCCCCTCCTAAACTTTAAGCCTATTCCCACTTTTTTGTAGGAACGCCATCAGAAATCCCCATTCAACCCTGTCGAACGCCTTCTCTGCATCGACTGAGAACAGAGGGTCATTCGTCATGCTCTGGGACTCACTAATGAGATGTAGGGTTTTCCGCATTGTATTGGCACCTTGTCTGCCCAGGATAAAGCCTACTTGGTCAGCATGGATAAGTTGTGGCATGAGTGTCTCTAATCTGGAGGCCAAGACCCGCGTGTTAAATTTGGCATCTATATTGACCAGGGAGATGGGGCGGTATGAACTACACATTTTCGGATCTCTACCCTCCTTGGGGATTACTGTGACAAGAGCTCTGACAAAGGAGTCTGGTGCCTTTCCTGAGTCCAAGATTTCATTAAAAAGCTCAACCATGAATGGTAGGAGGCAGTTGCTAAAGGATTTATAAAATCCAGCTGTATAGCCATCCTCAACCGGGGATTTACCCAGTGTTAATCTCTTGATTGCATTATGGATTTCTTGTTCCATTATGGGACTCTCGAGAATCTGCGAGCCCACACCTGATATTTTTGGCATGTTAACCGAGGACGGATGGCTCTCAGAGCCCGACAAGTCAGTATTCGCCTCCGAGCTGTACATCGCTTCGTAGAAGGTGGAAAAAGCCTCCGGAACGGTAGGTCAAGCCTGAACTGGGGAGTGGCCCTGCTCCACTATTTCTACCACTTTTCTTTCAGCCTTCTGCTCTCTAAGTCTTGCAGCCAAAAGTATGGCAGCCTTGTCCCCCTTTTCGTAAAATGTTTACTTCAGGAGGCGAAGCTTACGCACTATCTAGTCATGTTCTAATAGGCAAAGTTCTTCTCGCTTCTTCTTTGCCTCAGTGATTTTATCTAGGTTTATACTATTGTCCCTCCTCATTTCCTCATCTAGGCAGCATATCTCCTTTCTGATTTTGTTTTCAATCGGCTTCCTCTCTCTCTTTTTACAGGATCTCTCATTAGGACTCCCCTCCAAGTGGCCTTCCCAGCTTCCCACACTATCTGTTTGGTGGTCTCCCCAGTGTTATTCAGTGCAAAGTATTCACCAATCTCTTTCTCCATCTCTGCCTTGACCACACTTCATTACACCTTCACCTATAACCTTTCACAGGTAGATTTTCCCACTGCATGTCGACAAGAACCATATCGTGATCAGACCACGTTACCGGGACAATCTCTGACCTTGTTGTTTAACATTGAGTGTACCCACCTTAAGGGAGAAGCCCGCCCTTGGATCATCAATTGTTGCCATTATCTAACATTGGAGTGAAAAGGCCCTTTGACCATGGCCAGAATGTCAACCTCTTATAATACAGTATACAATATTGAACCTCCTGTACTACTGCTTCCATCTTTTTGTCTCTCCCCACCTTTCTCTCCTCCCCCCTCACCCCACCTTCCTTCCATTTTCCCGGTTCATTGCATCGGATCGAGCCCATTTGAAAACACCGGCCCATCATCGGACCACCAGTGGCGACTGTTACCTCACGGTCCCATTCATAGGAAAATCACAATGTCAATTGAGCCCCCACTACCTCCCCTTCCCACCTCATTCACCCTTTTCGTAATGACACAGAGCAGTTATCGTAATAGGATGGTCAGTCATCCCATGCAGTGAACTAATGATCTTAATTCTATTGTGTCTGACCAAAGTTAATTATTGACTTCAGGAGAAACATTGCCTCCACAGAACTTTCGTAATCCCTTCTCCCGTTTCCTCCTGGGGCCTTGAATGTGCCATTCTCTTCTGTCTTTTCTGGATTCATCTCGATCCCCCCTCTCTCCCTGTGGTCCGGTGAGCTTGGCAGTGCATTCTCTAATTTCTTTCTCGGATCACAACTGTATCTTCGTTCCGCCATGTTCAAAGGGTAAAGAGAAAGGGTAGCCCCACCTGTATCGAATGTCTTGTTCCTTCAGCCATTTCATGAGAGGACCGCACATTTTCCTCAGGGATAGCGTCAATGAGGATAAGTCCTGGAAAATAGATATATGTGCTCCTCCAAGAGTGATTGAACCCCTCCCCCACCCCCACCCCCTCCTCTCTTGCCTTTTCCAGTATCCTGGCCTTGTCCTGGTAATTGTGGAATCGCGCAAGGACCGATCTCCGCCCCCCAGGCAGCCTCCTGCTCCGTGGATCCGTTCAGTTTTAGGCTCATCAATTGCGTCATCTGCGACCAGGAGTTTGATGATATCATGGAGCGTATTTCTGAAGTCGCCCTCCATTTCCCCCTCTCGTTCCGGGATACCAAAAAAGCGTAGGTTATTTCGCCTTTCCCGGTTTTTCACATCATCCATTTTAAGCTTAAAGTCATCCTCTCTCTGTTCCAGCTCCGTTATCCTCTGTTCAAACTGCAGGGTGTCTATGGAGGCTTGGTTGTTCTCGACTCCATTAAGCCTCTCCTCTATCTTGTCCATGCGTTGCGTGATCTTGTCCATCTTTCCCCCTATACTGGCACCCATATTTTTGATTTCACTCAGGAGGGCCGTTATGTCTCCTTATGTGGCGGCAGATTCAGTTTGTGCTGTCTCCATCGCTGCCATGCAAGGATTGTCAATACCGGGAGGTGCTGGTTAGTATGCAAAGGTGGCTAATGTTAGCTTTGCACATTGTTGTCCTTTAATGTAAGCACCTGGATGCCTATGGGCTTGGGCGCTCTAGAAATCCATAGACATAGACAAGAGAATACAGACGAAACAGAGGAAAGTAATTCATCAGGCAAAGATATATGAAGACCTTGTGTCAAAAAAGAAAAGGATGTCTCCTGTTGCAAAGGCATTTTGTCTGGATGCCTGTTCTAACCCTTGTCTTACTCCCACAAAAGGACATCAACTAAAAACAACCAACTCGGGTCAGTTGCAGAAGGGCTGCACAATCCTAGGCATCTGCGGTGCTGATTGAGTCTGATTCTGCCCACTTGTACTTGCCTGTTTTACTATCTATTTCTAAATTTGTTCTTCAAAAGTTTTCAAAAGTTTTTGGTTTATCCAGAAGATAAATATAGCTGTAACTAATATTTCTTAGTGAGAGGAGAGTGAACCGCAACACATATGTACAATAGACTAGGGCCAATGCATTTCGGAAAGGTTTCCTTCTTCAGGGCAAGTCTATGCAATTACAGACAACAAAAGGCATAATACACAAATAATGTCATTGCATATGCATGATGTAGAGTAACAAAATATGCACATACCAGTTGGTGGATAATCCAATAGAAGATGCAGAATGTAAAAAAGAAAGGAACAACAGGATGATAAACATGAGAAAATTGAAAATAAAATTCAGAAAAAATGAATAAAGGAAAAAAAAGGTATGTTTACCTTAATTGTGTTGCTAAGGTTCAAAAAAACGTTGGGTGCCCACACGCAAGATGGGTCGCCACGTTTAAGCGTGCATGCAGCAGCAGATTGAAGTGTCAATAATCTCGTAATCTAATAGGGAAACGTGGATAAAGTTAAGTATGGTAGAGGGAGGTAAAAGACCTCTGTACGATGTAAATTGACGCGAGCGCGTCTCTTACCAGGATCCGCTCGGAGCGAGTGGGTACTGCTGCAGGGAGTATCCGACAGCGAAACGCCGTGTTAGGCGGTCGCCTTGGAAACCCGGGGTTTTATGCGCACGTGGCCATCGCCTCACGCTCGAGTGTCCGATGGTCGCGTAACAAGGTGACAAGCAGAAGTGTGGCTGTGAGTTAAGGGCTAATAAGTAATTATGGGGCATGTACTCACTAAATCCTATCGCATTTTTTGAGAGCGGCTGCGTGACCTAGTATTTTTACTCTGTCTCCTGCTTGTTGTTCTGTTTTGAAGTCGAGTTGTCTCCAGACTTGTCGCAGCCAGCTCCTCTTTTATTTTGGATGAATTAATAAGTATATTCAACCTTTGATGAAACATTTCACCCTATAAAGTGGTGCCCACTTACTTCCCTGTTAGGCTACCAGTGATGCCCTGGTTCAGACAGACTTGGGCAGTATTCCTGTCCACTGGTGAAGCTTATTTCTGATAAACCAATCACTGCGAAGAAAAGGGAGATGCGCAGGGAGCTGTGTGCTTTAGTTAATCTGGCACCTAACATTACTGAACATGCCTTGCGAGCAAAGACTATTAAATCTGTGTATCATAAGTGGTTAAGAAGGCACAAGTTTCACCTTGAATGTTCCCGTTGGATGGCAATTACCAATGACCCTAATATCTTTTGGAGGATCGTTAAGGGCAATACACCTCTGACTAGAAAAATCAATTGCGTCCCAGAACAAACCTGGTTCACCTATATCCAACTGTCTCTTGGGGTGGTGGGGTTTTTGCTGTCTTTGCCAGCCAGGCCAGCCACTGGGTGACATTTCATGAGATCACATAATGACATTCGCTCTTTAATTACTTAATTACTTAATTAAATCAAGTCATCGAGGGCCTATGGCCAGTATGGAATTTGCAGTTCTTTGATTAAAGTGGATCTAGATTACTGGGCGACAGCACTGAGCTGGTTGTTCCACTGGATCGGCATGACTCAATCCATTCCCTCTTCATGGCAGGACAGCATCATAGTCCCTGTATTAAAACAGGGAAGTCCAGCCGATCCAGGTAATTACCGCTTACTGGTGATGTTAGACGCCCCAGCTAAAATCTGCTCGACTGCTGTAAAAGGAGTTTGGGGAATGAGTAGAACTGCAGAACATTATTCCCCTCAATCAAACAAGGTTTCGGAAGGGCCTCAGTACTACCGTTAATGCTTTAGCTTTGGTTGCTGTTATTCAGTAGGCAGGGATGGTATGCAAGAGGCCGGTCTATGCAGCATTCATGGATTTTAGCACCGCATTTGACACGGTTGATGGAGGTAAGCTTTGGCGCAAGCTCCGTAATTGGAACATCCCGACAGGTTTACTCAAAATGATGATTTCCCTTCATGAGCATACACAGGTTAAGATTCAGATGGACCAACATGGTGGGAGGTCCACTTGGATTTCCACCCAGCAAGGACTAAAACAGGGTTGCATTCTTGCACCAATGTTGTTCACTGTTTATATTTCCTACCTGGGTGAGGCCATCATTAATCAATCTTCAATAGCCCCGAAACTAGGTAACATCCTCTACAACGGGTGGGCTACGCCAATGACATTTTCTGCTAGACCTGAATGCCGGTGGCTTACAATCATCCCTGAGTTGTCTGAAAGTGTTTTCAGACTCAAACTCCCTGGTAGTGAACATCAAAAAATCCCAGGTTGTGGTTTTCACAGCGTCTTCTAAAAGGCGAAGGGGGTGTGTTGGCATTTGAATGGGGAGGCCCTCGAAGTAGTTCCAGAACACAAATATTTGGGCCTTAACTTGGACATTAAATTACAAGGTATACAGCATTTGGACCAAGTAAATTTCGAATCCTCTCATATAGCAGGTGTTATTGGATCTTATGCCCGCATGGGTGGGGGCTATTCAGTCGGAATTCTGGCTCAGTTATACCATGTGAAAACATTGCTTATTATTATGTATGGGGCTGAAGTCTGGGCAATTGATAACTTATCAGAAGTTGCCAAACTGGAATCTTCCATATTAAAAAGACCTATTTGACTGCCACCCCAAACTCTGATTGAAGCAATACTCTTGAATTTAATATTGCTCCTCGCTCTACTAAACTCCAGCTTTCTAGCCTATACACGTACTAGAAACTGATAAATGCCCTGACGGATACCCTGACTAAGCTAATATATGAAGCATTATTTTCTAAGGCCACTTCATGTATTATAGCGGAATTTGACGGGCATAGCCGGGATCAACTGGTTGTGGATTTAGCAACTAAAAGTAACTTTAGTGTGTCGATTGATGACATCCAAAACGGGTGGAAACCCAGAGTTATATTCAACATTTTGTAGGAAACTCCCTGTTATGGGATTACTGGAAGTTGAATAACGTTAAAACGCTTGAGATCGTTGGATCCTGGCTGAATGTCCCAAAGGGCTTAAGGCTATGTCGTTTGTGTGGGGGGACGCAACTGGAAACTGCTAAACATCTAATGTTGTCCTGCATGTCTCCTTTGGAACTAAGGCCGACTGCTCTTAAAGCTGCTGGTCTTGGGAGTGAACTGCCGGGGGAGATCCTTTGGTCCATGTTTGAGTGTAAACAATGAATCATGAATTGTTTTCCTTACTCTTTTTGGAGGAGGATTGTGACCATTCTGGACATTCTGGCCTGATATTGATGCAGGTGTAGGGGACTTATGAATGTTCACCAATTAAATCTCATGTGGGATCTGTGATTTGTTTTGTTTTTTGAAGAATTTTTATATTGCTTTAAACTTTTTAGAACTGATTGTATGTTATGTCGTATTAAAAGTTGACTTCTGTTTAACTGTATAATATGTTATATAAATACAAGGAGGGCTTTTCTCCTGCTGTCTCTGATTTCTTTCTTCACAGCATATTGGTTGTTGGCAATGTTGTTTACAACTTTCTTCCACAGCGTATCTGGGACTGCTACATTCAAGTTGCGCTGATGTTTCTGTCATCTTTCTTTGGCTTTGGCAATGCAGGTTATAATGTCCCTTTTGTTGGAAAATTGTATTCACTTTGTTTCATTATTGCCCACTTTTGACTTTGACAATGCGGGTTACAAAAATTCTCCTGCTTGATATCTTGCATTAGGAGAGTTGCACCCAATTTGCTTTAGTTTAAAGGTTTGGTACTCAAAAGGTGCACTTGTGCACTTGTGCACAGCGGTCTGCTTTGGAGCGCCCCCGGGTTACCTCTATTAGGCCAACTCAGTGGTATGCCCTGGTGTCTCCGTTCACTCACTGTTTCTCCACATGCTGAGCCCCCCCTTTGTTGGACAGCTCCGGTCAGCCTTCTCCTGCTTGCGCAGTCTGTAAGTGGAGCACCCGCTGCTCTACGTGCACTCCGGTGACATTCTCACACAGGAGCGAGATGCAGGATACAGAGAGCTTCTCTCTCCTTTGGGACAGCTGGCGTTCACCCTGCTTCCCGCTGCACATCCTGTGCATCTGGCTGGACCCCCAACCTCTGCCAAATTCTCTGCACGGCATCCCGCTACTGGCAGTGCGACAGCTCCAACCAAGACTTCCTCCTCTTGCTTCTCTCTCTTTAGCCGCACATGAAGGACCTTTATATGTTTAAGGGTCCCGCTCAGGTGTGGGTTGTCATAAACACTTGACCGCTCATTTGAGTTTTGTAACTTTCAGATCCGTCTTTCTCGTCTCAGTACTAAGGGCATTTTGGGACTTAAAGTCAATCTTTTTCTTAGTTATATTAAAATCCTTTAATCCACTTTTTCTGTAATTGATAGGGAGTACTTTTAAGGGAGGATTTTTCTTTTTACATTTTTTTTATTGGCATTTAGAAAATAATGAACATTAACAAACCCCTACTTTTGGTGCCTCCCTCCCTGGTTCCATCCCCCCTTCCCCCTCGTGTCCCCTCTGCATGGTAAACTTTACAATGTTTATAGTGTCACTGAATACCAAGGATTCCAAGATGAGGGCAATAACTAATATTATAGTCATTCTGTAAAAAGGTAAGCACCTCTGCCCAATATTGTGAGAGTTTCGGTTGATCCCCCTATAAAGAATATGTAATCCTTTCAAGTGCAACAAAGTACCAAACTCTAGATAGCCATTCTCTCATCTGTGGTGGATCTTTCGATTTCCATTCATGCGCAATCCCCAGTAGAGCAGCCAATTGCAATATAATAAGAGATTTACATTTTTGTTTAGAACTGTGTCTTATTTTTGCCTCTAACATCAGCAGAATATTAGACTTGAGAGTACTGAGTTTCAACGAGCCAAACATTTGCACCATTTGCACATCAATCTCCATCCAGTATCCCTTCAAAATCGGACAGCCCCACCATATATGCCCCCAGTCCGCGAGCATACAACACTCTCTCCAGCCTTGATCCGAAATGGACAATCTTATTTTATGCAAACGAACTGGACTATAGTGCCATTGCGTTAACCCCTTATTCCAAAATGCTCTTATTTGGTTCGAACAAGTGAGTCTAGGGATATCTTGCCAAAGCCTTACCCATTCTTCTTCAGAGATCTGTTCACCCAGCGTTAACTGCAAACAATGTTTGTAATGCATAAGGGTATTCGGGGGACATCTCAGATATGATTTTATATACATTTGAAATTAGAGCCCTGTTCCCTTGGTTGGAGGTAGCTCATTTTTCAAATGGCTTCAACATCGTAGCCTGTCTGGCATCTGAGGTTGTCCGAAGCGGCTGCTCTCAGCAGTGCGGCTTGACGGCTCGAGGACGTTATGTTGTCTTTCCTGCTTTCCTGCTTCCTGCATTCCGTAGGGTGCCTTCCTCTAATGCCCTACTCCAGTCTGTCTGTGCCAGCGTGCGGCGCTACCTCGCTGTTTCTCGGATTCATTCGAGGTTGGAAACCGAGGCTGAAGACTTGCTGATACTATCCGCTGCACCTCTGGAACGGCGCAGCTGAGCAGCAGAGGCTGTGGCAGCAGCTTTTTTCAACAGTGTTCTTCTTCATTTGGTCACATAAGGTCACGGAGCAGCAGGTACGCTCGCGTGTGGACCTGGCCCCTCGGGAAGTGTCTTGCTCCTTACTTCGCAGTCACGCTGTGTTGTGCTTTTATATCACTTCTGCCACTTGACCAACGCTTCTGTTTGTGGTCCTGTTATCCTCTTTGCTTGACCCGGTGTTCAACTCTTGGGTTACTCGCCCTTTCCCACAGGGGATCAATTGGCAGAAGTGTTGGCATTCCGTGCTCGCAGGAGTCAGCACATTGGTGCCAAAAGCAAGGAAGTTTTTACTGACCCCAGGAGCCCTCCCGCTAAGCTCTTTGTAACTCCCTCTAAAGGGCCAGCACCAGTCTTACATTTAACAAGCTCTGCAATTAAAATGCCCCTCATGGCCCATGTGAATGGAAATAACATGGCACAGACAATTCCCACGGTCTCAACATGTTCTTTCAGGGTGTAAGGGGTCACTAAATTCAGCTATGTTTCCCCCTTCAATCCCTATATTATTGGGGACTTGTCAATCTCCACCTCTATGGTTCCCCCCCGCCAGGCTAAAGGCGGTTGTAACATCCAATTGCAAAATTCTGGTAGATTCTCCAGTGGGGTCTGAGATTTCCACGATCACAGAGCTCTGGTGGGACTGGAAAGTTACCCTCATCAATTAGTTGAATAATTGCCTCACCTCCTTGGATTTTGATGCTTGTTTAACATCCTTAGATATCTCTGCTGAGAAATATCATTACCTAATGTTCAAAATAAATCTTCAACTTGTTCACACCTCGCTTGCAAGCCCTGTGTCCATTACCAAAATAAATTGCTTGTCTCAAACAGATCTGCCTGTCAAGGAAGCTGATAATTCTGTGTACATTGCATGGGCTCCAGTAGGGGCGCCTGTCATCGGTCCTGGCTCTGAGCTCTTGGCAGCGGTGAAGGAGGCTCTACCACCACCTCAATCTCTTTTAGGTAATTAGCAACCTCAGATTCCTCGCCCTGTTCTCCCTGAGCGCTTGGGAGTGTCTGGGGAAACATGTATGGTTGGTCCTGGTGAATTTCTGATCCCTAGACGGGTTAACCTAAGAAGCTTTCGCAAAAGAAAAACTAACAATCCAACCCCGAAAGATGATCTTATTAAAGCTCTGGTCTTGGACCACAGAAACGTTGTCATTACCAATGTTACGACATGTGCCCAGAGTGAACCCAATCACGCCTTTCGAAACAAAGTCCTTGCCTGGCTTTGTGCAAGATCTGGCCCCGGAGCCGTTCACCGCTCTGACCTGAAGCTTGTGCGCAGGATAGAGCTGGATGATTGGTGTGCCCAGGGGAATAAGAATTGTATTGTCGTGGGGAGTGGTGTTAGCACCCTGCCTAGTTATCTGAGACAATGTAAATACATACCCATGGGTTCATCAAATTTTGTGCTCGTAGTTTGAGCCTGTCATGCTGCTTGGAATCATGAACTATGGTGCTAGTGATCCCTTTTGTATAGCCACTTTGCCCTGTTTTCTTTTTTGTTTTGTTTTACTTGTTTGTATTGTTGTGTGTCATTGGGCCTCATTACAAGTATGCCGGTCCGGTAACTACGGTCTGACCTGACGGGCATACCGGCACCCGCGAGCAGAGCATGTTGCATGCACCAGCACCATTCTAAACTATGGGGCTCAAACGGGAATGGGGAGCATTTAATTCCGGCGTCCGCGAATGGGCAAATATCGGGTCCGGCGGGCTGTAATGGCTCGGTAATTGCCTATTCGCGGGTGCCAGAATAATTTGCAAATTTGGCGGCAGCCTGCCGGTTTTACTGGCAAGGCTACTGCCAGACTTGTAATGAGGCCCATTTTTTTTTCGTTGCTGCGCTTTGAGGCCTGTGGGCATAAGGCACGTTATAAGAATTCTAAATAAATAAACTCTCTGGTTGCCGCTTGTTTATCCGGAGGAGCCAGTATACAATGCCGGACCTGAAAGTATTGAAATCGAGCTAGTTCATTTAATCCTGGTTCTAATTTGCATTGGTGAAAGGGTTTAGGGTCTTTCCCTTGAAACATATCGCACAGTTTTGTACAACCAGCCTGTTTCCAGCTAGTGAATGCCTGGGAGTCAAGGCCTGAAGTGTATTAAAAAACAACGGTGTAAAGGGTGAAGGAAATGTCGTAATTGGTATTGTTTAACCGCTGTATCCCAGACCTCTTCTACTAAGCTTGTAATCATGCTCTTGTGGATATTTGGAGAACGGTTAGATTTAGGGAGCCATAAGGTGTCGCCAAGCTGTGGCCCTTCTATCGCTCGTTCCATCTATACCCACCGGTTCCCAGTATCTGCTCCCTACCAGTCTTTCACTATTTGAATCTGTGCGGCTTGGTAGAACTTGCGAAAATTAGGAAGACCCAGTCCTCCCCTGTTTATAGGAGTCATTAAAACATCACAAGCTACAACTGGGGCTTTGTTGTTCCAGACAAATGCTAATATCGCTCTGTGTAGCTTTTTGAAGAACGGCGCTGGGACCCGATTGGGAGAGCTTGAAAATAGTAAAGTGCTTTAGGGAGGATGACCATTATTACTGAGTTGATACGACCAAGCCAGGACTCTGTTAATGGACCTCATTTTACTAGTTGACCCAAAATTACTTTCAATAATGGGGGTAGTTAGCCTCGTACATCTTGGCAATCTTAGGAGTTATAGTGACGCCCAGCAATTTAATTCCCTGTTGCGCCTCGCCAAATTGTGTTTGAGTTCAGAGTGAATGAACTTCTCCTGGAGGGAGAGGGACATTCAGGATTTCTGATTTAATGTGGTTAATTTTCAACCCTGCCACCGACCCATACCTCTTTACCTCTCGTTCTACTGCAGATAGTCTATGTACAGGATCGGACACAAGTAGCAGCATACCATCTACATAGGCCATCATTTTATGTGGTATCCCTCCAAAGCTAATCCCTTGTATGCCCTCCATCTGTCGGACACTGGCGAGGAACGGCTCGAGACAGATAGCATATAGCAGTGGTGACCTACGACAGCCCTGGTTTTTTGTCCCGTGTTGAAGTGTAATTGGGGAAGGCAGTTGACCATTAATCAGTAATCGAGCCAGCGGTTGTCTATAATTCACCCTTATTTTGTCTATAAATTTTGGGCCAAAGCCCATCCTCGCCAAACTCCGAAAGAGAAATGACCACTTAACCCGATCGAAGGCTTTTCCGCTGTTAGGCATAATAACATGCATTACCCTTTGGGAACACTACATGCAATTAAAATTACAAGTGTCGGTACAATTTCACCTTTGGTACAAGCCTGTACTACACCGTAATGTGAGCAGCCAGACTTGTCTCAAGAGTTGAGTGAGCAGTAGAACAAGTTACACAAAGGGCCAACAAATATAGTGATTAAAATTTACACTTGCTCAAGGTTTCTTGGTAAAAGAATATACATTTATTTAGTTTGAAAACATTACACTAGCAAGAGCAGCTCATTATCACACACTAATATACTACAAATACACAACCAATAAGTTAAAGTTCAGCTCCCCTGAAGTGGGAACAAAATGGCACTTCAGGTACTTAATAAAGGGGTAAAAAGACAAGGTTATAAGAATAGACAGCTCAAATACTTTCATAGGCAGGGCAAAGGGTTTCGGTAAACTAAAACCAGCAATTCAGTTCATAGGCCTGTACCAAAGTCAATGGTTCAGAGTCTTCGTATAGGATAGCACAGTTCTGGTAGTAAACGGTTAAAACTTTGCCACAGAGTTTAGAAGAATTTGGCTAGGTGAAAAGTTAGACTAATGTTTAGGGAAGAACAATCCTTCGAAGTTGAGAGAGTTCCACAAACTTTTGCGATAGCCGAAAAGATTTCTGGGCCGCGTTTCCACAGTACCTTTGTATTGAAGAAGAGCTGTAGCTGAGGCAGTTGTTCCTGGCAGTTCGAGCAGAACTCGCTGTTCCTGAGCTTCAGTCGTGGGGACAAGGAGGAGGACGTTGGGAGATTCCTGCACTGCTCAGGGACGAGGCCACAAGCTTAGCAAAACATCGGTTTAAGGTGCGAGTGCCTTAAAGTCCACAAACTGGTATCCTTCCCTCTGGCTATCCGGTTTTCCACAGCACTCTGCAGAAAATTCGACCAGGAGGGGACGGTGTCAAGGCGGATTACGAGTTGGTTGTTCCCATCGAGCTCAAGGGAAGAAGTTAACCTTGAAGGGCTTCTCTGTCAATGGAGTTTTGGGCAATTCGAACCTGCAACAGGGCTTCACCGGTCGTCCAGGAATTGCAGCAGTCCCATTCCTTCAGCTCGTCTTCGGTTCTTTCGTTCCAGTGGTCGAATCTCCTTTCCAAGTCCCAGAGACCTGCTTTTAAACAGTTTTCCCCCATTCATTCCAGCCTGGCTGTCACTCAAACAGCAGGGTGGCTATCTTTGCCTGACAGCCAGCCGGCCAATCACGGCAGAGTGCATTCAGGTCTCCTAGCAGACTAAGCACAGGGAGTTTCGGGCACCTCCCTCACATCCTGTCCACCCCAGACACCCTGGCGCCTGAGGAGGGCTTCAGCACGGAAGCCTGCCAACGAACAAAGAGACCAAACCTGGTTTGGCGCGCAGAGACAAACACAAGAAGGACCTTTCCTAAAGGAAATGGTAAGGAAAATCGACCGGAGTCTGTTTTTACAGATTGGTCTTGGGCGCAATATCGAAAAACATGGCTAACATGATTTTTAGCTACCATTGTTCGCGGTCGGGAAAAATCATGGTAGTTTGATGTAAACCACTGCCACCAGCCATTTAAAGTAGGAAAGGGTAACATTTGACTGTTACATTAGTGTTTTGACTCGGGGGGATGCTAGGCAACTCCTCCAGCACTCTATAGGAAGATAGTGTGTGCGGGGTCAGTAAATTTAAAGAGACTAGTAAAGTCAATTTAACTTTACATGCCCTTGGAGACAGCAGTCAGTCCCAGAGAAGATATCTAAACCTTGGGAAGTCTGAAAGACATCCCTGTTCCACTGCACTGAAGGTGCTGTGTGACCCACAGAAAAAGATGATGCCTATGGAGTTGTTTTAAAACTCCATAACCAAAGAACACAAAAGTAAAACACACAGCAAAATACATGGAAGAGTGGGGAAAAAAGGCTCACACTCTTCCGAGGTAAAAAATCAAATCCTAGAAATCCAGCAAAGTTGCTGGGGGTCTCAAAAGGTAAGGTAAATTAGCACATGTTGAGAATTCTCCCTAACATCCGCATCAAGAGAAAGTAGAACTGCTTTAATCTCCTTTTTCTTGACTTTCACTATTATTTGACATCTACACCTTATGGTATCATGCATTTGACAATGTTTTATAAAGCCTGATTGCTCTGGGTGTATAACTGTGGAGAGTAGATCCTCTATCCTATTGGGCAGTATTTTGGAGTAGATTTTAGCATCCAAATTGATGAGAGTTATGGGGCGATAGGATCCACACCCTCTAGGGTCTTTTCCCAGCTTTGGGAACAGGACAATCTTTGCTTCCTCCATAGTAGGGATTTACGACCCGACTGTTTAAACAAATTATATAAGTAGGTGAGTTTTGCGGTCAACGCCCCACGGTAGGTCTTATAACACAAGGTGGGAAATCCATCTGGGCCTGGTGATTTATTGAGGGGGAGGGCGTATATTACCCTGAGTATTTCTTCCTGGGGGATATCTAACTCCAGGCGATCCCCATCCTCTGGAGCTATCCGTGAAAGGGTAACCGCGTCCAGGTATGTCCCCTGAGCTCCCGGGTCAGGAGACGCTGACCGATGGAGGTTTGAATAAAATATGTGAAACTGCTCGACAATTAGAGGAGTTTATGTAGCTTTTTCTCCTGAGGGTAATTGAATCATCTGGATAATTTGTGACAACCTTCTTTGGCGTAATTGTCTCGCTAAAACGCAATCTGCCTTATTGGCTTTAACATATTTTTTTTTCAAGGAGATGTAATAAAGATTTTTCTGCCTTTTTTGCTTTGAGTAGGTTTAGCTTGCCCACCATAGTTATATACGTTTTTTGAATAGAGGAGCCGACTTTCATTTCCATTTTTCCCCTTACCCGTTGTAGCTTTTCCTCCAGTTTAATTTCTAATGCTATTTTATGTTTACGTCTAATCACTGCTTCTGCTATTAAGATGCTGCGAATAGTCGCTTTAAAGGCATCCCAGGTCACATTTACCAGGGTCTCTCATTGGATTGAACTCGAAGAATTCCTCTATCTTCCCTTTGATTTTTTTCTCTTAATACAGCGTCTGCAATAACTTCGGAGGGGAATCACCATGCCCATAGCCTCTGAATCTCCCTGGCCATATTCAAGTCTATGATAAGAGGTGCATGGTCCGAGAGCGTAATCGCCTGACAAGTTATCTGGTTGACAGTACCTAAAAGTGGTTTTGAGAGCCACGCATAGGCAATGCAAGAGAAAGACTGATGTACATGTGAATAAAAGGTAAATCATGTTTCCTAGCCCATGTGTGTTGGCCACACATCTACCAATGTTAAGCTTGCACATTTTTGTTTCAACAATTTTGATGGCAGAGGTTGCGTGAAACGGGTTACTACACTCCGGTCCTGGACAGGGTCCCATGCCATGTTAAAATCCCCTAAGATAATTATTTCCCCCTCACTAAAAGCTTCCAGTAGTGGAAGAGTTGATTTTAGAAAGCCTTCTTGACCTGAGTTTGGAGCATAAATTAAAGCCACTGTTATTTTCTTTGAGCCTAGTGCCAAATTTGTGAAGACATAGCGGCCCTCTTTGTGGGTTTTTGTTCGAACCACTTTAATGTGTGGACCTGGCCCCAGCCACCTTCCCTATCGCATTTGCTTGTAATATTACCGGGTATCTTCGCAGTTTGAGTTTGTATCTGTCTGCCAGAGAAATGTATGTCTCTTGGAGCTCCACCAAGTCCGGTTGGCACTGCCCCAAGAGGGATTCCAACTTCCTGAGCTTCGCTGCTGCGTTAAGACCCCTAATGTTCAATGTTAAGCACTTGAATTATCTTAATAATGATCCAATTTAAAATTGTTATGCCAGCAGTCAGACCTTGAAATCCTTGACATTCCTCTCGTATACCATGCTTTGTGGACCCCCCCTTTTGTCTGCCCTGCCCCATCCGCTAGCCCCTGCCTAACCTCAGCTATCCCAACAGATTCCCCAAACAATGTCCCCTGGTGTGATCCAGGGTACAAGCCCCCAGCATTAGCCCCAGGGCAACGTGAAGGGTATTCTAGTACCCTCATCTGTTACCTGAACAGATGAGATCCAAGATGGTGTGCTCCATCTCTGCTATGAACAACCAGTGAGGTCTTAGTCCATACTTGAAAAGATGTTTTCTTCTGCCTGTCCTTATTCCAGTGTCTTTGAGGTGGTTCCTCTGAGTCGTGCATTCCAGTCCTCTTGAAGTTTAGCCCTGTTTTTCCTCCTGCGTCGATATGATTTCGACCACTCCCAAGGCTTAGGGGGTTGTGCCAGACGATCAATAGCGGCATTCACGGCTTCGGATGGGCCTTCGGATGTGTCCTCTTCGATTTGTTATAAGGCCATACCTGATTCTCGGGGAGTGATCCTATGCTGTCTGCATTCCAGGGAAAACACAACTCCGAATGGGAAAGTCCATGTATACTTAATTTCTCGCAACTGCAATGTTTTTACCACCGACTGCATCTCCTGCCCTTTAAGGAGGGTAATTTGTGAGAGATCTTTAAAAAGTTGTCTTGTTCCAATTGAAGGTGATTGGAGACGCATCCCGTGCCTTCCTAAGAATCTGTTCTTTTTGAGGCAATGACGTGCAAGCTGCCAAGACATTCCATGGGCGAGCTCCTGGGTCATTTCTTTTCGGGCCTGTTCTGTGAATCCAATCAAGCCGAACCAAGACCTTCTCATCCCCTGCAATTAAATCTGCAAAAATGTGGGTGACAGTGTCCTTCAAATCGGCATCTAACATTGATTTCAGAAGGTTTCTTATCCGTACATTAGAGCGTCTCAATCTATTCTTGACGTACCACACTGTATTTCGAGGTTGCATGTGAGCCTGGCCAAATGCTCTAGAGCGATATCAGACTGCTTACTTTGCAGTATCAATTCCTGGATCGCCCGCTCATTGGAGCCCGCCCGCTCCCCAAGGGAAGTTATGTCTTTGATGAAATCAGATAAAGATTGCCTTATCTCAGCATAGAAGGCAGAAAACTGTGCCTGAAATGAGGCAAGAAACTTGTCCTGGACTTCCTGGAAGCTTGTTGCAAAGTCTTCCTTGGAGGTAGCCATTTCTGCATTAGCGCTGCTGACCTCTTAGCTGGAATTAGTCATGGCTATATTTCCAATAGGCGTCCCCTGCCCCAGTGCCCACAGTCTTTGTAGGGGTTTATCGTGGTTTGAGGGGTTTTGGTGCTTCCTGTGTGGGTGTTCCTCTTTCTGTCTCTCAGCATGTGATACACTGGATACTATGCCACCTGATCCCAATTTGTTTTGTAGAAAATCTGTTAAATCTAGGGAGTCAGTCCACACTTGTTAAATAGTCCATCCCTCATCCACAGCGAGCAGTAAGGCTGCGTTACCTCTTTAAATGTCACCCAGAAATCCACCCAGAAATCATGCCAGTTGAGTTGCAGATGTCTGTTTTTACCGGACATGGACTCTTTAGTTATCCTTTATGCTATCCTTTATGTTGTGCTTGGTGTTGAAAGGGCCAGTCCTGAGCGTTTTGCTTGCATGCCCCTCCCACACCCTCCACGATGTTGGATCTGTATGAGGGGACCCCAGGGCGGCAGAGAGCTTTTCTTTGCAGAGACAGGGCAGAGACGGCAGTTAAATTCATCCCATTTTGAGATGGAATAGTTTATATGCCCCAAGCCGCCACTCTGCGGTGCACCTACTGTATGCATGAACTCCGGGGGCGAGAGGCAGTCTGTGGTTGTGCCGGCTTCTTGTTCTGCTTCTCAGCCTTGCAGGCCACACCCTCACCAGGACCAGCCTTGGCGCGATGCGGATGCCACACACTGCCACGATGCTGAAGTAGGTGGGTCGCTGTGCCCGCGTACCTGGGGTCTCCCAAAGCTAGATCGGAGGATCACTGATGCTGTTAGGCGGGTTACTGCCTTAATTTTCACCATCTTAGACGGAGCATCCCACACGCATGTCCTCAAAGTGTGGCGGCCATCTTGGAATCCCTTAAGGGAGGATTTTAAGGCGAGTAATGGTTTTTTCGGGAGTTTATTATCCAAGCGCATTGTAGAATTATAGCTACTAGAAGTAGTTGTATTAACTCCCTGTGCCTTTATAGTTTCCATGGCACCCCCAGGGTTAGGATCAGGTAGCGTCTGCCTTTAATCCACAGGATTCATCACAGCGATGGCATACCCATGCCTTAGCGAATTTGGATTGACTAGCCGGTGTCAAATGAGTTTCTTGCAAAAATGCATTCTCAGTATGTCGAGTTAGGTCTAATGAGACCCTCCTTGCTTTTTATGGAAAATTGAGACCTTCAATGTTCCAAGTGGTGAAACGCACCCGTTTAACCATCGTCGCCATCAACAGGCTTTTGTCATCCCAGTGGTTCCCTTAGGTGTATTTGACCCCTCCCTCATACTACGGTTCATTTGTACAATAATGTGGGGCTACATGTCTGCTCCTCGCCTGCCACATGAGCTTCCTCAACACAAAGTAAAACCAGTGACTTCCCAACTTCCTACCCCAACTGGCCGTCTACTCCCCACCGCCACCAGCACACAAGGTGTTTTTTGAGTGTGGGGTAACAAAGTCAGTTAGAAAGGCAGCAAAACATTTCAGGACCATTTCTGCTACTTCTATTATATCAGCATATTGTGGCCTACTGAATCGACTATCACAAAAGTCCAGTAAGATGAGCATGAAGACGTTGATGCTCTGGTGCGGTCTCCAGCAGTTAATCACAAACTTTAAGATCTGTTTCAGGATTCTAGTTCCGATTTGGATGGATCCAAAAGTGAGTAGATTATTAATTGACCTCCGAGTTGCACAGTGTCCACTTTGACCACTGGTTTTGATAAAATGGGGAGGGAGGCAATGAGCTGGAAGTTGACCAGTTCTTTGCAGTCCAGAGTGGTTTTCTTTAGCATATGGGGATTAGGCGAGTATTACACTAGTTTAGGGACAATACCCAAGTTGAGGGCACTGTGCATCATGGCTGTCGCAGCTTGTGGCCTCTGGATGGGTTGACTTCTGTTCTTCCTTACTTCCATCCACATTCTGAAATGTGGATGAATCCACATTCTGCTCTTCATTACTTTCATCTACATCCAACCTCCTCCTCCTGGGTGACTTCAACATCCAATTGGACTCCCCAGGCTATGCGTCATGCTTTTCAATGACCTCTGCACCCCCTTTACCCCCTGGGCCAACCCACCCAGCTGGACACACTCTGGATGCCTTCATACACTCCAACCTCTGACCGCCCGCCCCCACTACTAGTCACCCCTCTCTCTTGGACTGACCATTCTCTCCTCTTCTCAATTGAGTTGCACCCCCCCGCGCAAGTCCCACCAACCTCATTCGCTAACATCCACCCGATGAAACGAGTGTCTGCGGCTGCCTTGGCTTCCATCTTCATCCCCCCACCTCTGACTCTACCTCTGACTCTGCCCTCACAACCTCCATCACCAATACTCTTAGACATTCTTGCCCCAGTCATGAGGATCCACCTGAAACCTGTCTCTAAGTGTAACACCTGGTACGACACTGAACTGGCGGCCTTGAAACGTAAATGCACGGCATCAGAACGGATTTGGCAAACCTCAGGCTCATCCTCTGACAAACTGGCCTTCCGCCTGTTCCCAAGGCAATACAGAGACTCCACCCGTGCCAAGAAAATAGCCCACATTCAGGGACAAGTTTCCGGTGCATCCCATAAGACGGCTGAACACACGGCAAGAAAAATTCTACCTTTCCTCTCCTTCACGCACAAAACACTCACTATCAACTATGCAAACAGCCTCTACCTCAGAATACCAGAAGACCTCCTAAAGAAACTGCAACGGATCCAAAATGCAGCAGCAAAACTACTCCTCAAACTATCCAGAAGAGACCACATCACTCCAGCCCTAAAAACACTACACTGGCTCCCAGTAAAACATTGCATCACCTTCAAAACAATGTGCATAACGCACAGGGCAATCAGCGGACAAGGAGCAGAATTCCTACAAAAGAAAATCACAGTCTACAAACCAACGAGGCCCCTCCGATCAAGCAACGAAATCCGCCTGGAACTCAAACCATACCTTAAGAAAAAACTTGGAGGCACCTCCTTCTACCACTTAGCCGCAAAAACCTGGAACAACATCCCAAAAGAAATAAAACACTGAAGATCACCTAAAATTCTGGAAATCACTAAAAACCTGGCTATACAACACCACAGACTAAACCTGGAAACCAAAACTGGAAAAAGGATGACAAAACCGAAAAGACAAGGACATCCGCGACCCGAGATAGTAACTCCCACGGCACCTGGACGGGTGACACCGAATAGACTAGGAACACAGGCGGCACGCACGGAGACTGACTCAACTACCCCAAACAACCCCACCAACACTTTAGCCCGCCCCTTAATTACCACCAGGTACCACAGTGGTGTGGTATTATCGAGATATTGGCAATCACCCCACTACCTGAGAGGTTGTCATTGGCAGGTGCACTGGGCACAGGATTATGAGGGGAGGCTAAGGGGAGCTATGAGAGAGCATGTTAGAGGTGGGGGCCAGAGGAGTAAGGAACCCGTATGCCAGTCGGACCCAGATCAGGACAGAACCGCATCTGGGGAGATTACGCAAGCCGAGCGCATCAATTCAGGATAGAAACGCAAACTAACCAACCCTACTAACAATTTCCCTTTCTGCATACCCCGCTCAAACTCCAAACCAAACACAACCAAAACGTACAGCACAACAAACCGCACAAACTTCACTACATCGCAACAACAAAACAAAAACACACATAGCCTTGCACAACGGTACACGACGACTACCGGCTGCAAACACCACAGGCCCAGCCAACGGACCCACCGGGCTGAGGCCGCCAACAGCATATCACTGCTCTCTTGCACTTTTCCTGCTTCCTCCCACTAACTCAACCCACCCTCCTCTTTTAGAGCCGCCAGAGCGCCAGGGGACCACTCCGGTGGTTATAGTGCGCGGTACAAATGTCCTTTAACATTAACATAACATAGGATCTTTCCCCTCCTCCCTTCAGCACGCCCTTGTGCACCCACTCCTGAAAAAACCTTCATCAGATCCCACTTGCCCTGCCAACTACTGCCCTATTTCCATCACCCCTTTCCTGGGGCAACGGCTGGAGAAGTTGGTTTTGCCCCAACCCAGCTCACACACTGAACTTGTTGGTGGTCTTCACGGCCATCAATCTGGATTCTGAGTATCCAGAGGCACGGAAACTGCTCTATGAACACCTGTGATGAACTGCTCACATCTCTGGACTCCAACTCCCTAGCTGTCATTATCCTTTTTGATCTCTCCTCTGCCTTTGACACAGTCAAACATTCTATCCTCATACACAGTCTCCACAATACCCTTGGTATCTTGGAATGGGCACTGGACTGGCTGACATCCTTCCTTACTGACCGCTGTTCCCAAGTCATCCAGGGCACGTTCTCCTCTCCTACTTGACTCTCCACCTGTGGTACCCCCCAGGGTTCTATCCTCTCGCCCTGGCTCTTTAACATCTACCTTGCTCTGCTTGCCTGCCTCATCGCCTCCTTCTCTTCAAACTTCCAGTGTTACGCAGATGACACTCAGCTCTTTTTCAAACACCCTACGACTCTCTTACACCCTCCATCATACCAGACTGCCTATCTGCCATACAGTCCTGGTGCGTCGCCAGTGATCTCTACTTCAACGCTTGTAAAACTGAGATACTTCCCATCGGGACCCCTGCTCCCTCCTTCTTCCCTTCACTCTGCCCTTTCTCTTTGGGCTCTCCCCCTGTGCCCTCTTCTGAAGCCAGAAACCTTGGAGTCCTCTTCGTCTCCTCCCTCTCCTTACACCCTCACACTCAGGACATTGCCAAGAAGTCCCACTTTCAACTCTACCTTCTCAAAGGAATTTCTCCTTTTCTCACTTTCCCCCAGAGGCTCAATGTGACCCAGGCCCTGGTTCTCTCTAGGTTTGACTATCGCAATAGACTCCTCCTGAATCTACCATCTTCCACTCTGTGACCCCTCCAGCTAATACAGAATAGGGCAGCGAGACATATCCTTGGCCTTAAGCTCAGGGACCGCATCTCTCCTGCAATAAAAAGTCTTCACTGGCTCCCGGTTACTGCACAGATTAAATTCGAATCCCTCTGCATCATCCACAAGGCGTTCTGGGCCCCGGGACCAAACTATCTTCAACTTTATCTTAATAAATGATCCCCTTCTAGACCGCTACGGTCCTCTGGCTCTGTCTCTGCATAAAGCGCTTTACTAAACAGAGGGCAGGTGGTTGTTCTCATTGCTCAGCTGGCTCCCTCCTATGGAACCGCCTCCACCTCCCTCTGCGCCTTGAGCAGGATCTTCTTAAGTTCCAGAAGCTCCTTAAGACTCTCCTCTTTACCTCCTCCTTCCCTTCTTTCCCTTGCTAATACCACAGTTGCTGCGATTGGTGTCCTGGACCCTTATGCATCCTCAGGGCCCTGACTTCCCTCACCCAAACGGCCCAGCTCCTGTCTATCTGTACTTGCACTTACACCCTCTGCCCTGGTGGCTCGCACTTATACCCCTCACGACTCCTGGCCGTGTAGCACTCAAAATTCCTAGCACTTCATCCGTGGCTCACCCATGAGCTCGGGCCCCTCAGCACTGACCCCCTGCCTTCTTCCTGCTGCACTTGCACGTTCTGAATATTCACAAGGCATGGTAGGTTCAAGCTGTTTTCCTCTTCCCCCTCCCCCATGGCTCTTGTTTATTGTGTTTTTATGTATTTTAATGTATTTCCCCACTCCTGCTCCCTCACTAGCCCTCTGGGCGCTTTTTAAACAGTATTTTTTTGTTATTGTATAAGCGCCTAAAAAGCAAACAGTAAATAAATAAATAAATACATTAGTAAGGACTGCAGGGAGGTTCTCATGGCTCTTTGGCTAGCCAGAGGGCATAGAACACTTGTCAAGCATGGTAACGAAGGCGCAGTGCGAATCCTGTCTGAAGTTTGACTATATTCAATGATGCTTGCAATTTAAATACCTAACCATGTTATTAAAACACCAGTGCTCCATTTTTCATAGTATCTAATCACTCGCCATTTTCCATGTAAACAGGCACAAACAGGCATATAGCGTTCTACCAAGGATCACCGATAGTATTTAAGCTCGCAACTGCTAACTTTATGCCTAGTAAATGAAAGCTTTGATTTCCTGCCTTGCTCGTAGGCTTTGATACATCATGTGCACCCGTTGCAATACTGTTTAGTCATTGAAATCGCCGTTATTTTATTTTTGGTTAAAGTGGCATTTTCAGAAATAATGTAATCAACTGCTAACTGGATGTGTTCACTTATAGACTTTCAAGCGGATTTCGATGGAAGTCGGGGCAGGTTGGTAGCCTGAACTACACGGGTCAAGGTTTATACCAAAATAAAGAAAATGCTGTGAAGGTAAGAACCAAAGAGACATAGTGAAAATATTGCACTTAATTCACATTTCACACTTGCAGGTTCCTTTATTTTAAGTACTGGTGAAAATGATCTATGTTTTTAACATCTCTGCTTTTATTTCTCCAATCCCTTAACTAATACAGTAACCACCGGCTTCTTATGTAGTATGGCAAAAGATGTGGCTGACATTAATTAGTTGCCTCTTTTCTGAAGGGTGGGATGAAAGCTTCTTACTCTTTTCCTGGAAGCAAAATGTTTCTGTCTCGTACTGTACTTCAACATCACAATAAGAAACTGTCACTAAGGTTTGTATTAAGATAAGTTGACTCCAAAATGATGGCCCCTATTTGGTATAGGCACAACACAAGGGTCGGACTGGGCCATACAATTGTCTCTGGCACCAATGAAAAAGTGGCCCACAGTTGCATATTAATTCCGTTTGTGACATTGTTTGACTAGTACCGAAGGGGGTGTTTTTTGATAAAATGTGATGCAAATTGTGCATTTTAAAGATTTTTTTATTTCAGCAACACTGGTCAAAACTAATACCTTCATAGAGAAGTAACTCATCAAACTGGCCCACATTGGCTAAACGAGTGGCCCACTTTGACAAAAACTGGCCCACACTAGCATTTTGAGTTTCTGGTTCGGCCATAGGCCTATTGTTTGACTTAAGTGTACTGCAAATCACCTAGCATTTCAACGGGTAATCCAGATGGACTTGTGCAATGTACAAACGGCAAGCGTAGTGATCCAGTATGTTGATTTGTTGATATTAAGTGAGACAGAAGAAGAGTGTAGAGCAGACTCCGTACACTAGCAGAAAAAGGATGCAAGGTGGACAAAGCACAGTAGCAGTATTGCCAGCAAGAGGTTGTGCATCTGGGACAAATAATTTCCATAGATGGGCGCACGATAACACCAGAGAGAGTACAGGATGTTCACTCTACAGCCCGCCCACATACAGTGAAGAAAATGCAAAAGTTCCTGGGATTATGCACATTGGAAATGAATGAGAGTTTCACAGAGCTAAAAGATGCACTGGCACACGAGCCAGTGCTGGCTAACCCAAATTACAAAGTAAAATTCTATTTGTTCTCACACTCAGACGGCTCACTGATGATGGCTGTCCTCACACAAAAGAAGGCACAGGGGCATCCTCCACTGGCCTATTACAGTGGTATCCTGGACCCAGTGATGCAGGGACAAGTGCTTGCAGCTGCAGCGTTTGCAATAGAGAAGGCGGCGACTATCACCATGCGGTGCCCCGTAGTACTATATGTAGAGCACTCGCTATTCGCCATCCTCAAGAAATCAAAAAGCACTTTGACAACACAAAGGGCATCCGGGTATGAGGTAATACTAACAAACCCAGCCATAGAGGTGGTAAGGTGCTGAGTGGTCAACCCAGCTACCTATCTAGCAGAACCAGTATAGGAAGGGGACTACCTACACGATTGTGCAGTGTACATGGACAGGATGGAAGGGAACCTACAGGTAAAGGAAGATGAAATAGCAGGGGCTGACATAGCCTACATTGACGGGTCATTGAGTATTGACCCAGAGACAGGAAGGAGACATACTGGTGCGGCGGTGGTGTGCTCCATAAATGGGGGAATATGGAATAGCATCCCAACAGCGACTACCCTCACACTATTCAGCACAAGCAGCAGAGACTCAGGTCCGTACTTGATTTTCTGTGGAAGCAGCTGAACCCCACAATTCCCCCCGAGGCCTTCAGTCCCAGACTCTCTATTGGTACTCATATGGACTGATCACCCAGGGAGGGAAAGGTGAAGTGGACAAAGTAACAAAATGCACAGACTTGAGCTCTTCAAGTTCCCTGCTCCCCTGTAGATGGGAAAAGCACAACATAAGCCTTCTGGTCATCTCTACATCTTCTTCATTATTCCTTGCCTTTCCCCTGTATGCCTTCATAAATGTGCTTCCTCCGCAAGTGCCTTGAGGAACTAAATTGATTGATTGTGAAGTACTTTTCTTGAACCTTGTTGTATCCTTTTTCCCTTCAGCAGTATCAAGTAAAAGTATTAAAGATTTTTCTTTTGGTTACTCAATTACTGTGACATTTGATTTATCTTCTTGTTCAGCTTTTTACAGCAATTCCAATGTCCTTTATGTTAAACACATATTCTCTGAATTGAAGATCTCTGCTTGTAATCCTCTACTTAGAGGAAACTGCCTCTTAATAGCATTTGAACCACAAATGGTCTTCATTTAAATATTGACACTATTGGAAGTTATTCCTAACCTAAGGCTTATTGAATTTCCTACCTACTATTAACTGGCATGCTGCAATTGATTTCACCACACGTGCACAACAACTTCCCTGGTTCCCAAAAGTGCTCCATGACTCGTGCATACCCCTCCTTCTCCATCCTCCACTAGACAATGACGCTCGCCACAACCAACGCCTCTGTCGCGCGTTCACTCAACCAACAGCTGCCAATCCTTAGAACTAGCGTTTCCTAGGATACAAAATGCCTCTTCTGTGGCGGGCGTGCGCTCACCATGTAAAACAAAATGGGGGATGCACGTTCTGCCTGACGAGTACTCAGAACTTCCATTTCAAGGTCAGGCAGCAACAGGCTTCTTGAACACGCATTTACTTCACTCTGTTCACCAATTAAATACATATACTAATGGCGCGTTCACTCCGCAGCACAGTTTCTTTTATTCTCTACTTAATGTATACCCTACCTCACTTGAGGAACACAAACAGTATTTACGTGCTTCTTCTTTTACTTCTATCTAAACACTAATTAAGAAAATGAAACTATGCTCATCTGTTCTTTTAAAACTAAATGTTCGTCTTTTATAACATTTTAGCAATTTTGTTTCTTCCATGCAGTACTTTATCCAGTCTTTTCTTTTTAGCAACTACGACAGACTTCTTATTACTCACTTAACTATATTAAGTACATAAAAAAAACTTCTGCACTCTTACCAGTTTTGTTCTGAAGACTTATTCTCCTGCAGACTCCTGATGCTCACTGCTCCTCCAGAATTGCTGCTCGAAACGAATTCTGACCTTCCTGTGTGAATTTTCAGTCAGCCTTTTCCAAAAGATGTTTCTCCTCCTAGCTCTGTGATGAAAGGCAGTTTAAAATGCCTATGGGGGTCAGAGTTACTTTCCCCAAGTTCCACACCCTTCATCTTGGCTTGGGCTGTCATTCAATGTCTGCATAAAAGGTTAAAGATCAATACACAGCTTCTACTAAGATTCTACTCCCCTTTCCAAACTCCCTTCTGAATAAGAAAAACACAACTGAATGCCCTTTTGTATACTTTACCCATCAGAATAGAAAATGAGTCAAATGCCCTAGGTCCCTGACACAGAGCTAGTGGCAATGATAAGACCACTAAACATGATGGAAGGACAGACGGCTTAAAGAATTTCTGATTCTGCCTACGCCACATCAACAATACATTCAGGGTTAGCACAAATGGGAAAGGAGGGGGTTTGAAGAAGTGACGGGCCCCCCATGCAACATGCAGAACTGATCAAACAGTTGATTGAGGCCCTAAAAGTACCAGTAGAAGTGGCAAAAATAAAATGCATCGCACACACAGGTAAAGGAGACAAAATATAATTATGAAACGAAATGGAGTGGCACAAGAAGCAGCGTATTTACCTGAAGGAAGTATCAAAAGGTACCTCGGGGCAGAGGGAAGAGCATCACTAACGGCAGCAGTGGCGAAGGTGGGTGGGTAGGAAGAGAGAGAGGAGAGTTTCAACACCATGCCTACTGTCCAAATCGTAGAGCTGCAAGGAGAGGCACCAAAAGAGGAAAATGATGTACGGGTGCGGTGGGGGGCTCACTTTCACCCACTGACCTAATTTAGTGACAGAACAGCACAGGGAAGCCTGTGATGCCCAAAACAATGCGAAGTGTAGCACTAGAACTGCTATACTTCCCCACCCATGCGTCAAAAGAAAGTATAGCGGCATAACTGAATGATGGGTGGTACGTGCCAAACTTGCATGAAAGAGTGGCTGAGTTTATGGGAAACTGTATAATTTGCCAACAATTTTTGTCTGACCATACTTTGAAAACAGTAAAGGGAACAATACCTTGTCCGGAAGTGCCCTTCCGGCACTTGCATATCAACTATGTTGACCTGCAAGAAAGATGTGACTTCTATAGCTACCTAATTGTGCTTGTTTGTTCATTATCACGTTGGCTTGAGGTGCGACCCTGTGCAAAAAATGACACGAGACCTGTAGCAAAGTTTTTGGTGAGGGAGGTGTTTCCAAGATGGGTGGTGTGTGTGAGAAGATATGGTCGGGTAATGGCCAGCACTTTGCCAGCGACCTTTTTGGGGAGATAATCAACTCCTCACATGTGGTATGTCGATTAACAATCGTTGCCAAGACATCTTTTATTTTATCCCTTAACGCTCTATAAAACAAAGATGCTCTCTTTTCTTCTGGCCAACCCCTCTCAGTAACCGTATAGTTTTATTCAGCTGGATTGAGTTTTCAAGAGACGAAAGCCATCGGATGTAATAGGCCAGTGGCAGAACATTTTTGTGACAGAATGGCTCCTACAGCATATGAGGAAGCATCAGATTCTATTATAAAAGGCAGATCTGGATTTGTATGCTGTAATACTGAGGCAGAAGCAAAAGCTTCCTTGAGCTTCTCAAATGCCTGTTGAGCTTGCTCTGACCAGAAGAATGGAACCTTGGGACTGGTCAGGTGTGTGAAAGGTTTAGCAATAGAAGAAAAAGTGACTATAAAACATCTGTAAAAATGTTGCAATCCTAAGAATGACTGCAGTGCCTTCACTGTAGTCAGAACAGGCCATTCCAAAACGGCTTGACTTTCAGTCAGACAGGTATACACAAGATGAGGACAGAACAAAGCCCATAAAGTCTACTTTTGATACATGAAAAAGGCATTTGTCTGCCTTGGCATACAAATAATTGGCGTGCAACCTGTGTAGAGCTGCCTGGACATGCTCAACATGTTGTTCCATGCAATCAGAGAAAATCAAAATGTTGTCCATATAAACTATGACAAAGAGATGCACCATATCCTGAAAAATGTCCTTGACAAAATGCTGGAAAGTTGCTGGAGCATTGCAGAGACTGAATGGCATTACCAGGTATTTATACAGACCATGCCTGGTTTTAAATGCTCTCTTTCCTTCTTTTCCAGGCCGGATACACACTAAATTGTAAGCTCCCCTTTAGTCCAGTTTCGTAAAGATCACTGTAGTCTTTTTCTGCTCCAGCAAAACCAAAATCAATGGTAGAGAGTATTGCTTTTTTACAATTATACCATCAACGGCCCAATAATCAATGCAGGGCGACAGATCCCCTTCCTTCTTTGGCAGAAAAAATAAGGGTGATGCTGCAGGGTACTTGGAAGGATGTATAAAGCAGTTCTGTAATGCCTTGTCAATATACTCCTTCAACACTTGTGGGTTAATGAATATATCCACCCACAGGGGATCTGAGCCCCTGGTATGAGATCTATCGGACAATCATACATCCGATGAGGTGGTAACTGGCCGGCCTCCTTTTTATCAAAGTCGTCCACCTAATCACGATAAATCTCTAGGATGTCAGTTAATTGTCCTTGGGATACAGCCCCAATGGTCTGCATGCCAGCCAAAAGGGCTTGCCAAGGAGAGAGTACAGCAGTATTCCCTTCTCAATTCCATTCACAATTATCAGAGGAAAAGTGATATCCATGTAAATGCTACTAGCCCCAGAATCCACAATACTAAAAAAAGACAAGCTGTGTTCACCCGACCACTGCAACATGGCTTCCAAGTAGGTGTACAGGTTTTTAGCACAGGCAGCAGAGCCCTGTGTAGAAAACAACCCATTCCTGTGGCCCCATCTAGCAACAGGTTTTTGTGTTTCCCGGCCTCCGAGCAGGTCGTTTTGGACAGGCCTGGATATAATGACCAGCCTGCCCAAAGTAGATACATAAATTAGCCTGCCTCCTAGGACGACTCACAAGGCCAAAAATGAGGATGCCGCTTCTCCCCCTGCCTCTCGGAAAGCCGGGCATCGACTTGTAGGACCCAATCCAGCAGTTCAGGAAAAGCAGCTGGAAAGACAGGGACCACCGCCATTGCATCTTTTAATTTGTGAGAAAGTCCCCTACAATAAACGACAGACTTCTTGTTCTCAGACCAGGTCAGGTCGTATCAACTGCAAGCTGATTGAACCGCTGATACGCAAATACGCCTTGTTTTCCATGTTTTAAGTTCAACGACTCCAGATCTGTCGCTTGCACCTTATACCGGGTATCAAAAAACCGAATCATAGCGCCAAGAAGGGCATCAAAATCGTATACGACCGGATCATTGTTGTCCAACAACGAATTGGGCCAAGCAGCAGATGTACCTCCCAAATGGGAGGTCAAAAGAAGATTTTGTGGTTGCATCAGGAAAAGCCATGGCCCAACACAAGAAGTACAATAGCCATGAGAGTAAACAGCTAGCCCTGCCTCTGCTGTGCAGGTCTAATGGTCTCTCTTAAAAAGCAGCACACAAATTAATAGTAATAGTGCACTGGGCAATGTACACTTTTTTCTTCTAAAACGTATTAATTTATTACACAGTTTCTCATAAATGCCACATATAGAAACAAAAAACAATTAAACATGAATACACTTAAAAAAATGTGAGTTAGTCAAAGTGTGATTCTATCATCGGTAAGACAAATTTAGATACTTCATACAAAATGAGTCTAGAAGGGTATGCTACTAAACAGAAGCTATTCAGTGTTCCTGTGCTCCAGATTTTAAACATCACCAATAAACATGTGTTGTGTACAGGAGTTTCTTCCAACGCCTTCCCCTGTGGGGTATACAAGGAATAGTTCTGTTGCCCACTGTAGGATGTGATCTATAGTGTT
This sequence comes from Ambystoma mexicanum, assembly GCF_040938575.1. Lineage (NCBI taxonomy): Eukaryota > Metazoa > Chordata > Amphibia > Caudata > Ambystomatidae > Ambystoma > Ambystoma mexicanum. The sequence continues at coordinate 843,851,776 of NC_090932.1, read as the reverse complement.
GTCGACACGTGTGTCGGCACTTTTCCTACGGGGATTCGCACATCCAAGCAATCGCCTGTATTAAGTAAATGGGGGCCTTCATCAGGACGAAAACGTTTGATTCTCCAACCCTTTTCACTTGTGGATATTTGTAACAACATAAAAACCACAAATCAAAACGTACATGGGACGTTGCTACAAAGAGAGGTGTGTTAATTTATGTAAACCTCCACAACAAGAGACCACTGACCTGAAGCAATTATATCACATGGGGAAACGGTTCTGGTAGTTAATCCAGAATCATACAATTACTACGCCGGGTTTACTGCGCTGGCCGAAAATGCCGACTTTATTTTTTTTAACCCCATTTCTCAGAATATATGTGTGGGGGATGGGGTAAAGTAAATAATGTTGGGAGAGTATGAGGGGTTGTGGGGGGGTCTCCCCCCGCATATATAGTCTGAGAAAAGGAGGTCGAAAAAAAGAAAAAGTCGTCATTTTCGGCTGGCGCAGTAAACTGTGTTCTTGCTTCCACTTATCACCTATAGCCAGACAAACACACCTTTTCTTTTTTGTTGTTAGCTCTAAGCTTGAGCCACTTTCCTTTTGCCAAAGGTTGTTAATGTACATCGGTTATGATGGACATCCTTTTGCCTTCTGACAATCCTACCTTACTCCTGTGGCGAAAGAGGTATCATTTACCCATATACGCTAATCCATGCTCTGCACCGATTCACTGGTTGTGACAACCAAATTTACCACATTTAAAGCCAACCAATGTAGTTAGACTGGACCATCATCGAGTAAGGTTCCACAACTCTGTTCACATATACCCAGCGCCTGCATAAACACCTGCCCGCCTAACATTGTAGCTGTACGCGTTAATGGGGGGCTAAGTTAGCACATGCCCAAGCTTCTGGAGTCTCTACCATCCTTGTTGTGCTGTTTGATGTATATCTGTGTAAAAGCTGCAGAACCCACCCTAGTGCAAAGTTATGGGCCCTGCTCCATTTATATATTAAATATACAATGCATCCTGTATTATGTCGGATTACTGCTCCCATTGTATGCACATTGTCGGATACTTCAGTGCATGTAGCATGCTGCCGTTTCTCAGCAAAACGTGCTCAACACCCAACATTCTATTCACGGATAAAAACATTAAGGGAATATCCACGCAACGGTACTTCAAAGATGCTCTGCACCAAATTTTATTACCCGCTGACACAGTCTCATGCTGCGCTCCGGTATCGGTCAATCTATAACATGAGGGTAGTCATGACGACCGCGCATAGTCCTTTCTTTCTCACGCTGACTAACCAATGCATAGAGGAAACATTGGTAAAAGTGGCGGCCATCTTATGCTTTCTACATCATATGGCTGACTTACACTGCATACTGGGGATTACATTGCTTTTTGGATTAGGGCTGATTTTCCCCCCTGATCACCTAGTAAGCCAACCAGTCTTGGTCACAAATCGTATTAATATTAATCTATACATTATTTAATTAAATGTGATGTGTACTTAGTTACGTGTTAGGTTCTCATTAACCAATTTTATTGAAAAAAGAAGAAAAACTGTGGGTGGGGGGGTATTAATGTCGTCTATTCATAATTACAATATGTAGTTTAATTATGGATTTTTTTTTTAAATGTACACTTTTTTTCATGGTTGCTTGATTTTTCAGAACACATGCTTTACAGTTTTTGTTTTCTTTGAGATCACAAAATGTGTTCTTTAGGTCAAACATATACGCCATTGAGTAACATATTCTTACTTTTCTATTGACAATTTCAGTACATCATTCAATCATACATGCACTTCCTTTGAATCATACATGTTTCTTAGGGTTGCATTTCAGAATGCTTAAACACTATATACCTCGCGTTGTCATTCCTAGGGCAACCATACTCATATGTTTTTAATCTTCATTGTTCAGTCAAACTTAGTATGTATACAAGAAGGCTTTTTGTCTGCCATTGTTGTTATTGGGTTGCCGCCCCCTTTGATGTAGGGGCAGGTGGTGTCTAGTTCACTAAAAGAATTGCTCATCGGATCGTTACACAGTATATGTCAATCCTAAACGGTGCATGTACGAAGATACATGCACCTAAGTCTTCATCAGTAATAGGGTGGTTCAACATGCTTGTAGTTTATGCTTCTTTTTGCACACCCTTTATTTAATTAATGCAGAAACAGGCTCCATTTGATGCATGTCTTCAGGCTTTTTTCAACTGTGTTAAGACGTTGAATCCAGTGTTGTTCTAGTCTTCGTAGGTGGATATCCAGATCACCACCATGTGACAGAGCCGGTATTGTTTGTATTGTTTGAACTACAAACCACACAAATTCATCAAACTTGTTTTGCCTGGAAGTGTTCCACCATTGGTTTCTCAGGGACACTGTCCTTTAGACATGATCTGTGTTCACAGATTCTTTGGTGAACCTCTCTTTTTGTTTTGCTCATAAACAGCAAATTACATGGGCATCTGATAGCATAAATTACCCATTTGGTTTTACAATTATACAATTCTTTGTATCACCATACCAGACCATAAAGGTGCACTGTTTTCATATTGCGAGTAAGTGAGCACACAGATCAATTTCCACACTTGTTCTGGCTGACAAGAAGTGCAACTTGCACTATTGATGAAGGTATGATATAGTTTTGGGTCCCCTAGAAACTTTTTGGGAGGAGCCAAGGGGAATGGGGCAGGCATGACCATGGGTACCACTCCTGAGGAAGGACCAGCGTTGGGAGGCTCCAGAGGTGCTGCTGCAGCATCATCAAATTCCTGGTCTGTGGGCAAAGGATGTGCAACGCTTGTATGGCGTCTGTCCTATGGTGGAGGGTAGCATGGGCAGCATTCATGTCAGTCCGCAAACCAGCAATGGCCAGCAGCAAGGCCGCCACAGGGACTACTATACCCTTACATTTAGGCTTCTCAATCTGTCAAAGATCTCTGTCTGGAATGTGATCTTTAGCAGTAGTGAAGACCCATCTGCAGGGAATTTTCCCCTTAAAACCACCACAAGCAAAAATATAAACAGTTGGTTATCGAGGGATTAAGCAAAAAGGACAGGTACCCCAGGAAGCCTGTGGAAGCTGTTGTAGGAAAGAAAATAACAACCAGCAGATGAACAATTGACCAGGATTAATACCCCAGATTTAGCCTCCCCCGGTTCTCTCTCTTACCTAAATCAAGGGCAGGTATGCTGTAAACCTAAGGTGCACCTACCCTGCAGGAAGTCCATAGACCAGGCAACTGATCATAGCACAACAGTGATGAAAATAGTCATTGACTCTGATGTATCCTGCTGTTATGGCTTTGCCAAGCCTGGCCAGCTGTTTCCCAATGGCTCAAAAGAGTTATGTGGGCGTCAGTCATGAATGAACACTGGTCTGCTCTGCAGCCTATGAACTCTCGACCAATAGACATATGGTCCCCATATCACCGTTATCATGTGTCTACCCAAATGTGTTCTGACAGCTCAGAAGATTCATCTGTCGAAATATGAGGCTAAATGTTGATACTGTAAACAACTCCACCCACTGTTCCTCCCGCCGGTGTGTTGTGATGTTGTGTACCCCCACTTGCGTACAATACTGACTGTATTATTATGGTAATAAGATACAACTCACTGTATTGGTTGCTGATCATACTACTCTTGTTGTAATGTCAAACACGCTTCTTTAAATAATGGTTTAAAAAAAGAATCAACATTAACTACCCCGGGCGGCACGAGGGCGCAACTACCTAGAAGTCCTGCTAAGGGATATCTAGTCCAGAGCCAGAAAAAACCCAAAACACCAAATCCAAAGGAAAATCTAAATGCAGATCCAGGCAGCAGCAATCCAGAGTCCAATTTCATCAAGCCAAATGAATAAATCCTAAAACGACAAATGCAGATCCAAGCAGAAGCAATCCAGAGTCCAGTTCCAAAGGGCAAAATTCAGTACGCCAAAAGCCAAGGGAAGACCGGAAGAAAATCCAAAAAGCAAGCAGCAGGGTCATTCCAATCCAGGAAAACGAAGAAAAGCAGCAGAAAGGCACTCCTCTGTCGAAACGGTGAGAACCAGTGAGTCACAGATCTCCCAATGCTTTATGGATGGGAAACACGGACTTCCGGGAACTCGACGTCTCCACAGAACGTGATGAGGTCATCACGCCTCACTCGACTAACAGTGCCGGTCAATGAGCCTATGGGAACGGTGCGTAGTGACGCGCAGCTCCCTCTGATGCCATCTTGATGGCAACCTCCAGGCTCCTGTCATGAGAGCCGTAGACTAGCTAGAGCGATTCCCAACAGGTATACAACTAGTCAGAACAGACTGGTTAGAATCTGAAGAGGGTCTTCACGGGAGGGGCCGGATACTCAACGTCCCATTGGCCATGACCAAAAGCACCCGTAAAGCACCCATCCATAAAGAGGAGAATAAGCTACAAAACACACCTGTTATTTCCGCTCAGTAAGATAGGAAAGGTGTAACCAAGGATACCCAGCCTGACGGGGAATCTATGAAAGATACCAATGCTGCAGAACTGGAGTTACAAGTCAGCAACCTACTCCTTCCTGCAGAACATCATATCCCTTATTTCTATCAGGCATCTTTGTTTACATAACCTTCCCAACACCTACAGGGTGCCCCAAGACTGACTTCTGTCACCCTGGCTATTCAATATCTATGTGAACCATGTTACCAGTCTCATCACCCCGACAACAGCTCCTTTTGACATTTTCTCTGCCTGCCTCTCCCCCATCCAGGCCTGGATGTTTGATCAAATAATAGCTACCTAAGTCCTTCTGAATCCGAAATCCCCTTTCTGGGCATAGAAATGGTTGCTTGCCTCCATTTTGTCTGGTCTATGGATATGATATGATAGTTTTTATATATAGCTCCTATACACAATGTGTTTCAAAACCCTTCAAGCAAGGGAGGAGGGAACAAGGGAAAATACAATGACATTCTTACTGGCCCTGAACAGTAAGGATGTGAAATTAACTATCGTACTCGGCCTCACGACATTTCAGATAGAGCAAGAGCTAAGGCATAGATAAGGAAGGGAGGGGGAGAGTGGGAAGAAAATGGAAACATACAAAATGTGAGGGTTGCAGAAAGGGAGGGGAGGAACAAACAAGTGACTATCATACTACGCCTGACAACATTTCAGATAGTCCTGGAGGGGTGGGCGGTATGACCCCCCCCATCTTCTTGAAAGACTACCTTCCTTCAACATGTACAGGACTTCACCAAAAAATCCCACTGTTAGATAAAAACATCTGAAACTCGTAATACTATATGTAAACATGCCCCAAAAACCTGGAATCGCTAGGCCCATGGTCCTGGGCTTCCTCCATGGTCTTAGGGTGCCTTGGTTACTGGAATAGCCTCTTCTTGGGTGTCCTCAAAATGAAGATCCACCTCATTCAACTCATCCTGAACAAGGCAAGTAGGGTAATCTTTGGCTTTAAACCTAGGGACCAGGTAAGTCAGCACTGCAATCGCCTCACTGGCTCCCCATCAAGCCGTGCATCATCTTAAAGCCATTATGTATGTCCAACGTGGTGTCAGAAAAGTATGGACTGAAATACCTCTACCAGAATATCAGGCGGTATCATCTAGCTTGGAACCGCAAATAGCCCAGCGGAATTAAAATGACCCCAAAATGTGCCAACCAGGGAAGACTCCCTTTCCCGCCACCTCACTATAAGGTGATTCCAGACTGACCTTGATCTCTACCAAGCATCCTGTCAGACACACTGTTCTGCGATTGCCTCTTTCCAGGCTCCCTCATCACCAGGCCACCACCTGTCACCATACAGCACAGCTCTTACTACCTTCTTGCACTTACAGACCCTGTGAGTCCTGTAGAATGGCACTAAATTATGAATTTCTTTGAACCCCAGCCACCACCTGTTGGGGGTTACTGGCGCCCTCCCAGCGCTGTCCGCAAGCCCTGGAACCCCCAAGGACTCAGTCTTACACGTCCTTTTGGTTCGGGCTTCCCGGTCGCTCTGCGCGGCTGGGAAATGCCCCATTTATTTATGCTGCACGCGGCGGCGTGCAATGTCACGCCGCCGCGTGCGCGCCCCGTCATCGGGCAGAGCCACACTCTTCCTTTTTCGGGAGGACAAACAACAAACATTGAAAAACTATACACTGCAAATCAAAACACTATATGTCTATAACATTTCACATGTCCCGTTCTGAAAACCCCTTTATTAACATCCACCCGGGTCCCCTTACTTAACCGTTCCCATTGTCAGGGTGATCAGACACCTGTCCCAGAACGTATTCGCTGAGGTGAGCAGGTTTCCCTCGCCCAGTCCTCTGGGAGTACCTCCTACTCGCCTCCGGCACGGGTGATCGGTCCACAGGCATTCCCCCGACCGGGGACTTGGGCAGACATGGTGATTCTCCTTCGTCCTCAGGGACGACCTCCAAGTCCGGATCAGGGGGTGGATCAGTCCTGGGATCCCGCAACTTCTTAAAGAAACTCACGTTGCGTGTTACCTCCGACCGGCCATCCGATGTAGTCACCATGGATCCCTTGACTGCAACAACGTCCAACGGCTCCGGCTCGTACAATAGGGAGAGCTTCCCATGGGGATGTCTATTTCGAATGAGGACCTCATCACCCGGTTCCAGCCGCTGTGGGCGAAGCCCCCTCCGAAGGTTCTCTTGTTCAATCTTTATTCGCCGGTCAGCCTCGACCTGTTGATTGTCAATCACCCCCGGTTCTTTCTCTCCCACCTCAGGTAACAGCCCCCGAGGACACTGTTTGAACAACGCCTCTGCCGGGGCCACTCCAGTGGATGCATTCGCTGTGGTACGGTACACCCTCAAGAACTGATAGAGGGCTCTTTGGAGGGACTGTCCTTGGCCCTGGGTGATCCGAAATGTCTTATTTAAGGTTCTCATCATCCGTTCTGCTTCACCATTTGCCCTTGGCCAGAGAGGAGAGATCTTCCTGTGCACCACCCCATAGCTCTCCATCAGTTCGGCGAACCGTTCACTCTGGAACGGCGCCCCGTTGTCTGAGCACACTGTATGTGTGAAACCATGGGCCGCAAACACCTTTTCCACGGCCACCACGACATGCTCAAATGCCACTGACTCTACGAACTCCACCTCGGGGTACCTCAAGTATTCATCAACCAGCACAAGGAAGTAGGTGCCCATCGTGGTGGAGCCAAAGTCTGCATGAACGACTTCCCAGGGGTGCATCCCTCGAGGCATCGCCTCTGACAGGTTCACGCTGAAGGGGTGACGCCACCTGACACCAAACACAGGCTCCCACGAAATCGTCCACCTTCCGCTCCAATTCCGGGAACCACACTTTCAGCCTTAAGCGTGCTTTGGTCTTGGCAGCGCCCTGGTGACCACGGTGTGCAAGGGCAATCACATCCCCCACCTTTGACTGGGGCACCACAATTTGATCTCCCCGGAGTAGAAGGCCAGATGTTGAGAACGACAGCTCCTCCCGGACCTTCCATAACTGCTCCAGTCCAGTTCTGGCCTCCTGGGTGCCCCCCGGTACGGCCTCCAGCACCGACTTCCAGGATCCCTGCTGCATGGATTGCCTTAGTATCCTGAAACACTCGTCATCTGCTGCAGCTGTCTCAAGTTCCTTTAAGGGCACGCCACCTCCACCACCACCCGACATGCTCTTCGGCCTCGTCCGCACAGGTGTCATAGTCCTCTGCCCCAGGCGCCCCCGGGTGTCTAGAGAGATAGTCTGCCGCATTGTTCGCCCCCGGCCGATACACCAGGGTGACTCCATATTCCAAGAGGACGAGCATCCATCTCTCAATTCGTGCTGGCAGCTTGGAGGATGACCCCGCCAGGATGGGAATCAACGGTTTGTGGTCCGTCACCACCGTCACCGGGCGTCCAAGAACGTAGAGCCGGAAGTGCCTGCAGCCCCAGACTACGGCCAGCGCCTCGCGCTCAATCTGCAAGTATCATTGCTGCGCCTCCGATAGCGCCTTGCTGGCGTAGGCCACCGGGCGGACACCCCCATCATGGTCAATCTGTGTCAGCACGGCGCCCAAGCCAAACGGACTGGCGTCAACAATGATCTCCGATGGTAACACAGGATCAAAGAAGGCCATGGTGTCCTCTGCTGCCAGGGCGCCCCTGATGTTGTCAAAGGCCGCTTGTTCAAGCGGGCCCCAGTTCCAGATGGTGTCTTTTCTTTTCAGCGCCCTGAGCAGTGGCAAGATTCTGGATGAATCGTCCACAGTAAGTAACTATGCCCAGGAAACTCTGCACATCCGACACGGATTCTGGAGGCTGCGCCTTTCTGATGTCCTGGACCTTCTTAGGATCACGTGACACCCCTCCCCCTCCTTAAACACGAAGCCAAAGAATTCTATTGATGGTCGCAGAAATTCACACTTCTCCTTGTGGCGGGTGAGGCCCAGGGACTGCAGTCTCTCAAACGTCTTTGCCAGGCGTCTCAGGTGGTCTACCTCCGTTCTGGCAAACACCAGGATGTCATCGCTGATATTCAGGACGCCCTCCAGGTCTGCTAGGGCGCCCCTGATGATGTTTTGAAACACCTCTGCCACCGAGGACACCCCGAAACTCAGTCTCTTGTAACGGTATAGACCTCGGTGGGTGGTAAAGGTAGTAATATACCTCGACTCAGAGTGGAGGACGACTTGGTGATAACCCGCTCGGAGGTCCAACTTCGAGAAGAAGCAAGCGCCTTGTACCTCGGCAATGATGTCCTCTATTGTCGGGGTGAGGTGTCTTTCTGTTTTGATTGCTTTGTTCGGCAACCTCATGTCCACACAGATCCGGACGGCATCAGGTTGTTTGGGTTTTCGTGCCACCACGATTGGGGATACCCAGTGAGTCGGACCCTCCACCTTCTCTATGATGTTGAGATTGACCAAGTGGTCCAGCTCCTTGTCGACATGTTCACAAAGGTGAAACGGTACCCTGCGATGTTTCAGGGCGATGGGCTGCACGGATTCGTCAATGTGCAACCTCACTGGATCGCCAGCCATCTGTCCAATCCCTTTGAATAGTGCGGCATATTTCTCCAGCAAGTCATTGATGTCTTCTAGATAGACGGAGTACGCAAAGCTGACAATGCCAAGGGCCTCTGCCGCTGCACAGCTCAGCAAGGTATTGTTGCTCACTGGTGTCACATAGAACCGTGCAGTTATTTGGGATCCATCATGCTCCACCTTCGCCACGAAGACGCCGTCTAATGGGATAGGGTCTATGCCACCAAACGCGAAGATGCGGGCCTTGGGTGCGACCAATTTGGGAGGCTGGTTCATGGTGTCATAGTGTCCACGGGCCATCACATTGACAGACGCCCCCGTGTCTACCAGGACCGGGACTGGAGAATGGTTTACCTCCACCACACATCTTGGCTGTCTCCTGTTCTTTCCTTTCAGGACCTCCACACTTGAGACAAAGAAAATGTTCTCTTCCTCATCTTCGTCAGCCCCCTCTGCCTGGACATCCTCTTCGCCCTGGTCCACTTGAGCGACGTTGGGCGGTCGACCCTGGCGAATGAAAATGGGCCGGGCGGGGCCTCGCGGCACCAGCACAGGCATCGCCGCCTTGCACACTCTTGAGAAATGGTCTTGCCCACACCGTCCAGTCTTTCCGGCCGCAGGGCATTCCGTTGGGTGGGGCAGGTCGTAGCCACACTTCTGGCAATGCTCACCTGCCCTCCGAGCTCTGTCTCGGGGCCACCACCAGGTCTTCTGGTGCCCCTGCCACCGTGCCACATCGCACAAACCTCATCGGTTTTGATGGAGCGCGACCCAGCCTCCATTCTCACTGCCCTCGCCTCGGACACCTCATGGCACCTCCCCAGTTCAAGGATGCGTGGGAGTATGATAGGGGGCTCCCATAGACCTTGTTGCCTGAACTTTCCTGAAGAACACGCCTGTATGAGCATGGTCCTGATCATATCTTCAGCATCACCCCACGCACAAGCCAATGACAGGCGCCTCAGGTGTCCATAGAAAGTGTCCAGAGTCTCGTCCTCTTTCTATTTGGCGGATAGCATCACGAAGCACTCATAGTCCGTGTTAGCTAGAGGTAGAAAATGAGCTTGAAGGGCGGCCTTCGCCTGACCGTAGGACCCATCCCCCAGCGGAAGTGATTCAAAAATTTCCAGAACTGAGGGCCTTGCTGAATATAACATGGTCGCCAGTCTGGAGTCCTCATCAGCCACTTGAGTGGCTCGAAAGTACATCTCTAGGCGGTCGACCCACCTCTTCCATCTGGGCCCCAAGCTGGAAGGTGGGCCTGAAACATCAAACTCCGGAATTGGCTGCAGGACCGCCTGTGCACAAGGCTGGGCCATAGCTGGAGGAATCTATTGGAGAACGGGTACCACCTCCGTCTGCACAGGAGGTAGCGGACCTGGAGGACCTGCCTGCCCACCTAGAGGCTGCTGCACCTGCTGCTGCTGGTGCACCGTCTTGATCCTCAGTGTCACTCATGAGCTTGAGCGCACAGGCACCCCCAGTGTGGGAGATGGGGGCCGCAACTCAGACTCAAACCACCTCCAGGGAGGAAAACAGTCACTGCAACACACCTCTGTGATGAAGAGGATGAAAAACAGTAGGGCCACCAGCAGCCACACTGAAAAGTCACTAACACACCTCTGTGATGATGAAGAGGATGAAGATGGTTCCAGCCTGATGAAGAAATATTAGTCACTGCAGCACACCTTTGTGATGATGAGGAGGATGAAGAAGGCTCCAGCCCTCGACTGCTCCAAAAATTGAGGCAAGAAGAATAATGGGCTATGCAGGCCCAGCCATGTTAGCCCTCCTCCTTGCTTGCACTCGACGTAGGAGACCCAAGAAAATGAAAAAATCACAAATTGGGCACATGTGTATGCAGGTATAGCTGCCTGCTGATAGAAGTTCCAAAAATGAGGTCTGGATTCACTTCAGAGCTCAAACCGGAGCTTCGTGAAGTTCCACGGCCTGATAAACAAAATGGCCGTCATCGGGCAGCGCCACACCACCCACACTTTCTACCGGAAGTACTTAGCAAACAGCTTGGCGTCAAAGAAAGTTATTTTTAGAAATAATCTCATTGTTATACTTGTATATTAAGCTCTTCACCCCTGTCACTTCCTTGCACCTACTAAACCTGAATATACAAGTACAGCAAAAGATGATCTCCTTTCGTTTTTTCCATGGGGCGTCACAAAAGAGTTTGTTGCAGTTACAACTTACAAATTACCAATAAAGAAATACACGGCCTAGCCTCAGATTCAGTGTAGTGAAGCAGTACACCTACTGTGTCTGACTAAGGAGTGCAGTGCAGGTGTGACTGCTGGAGATCAAAGCAAGACATCATTTGTCAATAGATATGCAGCCTCTTTGCAAGATCTCCATTGTGATGTGTCCGATACAGGGTAAAGCAAAATACTGCATGATGTCTTAACAGTCCTTGGCGAACATTACTGTGCACCTCATAGAAATCTTCAGACTTGGCATAATGGCTTCTATTATTTGTTAAATGTTACCTTTTAAACTGTGTTGGATGTGAAAACCTGCTCCTGCTGTGAATGCCCATTTAATCTCCATCACTGCAGTTGCAATCCCTACACCTGTGTGTCTGACGGACTTGCCATCTGCCCCCTCCAAGGTAGGCACCAGGTGTTGAGAATGTGCGCAAACACTTAGATGTGCATGAAGGGTCTGGGCAACCTTCATCACCACTGTTTTTTAGCCCGCCTGTGCCATTCCAAAAAGGGTGCAGCCATATGCAAATCAGTCAGGTACTGCCACCTTTGGGAGCAACCGTAACCAAACTGCTAGGCCAGGTCCCCTCTGAACGGAAACACAAGCAAGCCCATACATGTTCCGGCCTTGTTGGGCCTCCTCAGTGAGGTGCAGCTTGGTTCCCTATGGCACAGTGAGCAAGGGACCCATGTCTGGGCATACCCTCTCACATAGGGAGATAAACTAAAACCAAAAAATGGATGCGTGGAGGTTTTGAATGAATCTGAACCACTGGCATTGCTCTGGGCAAACTTCCACACCACCATTTTTAGCCCGTCTGCGCCATTGCAAAAAGGGTCCAGCCATATGCAAATCTGTCAGGTACTGCCACCAATGGGAGCAGCCCTGCCCAAACTGATAGGCCAGGCCCCCTCTGCATGGAAATACAAGCTCGCCCAGACATCAGCCTTGTTGGGCCTCCTCAGTGAGGTGCAGCTTAGTTCCCTATGGTGCAGAGAATAAACGACCCACGTTTGGGCGTACCTTCTCTCATATAGGGAGACAAACTAAAATAAAAAAAAGTGATGGATGGAAGGTTTCACATTTTTTGCAATGATGCACATGGGCCAATGGTTCAGATTAATTTGAAATCTTCCACCCATCACTTTTTTGTTTTTTCTGGGTTCATTGCGTCTACCGTCCCTCCTACTTAACAAAGGATCTTTTGTGAATCTTTGACTTGAATCTATCTGGGTTGAGCCCCCTTCTATGTCCTCAGCGGTATGTATTCTGCTTACAAAGTCCACCAATCTGTCATTTATCAATCTCATTTTGGACTAAATATGACCTGGGATATTTAATTGTAAACTTGGTGTTCTTTGCAATCCTATATAGCGAAGCTCAGGTGCAGAATTTTCTTTGTTTCGTATTTTCAATTTTGGCTCCTAAAGTTTATATGATAGGCAACTATATGAGAAAACAACTATTTGTATAGGCAGTATATGTGGGCTTGGCACACTTTTGCCATTTGTGGATCGATGCCCATATGCCAGTACCATGACGCTAAGCACATTTTGTGTTGTCTAATTTATTGTCATATTTAGGTAACGTAAACTAATTTCTGCTTCCCAAAACATCTTTCTCGGGAAAACTGCGGGCTGATTGCAGAAATAAAGCAGCTTCTGGTGTAATAACACATCTTAACCAAATGTGCCTTCAGGTATTTGATTTCTTTTAAAAAAACGTTATTTAGCAGTTGGCAGACATGTTACAGAGCACAGTAGATCAACCCACCACAGTCTTGATATATCACATATGAGGTTGGCATGGGTATCTATGCTTAACTTAACATTTCTAATCTGAATGGCTTATTCACATGAACATCATAGCACATTAGTGTCCCACTGCTTCATCGTCCTCTGCCCCACTCTTTATACGTGCAAGATATGTCCTTAGGCCTACACCTCGATGCAACTGTTGCAGTATATCCCTCCTCCCTGTCATTGACAAACGTTAGTGCCTATAGCCATTCTGCCCCAGTAGGGGCTGTCTTGGATTTCCAATATTTCAATATACATTTTTTGGCAGTTACACAACTCGGATTGAAAAATCTACTTTTCAGCACAGGTACCTTCCCAATATCCCCAAGGAGGTATTTAGGAGGAGAAAGCACAGGGGTATCTGTGCTATGTGGAACAGTACATCAGCCACTTCCTGCCAGAACTGTGTGGTCTGTGGGCAGCCCCAGTACATATGAAATGGGTCCGTCTGCTCCGTCGCGCACTTTTTACATTCATCACTAATGTTCAGGACAAATTTGGAAATACGCATTGGTGTGCAGTGGAGTTGGTTCAAGGCCTTAAATTGTATCAGGCGGAACCTCACATTAAGCGACACATCCCTTGTCAACTGATACCATCTCTGCCACTGGTCGTCCTGTATTTCCATGTTTAGATCTGCCTCGCACTTCTGCTGTGCCCCGTTTTGTGTAGGCTGCCCTTCTTGTCATTAATGGTATAACCTAGAAACCAATCGCCTGCCATCTCCAATGGATACCACTGTCTCCAAGCATTTGTTTGTGTCTGGCTCCAACGGGAATGACGACCATTGCTGGCGGACCGCAGCCCTTAACCTGTAGTATTGTATTGTTTTGATGGGACCATCTCCTAACTTTCCTTTATCCTCCTCTTGCGTCACAAACTGCCCTTCTGGGTATACATCTCGCAGGACCAAGCACTAATCGTCATCCCATGACCTTTGAATGTCGATGTCAAATGTCGGAGGGAGTCCCGGGGATTTCCATAATGGTATCGCTCTGCAGTACGGGATAGTAACGCCTAACGTCTTAAATAACCTTGACCATGCGTTCAGTGTCGTATAGACCGGGTCGAAGGTACAGGAGTCCGTGTGTCGGTCGCCAAGAATAACTGAACGCAGATTTGCCGGCGCTGCACTGTACATTTCCAGAGCACAATGCATCGGTCTAGGGGATGTGACATGCCAGTGTCCGGCGGAATGCGCATGCTCTACAATGTAATAAAACTTGAAGTCGGACGCCGCTAGGCCGCCTTTATTATATGATTCCACTAACCCCTCCCAGCTCATCCGGGCCACCCTCTTCCCCCACACATAGTCAATAGCCAGGGATCGCAATTTAGTAAAGAACAGGGCCCTATTGGGATGTTGCTAAAGTAATACAGTAGTTTAGGGACTACTTCCATCTTAAGTAATGACAGCCTCTCGTACAATGATATTGGCGATCAGGCCCAAAATTGTAGTTTAGTGGCTAAGGCATCCAGATAAACCTCATGGTTATCAGCATATAGGGAACAGTGTAATCGAGGTACTATCACGCCAAGGTATTTAAACTCATTAGGGACCCACCGGAAAAGTCGGTTGGCTACGGCGTGCTGTCTGTCAACGGGAACAACTTCGATTTGGCCTCATTTATTTTATAGCCAGAGTAGTGTGTACATTTACGGACCTCCTTCAGTATTGGTCTCATATTCTACTCCGAATACCGGATATATAGTAAGATATCATCGGCGTACAACAATATGATTTGTGGCAGACCTGCTATTCGGATACCCAGGTGGCCATGACGCTCGCGCATCAGGCTTGCTAGTGGCTCCACCGTTAAGGCGAAGCAGAAGTCTAGGTAGTAAGCCGAGCCACGCAGTCTCTCTCCTTTTGGTCCTAGTGGGGATAAGAAATTTCAAAATACTTTCAAAAAACTAATTGTTAAGTAGTAGATTATTCACAATTAGATATGACGAACTTGAATGAAGTTTCTGTGTATCATCACGAATGACACTGTTCTTAGTTTCATAATAAACAATTTATATGAAAAAGGTGAACTTTTTCAAAAAGAAGGTCACTAATAGCTTCTTAGTGAGGAAGCGGATATGTCACAGCATCCAAAAATATTGACTTAATTTGCCAATGCATTTCGGAGAAAATCTCCATCAGGGCGAGTCAAATACTGCATTCGGACAATTCATCAAAAATACATATACAAACATGCAATTTGTGAATAATAATGCAATTTGTGCAAAAGTAAGCATAACAAAACATACCAATCACCAGTTGTTTCAGTTGCAGTCATGTGAGGATAGCAAAAAGACAGAATAGTAAAGAAAGGTCAAATTAGTGAGATGAAAGAAATATGAGCAAAATATAACGTGGAAAGAGTGAAATCTGTTGGTGAGAGTTACCTGAATGATATGTAAGCACGAGGGATCCTGTGTGTGATTAAAAATCAAGATAGCTGATAAGTCCACCTATAACTGGTGGTGCATTGCGGCTTGGCAAAGTCTGTGGGGCAAAGATGTATAGATCAGAATGTGGGGCAAAGATATCCAGATCAGCATATATAAAAGAGCTGAATATACAAAGGAGCTGGGTGCATGCCGAGTGCATGCCAAAACAAAGGACTAATCTTACTCTCGTGTCGAAAAGTAGAAGAGACAATAGACCCACAGATGTTGCCAAGCCGCAACCTAAAAGGGAAGGAAGCAAGCAGTGCAAATTAAGTCAATATTTTTGGATGCTGTGACATATCTGCTTCCTCACTAAGAAGCTATTAGTGACCTTCTTTTTGAAAGAATTCACCTTTTTGATATAAATTGGTTATTATGAAACTGAGAACAGTGTCATTCGTGAAGATTCACAGAAACTTCATTCAAGTTCGTCACATCTAATTGTGAATAATCTACAACTTAACAATTAGTGTTTTGAAAGTATTTTGAAATTTCTTATCCCCACTGGGACCAAAAGGAGAGCGACTGCGTGGCTTGGCTTACTACCTAGCCTTCTGCTTTGCATATTTTTAGAGTTAGGGTGTCTCCAGACTCTTCGCGGTCAGCTCCCATCAAGATTGTTTACAAAAGTGTAAATTGACTAAACTTTTCCAGACTCTTTAAAAATTTCACTCAACGTGGTGCCCACTCATTTTTTGCTTTCCATCGTTAAGGCGAACAACAATGCTGATAGAGGACACCCCTGTCGCGTCCCACGCCCCAGCCGGAAAGTCATTGACAATCTGTTGTTGGTGCGGACCCTAGCCACTGGGTCACTGTACAGAAGCCGAACATAGCTGATAAACTATTCACCTAACGCCATGTGTTTAGGACCCCTAATAGAAATGTGCACAATACAGAGTCAAAGGCCTTTTCTGTGTCCAGGGAAGCTGCAACTTCTCTGGCCCGCAGATTAATCTGTGATATAATTCACAAGAGTCTCCAGAGGTTAAGGACAGTTAAAACTTCTGAATAAATCCCGACTGATCTGGGTGCACTAGCATTGACAGGTACGGCAGTAGCCTAGTGGCCAACACTTTCACAATGATCTTTGCATCTGTATTGATCAATGACAGTGGCTATACGAGGCCATGTCCTGTGGCATTCTGTTTGGTTTCAGCAGCACCATTACGATAGCCTTGTGTTAAAATGGATTTCTGAACTCTGACATGGTGGGCAGAGGCTCAGAAGGCCAGCCTAGTTTCTTGGAACAGGGTAACCTTCTGGACTATCCAGACCAATCAAGGTAGCATTGGCAGCGGTCAAGACTAGGTCTTAGGAGGTGTGAGTGAGACTGAAAGACTGAAATGAGCACACAGAGTAAAGGACACTACAAATCACTCCCAGACAGGTGTATCTATATTAAAAATATAAGTACATTTATTCAAGACCTTTCAAATCCAACATACAGCTACTATCAATATCAATAGCAAGACATCAACCCAACACAACACTATTTTATTTATATATATATATATATATATATATATATATATATATATATATATATATATATATATATATATATATATATATATATATATATATTAGTGGCCTAAAGGGATAAAAGCACAGAATGGGTCCACAACCTAAAAGGGAAGGAAGCAAGCAGTGCAAATAGTCAGTAGGCAGTTCTTCATAAATTAAACCCTAACTGAGAGACAGTCCAGTCCCTACGAAGAGAGGAGCCTAGTGCTCAATGTACTTTCAAATGCTGGTGCACGCAATAGTGCAGAAGGGCGAAAACATGGTCTGTAGCAGCTCAGGAAGGTGGGTAAGGCAATGAAGAACAAGTTCCCACAATTCGTAGAGAGTCTCCCCAAAAGGGCAGAACAGGTTTCAGAAGTTGGGAAAGATTCGATAGCACAGGCTATCTGTGAAAAGGAGAGTGGCCCTCAGAGGACACTCGTGCATTAAATTCGATGGATGCTCTAGTGGTCACTGGTAAGGGTTTCAGGTACTCACCAACCCCCGGTGCACTCCGGACCAAGCTTCGGTAGTCAAGTCCACTTTGGTTGCAGGTTCAAATGCGGCAGTTGTGCGGCTCTGCGTCTTTCAGCAGCGAAGTTACAGCAATGATTCCCTGGCAGGACAGTGGTGATTTCTCTGCTCCTGGTGGATGGATCAGGCCAGTTTCTCTGTAGCAGGCTTCAGGGCTTGGAGGGGAACAGCAGCAAGGCACCTGTGAAGTTAGTCACCATGGCTAGGCGACACAGTAACCGCATGTACTCTGGTTTGGGCGCTCTCTTTATTCCAGACCTGGGAATGCCAAATGTACGAAAATTGGTGTGAGAGTGGCGTGAGCACAGAGCTTGCGATGTACCAAGTTTCAAGGGTCTCCTTGAAACTGTGGCTTTGTCAGAGCAAAGGTCCTACACAAGGTGGTCATCCCACTGGTTGGCCCAGGGACACTACTGAGAAGGCTTACTTGCAGGGTTTGATGGAGGTGCCGAGAATAGTTGATCCCACTATTCTAATGGGTCGAAGCGTCTTCACAGACCTTCTAGTTCGATCAGAGGCAGAGGGGTCCAGCAGGCTCAAGGTGAGAAACCTTTTTGCGGGTCACAAGCGGTTCCTTGCCTCAGTTTCTTAGTTTCAGGGTACTTGGATCCTATCCTAGGTTCAGTGATCACTCGAGATTGACCTGGTGTGGATGTTTGGGTCCTTCTCTTATCCAGAATCTCCTTTGTGTCAAAACGAAGAGGACCCAATGGGAGATATGCTAACATACAGGCATACCAGACGTGGACCAATCACGGACCACGTTGGTCCCAGTCATTCACAGCACACCAGACTCTCTGGCACCCAGGATTTGTATTGGATCTAGACAGTCCAGCCCACATCCTGGAAGCACACACACAAGGCATGCAGCAAAAGCTTGGCGTTTCGTGGGATAATGCATTCCCAAATAAGGACTGACCTGGGTCGGCTCGACCTGGGGAAGGAAAAGGGGCAAGATGGCCAAAGGACAGGACAAAGAACCTTGTGGCATGGCCATTTTGGAGCCAGGCCACCTATTTGTGCCAAATGTGGTAATCACGGTTTAAATGGCAGGAAAGGTTTGAAAGTACATGAATAGATAAGCTGCCACCAGCCCTGTTCATGACGCATCTGCACATCTCCTAAAAAGTCCTACAAGAGTATGTAGGGCCTTTGGAAATGACTAGGAGACCCAAGTGCACTGTACTGTAAGGTACATTGTGCACTTGTTACATGTTGCAAAAAAGTTGCAACATTGGAAAAGGACTAAGGGAAACAAAGTCTCCCAGTACTGACTGGCTTACGGGCATGTCAGTTTCCTCATAAAAAGTGTGCAAAAGCCCAGCGGAGTGCAGCTGAAGGCTGTCCTTCTCTGGCAACGTCAGTCCATAGTGTTTTAAACAGCAGCAAAAAGTTTAGGGTGTACAACTGGAGGGAAAATTACATGTAAAATGAAATCTTTCCCAACAGATATTAAGGGAGGTCAGGTGTGAAATTCATGAGGTTGAAGTAAGCTTAAGACAACAGGAGAATGAATACGGAACCACACAATATAGAGCATTGTTGGGACTGATTAAGGTTAACTTGCTAAAATTCCGGACCTTGTGGACCAAGAGGTCTGATGCATGGTGAAACCTGTGCAAGCATGCAGGTATGGGGAAGCTGATAGACCAGGACGCTTCCTAGCCAGGGTGGTTCGGGCGAAATAGGGATTCAGCACATCACCGGGATCAGGGGACAGGCGCGGAGTATGTTGACCACGGACCAGGGTATCAACAGGGAAATCCATGGCTATTATGAGTCCCTATATGCCCTATATGTCATAGTAGCCCTTTGCCTTCCTCAGGTCGAGCCGACCCGGGTCAGTCTTTATTTGGTCATACAGTTTCCTGTGAAACGCCAAGCTTTCTCGGGCTTCTGCATACCTTGTGTGTGTGCTTCCAGGATGTGGGCTGTGGTGTCTGTCCCTAATACACATCTGGGGTGCCAGAGAGTCTGGAGTGCTGTGAATGCCTCGGACCACCGTGGCCCATGATTGGTCCACGTATGGAGTGTGTGTTTGTGAGCAGATCTCCCATTGGGTCCTCTCTGTTTTTGCGCAAAGGGAACTTTGGATAAGAGGCGGCTGAAAACACCCATACCATGTCGATCGCTGGAGTTCTCACTGAACGAAGGATAGGATGCCGCTGGTGAACCGTTGGAAGGTTTGGCACCCTGAGCTCGCTGTCGTCCCGTGGGACCCCTCTGCATCTGGCCAACCTAGAAGGTCTGCGAAGACGCTTTGACCCATTAGAATAGTGGGACCAACTATTATCGGCACCTTCAACAAAACCTGCAAGTAAGCCTTCTCAGAAGTGTCCCTGGGCCAACCACTGGGCTGCCCAGCTTACGCAGGACCTTTGATATGTCTCTGCCGCCGTTTCGAGGAGGCCCTCGAAACTTGGTATACCCCTAGCTCTGTATCCACGGCACCCTCACACCGAAATTGGTACACTTGCCGTTGCCAGGTCTGAAGTGAGACGAGTGCGCTACGACCAGAGTAAACGCGGTTACCATGTGCCCAGCCGCGGCAACAATCTTTGCAGGTGCACTGTATTTGTGCCCCTCTTGCCCCTGAAGCCTGCTGCAGTGAAACTGGCCTGATCCATCCATCAGGAGCGGAGAAATCGCCACTGTCCCATTTGTGAATCATCACTGTATCTTCGGAACTGAAAGCCGCAGAGCCGTCATATTGCCGCATTTGAAACTGCAACCGAAGTGGACTCGACTGGCAAAGTTTGGTCCAGAGTGCGCCGGGGGTCGGTGAGTAATCCCATCCCTAACCGGTGGCCCCTAGCGCCTCCATCAATATGCATGAGTGGCCCCTGGGGGTCCCTCTCCTTTCCACTGGTAGTGCGAACTAGCAAACTATTCCGAACCTTGGAATCACCTCTGCCTTCAAGTGGAGGCACTCCTCGAATAGTGGGAATCTATTCTTCATCACCTCACCCACCTTGAGGAGACCCCATTTTGCCCATTGGAACAACCGCGTGTGCCTGCATTGCATGAACTATTGAGCATAAGGCTCCTCTCTTCTTAGGGCTTGGACTGCCTCTTTGTTAGGTGTGTGTTTGATGTTGAAAGGGACTAAAGACTATCTGCACTGCCTATTTTCCTTCTCCTCTAGTTTGTGAATATATTTCGTGCCTTTAACCCTTTAGACCCCAATAGTCTTGTATATATCTTGTATTGATAGTGTTGTGTTGGTTTGATAGTATTACTGTGATTCTTTGACTGTGTGTTGAGTTACAAAGGCCTTGTAATAAATGTGTTTATATTTTTGATATATACACCTGTCTGGGAGTAATTTGTAAGTGTCCTTGCTCTGTGTGCTCATTGAGGTCCTTCAGCCACCCTCACCCCTCCTGAGACATAGCCTTGACCGCAGACCATAGCTACCTTGATTGGTCTGGCTTGTCCAGAGGTTACCCTGTTCCAAGAAACTAGGCTGGCCTTCTGAACCTCTGCCCACCAGGTCAGAGTTCAGAAATCCACCTTAACAATATCCCAGTAGTTGTGGACATCATTTTCCCTTGCGGCCATACCTTAAAAGCTTCCCAAACCATGGCATAGTGGAGTACTGCCCCTCGTTCCTCTCAAAGAAGCCCTTAGTTTTGTCTTGCAGCGAGAGCCGCAATTCGGCATCCTGCATCATCGAGGGGGCCAATGGTTGAGGTACATCTGATCCCTCCCATTCCAATGTCAGTTCAATTGTTGATTGATCAGAAAGGGTCATTGGATGGATCTCACAAGCCTGCACCCGTGTTACCCATGTAGTAGACAGTATCCAGTAGTGGATCGTCAAATAATACGTATATTCTGCCACCTCTGGATCGCAGTCACCACTGTGAGAAACCTGAAGGTGTCTCACCCGCTAGTCCCCGCGGATCTGTCATCCAGGTGGCCAGGACACGGCCATCACTTTTGGATCCAGTTCTTGGGGGTGGGCCAGTGCGGGAGGATCACCTGGATGGGGAGGGTCTTTGGGGAGTGGAAATGGGACACCGGACGGTGAGACGCGGTATCCCCTGCCCTGTAACACCTTTTCCCCATCCTACCAGGTAGGATACATAGGAACTCACCCCCACCCTCTTTCCCGACACAAACACTTTCTAACGGAGAGCTCACTGTGAGAGAAAATGGACTAACACCTGTCCTGTATTCCTGACCTGCCCCAACACAATGGTCAGGCAGAGTCCGGCAATTACTGATAATTACACACACCTGACTTCCATCACACTTGTCCACATGGATAAAGGGCGGAGCATGAAAGCACACTCTGAGCGAGGTAAAGCACACGAGGAAGCAGCAGTTCCAAGATGGCAGTTTAATACGAGGAAATAGACGGCAAGACCAGAGAGAGCTGTCAGGAGGAAAGTACCCTTGATCTTTTCAGAGAAAGACAGTTACTTTCAAGAGCCTTCTAGAATAAGAAACATAAGACCTGGAATTAAGGCTGAACAGACCTGCATTGTGTGTCGGAGGCACCAGGTGCTCTCCATTGTTGCTAGCCAAGGCGGGGAGAAGCGTTTGACACTGTGGTACTGTCCTTGGTTCCTACAACAAAGCAATGCCATCCGGTGAGTCGTGGAGACTTATACTAGATCAAGCTGTGTTAGCACCAAGGTTGCAAGCAGAAACTTTGTATAGAGAGATCTGAAGAAAAACAGTGTGTGAAACATATGTGACGAACAAAATGAATAATTAAACAGCAGATGAGTGACTGAACTCTTGAAACCAAGATAGATACCGTAAACAAAATGGTCCGGTGCCACATGGGTGTTCATTCGAAAGACTGTCGGGTATCCAACTGAAAGATGTTGTAAAAAGGAATTGTGGAATCAAAGTGGTCCTGCAACAAGTCGACCTAAACCCTATGCACATTCGAAAGTCTTTGATAGTTAATACTTAAGGAAATTGGTCCAAGACCGGCTGAGGGAGACTAATTGTATAAAAGGGAACTGTGCCCGGAAGTGGGTGATCCAAAGTATTGAATATTGTATAGAAGGATCTGAGCCCGGCTGAGGGGGATCCAGGGTGAACTGTGAGTTACCCGGGCGAGAATATTCAATGATCATTGTATAAAGGTATCTGAGCCTGGCTGAGGGGGATCCAAGGTGAAGAGTGAATCACCTGAATTGAATGCTTGTAAGAACTGAAGAACTTTACATTTGTTTTGGTAGGTCAGGCCCTCTGAATCAAGAGACTTTGATAAGTAAAGAGACTTGGATTCTAGAACTGTCAGCTCCAGGGATGGCTGCCTGAAAGCTGTGCTTCTATGCCTGGATTGAATCCTCACTCTACAATGGCTGATTCAAGTGCTACTGATTCAACACAGCCTGCAAAAATGCAGAAAGGAGGTGGAAAGAAGCTCCCTGAGGAAAAAGAGCACAAGATACTGGATTTTCTAACCAAAGTAGCCTTGGATGTCGCTGAGATCAAGGAGAAGGTGTCCAAAGCATAGGAGAGATATGTTGAGCTAACTTCAAATAAAAACAGAGTTGAAAGTCACCTATCTGAGATGGATGATAAAGTGCTGAAAATGGAGGACTAGATAAGGGATTCACAAGCCAAGAATGAAAGACTAACTTTGAAGATTTTAGAGCAAGACAATTTCTTTAGAAGAAATAATGTCAGATTTGCTGGCTTTCCAGAAAACGTTGAAAGAGGCAAACCCATGGATTTCATAGAGAAAACCTTGGTCACCTTGCTCAAGCTGGACCCAACAATTGGAAATTGAAAGGGCACATAGAAGTTTGGGACCAAAACCGGCAATTGGCCAGAGACCTAGACACTTTGTGGTCAAATATTTGAGGTTTCCTTTCAAGGAGATGATCCTAAGGAAGGCACATGAGCTGAGTGATCTCTCTTGGGGTGGACACACAGTTATGCTCTTTGGAGACCTAAGCCGAGATGTTTTGGATAAAAGAAAAGAGTTTAATACAGCAAAAGAGAAGGCAAAAGTCAAAAACCTCAAGTAATATATGGTTTATCCTGTGATATTCCGTGTTGTCATGGATGGTCAACTATTTTCATTTAGTGACAGTAAAAGTGCGGAAGCCTCCCTGAGTGATCTTGAGAAGGATCATGAACCCATGGAGGCCATTGCAACTACTTCACTAAGAATTTTATCAGCAAAGAAGAAAAGATAAATGCTTCAATACTTTTGATTCCTGATATGTAGTGGTTTCACTGATTTATTATTTTTATTAATTTATATTCACTTTGTTTATATTTCATTCCTATTTTTTATTTAATTTCTTGAAAAATGCAATATCTTAATTATTGGCATAGAAGTGTTGTGTGTGCGGTTGCAGCAGTTATTATCGTTCCGGCTTTTGCTTCATGAGCTCGGAACCATCAGACGAAAGGCCCTAGTGGTGACGCATGCTGCACGTACAGCATTATCAGGAAATGGGTACAGAGCGCAGATTTTGTAAGATACAGAGACGTGGCGTCATCCTGTGTATTCTGCTGAGTACAGTGTGGCAGAATGTGGATGGTGCGGCGGCCGATCGTGACCGCTGTCGCAAACGAGTAAAATAGTAAGCGGGCATGTGCGGAGATGTAGAATCTGATTAACTTTGACTGACACCACAATCATAAGGAAAACGCGCAAGACGAATGGCATGGCTGTGCATGAACCTGCATCCCCGATTGCCGTAGTGACCATGGCTGTGACTTACCTTTTAAACGCACCCTTCTTCAGACCTTAATAGAACACCTGGATCGCTGTTCCCCAGTGCACATTTCCTAGATGAAGACCCATCCTGTATTGGTCTACCTAGGGTCTTCCTTGTGCTGTCCACGAGGCCCTGCATTTTTTCATATTGCTGCTATGAAATTGACACCTGTCAATAGCCATTGAATAACCCACTGAGGTACACGCTGTAATAGAATAGTATGCCGACTTAACTGCAAGTAATCAGACAGACAGTTCCTATATAAACAATGGCTGGCCAGAATGCATTGGTTAATATGTCAGAATGTCTGTAATAGTACATATTTCTGCATTAACAATATTTCTGTGGGGAAGCTGAGTTGGAACTGGGGAGGAACTCATGATACCTTTTGTTTAATACAGCATTTGGGCTAATGTGTGTCGATAAATGAGATACGTGTCAATGCTGTTAGTAAAATCTACCTGGGGGTAATAACGGCATATTCAAAGTGGGTATGCATACATTCTCTTAATAGCAGTGCAGTTCTGGCTGACAACATGACCTATTGTGCTGGTGTAATTAAGATGCTACTGGTAAGAAAGTTGGACTTAATACTGCCAAGAAATACAATTATGGTGGAATTCAATAGTTCAGAACAGCAGTTATAATGTACATATTGTGACTCAGAATCGCTCTGTGAGGACACAGGGTGTTGTGGTCAATTTATCTTTGATGTGTTTTATGGGTATATGTGTAAGTGTCTTTATATGGTGTTCTACATGATATGTGAATCTCCGTCAAGTCAAGAATGTGTAATTAAATGGGCAAAAATGGCTCTGATTTCATTCCCCAAATCAAGGCTTCAAGGAACATGACTCCAAGTGTGTATTGCCAGGGCTGGTATGGAATATCTGGCACTGAGTGCATTACTTATGGGATTGTGAATACAGAAGGGAACATGGGGAAATTAGGAAAACTGGCTACTAGATGAATGAATTGATGTTTTGTTCATGCAACGTTAAAGGATTGAATAACCCCAGGACAAGAAAGGATGTTTTAAAAAGACTAAAGAGGGAAATGACTGATGTTGCCCTTCTACAAGAGACCCACTTTAAAGGATTCCAAAAATCTCATGAATAACGCACTGTATTACAAGATGGTGTTAAATTGTTATGTCTCTAAATCAAGAGGAGTGGGAATACTATTTCGTAGACGGTGGTGGTTATGGATGATGAGGGAAGAGTGATTCTAGTTGATGTGAAGTATGCAGGCAGTGTAATTACGATAGGATCCATTTACGGTCCATGTGCTGCAGGGAATGTTTTTTTTCACAAAAATATCATTGTTGCGGGGTATGAATGGGGAACACACTATCTTGGGGGGAGATTTCAATTGTGTCCTTGATCGTAAGTTAGATCGCTCTGCACAATGTCGATATACGGCGGAGAGTACTAGCAAAGCGTTTGGTAATCTTTTGCATAGTCTGGATTTGGTGGATATATGGAGATCTTTGCACCCTGGAGAGAGGGAGTACGCTTTCTTCTCGTCGGTTCAAGATTCGTACTCCAGAATCGATTATTTTCTGACTTCTGAAAGACTCATTGAAAAAGCAACTAGTGTAAAGATAATGGAGAGGGTTATCATTCTTTGATAATGCTGAAATTAGAACTGGGGGAGGTGCGGTCCGCAACGTCAAGATGGCGTTTAAAAACATACATATTGCAGGAACAAGAGGTACTTACATCCTTAGTCATTTATCAAGACCTTTTTTTAAATGAATATAGGATCGTCTTTGGAGGTAATGGTTTGGGCTTGTTTTAAGGCGGCAATTAGATGTGAGATGATGAATATAACAGCCTGCACAAGGAAAAAGGGAATGGTGGAATTGAAACGGTTGGACAGTAGACTGGATAGGTGTCAGAAGAAATATCAATTGACAAGAAGCAGTGAAGACAAAGCGGAGATGGACAGAGTGCGTGAGTCTCTGAAAAGTGAGATGGATGTACATACAGAGTGAGAAAGGTATTTTCTTTGTGAAACAGAAGTACTAGGAACAGGGAGACAAAGGTGGTAGGTTGCTCGCCAACAAGTTGGAGGGTTTAGTGAATAACTCCTATGTACAGAAGATAGTGACCGAAGAGGTAATATCTAAGGTTAAAAGGTAAGAGATATGTGAATGTTTCCGGACATTTTCTGCATCTCTATGCACAAAGGATTGGTTTCTGACACCTGATGACTTGCAAGAGTTTTCCGGGAAGGTTAACTTGCCAACATTATCTGTAGATCAAGCAATTGCTATTGATCAGCCTATTGGGGAGGAGGGGATACTGAGATCAATTAACCGACTTAATAGGTACATTGCCGGGCCTAGATGGGCTGCTGGTTGAGTTCTACAGGGCACTAGGTCCTGAATTGGCTCCATTATTATGTAGCTTGTATAATCATTTCATGACTGAAGGGATAATGTGCTCAACAATGTGAGAGGCATGTTTAACAGTAATCCCTAAACCAGGTAGAGATCATTAAAAATGTGAGAATTATAGGCCAATATCATTATTAAATGTGGACTTTAAAATATTTACTAGAATGTTAACTAGTCGTTTGGACAGGTACGTTGGCGGGCTGATTGGACAGTCTCAAGTTGGGTTTATGCGTGGAAGGAATGGTTATGATCACATCAGGACAATTATGGATACATTTGGGTCTTCTTAAGGATGAGGTGAAAAAATATGCTACTAATCTTTATGTATGCAGAGAAGGCTTTTGATCGGGTTAATTGGGCTTTTTTTGGAATATACGCTTAAGAAGATGGGATTTGGGTATACCTTTTTGAGAGTTATTAAAACTGTAAATTCATCCATTAGTGCAAAAATATGAGTTAATGGAGTACTTGCAGCTTCCTTTCCTTTAACTAGGGGTACTGGACAGGGCTGTCCACTATCGCCTTATCTTTTCAACTTGGCATTAGAGCCTTTGATAGCCTATATTAGACAGGAGCAAGGACTTCGGGGGCTTAGAGTTGGGAATCGTGAGGTCAAAGTACTATGTTATGCGGATGACATGACTATAATATTGTCTAACCCAAAGGAGGGGGGTGGGGACAAACTAAAATGCATTTTTGTGGAAGTGGGACGTTTGTCTGGTCATAAGATTAATTGGGAGAAGACAGTGTTTTTTCCGTTGAACGTCTTACAACCAAGGAGTGATTTAAATTTGTGTATCTGTCAATGGAATGTAGCAATAATTAAGTACTTGGGGGTTCACCTAGTTTGTGATCTAAAGAGGATGATGGAATTTAATTTATCAAAAATTATAGATGTAATCCAGAAGGATGTGTTAAAATGGGACCGGTTAATATTAGGATTCTGGGCTAGGATTAATGCTATTAAAATTTTACTTTTGCCCAAAGTTCTCTATATCATACAATCTATCCCACTAAGTTTCACAAAGAAGATTATTGGCCTCATTGATAACGTTTTTCAAAAGTTTCTTTGGGGTGAAGGCAAGAGGCCTAAGATTCCAAAGTATGTCCTGATGCGGGCTGTGCGCGAGGGGGGCTTTGGGTACCCCACCATGGAAAACTACTGTATGGGGTTTGATCTGACGAAGTAAGCAATATACTTTGATGGGAGGGATAATGACATGCCTCTTTGGATGATTATAGAGAGGGAAACATTCTTACCTTATACTGTACAAGATGTTTATATGATGGGGAAGATGCCTAATCTAGCTGCTAGATTACATACTACAGGAAATACTGGAGAGGCCCTGAGAGCTTTTATGGCCGCCAGAGGTGAAAACATTTGGATTCATTACGATGCATCATTATGGCACAATATGGGATTACAGATTGAAAATGAAACTTTGTGCTGTCGGAGCTGGGTTAAAAAAAGGTATTTTGAGGATACGTGATGGGTGGAAAGATGGCTTTATGGTCCCCTTTGAGTTACTCAGAGGAACTTTTAGGTTAGTGGAAAGAGAACGTAAGAGTTACATGGATTTGAAGTGCCTTCTAACTGAAAGACAGAGGATGTTGAATAGCCCTATTAAGGAGAGACCAATGATTTGTAGTGTTATTCAATCCTCCCCTTGCATGGTCTCGACATGCCTGAAACTGATGTCGATGGATAGTTCTTAATGAGAATTGGCACAAAATCCAAGATGGATTTGGGTTTACGATATGTGCGGCAAAGGATTCTATGCCGACTATACTGGAACCCAGCGCGGATGGCTAGTTTAGGTTTGTCTGATAATGACAAGTGCTGGGGCTGTGGCTGTAATGGGAGTACCTTAATGCACGTGTTATGGGCATGTCCAAGGGTAGTTGGTTTCTGGAATGATGTTCTGAGTAGATTGGATTTGATGCTGGGGGGGTGCATTGCCAAGAACGCCTTATTCAACAATTCTTTTGTCAAATAAAGAGGGAAGTGTAGCAACTTTGTTGTATCTGGACCCCGGCTGCGAAGTCAGGGTTAATGTGCACATTGCTGGCCACATATCTGAGCGTGCCCTACTCTCTCGATAGCTTGAGGAGAAGGTCTCTATGCCTGTAGTTGAGCATTCTTGCAATAATTGTGCGAGGAGGGGCCACTGACTTGGGGAATGGGGCAAGAGTGCGGTGTGCATGCTCAACCAGAAAATGTGGGGGAAAAATGTGCCACTCCAAAAAGGGCTTGTGGCAGATTTTCCACAAATGGCTCGATGGGCCCCTATCCACACATTATAGCGTTGTGAGCGCGACTCAAGGTTGCCGCACTTACCCCGGATCTTTGCCAATTCCGCCTGTAGCATTGATATAGCTTGGTCATGCTGGCCCACCCTGTCTTCCACCTCTCTGATTCTGGTTTCTGCCTCAGTAATACGGCCGATTTTCTTTTTTTCAGTTTGGATTTCTGTGAGGCCAGGGTTGCCACTATGTAATCCAGTTTGGCATGGACAGACATGAAGCCAGTCTGCATATCCGCCATTAGCTGATCTTCATGGTTGTCAGTGGGCAGCACTCCTCAATCTTCGCTCGGCCCTGCATCCTCAACCCTTGGGATCCTCGCTGGGTTGTTGGTAAAGGAATCCATGGCACCCTGCTTCTTCCTCGCGCTGTTTGTCATGTCGTTTACTGCCGCTGCTGTCTCTCCCATCCTGATCCCGTATTCTCAGCCATGTGGCGCGACGAACGTGGCCCCAGTCACTCAAACGTATCAATGTGTCTCAGGGTATCAAGGGCTGTAGGTACCCTTTTGATTCATCCCACTACACCATTCTCAATCAAAGTTACCCATTGTTACTCTGGGGATTCAATATTCCGGCTTGACTGTACTGTGTCTTGTCTTAAGGGTACGCTTCTGTACCAGGCTGATATTGGCCAATCTACCTCGTATTGTTTCCCATGCTTTAGAGAGTGGGCCCTGACGCCTGCCCCACGGGCCACACCCCAAAGAGGAGCCCAGCGCACTGAGTTGAATGCCGGTTAACTGATCAGGAATGTTATTCTGATGGGGTCCTACTCGTACCCCTCTGCACTCCTTACCGCTGACTCCACCGTGCAGTGGGGCCCAGTCTGTGTTCCCCATTGATGTTGGTAGTGAACCGCCCCCTTGTTACGCTCGCCTGGTATCCACAGGGACACCCATATGCCCTGCTTGCCGGATTCACCCTGGACCATTCCCGATTCCGGATGGTGCCTTCTATGGAGGTTGAAAACCCAGGAGGACTGGACTTAGGAACAGATTTTATTTTCTTTCCCCCGCTCCCTAGATTTGATCTGATGGCCCACTCCTCACCTTGTGATGTCTGGCGTGCCCTCCGTCCTGCCTTCTGTGCAGGGGCGTGTAGTTTTCTGCGGGTTTGAGCGACCGAGTTAACTTCACTGGTGCTAACCCATTCAAGTGTCTTTAAGGAGGTAAGTCTGGTTAAAGTAATCTTAAAATGTCCTTTCTTTCCTTTCTTGCTATTAATGTATTTTCCTTATTTATTCCCCCTTAGGTGCACGGAGCTTCGGTGAAGTGCGGCGCATTAATCTCTTCTTTTGCTAACCTGTGTTCTTTATTCCTTTTCAGGTTGCAATGGTCTTGCTGGGCGTGTGAAGATTTCCGGAGCGGAGCCGGCCAAGAAATGCCCAGACAGGTGAGGTTCTAGTGATTACTGCCGTAAATGCCGTGAGTAACTTGTTTTAACGTTGTCGTTCTTTCTCTCTCCCTCCAAGTGCTTCATTCTGGTGCGTGCGTGATGTCCCGGTGATGCTGCCGACTGAATGAAAGACTGCGAGCTGCAGGAAGACGGATACTCGACGGATTGGAAGCTGCAGTTAAGCAGAGACTGCTAATGATGTTCTTTTGTCCCCTCTGAAGGTCTGATGTTCAACGATCGCCGGATTCTGGTTTCTGGACACGATGAGCATCATGCTGCAGATTAACGCGAAGTACGTTCTGTAACTTGGGTGTGGTTTATATAGCCCTCTAGTAAAGTAGTCCAGGTAAAGTAGTCCGGGCTAGCACACCCAAAACACTGCACCGCACAATCTGGTTCTAGGAACTAGGCTGTGTGGGTGCCTCCATGTTGGCTGCAGGCCTCCAATGAAAAGTAGTCCCTTCAAGACTGTGTCCCAATCTGAACATGAGCCTGGCGCCAGGACTGATTCCAGGAGAGTCCATGAGGATAGTGCAAGGCCCTTGGGGCCCTAAATGAACCCTGAGTCTTAACCCTACCTGGCATGTGACCATGCCAATGGGGTTTTGGGTCACAGGTTGTGACAGCACCCCCCCCCCCCACCCCACCCCAAGACCCCTCCTAAGGGGATTCTCCTGCCTGGTCCTGGTTTGGCTGGAAAGTTTCGATGAAATAGTCTAATCAAACAAGGTGCATGAGTGTTCTCACTAGGTTCCCAAGATCGGTCCTGAGGGCCGTAACCCTTCCAATCGATTAGATAGTATAGTTTGGATCTGGTATATTTGGAATCCAGGATTTCTTTCACTTCGAATTCAGGTTCTCCATCGACCATAATGGGTTCAGGTGGTGGCTTAACTGATGTACAAGGTTGTACTGGTTTTAGAAGTGAAACGTGGAATACTGGGTGAATTTGCATGTTGGCTGGTAATGCTAGTTTAACAGCTGCTGGATTTATGATGGCTTAAACAGAAGAAGGTCCCAAATAGCGAGGACGAAAAAGTCTGGGTTCCTTTTAGAGGTATATATTTTGTAGCTAGCCAAACTTTGTCTCCTACCTGATAGTCAGGGGCCTTTTTCCGATGTTGGTCAGCAAACCTTTTTTGCTTGTTTTTGGCTTGGATTAACTGTTCTATTGCCTTTTTAAAGGCCTGAGGGATGTTTGCATGAAGAGTCTTTACTGCCGGCAATTCTAGACTAGGAGGGCTGTCTAGTTCGGAAGTACGTGGATGTCTGCCATAGAGGGTGTAGAAAGGTGTTTGACCAGTACTGGAATGCAATGAATTGTTGTAAGCATATTCGGCTATCCATAATAGATCTTTCCAGGTTCCTTCGACTTGGTGCGTATTCACCGTAGGTATTGTTCGAGAGTCTGGTTGGTCCTCTCTCCTTGACCATCCGTTTGGGGGTGATGGCTGGTGGATAGTCGGATGCCGATTTGAGCCATAGAGCAGCACTTTTTCCAGAAGGTAGATAAAAATTGGCTGCCTCGATCAGAGACCAGGACTGAAGGGAAGCCATGCAGTTTGATAATGTTTTCCAGGAACACTTTTGCTAGATGAGATGCATCCGGGAGTCCTTTGAAAGGGATAAAGTGTGCCATTTTCGAAAATAAGTCTACCACTACTAAGATGGTATTGAACCCTTGGCTGGGAGGCAAATCGGTAATAAAGTTGAGACGAAGTGTGTGCCATGGTGTAGGATGAATTTCTAATGGTTGCAGGAGGCCAGCTAGTTTTTGTTTTAGTGACTTGTTTTGTGCACAAACTCCACAAGATTGAACATATTGGATGATGTCTCGCCGCCAAGTAGGCCACCAACAATTGCACTTCACTTTGGCTAGGGTTTTAGCAATTCCGGGATGACCTACCAGAGAATCGTGATAGTCCGAAATGATTAGTTGCTGTAGCTCTGTTTTAGGCACATACAGGCGTTCATCAAAATATAGCAGTTGATCTTTAACGGTGTATTGTTTTCCTTCGGTATGCCATTCCAGTAGTTTGTTGGGTGTTATTTCACGTTGGATCACGTTTTTAAGCTCAGTTTGTGTTAAAGCTGTGGTGGGACCTAAGAGCTGTCCTCAGGAATAATGGCTACTGGATCTGGGGTTGCATATACTTATTTGTCGATGCCCATGTGGGATAGTGTGTCTGCTTTTCCGTTTCTTACGCCTGGTCAATAAGTGATCACGTAGTCATACTCGGCAAAGAAAAGGGCCCATCTTAATTAGCGTGAGGATTGTGCTTTTGCTGTTTTCAAATATTATAGGTTCTGATGATCTTTGATTACCGTGACTGTGTACCTGGCTCCCAAGAGGTAATGTCACCATGCCTTGAAGGCGGATTTTATAGCAAGCAGTTCCTTATCGGTGATGGCATAATTGAGTTCAGGGGGTTTGCATTTTCGTGACCAGAAGGCCACGGGGTGCAATTGGCCAGTTTCAGGGTCCCTCTGAGAAAGAACCGCCCCCATAGCCATGCTGGAGGTATCCGTTTCCACGATGTAAGGAAGATCCGTACAAGGATGTCGCAAAATAAGGGCTGAGGTGAACTTTTCCTTAAGTTCTTAGAAGGCCTTTTTGGCGTCTTCTGTCCACATGAATTTTTTATTGTTTTTTCGTAGAAGTAACGTGATCGGATGCACAATCTGAGAGAAGTCCGAAATGAACCGACGGTAGAAGTTTGCAAAGCCAAGCATGCTCTGGACCGCTTTTAACGAGGTCGGAGAAGGCCATTTAAGAATGGCATCCACCTTGTATACATCCATTCGGATGCCTTTCGGAGTAAGAACGAAACCCAGAAATTGTACTTCGGTTACGTGGAAAAAACATTTTTCAAGTTTTGCATATAGTCGATGTTGCCGCAGTTTGGCAAGGACAGCACGGACATGCTTGACATGGTCTTGTTTCGAGGTTGAATACACTAGAATGTTGTCTATGTAGACCAGGGCGCAAACATCGATCAATTCCCTAAGGACGTTGTTCATAAAGTATTGTAACGCCGCTGGGGCATTACAAAGTCCGAAAGGTATTACCTGGTACTTAAACAACCCATATTTGGTACGGAAGGCCGTTTTCCATTCATCTCCTTTTTTAACTCGGACCAGGTGGCACGCTCCTCTGAGGTCTAACTTAGTATAAATCTGGGCATTTTTGACTTGATCCAGCATCTCGGGAATAAGTGGTAGGGGGTAACGGTTCTTCACAGTGATCTGGTTCAATGCGCGATAGTCAATACAGGGTCTCAAGTCCTCTTCCTTCTTTGGTACGACGTATAGGGGACTGGCTGCCGGTGATTTAGATGGGCGAATGAACCCATTTGCCAAGTACTGGTACAGATAGAATTTTAGATGCTGGTTTTCTGGTTCTGTGAGCGCATAGATTCTGCCACAAGGGATCTGTGCACCAGGTATTAGGTCAATCTGACAGTCGTAAGACCTGTGCGGCGGTAGTGTGTTAGCTTGTTCCTTCTGGAACACATCCTGGAAATCCTGGTATTCTTCAGGGAGAGTGCTAGTTGCGCCAAGTGTAGATATGCCGATTCTAGGACTCCGAGGAACATTGAAACTGGATTTGTTTTCTTGGAAATGACACGTGGAAGCGCAATCACGAGGAAAAGTCAATCCTCTTGCACGCCAATATATCCGAGGGTTATGAGCAACTAACCATGGCATCCCTAATATAAGCTGAAACTGAGGTGCCTTGATGAGATCAAAGGAAATCGTTTCCCAGTGTCTATCCTGGCACACCAGGGTTATTCCTGCTGTACATTGGGTTACTGGTCCGGAAGCAATTTCTGTCCCATCCACTGTGGTTACCTTTTCTGTGTTTGGCTTAAAACATAAGGGAAGCCCCATCCATGCGGCCAGATCTTGATCAATGTAATTCCCAACTGCTCCGCTGTCTATGTAAGCTTTAATGGTATGCATCCTTGATGGTTGTTGGTGATTGATTAGGATCACTGGTATTGCAAAATGTGATGTCAGTGGCTCATTCTTCTCACTCGACAAACTGACCTCTACTTTTGTCGAGCTAGGCAGTTTTCCGACTCCTTACTCTCATCCTTTTCTGTAGCTCCCAAAATTCGCTTGTGGGGTTTTATCGGACAGTCTTTTAGGAAGTGCCCTGATTGTCCACAGTACAAACATAACTGCTGTTGCCTTCTCTTGTCTCTTTCAGCTTTTGTTAACGGTGGTCGTATGCCTCCGATTTGCATTGGCTCTGTGGTATTCTCTGAGGTGCGTGGAGTTGCATCCTTGGTTCGAAGATACACAGCCCGTGTATCTGATCTGGACCAATCTGCTTTCCGATCCTGTAGTTGATGATCTAGTTGCACCACCAGGTTGATAAATTCACTACAGTCCCTAGGTGGATCAACCACCTGACCCAAGGCGTCCTTTAATTCCCCTCGAAGGCCTTGGTGAAACAATGTGGTTCTCTTGTCTTCAGGCCACCTGGTTTCAGATACTAATCTATTAAAGGTTGCTATGTGTCAGGGTTGGTATAATTATGAGTGTGAAAGTGTCAGGGATTGGGATTTGATTTAGAGTATTTAAACTTACTTAAATTGGAGAAAAAGCTTATTTCTGCCTTAACTGCTATACTCGGAGTAAGAGTGATCCAATCCAACATGGAGCAGAGGAGCAGCATACTGATTGGTCCAGTTAGTCACATGGTGGGCTTGGTAGAATTCTAAACTGCCTTTCATTGTCCATCCTGAATCAGGAAGGTCCTGTTTGTCAAGTGTCCACAGTTAGTTTAAAGAAACTGTTTTGGAAGTCTGGGACTCTTTAGAAAAAAAGACAAATCAACTTCAGCGTGGGACAAGACAACCAGCAATTCCCAGTGGGAGCGTTATATTTCTTGAGTTTGTTTTTCTTGGAAAGACTGTCTTCAAACTGAAAATATATCTGAGCCAGCAAATAAGTTTAACAAAACAACCCTTTAGTTTAGGTATTTAGCAAGGGAACATAATTCTAGAGGTTGTTTTTTAAAATAGATTAAAAGTCCTAGTTATAGGTCTTAATTATTAGTCTCTGCAAATGTCATCATGCTTTGATATGTGAATTTGTTTGAGAAACATTTTCATAGCCTTTTTTAAAAAAGACGGATTGGTGTTTACATTGTTTTAAACAAAAAGGTTTGCGAATTGAGCAGCTCGCTTACTAGCGTTTTGGTAGAAGCAGTGAGGCAGTTCAGTTTTCGTAATCGCGTGAGCTGAAAGAGAAGGTTATCAGCTGAGGCGAATGCGTGCATTGTTTTTGGTATTACGAGTCGGGGAATTCAATTGACGCATGAGCGTGTATATTTTCTTGACGAACACGAGTCCGTTTCAGTGCATGCACGTAGGGCACTAGGTTGAAAGTTGACGACAATCGTTTATATTATTCTGAGCGCTGAGTGGCAATCGCGCATGCGCTTATTGAAGAACTTTATGCAAAATGGTTAAAACACGCGTGCAGTAGTTTTATGACAGCGCATCCGTCAGGCACTTGATGATAGATGACCGGTTGAGCTGTTATTTCTTGTCTGGTAAAGTAAACGTTTACATTCAGATGAAATGTTAGCTCAGACTAAACATGTGGTGACTTCTTGAATTCAGCCTGTTAGAATAGTGAAGTCACAGCTTTTCCTATCTCACTTTTAGAGTCTAAGGGAAATATTAGGAAATAATATTAGCTGAAAAGGATTTTAACTTAACA
Organism: Ambystoma mexicanum; assembly: GCF_040938575.1. Classification (NCBI taxonomy): domain Eukaryota; kingdom Metazoa; phylum Chordata; class Amphibia; order Caudata; family Ambystomatidae; genus Ambystoma; species Ambystoma mexicanum. Next base: position 843,815,737 of record NC_090932.1, on the reverse strand, counting down.
ACGGCTCAGATTAACTACAAGAAAGTCTGAAATACTAAAGATATCGACAGGAGTCATAATTATCCAAAACATCTTTAAAGGAACTGGTTAAATAAACTGTGGAGATTGAAAGCATGAATGACTTTTCGATTTTAAAGTTTGGCAAAACTTTGTGAAGAAGAGACTCGGAGAACATTTGTTTCTTGAAAACTGTTTTGAGAAGCTATGAGGTATATAACTTCCTGAAGAAATGATTGGCACAAGAGCAATCTCTAAAGAAGAGGAGGTTTCCTGAATTGTTAAGTGACTTTCAGGATTTGTGAAAGAAAATTCATATGAACTAAATCAAATCACCCTCTTAGCTGTTTGGAGAGGGCACACAGGTATGAATGGTTCCAAAGAATACAGTTGTGAATGACATTTCATTAATGAGTTAATCAGTAATTATTTTAACTCTATTTCTTTTCAGATCGAAGCCAGTTGGAGTTAGTGGTCTGTGTCATTTATTTTGTTATCCATTCCCCCTTCCCTTAGCAGGGTAGGAACTTCAGCTGTGATTAAACAATCAGTTGTTGCTCACAACTTTCTGGGAGACTGTGGGACTCAGCAGCTTCCGCGGACAAAATAAACCAGGACCGGACACTATGTATGTTAGTACGTCTTGATTCCCTTGCTGGAGTGACAAGAGTTAATTGTCTACAGCTTGTTCATGGGTGTGTCGAGCAAAGAGTTTTTCCATTACCCTCTGAAAACCCCCAAAGTCACGTAGTAAAGGATCATAATAGCTCACAAGCGGCACTAACCAGTCTGCTGCACTACCGCTCAGACAAGACAAAATAAAAGCTACTTGTGCCTGATCGTTGGGGAATGCACCTGGTCTGCAGAGGAAATGAAGAGGACATTGATTAATAAACGCAGCATACTTTCTTGGGTCACCTGAAAACCGTTCTGGCGGTGCTAACGGTATTGCCCCGGGTAAGGTGATTTGTACAGGAGTGGCAGATGACGTGGTGGTCTGCGCGGGTGGATTATTCCCAGGTAATGGAGCTTGTACAGCCTGTGATTGTAATAATTGCCTGCTGATTTCCTCGGTGCGATCCTTGGTGACGACAAGATCCCTTCGCAGGGCATTAGTCTCTTGCCGAGCCAAATGCACTTCGGCACATAATTGTCCTAATAACTGGGCCAGTTGGTCCATTTCAGAAGTCTCCATGACGTCCAGGTGGATAATGTTATAGAGGCTTAGCATTCTGTTACGCTCACCTGGTATCCATGGGGACGCCCTTATGCCCTGGTTGCCGGATTCACCCTGGACCCTTCCCGATTCCAGATGGTGCCTTCTATGGAGGTCGGGCCTGAAAACACAGGAGGACTGGACTTAGGAACAGATTTTGTTTTCTTCCCCCCGCTCCCGGGATTCGATCTGATGGACCACTCATCACCTTGTTGTGATGTCTGGCGTGCCCTCCGTCCTGCCTTCTGTGCAGGGGCACGTAGTGTTCTGCTGGTTTGAGCGACTGAGTTAACTTCACTGGTGCTAACCCATTCAAGCGTCTTTAAGGAGGTAAGTCTGGTTAAAGCAATCTTAAAATGTCCTTGCTTTCCTCTCCTGCTGTTAATGTCTTTTCCTTAGTTATTACCCCTTAGGTGCATGATTGTTCGGTGGATGCGCAGCGTGGATCGGGCTCCTACCTGGATGATGGACGCAGGAGCGTGTGATGGATGGATGGATGGTAGGTTAAGCGCAAAGTGCGGCGCGGTAATGTCTTCTTTTGCTAACCTGTGTTCTTTATTCCTTTTCAGGTTGCGATGGTCTTTCTGGGCGTGTGAAGATTTCCGGAGCGGAGCCGGCCAAGAAATGCCCAGCCAGCTGGGGTTTCGGGATTACTGCTGTGATGATGCCTGCCCCCGGGCAGCTGGACCAAGCCCATCCGCCCCGCAAGCAGGCATCCAGACACTTGTTTAAACCTCAGAAGCCCCGGCTAGGGGCCATCTGGGTTCAGTCCTGGCGCCTTAGGCGCCAGACTCATAGTTGGAATGCACTCCTCCCCCCAAGGCCCCCCCTAAGGTTGTTCTTCCTCTGGGCCCTGGTTTGTCTGGGAAGTTCCGATAGAATTTCTTCACTAATCGAGGTGCATGGATTTGGTCACTGGGTTCCCATGACCTTTCCTGTGGTCCGTAATCTTTCCAATCGATTAAATACAAAAGTTTAGATTTAACCATCTTAGAGTCCAGGATATCTTTTACCTCAAATTCAGGTTCTCCATTTATTAGGATGGGGTCAGGTGGTTTGGCTAATCTTATTCCGGGTTGAACTGGTTTTAGAAGTGAAACATGGAAGACGGGATGGATCCGCATACTAGAGGGCAATTCTAATTTAACTGCTACCGGGTTGATAATGTTTTTAATCGTATAAGGCCCCAAATATCTAGGATTAAAAGTTTGAGTCCCTTTTAGAGGTATCTGTCTGGTAGCCAGCCAAACTTGATCTCCAATCTGGTAATGGGGAGTGTCACTCCTATGCTGATTGGCATTCTTCTTGTATTTCTCCTTTGCTTTTTTCAAATTTTCAGCTGCTTCCTTAAAGGCTTGAGTAATAGTAGAGTGCAGATGGGTCACTGCTGGCATTTCCAAGTGCAGGGGTGAATCAAGTTCTGAGGTTCGAGGATGATGACCATAAATGGTATAAAAGGGGCTTTGTACGGTTCCTGAATGTACTGAGTTATTGTAAGCGTATTCGGCAATCCATAATATATTCTTCCAATTGCCCTCGGTCTGATGTAACATGCAACGTAGGTATTGTTCCAGAGTCTGGTTGTTCCTTTCCGTCTGACCATCGGTTTGGGGATGGCGACTAGTAGATAATCTCACGTCGATTTGCGCTAGTTTACAACATTTCTTCCAGAATTGCAAAATGAATTGACTACCTCGATCTAACACCAATACAGAAGGAAATCCATGTATTCGAACGATGTTTTTGAGGAATTCCTTGGCCAAAATTGAAGCGGAAGGTAATCCCTTTAAAGGAATAAAGTGAGACATCTTGGAAAAAAGGTCAACAACTACTAGAATGGTTTTAAACCCATTATATGGAGGTAGATCTGTAATAAAGTCTAGGGACAAAGTGTGCCAAGGTGTGGGCGGAACATCCAAATGCTGTAAAAGACCGGCTGGTTTCTTCTTCTGACTTTTGTTTTGGGCACAGATCCCACATAACAACACAAAAGACTTTACGTCCTTTCGCCAGGTGGGCCACCAGAATTATCTTTTAATTTTAGCTTCAGTCTTGGCAATACCTGGGTGTCCTTCCATCAAAGCATCATGGTAATTGGAGATTACCAGTTCTTGCAGTTCCTTGTGTGGTAAAAACAGACGCCCTTGATAGTGAGGTAACTCATTAATGACTGAATAATCTGGGCCCTTTTTTACCCAGTCCTGCAGGGCTGTTAGATCAAAAAGTTGTTGGATCTTTAAATGAATATCTTCCAAAGTCTGTAAAGTAGTTACGCCGAGGATTCTTTGTCCTGGAATTATGGGTACTGGTTCTGGGTTCGAAAATGCTTCTCCCATTCCTATTCGGGATAAGGCATCTGCCTTACCATTCTTGCAACCAGGTCGATAAGTAATCACGAAATCGAATTCGGCGAAGAATAGCACCCATCGGAGTTGACGGGATTATTGGGCCTTGGCTGTTTTTAGATATTGCAGGTTCCTGTGATCAGTGATTACTGTGATGGTGTGCCTAGCACCGAGAAGGTAATGTCTCCAAGCTTTGAAGGCGGATTTGATGGCTAACAATTCTTTATCGGTAACCGCATAGTTTAATTCGGGGGCGGAAAACTTTCTGGACCAAAAGGCTACAGGATGAAGTTGACCGGTTTCGGGATCCTTCTGCGACAGGACAGCTCCCATGGCTAAACTGGACACATCTATTTCGACTATGTATGGGAGTTCGGGACGTGGATGCTTCAAGACAGGTGCTGATGTGAATTTCGGCTTCTACTCTCGGAAGGCTCTTTCAGCCTCTTCGGTCCACAAGAAGCGTTTGTTTTTTCGCAAAAGTGCTGTGATGGGGTGTACGACTTGTGAGAAATCTGGAATAAATCTGCGGTAGAAATTAGCAAATCCAAGCATGCTTTGTACTCCTTTAACTGAATTGGGTGATGGCCATTTGAGGATTGCATCCACTTTTCGAGAGTCCATTCGGACTCCTTTTGGAGTCAAGATAAATCCTAGGAATTCTACTTCTATGGTATGAAAAATGCATTTTTCCAGTTTAGCAAATAACTTGTGCTGACGTAGTTTCTGAAGGACTGCTCGAACGTGCTCAACATGATCTGATTCTGAGGAAGAGTACACTAGAATATCGTCAATGTAAACGACTACGCAAACATTGATGAGTTCACGAAGGACATTGTTCATAAAATACTGGAAGGCTGCTGGTGCATTGCACAACCCAAAGGGCATCACCTGATATTCGATTAATCCGTATTTGGTGCGAAAGGCAGTCTTCCATTCGTCACCCTTCTTTACACGTACCAAATGATACGCCCCTCTGAGATCTAATTTAGTGTAAATGCAAGCATCCTTTACCTGGTCTAGTAATTCGGAGATCAAAGGCAATGGGTATCGGTTCTTCACAGTAATCTGATTTAATGCGCGGTAGTCTATACATGTTCTAAGGACACCTTCCTTTTTCGGTACGAAGAACAAAGCTGAGGAAACAGGGGACTTAGATGGACGAATGAAGCCATTAGCAAGGTATTGGTCTAAATATTGTCGTAGGTGCAGGTTTTCGGGTTCCGTGAGGGCATAGATCCTGCTGCATGGGGGTTGTGCACCCGGTATTAGGTCGATTTGACAATCGTATGATCTGTATGGTGGTAAGGTAGTTGCTTGTACTTTTTGGAAAACGTCCTGGAATTCTTGGTATTCCTGAGGTAACCGCATGACTGGAGTAGTGACTTTGGCCAGGCCTTTGTTCAAGGGTTTTTTCGGGTAACAGGTGTGTGCACAATCCGGGAAGGTTATTCTCTTCTCTCGCCAATCAATACAAGGATTATGTGTTTCTAACCAAGGTATCCCCAGTATTATTTGGAACTGTGGAGCTTTGATTAAATCAAACACAATAGTCTCTCGATGCCCGTCCTGACCCAGCAATGTCATCTCTGTAGTGGAATGAGTTACAGGCCCTGAGGCAATTTCAGTTCCATCGACTGTGGTGACGACATCCGGAGCGGTCTTTTTGCAGAGGTTCATCCTAGAAGCCAATTTATGGTCCATATAGTTTCCTACGGCCCGCTATCGACATATGCCCTTGCTGCGTGCATACGTGATGGAAGTCATGGATCAATGAGAACCATTGGTATGATTAGATGCAAGGTCTGAGTGTCCTTCAAGCTCGGCAAGCGGACCTCTACGCTTGTCGGGCGTGGTCGTTTCCCGATTCAGGCTCTGTTTGATTTCCAACAGCTACTCCGGCTACTTTCTTGGATGGTTTAATAGGGCAATCCCTTAGAAAATGTCCTGAAGCCCCACAATAAAGGCACAATTGCATTCTGGCGTCTTCTTTCTCTCTCTTTTTGCGTTAGGGGTCCCTTAACCCCCCCTCCCCCTGATCTGCATGGGTTCTGATGTTTCAGTTCCTTTGGAGGTAACATGTGGCTTAACCAGTACTCGATTCTCGAAGTTAGCTCGATCAGCCTTTTGATTCTGAAGTCGGTGTTCTAACTGGACTACTAAGTCTATATATTCTGTGCAATCCTGAGGTGGGTTCACCACTTGGGCCAAAACATCTTTGAGTTCACCCCGAAACCCACGATGAAATAAAGTAATTCTTTTCTCCTCTAGCCAGCCGGTTTCCACCACTAACCTGTTGAAGGTTGTGACATAGGTTAGCAGATCCTGAGTGTCTTGTCTTGTAGGGATAAACGTTCGTTATCCAGGGCCTGTCTGGCAAATAGTTTTTCCATGCTCAATTGAAAACCTTGAAAATCCCGAACAAGAGGGTCATCCTGGTTGACCAGCGGGATTGACCAATCAGCTGCGCTGCCACTAAGGTACGATAGTACAAGGGCTACTTTGGCTTGGTCGTTTGGGAAAGCTCCTGGTCTGCATAGAAAGTGCAAGCGGCACTGATTCATGAACACGGCGAACCTTTTTGGGTCCCCAGCAAAACGTTCGGATGGAGCTAAAGGAATGCTCCATGGTAGAACCACTTGCACAGGATTGCTCGAAGAGACAGGAGCTGGATTCCCTCCGAGTCCAGGTAGTGGTGTTTGGCCGGCTTGGCCTTGCAGCAGTTGTCTAGCAAGATCATCAGTGCATTCCTTTGCAAAATAAGTTCTCTCCTGAGGTCATTAGTCTCTTGGCTTGCAGAGTGCACCTCTGCCCTAAGTTCCCCTAACAGTTGGGCTAGTTGGTCGGTTTCAGAGGTTTCAATAACACCCGGGTGGGGATTTTTAGGTAGGCTTTGCGCTCTGTTATGCTCACCTGGTTCCCACAGGGGCGTAGATCGAATCCGGACAGCTGCGGCCTCCACCAACGTGAAGCGTAGGGCAAAGATGACCATCTGAACGGACCCCCTTAGTCTTGTAAGCTTGACTCATAGAAGTATTCTCATGTAGATGGAGAAAGGGATTTAGCCCCGTGGGTGTGAATGCAGACCCCCTCCCCTGCTCCCGATTTCCCCACTTGCCACCTCCGATATTCCCAATCAGTGTCTTCACCTTATGTTTTGATTGGTGAGCTCTCCATCCTGTGTGGCATGCAGGGGCGCGTAGATACCAGTTGCTTCACTGGTTTTAAGTGCTGGAGTTCTGGACGATTATTGACTCCGGAGTTTGCCAAGATTAAAGAGTTCAAAATGTCCAATGTTCACTCTTGCACTCCCCTGTTGATTTGCGGCGACAAATCCTGTCTGGAGGTTGCTGGCGGCGTTCAGGTAAGAGTCTGTATCACCCAAACTATCCTGTAAAGTTGCGTGAGTTTAGCTCATTGTTAGAACCAGGTGAGCGTAACAACTGCCGTAAATGCGTGAGTAACCTGTTTTAACGTTGTCCTTCTTTCTCTCTCCCTCCAGGTTCTTTGTTCTGGTACGTGGGTGATGTCCCAGTGATGCTGCCGACTGGATGAAAGACCGCGAGCTGCAGGAAGACGGATACTCGACGGATTGGAAGCTGCAGGTAAGCAGAGACTGCTAATGATGTTCTTTTGTCTCCTCTGCAGGTCCGCTGTTCACGGATCGCCGGATTCTGGTCTCTGGACACGATGAGCGTCACGCTGCTGGCTGCAGAATAACACGAAGCACATTCTGTAACTTGGGTGTGGTTTTTATAGCCCTCTAGTAAAGTAGTCCATCTAAATTAGTCCGGGCTACCACACCCAAAACACTGCACCGCACAGTCTGGTTCTAGGAACTAGGCAGTGTGGGTGCCTCCATGTTGGCTGCAGGCCTCCAATGAAAAGTAGTCCCTTCAAGACTGTGTCCCAATCTGAACATGAGCCTGGCGCCAAAGGCGCCAGGACTGACTCCAGGAGAGTCCATGAGGATAGTGCAAGGCCCTTGGCGCCCTAAATGAACGCTGAGTCTTAACCCTACCTGGCATGTGACCATCCCAGTGCGGTTTTGGGTCACGGGTCATGACATCCCCCTGTGCACTCCGTGCTGGGTGTTATCTCTAGTTCAGCAGGCCACCTTTCTTGGTCCGCAATGTAGCATAGATTCATCCACCAGCCTTGGTCCCGTACGCGCCAATACCTCCGTACTTATGGTGACCTTAACTCGGGAGTGTGTATCACAAGGATGTATGCGCCCCTCCAGTGTTTCTTATATGCTGGCCTTAGCCTGTCACTTGGCTCCTCGCTTTCCTCATGTCTTTTAGCAGGCTTTATGAAGCCAGTCTGGTCCTGCAGGCTCCAAATAGTCCCGTGCCCCTAGCATTTGGTCCTCCTTTCAAGGAGCGGTTCCGGGCCCCGCTCGCCAGTTCCGATGCTGCATTGACAGGGGGATAGGGGGGCACCGGCCACCAACACGGGCTGCTGAGGGGGGAAAGACCAACCTCAGGATCTCATCCACCCCCTTCTCCCCCGGCATAGGCGCACAACACTCTCTCCGCCACCGCAAGAGCCTGGATCAGCTGCCGGGCAGTCTGTCCTGTTCAGCACGGACCGCTTCCCGGCCTTCTCTCAGTCCTCCGCAGCCCGCTACATGGGGCACACCGGGCGCATGTTCTTCTTCTTTTGCCCCGCTCAGCAGGACCACCAGTCTGTGAGGATATTGCCACCACAGGGGGAGGTTCAACCCAGGCTGCAGGGGAAATCTGACCCCCTGCAATCCCTCTCTGCCTTTACCGCACCAAGCTAAATTTGTCAGTCACTCCAAGTTCATTGGAAGCGCCTTTTGGGCAGAGTCCAACGTTGTGACCGTTACTTCGGCAGCTGCCTCTGGCTGCGCCGGGACACCATCAACCAGAGATGTTTTTGGTCAGTACACGGTAGAGGCCCCCAGCTGTCGCCTCCTTCGCCTCACTTGTTTTTTGACAGCTCACGGAAGGATATTTCCTGCTTTCGGATGTTGTTGGGGCAGGAGCTCTAGTGCAGGCCGCCATTTCTCTTGCTGCTCAGCAGCGCGCCTAGGTATTTCATTTCTAAGCAATGCAGCATCACACCACCTTAACCTAATTGGTATTTTGTCTCATTTTTCAGTCTTTTATAAAGAACGTACACTATAAAGTGTTAGTTTTTTGTTTTGAAAAGAAAAAGGTTGAGGCTATCTGCATCAATCTTTTCTTTTTATTAGGATAATTTGTAACATGTAAATGTTGAAATGTTAAACATATCTGAATAAGCTTCATCAACACTTGTTAACAAAGAGAACCTTTGCATTTCACAATTTTCCCTCACCCCCTCCCCAATCGTCCTATGCTTTGTGGACAGTTTCTAGGGATGACTTTAACATCCTCCTGAATACCTGCCCAGAACCACCACACATTACCCAAGACCTGGATGTTTGCATGTTATGTTTTTTGATGTGTTGTGTTATCAGATAAATAAGCATGTCTGTTCATGTAACGTGTCGCAGAACATTTTGCTGAAAAGTATTGTTGTTTTAATTTTAACCATTTATTTAACAAAACGTGATTCATTATTTCATAGGCCAGTTTCTGTTTGATGGACGCTGTGCATCTCAACTAAATCTATTCATTTAAGTTACCAGTCAATCCTTAAGAATATAACAAGATTTAATTGAATCATTTCCTTGTTTCTCTTATTACAGGATTACTCAGGAAAAATGAAGTTTAAAGTCCTCAAAGATTCAATTCCAGGTATTGTATAAATACTTTAAGAAAGTATTGCAATTGTAAGTATTATATAATATTAACAAAACAAAAAGCTTTTTTTAAAAAAAAATCTTTATCCGATTAAAGCAAAGGAGCTGTGACTGCATAGGGAATGTAATGCTGCTCCTGTTTCTATACAGGCCTTGCTGTACCCACTAAAAGAGTATCCTAGAACATCAGAGGGTTAAATTACTGACTTCTATTTTACCAGAATAACTTTCTTTTATTTTTTTTTTTAACTTATCTTTATTGGTTTTTTGTAACAAAATAACAAGACACAATAATGATCAATAGGTCATACTCAAATAAGGATCCATTGTCTAACCACCCTCCCTTCCTACCCACCCCTCCCACCCCCCCTCCCCGAGACCACGGGCAGGCCAAGGTGGCCTTAATGTCCGCTTACAAGCCAGGGCTATTACTTCTGTCTGAGGCGTTGTCCGGTGCCCTGGGGTGAAGCAGCCATACCGTTAGTGCTACCCAACGCTGTAGTTCTTCGCTGGAGTCTTGTCTCTGTTCGTGGATTGCGGTTTCCCATGCTCAGGTCTCGGCAGTTATCCATTTACAGAGATCTCCCCACCATTGAGCTTCGCTTGGGCATTTAGGGCTCTTCCAACCCATGGCTATGCGTCTTTTCGCAGTGATCTATATCAGATCTTTAAGTTTATTAAGAGGTTTGTTTTTGCTGCTGCATCTGTAGTTGCCTAATATACAAACCGCTGGGTCATGGACTTCAACTTCGACGTCCGCTTCGGCCACTCTATCTTTTATTTGGGTCCAGAAGCCCATTATTACCGTGCAGCCCCAGAACATATGGGTCATTCCGGCCTTGGGTTAATTGCATTTGGGGCACACCTGAGTTCCAGCATTCTTAAATTTTGAGATAGCTTCTGGCGTGAGGTAGGCCCTGTTAGTGATATACAGTTGAATGAGTTGTAGGCGGGCATTCCTAGAGATCCTCTTGTGGGAATGGGTTATCTTCTCCCATTCACTATCTTCAAATGCGAGGTCCAGCTCCCTCTCCCATCTGACCCTACATTTGAGTTTGTTTCTCGTCGTGTCTAGCAACAAGGCCTCGTATAGGCGTGAAGTTTCGTGGCCTCCCTCTGCGGCGTTGGGCATAGTTTCTATGGTTTCGTGTTCCATTGGTTTCTTTTATTTCTTATTTTGTGTTTTGCTGTGGAGTTCTTTTTTTAGGTTCAAATTTGCCTTTATAGAAACTGATCCCTCTTCGGGCTTCGTGACCATTTTATCTTCAAATGTCATGCTGGCACCACTGATTAATTACTGTTCAAAATATGGTTGCAGGGTGCTTATAGACGAGGGTCAGTCTAAATGCCCAATGTATCAAAAACCTTCAAATGAAACATTGACATACAATCACAAAAAGAGTAATGTCTGCTCGGTTCTATCTTTATGTAAACAATCAACAGTACTTTTTCATTTGCAATAGTTATTCAAAAAAGACACAAACCTTTTTATCAATGGATACATTTTTATTCTGAATAAGAACTGATTAACGTTATATAAAGAAAAATAGAAACATAACAGCAATCATGTTCAATCTGTTAACATTTAAATTGTTTAGAATACAAAAGGTAAATCACTTAAATGCCACTCAAACACAAGATTAGAAAATTAAAATAGTACCGGAATAAACAAGTCTATCACTTATTGGCCTCAAGAGTTAATTCATGCCAAAACACTTTGGTATCCACTGAAAGTGTTGCTAACTAAAATGTAGTTGGTGAAAAAGAAATGGTGAAAATATCTTTGCAATGAAAATGTCAGCACGATTTCTTTTCTCTCCAGAAATGCAGTTGAAAAGTAGCCAAAAATACAGTGTTAGTGTATGCGTTAGGGTTAACAAGGGTGTGGCGCGTTTTTGATTGCCTGGTTTAGGGTAAGTATACAGGTTAGTGTAAGAGTGAAGATTTTGGTTAGAATCAGGGTACGTGTTAGCGTTCAGGATGGTTGTGGAAGAGTGGTTCGATGTTGGGGTTTTGCTAGGGGTTAAGGGTAGAGTAATGGTTTAGGGTCTGTGATAGGGTTAAAGTTATTGCAGAGTATGGGTGTGGTTTAGAGTTTCAAAAACAAGGGATAGGGTGGTTGGGTAGGGCTGGTGATGTTGGAATAGGAAAAGGGTTAGGATAAGCCTAAGGGTTAGGGGAAATGTTATATTTCGGGGTAGGGTAAAGGTTTGTGTTAGAGCAAGGATTTGGGTTAAGGTAAGAGCTAAGGAATTTGTGGAGGGCCTTGAATTAGGACCACTGTTCTTTTTTTAATTATACATTTTTTTTGTAATGTAGCAGATATGAGTATGTAAAAATCTGTTCACCCTTTCACCATTTGCTATTTATAGTCTTAAGTTAAGTTCCCTGGACTCATTGAGACTAACCAGCCACATATACTCAGAACCCACCAGGACCCTGCTTCATGCTTTGAGAAAGATCCTAGGTCGAAACACGTGTTGGCACTCTAGATATTGACACAGCATTATGTGTATATGTAAATGTGCACAACCACATCTGCCAATCCATGGCAAATAGCGTAACTAAACCAACAAACCATTCAAATCAGTTTACAAAGGTGTCCTGAATTATTAGAGACCTAATACTGGGTATTAACATACCATCTGGCAACCGCCTTATCCAGCGGCACGGTACCCCGGGTTCCACAACAAAAACTTCTATTACCTGTTAGGACACTCCAGACATTACTGGCTACATGACGTTTGGACATCGCACCCCTTGCCCCAGATTTCAGCCCCTTCACACATGAGACGGTTGCCTGAGATCGGCGAAACATCAAGTTGGTTGTGCAGGACCGGACAGAGGTCATTTTAAGCACCCAACATGAGGAACAAAACTCGAAGTTCCCTATGGGACATCGAAAACCATGTTTCAAAGCCACGCCAGGGTGAGGCGACAGGTGGGGAGAGCAGATATAATTCATGTGCATTGCTTAGTTATGTGATGTTAGTAACAGTGAATACAACCATGGCCAGATATTAAGGACACATGGAATAACAGCGCCTGCGCTCTGTTGTGTTTCTGGAGAGAAAGGACAACACTATTGTGGTCTAAATTTCCTTAGTGGTGTGCCAAAAACCCGTCTTCAGGACGCAACTGGTTTATAACAGGAATGATCAGTAACACTCGATGCATGGACCTTATGTATCAGTGTCAGACCTACAAGAAATAAATAAAATGTTACTAACATCACATAACTAAGCAATGCACATGAATTATCTCTGCATTTGTTAAACAGCTATAAGTGTGGACTCAATCCCACTTTTTTGTCCTGTGTTATTTTTGGAATCACTATCGCATCTGTTTAGTTGTTTTATATGCTTTTTATACTTGATGAAAAATGTGTGTATGATATATAAATTAAAATATGCTTTGTTAATACTATGGACTGGCGGCACATGTAATTGGATGATATAAAGTATCTCCTTCTAAGTAGGGAACCCTGCAACCAGAGTGTGGTGGAGGTGGGTAGCTAGTGGTGACTTTTCGCTGTTCTAAATACTGATTCCTCTAACACCACAGCCCCCTTTACAAAAAAAGAGGACAACCCCCATTTGCTCAAATCAATTTTTCTACCTTCTGTTCTACCACTCCAATCCAGGAGACCCATCAAAAAACATCAATCCCAAAGAATTTGTTTTTTGCCACCATTCAACATCTTCCTTTTAAAGCTCAACTCCCAGTCTATTCAGGTTAATATTTAGGGCATAATTATGTCATTCTCTACGGGTTTCAAATTAAGTTCCAAACCTAAAACCCTCCCTCATTTCTCTCAGCCTGGTGAATACCTGGTGGTATTTTTTCCCTTCCAAGTAAACCTCCATCCTGTCCTTACACCTTTATATGTATAAGGTGGTAGTCCACAGGGAAGGTCACCCTCTACGAGGAGGCCCAAAGTGGGCTGAGCAACTGGCAACATGAAGGATCTTCCCATTCGGCAAGATCTCCATTGTGTTCCTGGTTTGTGAGTATTGACATCTGCTGTATTTCAGGCTTGCGTGAGTTTTGACATTCATGAAGCCGGCAGTCAGCATAGGGATCTCCAGCATTTGCAACGGTATGAAAATATATGCCTCCACAAATGCTGCAGCATTTTTATGTCAGAGACGAAGGAAGGTGGCAAAAAAGCAAGTTGCTTTCCACTCCTCCTCGCCATATAAATGAATGAAAATGTTGTGTAGTGTAAACAGAATGCGTAAAAGCCTTCAAACAAAGCTTGTACACATTTTGCTTACTCTACACATGGCTGGAAATGAACCCTATTGCGATCAAAACTACAATATAGGACAACTACAAACAAAGGTTGAAATTATACAAACAAGCAACAGATGTACTTGCGCTGTTGCTTCTTTTCCCCTGTGCTGTCCCTTCTCCATCCCTTATGCTGTCCCTCCTCCTTCCCTTGCTCTGTCCCTCCTCCTTCCCTTGCACTGTCCCTCCTCCTTCCCTTGCACTGTCCCTCCTCCTTCCCTTGCTCTGTCCCTCCTCCTTCCCTTGCGCTGTCCCTCCTCCTTCCCTTGCGCTGTCCCTCCTCCTTCCCTTGCGCTGTCCCTCCTCCTTCCCTTGCACTGTCGCTCCTCCCCCTTGTGCTGTCGCACCTTCCCCCTTGCTCCTTCCTCCCTTGCGCTGTACCTCCTTCCAGCCTTGCGCTGTACCTCCTTCCAGCCTTGCGCTGTACCTCCTTCCAGCCTTGCGCTGAACCTCCTTCCACCCTTGCGCTGAACCTCCTTCCACCCTTGCGCTGAACCTCCTTCCACCCTTGCGCTGAACCTCCTTCCACCCTTGAGCTGAACCTCCTTCCACCCTTGCGTTGTACCTCCTTCCCACCATTGCACTGTGCCTCCTTCTCCTCTTGTACTGCCGGTCCTTCCTCAGCTTGCACTGTAGCCCCTTGCCCTGTAGCCCGTTTTCCTTTTGCTGTCGTTCCTTCTGCCTTTTGTGCTGTTGCCCCTTTCTCATCCTGGTGCTGTCACTCCTTTCTCCCTTATGCTGTTGCTCTTTCCCCCATGCACTGACCCTCCTTCCCGCCATTGCACTGTACCTTCTCCTCTTGCACTGTCACTCCTCCCTCCACTTGCACTGTCACTCCTTCCCCCTTGTACTGTAGCCCTTTCCCCTTCTGATGTTGCTCCTTCCCCCATTCTGATGTTGCTCCTTTCCCCTTTTGCGCTGTTGCTCCTTCCCCCTTTCTCACCCTTGTGCTGTCGCTCCTTTCCCTTTGCGCTGTCGCTCCCTCCCCCTTGCGATGTCGCTCCCTCCTCCTTGCGATGTCGCTCCCTCCCCCTTGCGATGTCGCTCCCTCCCCCTTGCGCTGTCGCTCCCCCTTGCGCTGTTGCTCCCTCCCCCTTGCACTGTCGATCCCTCCACCCTTCCTCCGTCACTCTTACCCCACATTTGCATTGTCACTCCTTCCTTCAAATATTGTACAATGCTCATGCTTACAGTTGCTGGCCTAGCTTTTATTGATTGGATTTTTTAATTCTCTCTTGTGTAATCATTTATTTCTTATAGCTCCCCCCCACAGTTCTTCCTTCAACCCTCGGCACTGCCTTTCATTCCCTCCCATGCTGTAATTTCTTCCTCCCTGTCCTGTCATTCCTCATTCTTTCCTTCCATGCTAAATGTAAAATGCAATAAACAACTAAAACTATTGGCATCGCCAATGCCTTTTGCTGATTCTGATTATGTCCGAAATGGATATCTGGAGCGTCTGATTAATTGAAATGCCAGGGCTATGCTTTGTGCAATCAACAAGCCCTTAAATCAAGGTAAACTAACCCAAACTATTGATGATTTGGTCACATCTCATAATATGATATTGGAAGAAAATCAAACGTAAATGGTACCAGTACAACAGAAAATGACTTTGCTGACAGATTAGTCAAAACTGAAGCTCTAGAAGAGGATTCCGTTGATAATGAACATCCAGATGAGAAACATGTGCTGACAGCGACTTCTTTTTTTTTTAAACACGTTTTATTGTTTTATATTAAGAGGGTTAATAAACATCAAGAACATAACATGGTATCTTATGAAATACGATTGGAAACATCTTCGTAATTACACTTTTTACATGCCAGGAGGATTAGTGTCCTTCTGCGAGAAGAAAAACAATAATTATTTTTCAAGGCATCACCCGGTGTCGGTATATACTGCTCCCTTTATCCGCCGCATCCCACTTTCCCCAGATCGTCTCCCATTTCCCAGGGCATCCTCTAGTATTATATACTCTTTTCTCCAGGGCTTTTACAGCATTCATTTCTGCAAATCATGTCGACAGTTTCGGGCAGGCTGACGCTCCCCATTGTATCGCCACTGTTAGTTTCATCAAAGCAACTGCCGTGTACACAAACAGTTTCTCATATTGAGTAAAACTAGTCTCTCCCCAGACCACAAAGAGCAGTAATTGTGAATATTCAGGTATCTGCAGTCCCGTAGCCGCATGGACCCTGGCCAGACACTTTTGCCAAAATTGATGCACCCCTAGCCACTCCAAAATGGTGTGAAAGAAGGTGACCTCTGTCCGCCCCCATCTAAACAAGGTAGTGCGTGCATAGTAGACCGTGTGCAATATTTTGAGCTGTATCAGCCCTATACAGCCGAGATGCCGATTTCCCTTGGAAACATCAGGGCCTCCACTCAACCCTCCGACTCCATTGCGCCGAAACCCCACTCCCAGCATGCCATTAGGGTTACCAAATCTTTTGTAGCAAACGCTGTGAGGACCTGATACAGGGTATAGATGGCTTTCCAGACATTGCACAAACGAGAGCAGGTTTGCCTCTATCAGTGAGCTGAGCAGCACCTCCTGAGGAGCTTTAAACTGGGTCAACAGGACGTGAGCCACCTGCAGGTAATGCTGTCTCTGTTTCTGGCAGGCCACATTTCTCAGTTAACTCAGAAAAGGGGACCAACACTCCCCACCCTTCACCTCCCCCAATGTGGACACCTTACATCTCTTCCACACCTCTATCTACCAATCTCCCCGACCTCCGGGAGTAAGGCGTTTTTCGATAGTGGTTGAACCAAGGTGGCTCTACCCCCCCCACCCATCGTAGTGGTGAGAGGCTTTCCACACCTGCCCAACATGACGCATCATGGGTGGCTAAGGCCGACTCTTGTGACAACTGTAAAGGATCTGAGCGGGAGGCAAGCCGTTCATCCATCTTCTCTCGGCCACAATTTGCGGCAGCGACGCATCCCCATGTAGCCAATCATTTAACACCAGCGGTTTGACGGCCAAATAATAAATTCATTAGCTATGAAGCCCGATACCCCCCTCCTACACGGACCGCCTCAATGTGGCCAGAGCAATGCCGGCCTGTCCTCCTCCCCATAGCAGACCTCGCAGAGCTCCATCCACGCTATCAAATTCAGTCTTAGACAAGTGCATCAGCGCATTCTGCAAGACATACAGGCATCTCGGAAGAGTTATCTTAAATACAGCCGCTTTGCAAGTATTGTCAATGGTAGATATTTCCAATGAGTGACAACCTGTAGATATTGATCTGCGATGGGGTGTAAGTTGTGTCTCGTATAATCGTCCAGATCCAATCCCACCCAGATTCCTAGATATTTGAAGCGTTCCGCTGACACCCGATACAGACAGCTCAGAGGGGAATAACTCTCTATACAGTTTAGGGGGAACAGAATGGATTTATCCCAGTTCACTTTCAACACACTTGCTCCCTGGATCTCCTGCAAAGTCTGCGTAACCCGGGAACAGGCCTCTCTCGGCTGGCAGAGATAAATAAAATCATCTGCATGTAGCAAGACTTTATCCTGTTCCCCCTGTCTACAGCAAATGCCCGACCATGTCTCAATTTGATAGCCAATGGCTCGATTGCTAATGTGATCAAGAGAGGGGACAGAGGACAACCTTGTCTAGTCCCCCGTTGTAGGGAGAAAGCCCAGCAGATCGCCCCATTCACCAAAAATCTGCCATCTGAGATGACTGCCCAGCTCAAAAAAGTGTCCCCAAATCACATGCTAGCCATCACTTTCCATAGGAACCCCCATTGCACAGAATCAAAAGCCTTCTCAAGGTCCACCGAAAGAAGCGCTAGTGGTTCCTCCAGTGTATGTGCCTATGAAATCGCCATGAATAGCCTACGGATATTCATCCTAGTAGACTTATCAGGCATGAAGCCACATTGGTTCGGGTGAATCACGGATGTAATGCCCTTCAGGAGACGCTCCGCCAATACTTGGGCAAGGATCTTAACCTCCCCATTAATAAGGGCGATAGGTCTATACGAGGCGCAAGACTCTGAGGGCCAACCCTCTTTGTGTATGACAACTATGCAGGCTCTGCGAATGTCCTGAGATAGCGATCCAGCAGCCTTTGCATAAGTGAACAGTTTATGAAGCTGTAGGAGCACTATCTCAGCTAATCTTTTCCAGACCTCAACAGGGAATCTGTTGGGCCCAGGGGCTTTCCCCGAGTCAAGATGGCTTAGGGCCAGTGTTACCTCTTCCTCTGTGATATCTGCCTCTAGTTCATCTCTCGCGGCTGAGGTCAGCGTTCGGACAGTAACATCTGCCAGAAAGGGAGCGTCCCTAGGCCGATCTTTGCCCTGCCTGGATCGATAGAGTTCTTTATAATATGAGGCAAACACTACAATCTCAGCCCCCTCTGTCACTTGATTCCCACCCGGAGCTACCGCCTCTCGTACGCACCTATGACCACCATCCCTTTTCTCCAGCCATGCCAGCATTTTCCCTTCACAATCTCCTGCCTCGTAGATCTGGCTTCATTTGAGCCAGTGCGCATGTCTAGCTGAGTCAAGTGCAGTGTTTCGTAGTATCTCTTGGGCTCGACACAATTCTTCCCTTCTAACCCGGGTCACCTGTTCCATGTATGCCTCCTCAGCCGCCTTCTCCTGCTTCTCTACCCGCTCCACCTCACAATGATGGGCAGCCCGGTGGGCTGCCACTAGAGGAATCATCTCCCCCTAAAGGACTGCCTTTTGTCCTTCCCATTACACCTCTGGGCTATGTATCAAGCTTACATTTTTGTCAAAGTATTAGTTCGTCTTAGAGACCTCCCCCTCCAGAAGTTCAGGGAAGCCCAAGTAGTAGCTATTCACGTGCCAAGGTATCCTCACTTTACTCGTTCCTGTATTGAGCTCTACCACTAAGGGGGAGTGATCAGAGATGCCCATAGCCAAGGAGGACGCTGATCGAATCAGGTGCATGTCCCGGGCCTGAATAGAAAAATAGTTCAACCTCGACAACTATCTATGCACCCCCGATAGAATGGAAAAACCAGCTCTGTTTGATGCATCTCTCTTCAGGTACCCACTAACCCCATCGCACTGGCAAACGTATTCAGTGTCGTGGCGGTGGACGCCAGTCTGCCCCTTGCATGCCTACGATCCATTTCCCGGTCCATGACATCATTAAAGTCCCCCCACCCCGGCACCCCAGTACCCATCTGTTCGCCTGAATTTGACACAGGGCTATTTGTATTTCATTCAGCAGGTCTAGCCCCGGGGGGAGGAGCATACACACAGACCACACTCCATATCTTCCCCCAGAGTTCCCCGGTCACCAGGACATAACATCACCTTAATTCTTGTGATACCTCCACCAGCCGAAAAGGAACCCTCTTGTTTACCAGTATCATGGTACCTCTTTCCCCTCTTGAGAATCCAGCCTGAATCGCTGTGCGTTTGAAGAAACTGGATTGAGACCCAACCAAGTGGGTCTCCGTAAGAAGGACTAGATCTGGGGTGTGACGGTTGAGAAATTGCAAGACCAGTCTTCTCTTACTACTGTACCCCAACCCATTTACATTCCAAGTTAACAGAGAGATCGTATTAGGGTCTATCCTCCCCAGTCATATCTGCGAGCAGCACTTAGGTATACAGCCAAGGGAATCCATCCTCCTGTCTGACTGCGACGAGCAGCCGATCGGTCTCCCAACCTCCTACAATTCCCGGTGTTCCAATCATCAAACATAACAGCTACTCCACCCACTTCCCTTTTTAACAACCTTTAATGCAGTCAAAAAATCCCCCCACCCTGCACGTCCCCCACCCCCAACTAGAAGTACCTGTCACACGAACCCACACAAACCAAACCAGTTAACTATTATTGTGAACATATTCGGGGTCACCTACAAGTGTCAGTCGAGCTCTTCCAAAACCCCCTCCAGGGGCTGCCTGATAAAGGATCTCTGCTTGTAGCAGTAGTACACCTCAGAGTATCCCTAGGACTTCTTCCATTGCTCCAGCCCAGACTGTCACATTACTCCAATCCCCAGCAGTCAGCCCACTTCCTCATGTCTCTGGGCTCTCCCAGCCGCTTCAGCGACACACTAGTCCTGTGATTCAAACAAGGCTGGGGACATTTCTCGAACATCAAAATAAAAAGAATAAAAAGTAGCTCACACATGTGAACCCACTCACAAGCACCTCTACATCACAAACTACACACTGAAACCAGCTGTAGAGTGTCACCTCACTGTCCTCCCAACACAGACTATTGCAGTCTCCCTTCCAAAGTGATTGAATTCGGGACTGAGAATAGCCAACAGTCTCTTGGCAGCATAGTCACGGTGTGCTGTGTTGCAATGAGCTTCAGGACAATTTGGGTTGAGAAGAGGGCCAATGCATCACCTTGTGCCTTGCAGGTTTAGGAGTAGCAGCGATTTCAGGGGTTGATACAGTTTGGCTTATCCTTGCCACTTTCCCGATCAGGTGATCGAGATGCACACACATGCCAACACGCCCAATTCCATCTGTTAGGGGCTTGTACTGTCTTGAGTTTTTCTTTGCTTTTTGGGACTAGTAGTCCTGGATTTATACTAGAAAATTCATGACCACACGTGCCAGAATGCAAAGAAGAAAACAAAACCGGATGAGCATCTGTGGAATAACTTGGGAGATGTTTGAATATATATTTAGCGCTATCTCTGTGGGGCTCCCTTCTATCAGGTTAGGATCCTGTAGCATTTGAAGTACAAGGCTTGATTGAATACTGGGCTGAGCAGTTTCCTTTTTAATTGCTGTGTCTCATGTAATCTGTGTGTGAATCCCGCTTCAATCATGGCGTTTTTGTCATAGATGAGCATGGTATTTTCGCTGCTTATATTGGCGATGTAGAACTTAGAAGCCACTTTTTTTGAACTTTCTTCAGTTAAACTAAAGCACCGCATGGAAACATTCAAATACGTTTAAAATCATTGTCCCAGATTGCGCAATATGAACAATCGGCAACTCTTTGTGAATGTTCCAAAGCATGCGACTGCTTATCTTTTACCTCCTTTTCAAAGATATCATACTACTGGCAAAGGTTGTTTTGGGGATTAGGTCTCGCGAGATGCCAGGCCCCCGGCAGTCTCATGAAAACAGCATAGATATGCACGTGGTGCACCCCACGTCACGCCATTAAAGGCACAGGCTGCGCTGGAAACACAAGCACCCCGGCGCTCCTCCTGAGAGAGAGACTGAGAGGCTTAAAAAAGACGCCAAATACTTCATGTATATATGTTCATGAGAAAGTTTCCAGCTTTTTTAGAATTTCTGACACAGTGAAACTACTGTGTTCAGCACAAGATACCTGCTACATAGTTTAATAAATAGATTTAATTTACCAAGATCTAGAGTGATGATTGAGTCCACAACATAATTGATGAGGAGGAGCAAGACACAAACCTACCGTGACAAGATGCAAGTTGCAACGTAACACCTAGCCTTCTTGAAATCTTCAGGTAGACCTGCAATACCATAGCCTGAATGGGAACCGTTATTTTTAACGTATTTGGAAGTAGTAGGAGGTGGCAACTGTGCAACAATAAGGAAGAGGGCTATGCTACTGAACGCACTGGGCATCAAAGGTCAGAGAACGTTTGCTAGTTTGAAGCCTGAAGTCGTAGAAGAGTACAGTGTCGATGTTTACAGGGAGGCAGTGAAGAGGTTACTTAAAAGGGTCTGAAGCAAAGTGAACACAGTGTTATATAGGATCAGATTTTCCAGAACGAAGCTACAACCCACTGAGCCAGTGGATGACTATGTAACTAAGATGAGGGGATTGGCTGCGTTGTGCACCTTTGAGGATACCGCTGAAGGCAACATTTGTGACATGCTAAATGTGTACACTAACAGGAAGTTGCAAGATACATTTATTCTTGAGAAAGTGCTGCAACTAGACAAAGCTATTCAAATTGACAGGGCAGTGGAAGAAACATTGTGCAGATGCAAAGAATTGGCGTGAAGTGTACCAGTCCCTGATGTGCACGTCATCCAGTTCAGGGGGAAAAGAGACAAAAGTAAGTCTGAAATTAGAAAGGAGGAAAGCGAGATCCCCTGAAATGTCATGTGTGCACCAGCACTCGCCATCTTGCGAACAACAGAGAATGCCCGGCCAGGAATAAGGAGTGTTCGAATTTCAGAAGATTTGACCACATAGCCATGGCCTGCAAATGGTGGTGTAAGAAAGTGGCACATCAGTGATGAATGAAGAATCAAGGGACGGCGAGTCATTGGATGAAGATGGGAGACCTACCATAACCAGAATGGAGAACCACACTGCATCATCTAAGTGGACGGCAATGAGACGAGGGTGATGGCTGACTCGGGGCCAAACCTAACAATACTGCTGATACACACATACAAAGACATGGTTGGTAATAACAAGGTAAAGGTGAAGAGGACTAAGCACAGGCCCGCTGTCTTTGGAGGTGCCACTGTGAATCTGTTGGGGTACATCCATGGCACGATTGAATTTAAAGGCAGAGTGACAAAGACAAGAATATATTTTTCGGAGGAAGGCCTGGCTGTGTTTGGGTGGGATGACCAAGCCAAGTTAGACATCAGATTGGATCCCAGAACAGCGGATCACTTACTGTCAGTAAATACAGGAGGTGTGTCATTGTTCAGAGAGGAATTCCCCCCGATTGTTCTCTGAAAATCCAGGGAAGATAAAGAATCATGTTGAAACAAAATGCGGTTCCAGTAAAGCACAAAGTGGGACCAGTACCAGCAACGGCGAGGGGAGCTCTGCAGGTGAAATTGAAAGCATGTTACAGGAAAGTACCACATAGACCGTCAAATCATCCAAATGGCTGATACTAGTGGTTTTGATAAAAAAAAACAGCACTCGGGAGACATCAGAGTTTGCATAAATTTTCACAGTCTGAAGTTTGAGGTGATCACGGACAGCTGTCCCCTCCCCAGCATCAATGAGTTGATCCTCATGATGGAGGGGAAAGAGTTTTCAAAACTTGACATGAGGGACACTTATCACCAGATCAACCTGCATAAAGATTCCAGGCCTCTGACTGCATTCATAACCCCATTTGGCACATACCAATTTACTTGCATGCTATTCGCCCTGTCGTCTGCTGCATTGGTCTTCTAGCAGATCATTTTCTCTCTGCTACACAATATTGGCAACGCATCTTATTTTCAAGACAACATCTTAATCTATGTGGAAGATGTTGAAACACATGACATTGTACTGAGGAAAGTGCTCACCAAGCTACAAGAAGCTTGAGTGAGGTTGCTCTTTGACAAATGTGTGATCAAAGCCAAAGAAGTGGAGTACTTGGGGTATACGATTTCGAGGGAGGGCATCAGCCCAAAAAGAAACCTGTTACAGGCCATTGTGAAAGCCCCAGTGTTGGCCAACAAAGAAGATTTGAGGTCGTTTTTGGGCATAGTTGAATATTATGCCAAATGGTTTTCCGAAGTTTTCAGAAACTACAGCACCAATGAGGGAACTGCTAAAAAAGGGTGCCGAGTATGACTGGCGCCAAGAACAAATGAAGGCGTTCAGCGAAGTTAAGCAGTTAATTGTAAACCACCCATGTCTCCAATCCTTCATGGAAGATCATCATTACAACCGATACCAGTGCGTATGGCCTGGGAGCGACCCTAACCCAGAAAAAGGGTGATGCTGAACATATAGTAGTGTTTGTATCCAAAGCATTGTCACAAGCTGACAATAACTATTCCACTGTAGAAAAGGAAATGTTTGCATGCGCCTGGGCAAGAGAATATTTCAGGACATGAATGGGGCACGAAATTTCAGTTAGTGACTACCACAAACCGAAAATTTACATGTTGCGCTCGGGAGGGAAAAAAAACGTTCACGCCTCGACTGGCCCACATTGTAGCCAAATTGCAGGAGTACATTTATGAAATTTTACACATCGTGGGATGGAAAAATGCCCAAGCAGACTGCATGTACTGACTACCTGAAGCGAGAGACTTTTGGGAACAAGAAAACATTGTGGTCCCGTTGGCAAAAGTGGAGACAAAGACATCCGAGTGGGCTTATTCCCTTTCGAAGATGGTGCAGGATTGGAACATTACACTCCAATGAGAGTAACAGACTAGCTTATTTCAAGATGGCACCCGAGAAACCGGTCGCCGGTCCCCACGGCTCTCCATGCAATGCCGACTGCAACAAAGGCTAATCACCGGGTAAACTCTCTGCCTCGCCTCTCTCTGAAAGCAACAATGCTGTTTTTCTGTCCTCTTTTTTTCTTGACTTCTATTCTCTCAAAGCTCTCCTTGAGTTCCTGGTTTGTTCCTTACTCCTGCCTTTTTCCTTCACTTGGTTGTTCTACCTGTAGATCGCTTGCCTTTTACTTACTTATCCTGCTCTGCTCGGCCTTCTGGCCCTATTAGCGCAATGATACAACTTTCCTGTAGAATGGTTTTCTTCCCTGGAGAGTTTCCCTTTGGCTCAGCCCTTAGGACATATGCCGCCCGATTTTTCAGGGCGCCAGATGTTCTTTGGGACTGCTCCCCCTTCATCGCCCGACGGAAAATGCTTGAAACCTCCTTGCACCTGGCAGCTGCTGCACAACGATTCACAGGTCAGTGCTTGTGTAATTCATGACAGAGACTCCACAACCACCTTCCTCAAGGATGAGTGTGTAGTGGCATCCATAGGAGACCTCAGAAGCTGCAGTAATTTGGGTTGGGTGGGGTGGAGGACTGATAACATTCACACCATCAAGCTTGCCCTAGCACCCCTCTTGCCCTACCCACCCCAAACTGCTAAGTGCTTGATGATCTCATTTGTCTAGTCAAGGACAGACACTGCAACTGCCAAGGCCTACTGCTCAGCAATGGCATTGCAGAGACTGCCTGTGCTGCAATGGGCTTCAATGAATTTTGTACAGGTAACAAAGGGATTATGTCTTGCCATACATTGTTAACAAAGAGCAGGCATGCAGGCATGGACCTAAATGCTAGCTTCAATTGCAAGAGACAGCTCTTCTTCCTTTGGCAGAGGCTCATATGAGTCTCGTGTCCTAGCCACACCAACAACGCCTTCTAGACCACTGGAGTGTCCCCCGGTATGCTGGCTGAATGTTTGCTGGACACCTTCATGGCCCAGGCCTGCCAGTGACATGCAGTAACTCAGTCCCATACACGCCCTTCAAGAGCAGGGAATGCTGGGAGCTACTGAATGTCAAGTACATGGCTGATCCGAGTCCTGTCTCACAGCCTGCTCGGCATAATTTTTGATTAAGACATGCACAAACAAACTGCATGTGCGATCTGAACACTTGGCAGATTGCCAGATGTTAGGGAGAATTCTCATACATATGCTAATTTCCCTTACCTTTTGAGACCCCCAGCAACTTTGCTGGATTTCTAGGATTTGCATTTTTACCTGGAAAGAGTGTGAGACTTTTTTCCCACTCTTTCATGTATTTTGATGTGTGTTTTACTTTTGTGTTCTTTGAATATGGAGATTTAGACAACTCCATAGGCATCTTTTTCTTGTGCGTCACACAGCACCTTCAGTGCAGTGGCAGAGGGATGTCTTTTAGACTTCCCAAGGTTTAAATACCTTCTCTGGGACTGACTACTTGCTCCCAGAGCAGGTAAAGTAAAATTGACTCTGCTAGTCTTTTTAAATTCATAGACCCAGCACACCCTATCTTCCTATAGAGTGCTGGAGGGGTTGCCTAGCATCCCCTGTGTCTAAGTACTCATGTAACAGTCAAATGTTAACCTTTCCTCTTGAAATGGCGGATGGCAGTGGTTTTAGAACAAACTACCATGATTTTTCCCGACCGCTAACACCGGTAGCTGAAAATCGGGTCAGCCATGTTTTCCAATATGGCGCCCAAGACCCCTCTGTAAAAACAGACTCTGGTCATCTTTTTTTGCCGTTTCTTTTAGGAAAGGTCCTTCTAGTGTTTGTCTCTGCGCGCCAAACCAGGTTTGGTCCCTTTGTTCGATGACCTTTGGCGGGCTTCAGTGCTGAAGCCCTCCTCTGGCGCCTGAGTGTCTGGGGTGGACAAGATTTGAGGTAGGTACCCGAAACTCCCTGTGCTTAGTCTCCTACGAAACCTGAAGGCACTCTGGCGTGATTGGCTGTCTGACTGTCCGGCAACAGCTAGGCTGGAATGAATGGGAGAAAACTGTTTTAAAGCAGGTCTCTGGGACTTGGAAGACCACTGGAACGAAAGAACCGAAGATGAGCTGAAGGAAGACTGCTGCTGCAACTCCTGGACCGTTGGTTTGCCCGGTGAAGCCCTGCTGTAGGCCCGAATTACCTGAAACTCCCTCGACAGAGAAGCCCTTCAAGGACGACTTCTTCCCTTGAGCTGGTGGGAACAACCAACTTGCAAGCCACCTGGACACCGTCTCCATACTGGTCAAATTTTCATCAGAGTGCTGTTGAAAACCAGATAGCCAGTGAGAAGGATACCAGTTTGTGGACTTTAAGGCACTCATACCATAACACTGACGTTTAGCCAAGCTTGTGGCTTCTTCCCTGGGCAGTGCAGGAACCTCCCGACGTCCTGCTTCTTGTCCCCACGACTGAAGCTCAGGAACAGCGAGATCTGCAGATACTGCTAGGAACAACTGCCTCAGCTACAGCTTTTCTTCATCCATAAGGTACTGTGCAAATGCGGTAGAGAAATCCTCTTTGCCGTGGTGAAAGATTGTGAAACTTTCCCAGTTTTGGAGTCTTGTTCGCTCCTAATCTGACATATAACTCTTTTTTTCTTGCAAACTACTTCCAAGAATATTGGCAAAGACTTAACCGTTTACTACCAGAACTGTGCTATCCTATCCAAGACACTGAACCATTGACTTTGGCCCAGGCCAATTGAATTGAATTGCCTCTTGTAGTGAACTGAAACTATTTGCCCTGCTGATGAAAGTAACTGTGTGCTGATTCTTATAACCTTTGTCTTTCTACCCCTTTTGAAAGTTACTGAAGTGCCATTTTGCTCACACTTCAAGGGAGCCTAACTTGTTCAGAAACGTATTGGTTGTGTACTGTAATGTATGATAGCGTGATATTGACCTGATTATTACCAGTGGAATGTATTCTAACTAAATGTGTAAATAAATGCATGTTCTTTTACCAAGAAACCTTGAGTAAGTGTTTGAACTACTGTGATTGCTAGTCCTTTGTGTAACATCTTGTACTGCTCACATCTCTCTTGAGATAAGTCTGGCTGCTCAGCCACTGCTACCACATAACTGTGTAGTACAGGCTTGTATTAAAGGTGAGATTGTGCTTACACCTGTAGTCTTAATTGAGTATGGTGTTCCCAAAGGGTACTTGCATGTAATTCTGCCTAACACCAGATTCCAACATGCACATAATTCCTTACTCTCCTCATTTAAATTATCACTCATTCTCAAGTGGTAGCCTGGGGAAACCTTATCGAGAAAGGAAAACCTTCATGTAGCTCAATGGGGTCAGGAAAGCAGATGATATACAGCCCAACTCCCTCTGTCTCCAAAACGAAAGATCACTCTGTGGCCTCCGCTTTGTAAGTGACACATATACCTGACGTGTAGAAAGGCAGCCTCAGGAGGACAAAATACAGTTTATGCTGTCAGAAGTAACCCAAAGATGGCCCAAATGCATGCAGAAAATAGCCCAAAATAGCCCACGGCTGGGGAATGTACCAGACTTGCTTCTTACAAAGCTGCTGATTAGATCAAATATTGTTAGGGAACTTCTCATTGGGTAGAACGGCAGAGGAGTTTGGAAAAGGAGATTTTAGTGATTTGGCCATTTCATACAATGGCATTGCACATTGCTATGCCAACCAGATATTCTCAGTTCAGAACCCCCGTTCCTTCTCGCTCTCTTCAGTAACAATGGTTTCAGCAATTTTATGGCACAAGCTCCACAAATGTTTGACAAAACAAAAATGACAGGTTCTCGGATTTGATGGTTAACAGTGAGGACAGCTTAATAATTGCCCATCAGCTCTGTCACCTGAGTATTCCACGGTCCAATATGCTACCCAGCACAACATTCAGGTGTACCTGCCGCCCAAGCCTTTCCAATTCCAACTACTAATCCTTTCTCACAGTCTTTTGAAATATGATAGAAACATCCATCTACAAAAACTGTGGCTATCCCGATTGGTGCTTTCGTCATACACCTTGTGCAGGGAAGCTAGAAATGCTTCTATATGAACAATTATTGTCAAATCTTCTTTTAAACAATATATTTGGAATATTCCTATATATCTGATAATATTTGGGTCAAAAGACTTGTACTCGAATCCGAACCTCCGAAGCTACGCAAATGCTGGAAAAAAACTAACAATCGTTCCTGACCTAGCCGACGCACTCCTTCAGTCTCCACCATCCACCTGCCAACTCAATAAACAACTAACCCCCGACGCCTTTGAGTCATGGCTCAACACCTCACTAATGCGGCTCACACCCTCTTGTAAACCATCAGCCCGCTGTGGCCTGTTCCCTAGATGGTTCACACATGAGCTTAAAACCACTAAACAACTATATAAATACCTAGAATGCAAATGGCAGAAAGACAAATCCCAGGAGAGCAGCGCCACCTTGGCCCCGACACCTTCATCAGTACAAGGCCGAAATCCGGAAAGCAAAAAAAGCCCACTACAACTTCCGAATCCTAAACTACAAAAACCCCAGCAAAGAACTTCACAAAATCATCTCCAAATTCACCAAACCAGCATGCATTCAATCACTGTGCGACTCACTCTCTCTCCACTTTAACGCCACGGCTCTCGAAAGAACAAATGCTCTAACCACCAAACTGGCTCTCTTACATCCACCAGGCAACCCTCCTCCCATTCCGGCCAATCCACTGCCTGCGACCACTACGCAATCAAAGTTCAAATCCTTTAGTCCAATATCACCAGACCAATTTCTCAAATTTCTATCTGCCCTCAAACCATTCAGCTCTCCCCTAGACCCTTGCCCGGCCACAACCCTCAAAGAAATATTCGCTTCCACATGCGCAGGAGATCACGCAAGATCCATCATAAATGACTCCCTTTCCTCGGCTATCTTTCCCGACGCATTCAAAACGGTTCATGTTAAACCTCTATTAAAAAAACCTTCCCTCCACCCTCTCGAGCCCAAAAACTACCGCCCCATCTTAAACACCAGGTTCCTTGCCAAACTCATTGACCGAGCCACCTACTCCCTACAATCTCCTAGAATCAGCACAATCAGGTTTCAGAGCCCATCACGGAACCAAAACCACCCTAACCTCAATCTGGGATGACCTTAAAATAACGGCTGACTCCGCGGGATGCGCCGCATTAATCCTTCTTGACCTATCCGCCGCCTTCGACAAGATCAATCACTCAATCCTCCTTGACCGCCTCCACTCCCTAGGAATTTGTGGAACCGCTCTTAAATGGATAGCTTCATTCCTCAAAGATGGGTACCAAATAACGATACTCTCCACCTATTCCTCCCAAGCCCGACCAGTCGACACAGGAGTCCCACAAGGAGCATGCCTATCTGCCCTCCTTTTCAATCTCTACTTGATCACCCTCCCACCAATAATTTGCTCACACAACATCCTGTGTTACAACTACGCTGATGACACTCAACTAATTCTAAAACTCCTGAACTCAAAACCCAACTCCTGACCTGACCTCGCCTCCTGCCTCCTTGACATAGAGCGCTGGATGACCCAAAGTCACCTCTTGTTAAACACCTCCAAAACTGAAATCCTGATATGTGGCAACTCCGAACTTCTTCCACACCCACTACCCTTGCCATCCACCATGGGCAACTCACCGACCCCCTCTAACACAGTGAAAAACCTTGGATGCATGCTTGACTCTGACCGAACACTCTCGCGCCAAGTCAACAACGTCTCAAAGTCATGCCACTACCACCTTAAAACCCTTAGGCGCATCTTTCCATATCTCTCCTTTCCCAACAGACACTCCGCGGTCCAATCAGTTGTTATATCAAGGCTCGACTACGCAAACCCCCTCTACCTCGGACTCCACGCTTACCAACTGAATAAACTTCAAAGGGCACAAAACTCTGCAGCCAAATGGCTACTTGCGCTCAGCCCAAGAGACCACATCTCCCCGGCCCTTAAGACTCTGCACTGGCTTCCAGTGGCCCGAAGGGTGACTTTCAAAACCTTATGCATCTCCCATCGAGCAGTGCATAAAACCGGACCTCAATATCTTCAAGACAAGCTAAAACCCTATCACCCTCAACGCAGTCTAAGATCAAGCTCAGCCGGCCTCCTAGTCATCCCTAAGACAAACTCAGTCAAGTTAGGCGGATCATCATTCTCAGCCTTGGCCCCACACTGTGGAACGCACTCCCACCCCACATCCGCCTAACTGAGGATCTAATGTCTTTCTGCAAACTACTAAAAACCTGGCTCTTCCCCTAGAACCGACCCTTACGCGAAATGACCCAAACAGAATAAAAGCATCTCAATGACACCAATCCAACAAACTACCAGATGCGAGAAATCGACATCTAATAACCACTAATATAAACTAAAAAGACAAACAGAATAGAACAGTAAAGTAGAGCAAAGCAGTGAAGTGGATAATACGAATAAATCGTACAAAAAAAGTAACGAGATTTAAATCAATGAAATGGATGTAATGCATGATGAATGAATGGAGTGAATGGAGTTGATGAAATTGTTAGAATCCTGTAGATATGAGGAGTGTATAGAATGGCTGGGTGTGCAGAACGGGCGAATGCGTAGAGCGGATGAGTGCGTAAGTACAGAGATGTGCTTAGAATGCAGAAGTGCGTAGAACAGATGAGTGTGTAGACCGGGTGAGTGCGGAAGAATGTGGAGAACGCTGAAGCAGATGAATGTGCAGAGCAGATGAATGTGCAGAGCGGATGAGTGTATAGAGCGGATGAGTGTATAGAGCAGATGAATGAAGAGATGAATATATAGAACAGGATATTGCTGTTAAATGTGTAGAAAGTGATGAGTGCATAAAGCTGATTAGTGCGGGGAGCAGAAGAGCGCAGGGCGGGGATGAGCACGTGGAGCGGATGAGCACGGGGAGTGGATGAGCACGGGGAGCAGATGCATAGATGCATAGAGTGGATGAGCGCGGGTAGCAGATGAGCGCGGGTAGCAGATGAGCGCGGGGTGCGGATGAGCAAGGGGTGCGGATGAGCAAGGGGAGCACATGCATAGAGCTGATGAGTGCAGGGGGTGGAGAGCGGATGAGTGTAGAGGGTGGAGAGCGGATGAGTGTAGAGGGTGGAGAGCGGACGAGGGTGGAGAGCGGACGAATGTGGAGAGCTGATGCGTGCAGGGAACGGGTGAGTGCGTGGGAACAGATGATTACGTAGAGTGGGTGAATACGTAGAGCAGATGAAAGTGTAGTGCACGCGAGGGGTTAAAGTTGACAAACGCCTAGAGCAGATGAGTTACACAGACCGGGTGAGTGTGTAAAACGGATAAGCAGATAGAACGGATGAGTGCCGAATGCATTGTAGGTGCCTTTCCCCGGCTTACTACGTGTAAGAGAAAATAAAATAACCAACACAACCCCTGTTGGGGAAGGAGGCACTGAGAACCGGCTGCAAGAGTTCAAAGGATGTTTTTTTTTCTCCAGCTAGGAAATAACCCAAAAAAATGCCCACTCCCATTTACATCATCACCCATATATATATCAATTAAAGTAACTCGAACATAAAATACTAAATGGACCCGATTGGCCAGGCGGTGTGGTGCTGTAGGTGTGGATGGCATCTCTTCCTTCTGATTGGCTGAGTGGCTGACGAGATGATGGACGTCAAATATCTTGTGCTCCACGCAGGTCAGGGTCTGGTCACTGTGGTCACTACCTAAGCTAATATGTTGCATTCGTAAAACACTAAATAACAAATTATCTAAACATTTTATTCTTCTTTTCATATTTCTACACAAATCACACATAGTATTTATTGTCAGTACAATTGGGTCATTCGTGGCTTTAATTGGAGGCCTTGACCTTTATTGTGCATGTAAAAATAGTCAAGCTGTGTTTCACATATCTCCTAAGCTTTAGACCTATTAGTATAAGTAAAAACATATATTGTGGCAAGGTGCTTAAGGTTAGTAGTGGGTGTGTTGGGTGGGTTTCGCAGCGCAGGCGAGGGGTCTGGCACTTGAAAGAAATACCTTACAGGGAGCGCAGGGTCAGGATGGCAATAAATTACTCTAAATGGGGGTGGGTGGCTTGCACGTTTATGGCGACGAACAAGCAAAAAGTGCTTAGCTCATCCTGGTTCACATGCTGGTTCTCATGCTGGCAGTGATCTCAGAGGAAGAAAACTGTATCATATTGGTTGTTGCAACTTTCTCCAGCTTCAGCGTGAGAATGGGAGCACAGAGCTTTCCTTCGCAGGGGGAGTGCAAGGGTGGGGGCCAGCCAGCTGCCTGCGCGCCTTGTGTGTGTCTCTGTCCTTGGCTGTTGCGGTGGAAGGGGAGCTGAGCCTTGCTGTACTATCGCAGTGAGGCCTGTTTACCCAAGATGGAGTCGAAAGGGGCCACAAAAGATGGATGCCTCGTGTCCTGCTCAGTAGTCCCATCTATGTCAACCGTGGTTAACTTTACATAAGGGCAAGTGGCAACCCCACTACTGGAGGCACGTGGTCCAAGCCCCGTACTGAGGAGTGTACGGCGCGAGGGGGCCTGGGGGTCCTTGGCTCCCATACATTCCCCCCTTTCGTTACATCTAAAGTAACAAACTACTTATCTCGTTCTTTCCGTTCTCCCTTCGGTAGCGCTCAGCTTAGGCCACAGCCTCATCCCAAGCAGGTGTACCCTTTTTGGGCATCCATGCTTTGCACACACTTCTTAAGCTGTTACCCCTTCTTGCATATTCTTCTGGGGTGACCATTAAGTATATCCCACCATCCCCATCCAAATCTATCCAAACTTCGTTATACCACAGCAAGTCCTTTGGTTCTTTAATGGTAGTGTGATGTAGATTATAGACCACGTCCCAATACTGCCTATAGATGGCAGTCATTCTATACTGTGGTGTGGTGTATTCTCCAATTTGTACTTGGCCATCTATCATGGTAGCCACCGTTGTCTGTCGGCCCACTGTTACCATCATCATGGCGGAATTAGGCATATTATTTTCACAGCATCTTAGTCCCAGTTGGCACACACAGAATATTAGGAGAAGAAAGACAATAATGGGAATGAGTATCTTCGCTGCTATGTTCACCCATGAGGGTATCCAGCTGAACAGATTGTTGAACCACGTGCTGTTGTCTGCTTCACCTTCCGTTCTCATTCTTTCTCCTAAATTATGCACTGCTGTTATCACGTGTGACAGTGTCCCGTTATCAGCATCTGAATTTGGTACGAACGTGCAGCTCGCCCACCCCAATTTTTTTTGCAAACACCGCCGTCCATCGCCGTCATAAGATCTAAGACATATCTGTTTTGCATCGTCATCAGGCGCAGTGCACGGAGCTCTATTTTTATGATGTTGAATCCTTCTTCAGTGTGGTTAGCCAGCTGGATGAGCTCCCAGCGTGTTATCTGCAGCCATTTCGCGTTTGTGCTGGCTTCAACGCCTGGTGCTAGAAATGATGCAAAAAATGTCTCTGCAGATGAGAAAAGCTTGTACTGCTGCGGGATTTCAGCAAGGAGTTCTGACGATTTGGACAAAATATAATTGGATCTTTTGCTGCGTGACAACTTGGTTCTCAATGTTTCTTCTGACAATAGTTTGTATGCTGGGGGCTCCGTGATTGTCTCATCGGGCGCTGTCGATGGTTCAGCCGATTGCCCTACTGCCGATATGTCAGCCAATTGGCCTGCTGTCGAACCGTCAGCCGAAGGCCTTGCTGTAAACTGAACGTGGCTCTCTGGTATCACCATTAGTGCTGAGTGAAGTGTGGCTAGGGCTCAAGTTCCTCTCCAGGATGCTGGGAGATGCAGGTAAGCTCGTTTGCCACAGATCCAGTATATGTCCATTAATGTGGCAGTGCCTTTTTTCATATCTGGTATTATTAAAGTCTTATTGCACTGCTGTGCGTTTCCCATATTCACCTTCCCTTCTCCATGGAAGCAAAGTTTGTGCGGTATTTCCTTTTGAATCTTTATGGGTCTCCCCAGTGGTGTGACCCATGTCAGCTTGGTGATATGCTGTGACCAGATGGGGATGCACGTTTCTTTTGCCCACTCGTATGTTTTGTCTGGCAGCCCTTGAAGCCCCTCAGCTTTGCATTCAATCGTTTCATCATGCCACTTGTTGTCTGCATACCTTGTCCCTTTTTGATGAAAAATGGCTCTTAGAGGCAAATTACTCCTTGTCGTCTGCTGGTGCATGTTTGTTCGTTTTCCAATTTTTCCATGGTGACTGTGTGTGCCTGAAATGTCTTTTTTATTCTACACAGCATGAGATGAATCAAACATTGGGCCTCAGACAAGGGTACTTTCTGTGGAATTAACATTTTTGGGGTTCCAGTTGCATGAGGAATAAGTGAGCACACGTAGCAACTTTCATTACTTGCTTGCTTTGCTGCGGTGCTCATGTCTGAATACCATTTATTTGATTGGTCAGGGTGTTGGGGGTCGTCTATTTCATCTAACCTCAGGTTATGATCAATATCATATCTGTTTTTTCCCGCCCCCCTTTTTCTCGTCTTTCTTTTGTTTTTTAATTGGGTACCAACTCGTTGATATTGCAGCGGGAATATTCTGGACCATGCATCATCAATGTTGTTCATGGTAACGTGTGTATTCAGTAGTGGTTTCTGGTGCCGTGTGTGTGTGCATGCTTGTATTTCTGGAGTTAGTCAACCAATAGTAACCGTCATTTACATCCCATCCAGGCTCTATTTCCTTGGCCATAGTATTACTCAACAATGGGATAGCAGTTTTGTTTACATGCAATTGGTTATAGGGTGGCGTTGCATTTATACTATTCGATTCAATGTCATAAGTGTCCTTCCAAATGGTTGTTACTCCTTTAATTTGCCACAAATAAAACAACGTTATACCAAATAAAATAAAACATTATTATTGCAAATAGTATGGCAGAATATTTTATAACGCATTCCACATTGCTCAATCTACTGGCCCTAGTGGCATCCCTATTTCTATCTAACATTTCAGCCTGCTCAGCCGTTTCATCGCATTGGCTCATGTTGAACCTATGTGGGCGAGACAAATTTGTTAAGTCATCATGAAAAAAAAACATATTTGCAATTGTTCATTCTTTTTCATTTTTTGCTTAGTTAGGCATTTAACAATTTCTTTCCATTTATCATAAAAACAATGAGGAAAAATAGGAAAAATAACAATTCATATGAGAGTAAGAGAGAAATAAAATGGAAAGAGAGAGAGCGAGAGAGACAGACAGAATATGTAAAAGAAAAAATAAAAAAAAAATTGCTTTTCTACTATACTTTTCCTCTCTTAGTGGCAGTTTTCATCATGTCAGACTGTGTTAGCAATGCCACCCACACAGTCTGTTTCATTTTGGGGGAGTGCGACACTGCGCGCCCTTCTCACGTTCGAGAGGTGCACCCAGTATTTCAGTCCCTTCACCTTAACTGCAGTTGGTGTGCTGTACACCACTGTGTATGGACCATGAAATGTTGGGGAATTCCACCTTCTTACAAACAAAGCTTCTAACATAGATGTGTTCCCCTGGCATTAATGGCCCCTCCGGGCTATCTGCTGCTGGCATGGAGGTGTCTGTTGCTACATCTTCAGTAAATGGCGGAGCAATTTGTTTTGCTATGCTGCGTACTACGCGCGTTAGCTGTGCTAGGTATTCCTTAAACTCTTCCCCCAGCACTGTGGCAGCCCTGTGTGCATCCGACACCCTCCTAACAGGAGAGGGTGGCGTGTGCATTCTTCTCCCCGTCACGATTTCGTGGGGGCTCAAATGGTGATCCTTGCATGGTTGATTTCTGAGTTGGAACAGTGCTAGGGGCAGACAATATATCCAATTTTTTTTCAATGTGCTGCATAATTTCGATAAATTGCTTTTGAGTGACCCGTTGATCCTCTCCACAACTCCATTGGCCATTGGATGATAAATCGAACATAGATTGTTTCACCCCCAGAGGTTACTTCTTTGAAAAGATCATTCACAAAGTGCGTGCCGTTGTCTGAACGGATCACGTCACAGATTCCCCACCGCGAGAATACTTCTCGCACAAGGAACTTGGCAGCACATTTTGCATCAGGATGGGGGCAGGGGCCCGCTTCCACCCACCGTGAAAAAGGGCATGCCACCACAATCAATTATCTCGCTCCATTACATCTTTCTCCCATATCGGCGTAGTCGATATGTAGTTCTCTGAATGGACCTGTAGGGCGTGGCAAAGTGCCACGCAGAGTTCGTAATGTCATTCTTGAATTGTAAGTTTGGCATGTAGTACATTCAGTCACAAATTTAGACAAGTATTCGTGCAGATTGGGAACAAACCAATCCTCCTGAATGTCTGAGGCGATGTGTTGTTTTGCAATGTGAGCTGGGAAGTGCAGTTGTTGGAACGCTACTTCTAATAATTCTACAGGCATCACTACCTTGCCTGTCATGTTCTGTGGCTGATTGTTTACACCATTGTTTGCCCCACAACTCCTGCTCTTCCGATGGGGCCCTTCTCTGGAGTTCTATCAATTGTGCTATGGGCGTGTTACTGTATGCTTCTGCTGGTTGTTCTGCTGTGGCTGTTTTTACAACATACTCTGAAGTTGGTGTCTCATTGAAGTACGAGGCTTCCTTCGCTGCTGTGTCGGCTGCCGCGTTCCCCAATGAGACAGCGCCTGTGTTATTGGTATTGGCTTGGCATTTAACCACTGCCACTACCAATGGCTCTGCTAAAGCTTCTATTAGTTCATTTAGCAACGTGGCATGTTGTACGGGGACCCGTCTTCTCTTCTGAACCCTCTCCTTCGCCAACGTGATAGCCCTGAGTGAACTGTGGTGGTGGCGTAAACTGAGTCTGAATATATTGTTACTGTACAATCTTTGGCTGTGTGTAACGCGCTGATTAGTGCAGTCAGTTCAGCTGCTTGTGCAGAGTAGTGTGAGGGGAGGTACTTTTGAACAATCACTTCGTATGTGTCTTCTTCCATGTGCACTACTGCCATCCCCACATGTTTCTCTCCTGTCTCTGAGTTTATGGATGCTGACCCGTCTATGAAATAGATTTCTCCTTCTGTAAGGGCATTTTCTCTTGCTTTGGGAATGTCATCGCCCTCTCCCTCATACGTGCTACAATCGTGTTCCTGTAAATCTTCAGTTGTGTATGGCTCTGTAATGAATGTGGTTGGGTTCACTGTCTTGCATCTGACCACGTGCACATTTGGACTGGATATTATTATTTCATAAGCAGATGCTCTCTGTGTTGTGAGAGTACATTTTGATCTTTCCAGGATAGCAAATAATGAGTGTTCCACATATAGCGTCACTGAACATCCCATTACGATTGTGGCACTTTTCTCAAAGGCGAAGGCCGCTGCAGCGAGGGCCTGTTCGCAAGCGAAATGTCCCTGCATTACTGGGTCTAATATTCCACTGTAGTATGCTAATGGTTTGTGACCTAGCGATGTCTTTTGTGTCAATACTGCTGTCATCAATATTCCATTGCAGTGTGAAAACAGGAAAAATTCCCTTTCATAATCTGGATTTGCAAGGACTTAGGCGTCTTCAATAAGGTCTTTTAATCGGGAGAATTGGGCAATTGTCTCATGTGTCCATTTTATTGGGGCCCTGTTCTTCTGTGCTTCCTTCAGCGCTTGTAGCATTGGCCGTGTGTATGCTGCATAATCGAGGATCCATGCTCGGCAATAGTTACATATGCCAAGAATTTTCTGCATGTCCTTCACTGTTTTTGGTATGATAATGTGTCGAATGGCCGCTACTCTGTCTGGTAGTATTATTTTTCCATCTTTGGATATTTGCTGGCCGAGATATACAACGTCTGCAAGGCAGTATTGTAACTTTCCTTTGTCCACCTTGTATCCCTTGGCAGCCAATACGTTAAGCAGTGTTATCGAGTCTTCTCTACACTCTTCTTCTGGTTTTTTTTTTTTTATTGTATTTGGTTTATTGAAATAAAAACCTTTACAAATAGATTTAACATTAAAAAAATTTCTAAGCACCAATAATTTAAGACATAACATTACACCATGACATTTAAAATAGAGAAGGCTTTCCCTGACAAAAACACTATGACGTCGTTTTAGATAAACAGAGGATGATAGTACCGAATTTCCATTTGATTAATGAAACTAAGACGAATAAAAGATACATTTGAAAGAAAATAGAAACATAAACACAATCGGAAAATTTCTGAAAACAACATCCAAATAACATTCAAAATATAAAGTTACAATTCGGTACTTAATATGGTTACCTAGAAATATAATAATGCCGTTTGATATTTATTATGTTAAGTTTTCATTCTTACCCATCTACATAATCTAACAGTAGGATTTACTCGTTTTTTTGTTTGGCCTACAGGTCTTCTGCCAACTTCGATTCTATAAATGCCAGCAAGTTAGTTAGACGGAGGGTAAGATTCTGACTAAAACCTTCCATACAGCGTTTCCATAAGAGTTCCTTTGCGGTTACACAATTTGAGTAGAAGTGCTCGAAAAATTGGATACGACTGCCTTCAAAGAATGGACAGCTAATCACTAGGTGTTTAAGGGTTTCTGGTACTGTGCAGTTTTTACAGGAACGGCAACTAGTATCAGTGTTGCTATTTAGATAACCAGTCCAGTGTTTGAATCGTTCGCGTGTGTGAAATTGGTTGAGTCGAAAGCGCATATAAGTTTTCCTTGAGCGAGCTGAAGGGAACTGTAAGAGATATTTTATTCGGATTCCCCATCTGTCGCGGACTTCATTGTATTCTTTGAAGGAAGTATATTTACCCATTTCATCCAGCATTATACACCAAAAAAATCTTTGAAATTTAAGTTTTTGGCCTGGTAACCACATGCTCATGGATGACGGAGTTTCATTAATAAACAGTAATATTTTAGTAAGTTTAAGCGCATAGGTGTTGAGTGATTTGATATGTGATTCACTCAGTAATTGATTCAGTTTAACATAAAGAGTGTTTTTCGGTGGATTATAAATCTTGATTAGATTGGTGGTTTTACGCCATGTGTGTTTTACTGACAATTGTAGTAAGTTTAGTTTGTGGCAAATCAGAACGTTAGGGATCGAAAGTGATAGTCCCAGAACTGTTTTCCATAATTTCCCCTGTAAGATGTTTAAGTAGACATCTAAATCATATGTACAAATGTCCAGGGAGTATAGTATGATAGGTTCAACCTTCTGCAGATAAAATTGAATTAAAGGTATTAAAGAGAACATACAATATTTCTGATGAATAATTTTCATCTGAGATGTCAGCCCCCTAACTTTTTGATTAAGATAGTTTTTCCACATTATAATTGAATATTGATCAGTCAAAGGATATCCCAAATAGCGAAGCATCGGAGAGTATTCGATTTTGACATCGTTCATATGCCAAGAATATCGATGACAGCCTAATTTTCTTTTGGAAAAGATGAATATAAAAGTTTTCGTTGGATTAGGCGTAAGGTTGTAATTGGAAGCAAATTCCGAGAATAAGTCCAGCTTTCGTTGGAGACCAAAGGGGGTTCGATCAAAAAATAGCAAATCATCAGCAAAGCCTAACCAATCTAAATTCAGAGAACCAAACTTCACTGAATAACATTCCCCAGAAATCCATTTGTCGTCCAATCCTAACAAGTACAAATTGAACAGTATCGCTGCCATATTACAGCCCTGTTTCACCCCGATCTCAGTAGGAATGGGATCAGTCAGGGCTCCTTCGTTGGTAAGTCGCAGGCGATAGTTTGTGTTTTTGTGGAGTAATGCAATCAAGGCAACCAGTTTAGTTGGAATGCCAAGATGGATCATTTTTTTCCACAAGATTTCACGAATAACACAATCAAATGCTGCAGTCAAATCCAAACTAGCCATGTAAATTGGCCCTGAGTGACTAACTAAAGAATGTGCCTGGAGATGAGAAAGAATTGTAGCATTTTACTGACAACCAATGAGTTTTCTGAATCCTCCCTGATAAATAGACAACATGTTTTTATCGTTCATATGAGTTTGTAATTGTTGGATGAGCAGAATAGAGAATATTTTGGAAGAGGAATCTGTTAAGGCAATAGGGCGATAATTAGAGGGACAGTCCGGAGAGCCCTTTTTGTAAATTGGAATAACTAGCGCAGAAGACCAGTTTATGGGGATTTGTCCTGTTTGTAAAATCAGATCAAATTTGATTTTAAGGATGTGAGCCCAGAATAATGGGTTCGATTTATACACACAAGATGGAATACCATCGGGACCAGGCGCTTTAGAGGGCTTCAATCTACCGATGGCATCTATGATGTCATCTATGGACCATAATGATGGAGAATCAAGTTCCAAGCGTGGTTCACTACCCTTTAAAAAGTGAAAGCGCTCGGGCATGGTATATTTGAGTTTTACATATGATACCCAATTTTCGGCGGAGATTACAGAATCAAAATTAGTTGTGGTTTCCGAGGTGATAGAACGAAGAATATTCCAGGTTTTCCTTGAGTCATGCTTTAGTAGATGGTAGAATAATTTTTGATTATCTGCATAGAGAAGATGTCTTTTTAACCATTTAAGTTTAATACGGAATCTTTGTCGTACTGCTTTGATCAATTTATCACGAGTGAAGTCGGAAAGAAAGGATCTATTAATCTGACAAGTTTCGTGATTTTTTTGCGATTTTAAATGAGCGACTTGATTATTAAATTTGTGCGCATGAACCTGAATAGCTTTTTCGTGCTTATCCCTTGAATGAAGCATAGCATCTAGATGGATTTGAATTCTAATAGAATTTAGACGATCTAAATGAATAAGTGAAAAGCTGGACGGTGATAAATATAAGAAGATACTAGGATCACATTCTAGATTCCGAATAAAGATTGCACACACTTTAGGATTCCATCTCATTGTATAGTGGGGCCGGTCAGTTTCTGCCAGAGATAGAAAAGAATTGTCTTTAAAACGAGCCAAAGGAATATTCATCTGCATGGAGATAATCATATGGTCTCCTAAAAGTGGATCAATAATTTTGAGGGCATCTATATTCGAATATAAACTCGAAGAAATGAAAAAATAATCGATAAAAGAATTGAGGTTTGCTCTAGTCCATGTATAGGCATAGTCGTCTAGAGCAAAGTAAGGGGTTTGAATATCCCATTCAAGGAAAAAAGAATTCCATATAGTTCCAAACTTTTTGGAAGTAATTGAGTGCTTTTCCCTAATTGCATTATTATGAACACCTATTTCATAGCAGCAGCAGTTGAAGTCACCACCTACGATAATTCTTGCCGTGGGGTATAAAATCAGTCCCTTTTCTAATACATCGTGCATTTCCTCAGTAATGATCTCAATTGCTGTGGACAATTTATTCCAGTAAATACAGACCAATAAGAGAATAATAGAGGGATCCAAGTCATCTTTCATGATGATTGCTAAGATGGAATCTGAACTACTAATCCTCTCTAAAGAGCATTGAAGGGCAGAGTTAACCAATATAGCCAGGCCGCCAGAAGGACGACCCTCGCTGCCTCGCCTTGCAATCTGAATATATGCTGAGTATCCATCTATAAAAAAGGAGGATTGATTCATGGTCTCTTGAATGAAAATAAGGTCAGGTCGATTGAACTGATTTAGGTGATACCATTTTTTGAAGTTATTTATACCACAAGAATTCCACGAGATAATGTGGAGTCGGAGTGGGCTAAGAATGTTTCATTGCCTTTTGTTGGTTTGATTGCGTGATGTTAATAGGGTCCCTCCAAGACATCTCCTTTAAAACAGACATGAATGACATAAACTGTTTCATAGTATTAGCATCAATATTTGCAGAGGTACCCTGGGTTACATTATCAGTAACACTTTCGGCGATTAGAGGAGTAGTTTCTAGGTAACTTTGTGCGTCATCAAAAGATGAAAAAAAATCATGCAATTAAACCAATAAATGCCAAATCATCAGAGTGATCCCATAACATCTTCATAATAAAAGGATACATAAATGTACAAATCATTCGGTTGTTGTTAATATCAGCCAATTTCACCCAGTCTATGTCATCCGATCTAACAATTCGCAAGGCGGGGATATCCTGAAAAACAGTCATCATAAAGGTGCAGTTCAAGCGAGCCTTACCATAGCGAGCTTCATCACTTTCCCAGCCCATAATTATAGCAGATTTTGGGTCGCCATAATTATGGTTAGTCAGGGATTCCTGATTATCCATAGTGGATTTAAGATTGGTCAATTTAGAGCACTCATTGACTTGTAGACGTTGCAGACTCAAGATTGGTAACTTAGGACTAGTTCTTTGATGCTCTGAGTTCTCTGTTTCATGAGTAGTTAGTTGATTGCTAGGTTCAACATTATTATCCAAGGTTGGATCTTCCGGCTCGCTTGAGCTCACACCCTCCAAATTTTTATTTTGAGATTCAGTTGGATTATTAGGACAAGTGAGTTTTTGTTTTCTCTTTGTCCATTAGCTTTACCCAAAATCACTTTCGCAGTTTTTTTAATTTTCAACATTGGATAATATTTGGAGAGGTCCGTTTGAACGCAGTGTGGGGGCCCTGCAGTTGAGTTAGACACCACCCC
Organism: Ambystoma mexicanum; assembly: GCF_040938575.1. NCBI lineage: Eukaryota > Metazoa > Chordata > Amphibia > Caudata > Ambystomatidae > Ambystoma > Ambystoma mexicanum. The sequence goes on along the minus strand of NC_090932.1, from coordinate 843,773,482 downwards.
GAGGTCAATAGGTCCCCCCTCCTCTTTAACCTTTCCCTTTTTTGCCTTAGATCGTGATTTGTTAGATTCTTGCCAGGCTGGTTCAATAATCAAGTCCACCTTTCCATTAATTTTTTTGTTTTTTATTAGAGATTTGCAAGGTGCTTTGATAGTTGCAATATTCGAGTCGAACTCCGAAAGATTCAGCAGGGCCTTAGATTCCTCGTCAAAACTGATTTAAGTCAATGATATTATCTCCCTCTGAAAGATTGCAAATATCTTTAATATGTGTGTTATGATTATCATTTTTGTCACGTGATTGGTTCTTTGTTTTTTTTTCCTGTTTTCCCTTTTGTAGTTTGGTTAGAAGATTTCTCTTTTGAGCACGAGCCAAGGCCCTTAATTGTTTTTTAGTAAGGGCAATGGAAGGAGTTTGATGAGGCACCTCTTCAATATCAAGTGTTTCTATTGTTTCCTGAGGGATAAGATCTACTCCAGTTAGGTCAATAAGATCAGTTAAAACTGAAGGACTGTCTGGCGGAACACTTTCTTCTGCACACGGAGTCGTCAGCGATTCCTTGATGATTGACTTGGAAAGTGCGGCAAGATTAATTGCCATTTCCTTTACAAGAGTAGTCAAAACAGCAAGATTAGATTCATTGGTGTTTTTCAAGTTCACTACCTTTGGGTTCACAACCTTGCTGTTTTCTAATTTGATGGATGGTTCTTTTGTCACTACCTCTGAGAACAATTTAGTTTGAGTGCCTATAGATTGAACATGAGCCATCGAATCTTTTTTGTTTAAGATGGAAGAAAACATATGGCAGGCAAATAACATGCCCTCCATTTTACCAAGAGAACTCGTGAGGTCAGACATTTGAATCTGTAGGAATTTTATTGCCTCGTGAGTCTGCTCATGACCTTTATCAAGTGAGTTAAGAATTCTGGTCATGACCATTGGTCATGACCATTCAAACGGCATTCCATTTTTCTTGTTCAGTGGTAGGACAATTAGGCTGTGGACGTATTTTACAGTGAATAGACTCGTTGGAATCGAGACTAGGTGCTCTATTTCCTTCATGACTAGAAGGATATTGACAAGTATGGATCATTGGTTGTTCCAGTATAGGGGAGCTATTTACCATCAAGGAGGGCCCTCCTATGTTGTTGTTACTCGGAGTGTTAGTTCCCCCAAGAATACGTCCTTCCTTCTGTGCACTAAAGTGTGAAGGTACAGAATAGGTGTATGCTTGGGGATTATTAAATAGGAACACATTCTCAATCCCATACTTACTTCTATTCACTGGAGTTGAGGGTTCGTTGGATAGACAAATCCGTTTGCTCAATTCTATTTCAATTGCCGGGGCTAATATGGAGAAATCTGCAGTACGCGGATCAGATTGCTCGATTCCCATTATTTTTTTTATTTCATCTCTGTCAAGACTCTGATCAGAGTTACAGTCAACAGTTTCCCAATCCTTTGAGGAGCTTTCATTCACTTCTTTAACCGACATGAATACTGGTTTAATTTTAGAATCCATGTTTTTTCCGGCCAAAGTAGTTTAAGGAGTCTCACAGTCAATATGCACCGACCGTTTTTTCAGCAAAATGTGTTCCTCAAAATCTTCAGGGGTTCTATCGACAGGGGCATCCTTGTTAGATTTCTGTAAATCATCACAGTGAAAATTCTCTGTCGTATATTTAGTTGACAAAGAAGCAGGTTTCTTACGATCCAGTCTATTTTTCAATTCCTGATTTTTGTTATACTCGAAAGAGGCAGGTGCGAGAATAACTTTATTCTCAACATTGCTCTCTGATTTTAGGGCCATTGTAGGATTTTCAGACAACAAAGTACTGCTATGATTGGAGTCAAGCTGAGGTTTAAGTTCTTTGTTCATCTCTTTTTCAGGCCGATTTAAGGGCATTGCAGAGGACGATTTTACTACATTAGAGTCCGCCTCTGTTTTTTTAGGATTAGTTAGGGACTCTTTTTTTTTTTTACGCTGCGAAGCCCCTCTGCCATGACCAAAACAGTTCTAGTTGCAATTATGGACTATGAAACAAAGGGCAATGCAATCACACCACTTTAGCTCACTATATCCCCCTCCAAACAATATTTGACGATCTATATTAAGGGCACAAAAGGTAACTCTACCACCAAGCCACCTTACCGCCTAACAGCCCAACAGCCCAACAGCCACACTTCGCAGGCACTTCCGGATGCGCGCGCCGGATGCGCGGGTCCGAGTGCAAATAAGGAAGTGGTCAGTGGGCTTGTGGGCGGGCAAACGGGTGGATTCAGGGGGGCGTGGCTAAAGGGGAAAAGAGAAGAAAGTGGCGTCAATGGGTTGCCCGACACACAAAACCCGCGGGAAATCCGCGGACACTAAAGTATATGGCGCAGAGTCCTCAACAAATACCCTGTGTGAAGGTCCACAATAGTCCACTGAAGTGCGCGTTACGCGCAAAATTCAAAGCAAGTCCTTCTTCTTGCCGACGGCATCCAACACCGCGGGAAAAGGATCCAAAGAGGCAGCGAAGCAGCGAAACACAGCCCAACAGCCACACTTCGCAGGCACTTCCGGATGCGCGCGCCGGATGCGCGGGTCCGAGTGCAAATAAGGAAGTGGTCAGTGGGCTTGTGGCCGGGCAAATGGGCGGATTCAGGGGGGCGTGGCCTGTGTGAAGGTCCACAATAGTCCACTGAAGAGCGTTACGTGCAAAATTCAAAGCAAGTCCTTCTTCTTGCCGACGGCATCCAACACCGCGGGAAAAGGATCCAAAGAGGCAGCGAAACACAGCCCAACAGCCACACTTCGCAGGCACTTCCGGATGCGCGCCTGTTTTGCTGCAGACGAGTACATTTTCTACATACTGTATAATGGTGCTCCCTACATTTATGTTACCAATGTCTTCTCGTAGTACTCTGTTAAAAATGCTTGGGCTTTCGCAATACCCCTGTGGGAGTCTGCGGTGTTCATATCTGCTGTTTCCTAATGTAGAGGCTGTAAGGTACTGCGATTCTGGTGCAAGTTGCACAGAGAAAAAGGCATTTTTCAAATCAATGACAGTGAAGCAAGTTGCCTCTTTTGGTATACTGCACAATATTGATGCCGGGTTAGGCACTAATGGGAACTCTTTTTGGATGATGTCATTGAGTGGGCGGAGATCCTGGACCATTCTCCATGCCCCTCCTTTCGCTTTTTTAATTGAAAAAATCGCTGTGTTGCATGGGGAAGTTAATGGCACTAAGCTACCTTGGCTTAGGAGTGCATTCACTTTTTCTCTAATACCTTCCTCTGCTTCTTCAGATATTGGGTATTGTTTCACTCTGGCTGGGAGGGCACCTGGTTTCAGTTTTATCTTTATGGGAGTCACCTCATGCAACAATCCCACATCGTGTGGCCCTGTAGTCCAAATTTCAGGTGCTACCCTGGCCATGTCTCCTCAAATATTGTCAGTGGGGACTTTATGCTAGCCATGAGTGGGTTGTGTATTTCTCTGTATTGGATCATAATGTCACATGGTATGCTTATTTCCATTATTATTTCTCCATCCCCCTCGTAATCGGTAAACAATTCTTCATCAGTTATATCTTTTAGCATTATGTTTGGCTCTATGCATAGTACACTTCTCCACTCGCGTCCCTGCTCGTCCAGGCCTATGACCACAATGCGTCTGTTGGAAACTTGAACTGCCTCAATGTCTATAGATATAATTGTGCCTGGCACTACATCTGTTGGTGTGATTGGGCGGAATAGGAAGTCTGATGGTATTCTCTACTCTTTTTGTGTTATTTCAGGCACTACTCGGGCTAATACCTGTATTCCATAGTCGAACATGTCCATGTCAACGGGGATCCCTCTTACTGCAACTTCCTTTGTAATTGTGCTTATTATCAGGAGTGCTTGTACTGGGCATACCCCTGGCGTCGAGCACACTATCTCTCTTTCAGTAAAAGCTATGGTCATGTTTAACTTACTGAGCAAGTCTCGTCCCATCAAATTGATTGGCTCGTCTTCGTAATACAATAAGGGTGCGCACACTGTTTTTCCCCCTACTGTTATATCAAGATCTTTTGTGTAAGGAACTTTTAAAAGAGCCCCAGAGAACCCCTGCGTTTCCAAATTTCTTCCCGAGAGCTGAAACCGCCCTTCTGTGAGACATGATCTTTCTGCTCCAGAGTCTACCATAAAGATAAACTGCTTGTTTCCTATCTCTGCTGCCACTAGTGGTTCCTCATTTGCACTTTGTGTGGTGGATAGGACTGGACACGTAAGTACTCCCTGTGGGCTGTCCTAGTCTTGGTATCTTTGCTGACCTGGCACTGAAAAAACATTGTCACCTACGACCGTTACGCCACGGAATGGTGCAAGGGCACCGTTTGCAGCCGCTGCAAAAGGGTTATTGTTTATGTTCCCTACTGAGATTTGTCTTGCCATGGGCTGTAGTGCGTTTTGCTGATGTGGCTGCTGCTGTTGCTGCTGTTGTGGGGCTGGTTGTCTTTGCTGCATTTGGGGGTCATAGCAGTACTGATCTTGTCCCCCCTTCCCCATTGGAGCTCCACAAGGGCTACCTGGGTGTGGGCAGCCCCACCCCTGTTCATTGTTCATGGGCTGCTGCTGCCCCTGAAAATACTCTGATGGTCGCATTCTACAATCTCGTGAATAATGTCCCCACCTTCCACAATTCCACTACCCCTGTTGTCCTCCTCTTGGTCCTTGCCCACCATACCCTCTGTTTCCCATTCCTCCGTATCCTCCCCTCTGCCCAGGGTACCCACCTATTCCTTGGGACGGCCTGTTCTGCCACTGTGATCCTTGGCATGGCTGTTCCTCTCCGTTCCACTGTCCTTGGTCCTCTCCAACCCACTGCGCTGCTATCCCAACGGGCCTTCCTCTCCTTCGTTTTCTCTGTCTGTGGTTACACTGCCAGTAATGGCGGCTACCTTCAATAATTTTGTCTGCACTAATTTTGCTTCGTCGGCCAGCCTCTTTTGTGTGACCTCCTTTTCCTTCTCTTTGATCCTCCTCCAATGGTGTACAATTATGCTCTGAATTTCAGGCCACCATTTGGCTTCGATCCCAGCTATTTTGTCCAAGGCCCTCTGCACCTCTTTCGGCAACCCCTTTTTTATGATAAAATAAAAAAAGGCTGTTGATTGATTCCATGCCGTACCAGTTTCACTTCTCCATAAGTCTTGCACTCGCAAAATGAATTGCGCAGGATCCTCGCTCTCCTCCATCGTGCACTGCATCACTGCATGTAAGTCTGGAACGTCTGGAAATGCACGCCGCAATGCATCCCACACTTGTGCTCGAACATTGTTGAATGGTGATCCATCGTGGCGATCACAGCTCATTGTTACTCCGGGGAACCCTGCCCTTTCCCAGATTGTGTCTGCTTGGTCCCCGATTGCTGATACTAATAAGCTTTTCACATCACCTATAGCTAACGGCACGCCTGCCGTGTTCTTCTCAAATACATGTATCCACTTACCTGCTCCTCCTGTCAGCGGGGGGAGGAGTTTTAACAGGTTGTTTTTGTCCATTTGGGCCCACGGGATATAGTTTGGCCTACCTGCTCCTTTATGTATTAGTGGCATTTGTAGTTTCTGTTTCTTTCCTGTTTTGCTCATTCTCCCTTTTTTCCTTTTACTTACCAGTATGTTCCCTGTCCTTCCTGTTCGTTGTCTTAATCTACCCTGCCATAATGGTGGTGATAGTGTGTCTGGGTAACGGCAGTTTGGCAGTGGGGAACCCTCTGCGGCAGCTGCCTCTTCGTATTCATCTAAATCATCCCATACTTAAAATAAAACCATCCCCAATCAAGATTCTGCACAGTTATAGACATTTAATTAAACAGCAAAATACAAATAACTAACTAAAATACAAGGAAAACCCAACCCAGTAAGGAAACCCAGAAAATGCAAGCTGTTGTAGTATAGCACCCTAAGTAGATGGGCAGGGGTATTTAGACATTCACTTAGCATAATTACACTGTTCCAGAACATGTATTTAGGAAAAAGGCAGAGGGTGGGGACTAAAAGTTATTATGGTCCCAAAGGTGGAACAGGAGGAACAGTGCCTCTTCACAGTACATTATTCCTTTGTTTTGGGCACGTGACAGCATTTAGTCCGGCTTCTATGCACTTTCCTGTAGTTGAGCTGGCGTTGAGGCGAGTTGAACTGCATTGATCCAGCAGGGAGTCACTGCCCGGTCAGTGTCGAGACAGGCCTCTGCATGGATCGAGTTGGTGCTTAACCTACAAGGCACATGTCAAATAGGTTCCTGCAGTGTTGAAGGTGCCCACAGAGTTTTTATTCCAAGTATGTCCACAATTTTAATATACTTTGTTTAGGGAAGTCACACAAGTGGCACTCATGCTATGCGTCTGCTTCCTTCTTGCTTCAGGGTTGTCGTTTCCGAGAAGGACAGAGTTAACACAGCGTGACGAGGATCGTCCTCATGCTGAAGTCGAACCAATGACAATGTGCGACCTTGCACATGCGCAAGGAGGGTTTTTGCCACATTGGTCGGCAGGGCAACAAAAAACGTGAATAAAAGCAGATTACTTTCTCCTGTCTCTGTGTCCCTCATTTAGGCGCAAAGCCATGCAGCAGCAGTTAGAGAGAGAGCCTTAGGCACCAGATAAGGTGGGACAAGAAATCTGGCGACAAAGGTGAGATGTCCACACCTCCGCACATTAAAAAGAAAAAAAAGAGAGAGAGAAACCTTTAACGTATGAGGCTGGTGAGCACCACACCTTCCTGGAGTGCAAGGTCTGCAGCCAACATGTCCTGGAGTGCGGAGAGAGAAGGTCAGAGGCCGGCAAGTGATAAATCAGAGGATTTATCAGAGCGGAGATAGCAGCGGACCGTTGTCCTTTCCTGCCTTTTCACCTTGCAGGAGGAGGACTCGCCTGCCATTGGCCTTTCAGGTGATTCTGAGTTTGAAAATTGTTTAGCTCGCGCTCGGAGTGCGTTGCCCTCCCTCTCCCCACCCCCTCAGCCACTTCTGTGTTTCCCTCTTCCCTCCCGCCTCCAAGCCTGCCCCTCCCAGCCTGCCCCCTCCCCGCCCTGATTGGCTGCCTGGCGGCTGTTGGGTGCACCATATGGTGACTGCTCGCCTCATTATCGGCAGGGCGGAGATAGCAGCGGACCGTTGTCCTTTCCTGCCTTTTCACCTTGCAGGAGGAGGACTCGCCTGCCTTTGGCCTTTCAGGTGATTCTGATTTTGAAAATTGTTCCGCTCGTGCTCGGAGCGCGTTGCCTTCCCTCCCCCCACCCCCTCAGCCACTTCCGTGTTTCCCTCTTCCCTCCCGCCTCCCAGCCTGCCCCCTCCCCACCCTGATTGGTTGCCTGGCGCTCTTAGCTGACCGTCCCTGGGCAGCCCTCTGACCGGCAGCCCCTTTCGGAGAAGGGCCCCTAGGCAACGTGCGGCTCCCTGACTAGCGGCTCCTGGTGGTGTCTGCAGGTGTCCGCAGGGGACACCTGTTGCCAGTTGCCACCCTTGCTCCATTTCGGGGTCCCCCTGCCCACTGTGTCCACCTGGTTGACCCACTACCCGCTAACCTTGCTGTGATCCCACCCATTGCAATTATGCACCAGCACCGTGTTTTTACAATTGCTTTGTGAAACCTAGGCCTTTCTCCCTCTATTCAGGACTCTCAAACTTAGGTGGGATTTCACCTGTTTTTTTAAAAAGCACTGTCATTGTATTTGAAATTGCTTTGTGAAACCTAGGCCTTTCTCCCTCTTTTCAGGATTCCTCCCTCTCCCTCTATTCCAGGTTTCTTCTAACCTGCGCATGATGTTAGCTCCGTAAGTCTGAGTGCTGGCATCCTGGCACACTGCTCAACGCCCTGCCTCTCACTCCTGCCTTGCCGACTCTAGTGTCCCCTCCAGTACCTCCACCTCTCTCCTTCCCACCTACTCTATGGTGCTCTCTGTCTCTCCTACCTTCTCTAACTGCTTCTCTATTGACTATCCTGCCCTCCTCACAAAATCTGGTAGGAAGAAGTTTAAAAAGGACATCCTGGTCTCCAACCCAGGCCTCCCTATCGCGGGACACCTACACCAGTGCCTCCTCTAAGGAAATTCTCACCAACATCTTCTTGGTCGTTCCTTCGCCAGACCAATGGACCCTTCATTTGGTCTCTCTGCTCTCCCCCTTCTCCTCTTCTCCCATTAATGGTGGCACCCGTTGGGACGCCCTTCTGGCGCCCTTCCATTCCTCTAAGGTCATCATTAATATTTACTTGAATGGGACCGTCTCCGTCCAAGTCCCTCAGGCCAACCTTCACTTCTTTGATCGAAGCTTTCAGTGCCTCATCAATTTCCTTTCTTATCCTGCTGTCCCCTCCTCCCTTTCTGTGGCTACCTTGCCTCCCTCTTCTGCCTCCAGCTTAGCTACCTTGCCTTCACCTTCTCTCTTTGCTCCCTCTCGGGCTCCTTCTACACCTCTGAAGGACGTACCTCTGAGCAGTACCCCTCCTCGGAAGTCCTTCAAGGATGGCAACCTTCTCCATATTGCCACTCTAAACTCTCGCTCTGCTGTCAAACACTCCTCTGATATCTGCCGCCTCCTGGAAGAACTTGACCTCAATGTCCTCGGTCTCACTGAGACATTGTTTACGGCCAGCTCTGTCACTAGCTTTGACACGCTCCTACCTAACGGCTACAAGATCTCTCCGCGCCAAGGCCCAACCGCTCTGGTGGGGTGTAGCCCTGATCTTCCCCGAGTGGATTCCTGCCTCTGTCACTCCCACGCAGGCCTATTCCTCCTTTGAATGCCTCGTCTGCAGGCTCTCTCTCTCCCCTAGCCATTCCCTTATTGTGGCTACTATCTATCGGCCACCTGGTCAGATCTCCTCCTTCCTCTCTGAGTGGGCAGACCTCTCCTCTTCACTCCTGGCCTCAACCACTCAACTCCTCCTTCTTGGAGACTTCAACATCCACCTTGATACCTCCTGTCCTCCCTCTGGACTCTTTTGCGACCTTTGCGACTCTCTCTCACTCACTATTCTCCCCTCTGGCCCAACTCATTCTGCAGGACACACTCTGGATGTCCTGATCTCCTCAGACCTTCCCCTCTCTGTCCCTCTCTCCACTCCTCTCTCCTGGAGTGATCACTTTCTCCTCTCCTCCAACCTCACCCTCCCTACCCCCCAGGCCAAGCCACCTCCAGCACTGCCACCCACCTTCTCACCTCCTCCTCCCCCTATGGCTGACTCTCACCCTGACACAGCCCTCTACATGCTCCACTCTGCTATATCTGATACTCTTGATATCCTTGCCCCTGTCATGAGAATCCGCCTGAAGTCCAAGGCCAAGTGCAACTCATGGTACGACTCGGACCTCGTCACCCTAAAACGCAAGTGCAGGGTGGCCGAGAGAAAATGGCTTGCTTTGTGTACATCCTCTGACAAACTGGCCTGCCGTCTGCTCCAAAGACAATACCGGCTCTCTGTCCTAACCAAGAAGAGAGCCCATATCCAAGCCCGCGTCTCTGCGGCATCAAACACCTTGGACGAACTCTTTAAAATCTGCAAGGAACTGGCCAATCCTGCCGCAGTCTCTACCTCCCCATCCCCTCCCAGGCCCTCTGTATGGCACTGGCTTCTCACTTCATCTCTAAAACTCAGGATATCCTGTCCTCTCTCTCCTCCTATCCCCCACCTCCCCCTACTCCCTGCTCCTCCTCTGGCCTCTCTGCAGCCACCTCACCTCCCTCCTTCTCTGCCTTTCCCCTGTTCTCTGCAGACGAGGTTTCTAGGCAAGTCCGATCTATGAAAGTCTCGTCGAAACAGGTTCACCCCTGTTCCTCCAAAACTATCGAGGACCAAATCGACTCCCTGGCTCCTGCCCTGGCTGATTTCTGCAACCACTCCTTCGCCACTGGAGTCTTCCCACCCCCCTTGAAGCACTCCCTTGTGCACCCTCTTCTTAAGAAACCCTCTGCCGACCCCTCCTGCCCGGCTAACTATCGCCCAATCTCCATCACCCCCTTCCTGGGCAAGCTCCTGGAGAAACTGGCCATCTCCCAGCTCAATCTCCACACTGAATCTGTTGGTTGTCTTCATGACCATCAGTCTGGCTTCAGAGCTGCCAGAAGCACGGAAACTGCTCTCCTGGACATCCGTGAAGACGTGCTCTCCAACCTTGATTCGAACACCCCGTGTGTTCTCATATTACTTGATCTGTCTTCTGCCTTTGACACTGTCAACCATGCCATCCTGCTCAACCGTCTCCGTGATAACCTGGGTATCACTGGTCAGGCTCTGGTGTGGCTGACTTCTTCCCTCTCCGACCGACCCTCCCAGGTCCAGCTTGGGTCTTTCTTCTCCGATATCTTTGTCTCTACCTGTGGTGTCCCCCAGGGATCTAACCTCTCTCCCTGGCTGTTCAACCAATACCCGGCACTCCTTGCCCACCGCATTGCCGCTCTCTGCCCCAACTTTCAGTGCTATGCAGATGATACTCAGCTCATTTTCAGGCTACCCTCGGCCTCCGCCTCTCCTTCCCTCATCTCTGACTGTCTGCCATTCAGGAGTGGTGTGCCGCCAATGACCTCTGCCTTAATGCCAGTAAGACTGAGATTTTACTCATCGGCACACCCACTCCCTCTTTCCCTGCAGCTCTCTGGCCGGCCTCTCTTGGCCCTCTTCTCGCTCCTACCTGCATGGCTAAAAATCTCGGGGTCATCTTCGACTCCACACTCTCCTTCGCTCCCCACATTTCTGATGTCTCTAAAAATTCACCCTACCAGCTGCACCTCCTCAGAGGTATTCTTCCTTTCCTCTCCTTCCCCCAGAAGCTCACCGTCTCCAGAGCCCTGATTCTCTCTAAGCTGGACTATTGTAACAGCCTCTATCTAAATCTGCCTGCCTCTACTCTCCGCCCTTTGCAACTTATCCAGGACAGGACTGCGAGACTTGTCCTTGGCCTCAAGCCCAGGGATTGTATCTCTCCAGGACTGAAATCTCTGCACTGGCTCCCAGTGGCTGCGAGGATTAAGTTCAAAACCCTCTGCATTGTCCACAAGGCCTTCTGGGGCCAGGGGCCGAAATACCTTCAACTCTCTCTTCCTAAATATCTTCCTTCTCGACCTCTCCACTCTTCCGGCTCCATCTCCCTCAGGGTCAGTCGCTTCTCCAAGCAACAAGTTGGTGGTAGATCTCTCTCTTCGGCAGGGGCCTCCCTCTGGAAAATCCTTCCTGCCTCCCTGAAACTTGAGGAGAACCATCTCCGGTTCCGGAAGCACCTCAAAACCTTCCTCTTGGCTTCTGCCTTCACCCCCCCTCTCCCCTGTTGATTTTCCTGACCGATACTGCACTGGATACCTGGCCTCTCTTCTGATCTTGGGCCCAGGCCTGCCATTTGCCCACCTGCACTGCCTCCCTGACAACCCCTGCATCTGGGGACTGTTTTCTGTATCCTTACATTCCCCCTACCAGCACTTACGTTCTGCACTTACTGTACACTTGCCACCTGCTGGCCGTTTTTATTTATCTTTTTTATTGTACTATCCCTTGTATTGCACTTCCCCCCTCTCGCTCCCACCCCGCACTTTTCCCTTTCCCCTTCCCATGCACTTGCGCGATCTGAATGACACCTGGCCTAGTAGGATCGTTCTCTGTCTTCCCTTTGTTCCCCCTCCCTTGTCTCGTCGCGCCTTGAAACACTTGTGTATAGGCGCGTTATAAATGCCATATCATATCATATCATATATCATATCATATATATCATGAGGGGCCCAGCGCAGCTACATTTTGCTGGCCAGGCCCTTTTGAAATGGGTGACTAGCAATCCCTGGGACGGTGATGGGAAAGATGGCTGCGAAGGTTCGAGAATTATATGGCTGCATATGACGAGAAGGCGCCAGATAAGTTTGCCAGGAGATTGCTCATCAACTTAGTGGGAGATGAAATTGAAGACCTCATCCCTATAGTCCTGCCGGAAGAAGTAAAGACATACAAGGAACTCAAGGAGGCACTGTGTACATATTTTGACCCTTAGTGCAAGGTGGACCATGAGAGACATACATTCAACACAACATGTCAAATGACGGGTGAGTCCATGGATACATGTGCGACTCGACTGTGCAAACTGGTGGCTCACTGTGACTCACAAATTTTCAAATGAAGAATCCATTACATTGAGAATCATTGGAGGATTCAGGAAGAAACTACTATGTGAACCTCTTCCCCTTGCCACCATCTTGCAAATGGTAAGTACCGAAGCAAAAGCTCATTCCCAGGCCACGCAGATCGAGACACGCAAGGGACAGGGAAAAGAGCAGGCATACTATATCAGCCAAGGACGAAGAGGCAACAACACTAGCAATGCCTCGGCCAGAAGGTATGGCTCAAATGGAAAATGTTATAGATGTGGTTTCCCATTCCCACACAAGGAAGGCACTCAATGCCCTGCATTTGGACAAACATGCAGCAATGTGGGAAGGAAAATCCCATTGCGGGAGTATGTACTGCACCACTAAACCGGGTGCAAGGAAATGGCAGTGGTGGGGCCAGACCAGAATACAGTGCTCACACGCCAGGGCCCAGAAGAGACATCCATGTGAGAAGAGATCTGGTCTGTCATGTCCGACAAATAACTGGGAGGGCTCCGTCGCCCCCTGCAGTGCAGGAAAGAGGGCTGCATGAGTATGTGTATATTATGGTGACTGCCCCGGAAGGACACATCAATATCCGAGTAAGTCAACATCCCGCCAAAATCATCATTGATACTGGAACCACATTAAACCTAATGTGCATCTCAGAATATCACCAAATGACGCATCCGCCCAAGTTGATACCATCAGAGTTGAAAGTATTCCAGTTGGCCGCCAGGGGCCCAGTCCAAAACCATGGTAAGTTCTCCATACAACTAAGCTACAAAGGGCGACAATCCATGGCAGTTATGTCCTCCAAGGAGAAGTTCTGGGAAGTAATCTTCTGGGGAGAACCATGGCCCTTGAAATGAAAATCGCTGCAGTGATGTATACCATGCAACATGGAGTGCCAATAATGCAACGATTTCCAGAATTGTTCAAGGGAATTGGATGCTTGAAAGGAGACCCACTTACCCTTCGTATAGATGAGTCAGTACCTCTGGTAGCGCAGCACCCTCGACGAATACTCATTCACCTACAACCGCAGGAAGAGAAAGAGATTGAATGTCTATTGAGAGAAGACATCATAGAACCTTCTTGCAGCCCCACCCCGTGGGTCTCGCATGTGGTCGCCGTGCCCAAGCAAGGATTGTTTGAGAAGATTCAGCTGTGTGTGGACATGGATCAAGCTAATAAAGCAATTGTACGAGAAATAAACCCCTGTATGCATCTGGATGATATGATTAATATGCTAAATGGAGCAAGAATATTCACTAAGCTCGATCTGTACAAAGGGTATCACCAGATACTATTGGATGAACAATCACGGTACATAACTACTTTTGCAACTTACAAAGGATTATTTCGGTAAAAGAGATTATGCTTTGGGATATCGTCGGCTGCCGAGTACTTCCAGGAGAGCATCAGGAGATTAATTAGAAGCATCAAGAATTGCTTCAATTACAGTGACAATATTTTAGTTTTTGGTGTGGATCTCGAGCAACAAGATCGAACACTAGATCAGATGTGCCTGTTATGTTATGTTACAGAGTCTTGTAAAGCGTGCGGTCGCCCGAAGGCATCATGGCACTAGAGAGAAGGAGCCCAAGAGCCAGGCAGAGAAAAGCAATAAAGGCAAACAGAGAATCAGAACAGGAGGGTCTTTTTAAGGCTTTCTGGAAAAACAGATGATCAGGTAAAAGCTTCAATGGAAGAGGGAGAGCATTCCAGAGCTCGGCGGCAGCAATTGAAAAGGCCCAATCTCCCCCCTCCACACCCCCCCCCCACCCGGGTAAGCCAAAATTACAGCACACAAAGCAGACCGGAGGCTGCTGACTGCAAGGGGCGATTAGGAACATAGCGCACAAACTTAGTGCTCAAATATTTAGCTCCTTGGTCATGGGTCACTGGGAGCCGGTGCAGAGAGCGCAGTATGGGGTAATATGAGCCCCATAGGGGGACCCGGTTGCCACCCGAGCCGCCATGTTTTGAAGATGTTGCCGGCCTACCAGCCCCTTAGGCTGGCCACGATAGAGAGAGTTGCAATAGTCTAGTTTGCTCATAATCATGGCGGCTACAACAGGGGGACGAAGTGCGCCAGGGATCATATGAAGCGTCTCTCTCAATATTTTTAGCTGAAGATGACCGGCCTGGCAGCTCGCCGATTCCTGAACTGCCATTGACAGGTTGTTAGACATAAGGACCCCAATATGCTTTACTTTAGTAGAGGGCATCGGGAGTGGGCCCAGAGAGGAGGGCCAGAAGGAGTGGGTCCAGAGTGAAGGAGTAGGGGAGAACCCACCACCAACACCTCAGTTTTGTCCCCATTTAGTTTCAAACAGTTGTGGCCCATCCACTCACCCACTGTCAGGCACACGCCAATGCCTCAACCTGATCAAGATCGAGACTGATCAGAAGCTGGGTATCGTCGGTGTACGAATAGCACTTGATGCAGAGGGAGCGGATAAGGCGCACCAACAGGAAGATATAGATATTGAAAAGAATGGGAGACAGAGCAGACCCCTGAAGAACACTGCAGCTGAGGTGGCCGGACTCTGCGGTGAAAGGAGGAAGAGAAAAAGTTTGGGACCTATCCGACAGGAAGGAAACAAACCAAGCTAGTGCCTGACCCGAAACACCAATCTGGCTCAGACGGGAGAGTAGGACAGCATGGTTGACTGTGTTGAAAGCCACCGACAGATCTAGAAGAATCAGGGCTCCGACACCGCCACTGTCAACCAGCCTGGCCATGTTGTCCTGGACAGAGACAAGAACACTCCCCGTGCCCCTACCTGGACGAAAGCCTGACTAGGCCGGGTCAAGGAAACTGGAAGATTCGAGGAAAGAATAGGAGAAACCAGTGATTCAAGAAGCTTCATCAGAAAAGGAAGAAGAGAAATAAGCCAGAAATTAGAAGGCAGAGCCGGGTCGAAAGATGGCTTCTTCAGCAAGCAAATGACCAGAGCAGCCTTAAGCTCAGGGGGGATAAACCCTGACTGGCATGAGTTCTTCACAGCTGCTGTAATTTCACTGAGAAGGTCGACCGAAACCTCCTTCATCACTGCCAATGGTAGCAGATCTGAAGGGGCACAGGACTTAATTCTCAGCATAGCGTTGAGTACCAGATCCTCAGCAAAGAACGGAAAAGAGGACAGACTGGGGCCGGGGCTGTGAGGGCCATCGATGGAAGGCGAAGAACCACACTTGAGAGGTTTACTGCAATATTGGCAGGAATATTAGCTACCTTTTATTCATAAAAAATTCAGATAGGGTATCACATAGCTCCTTGGTAGGTCTAATAGTAGGGGCACATTTGGAAGCAGAGGATAAGGACTTAATAACCATAAAGAGTGCCTTAGGCTGGTTTAAGGCATTCTCAATTTTTTTGACAAAATAGGCTTTCTTGGCCATTAAAATGGCTCCCGAATAAGCAGAGAGCGCAGTCCTGAAATTGGGTCGATCGAAGGGGTCATATTTAGAGCGCCACTTATGCTCTAGTTTCCTAACCCCCCAGGCGAGCAGATCTCAGCTGATCTGAGAACCACAGTGCGGGGGCAGCCTGCGCGGTTGGAAAAAGCACAGGGGGCGACTTCATTAGTGGCGGTCAGGAGTGAGGTAGTAAGAAGAGACCTAGATGTTCCTAAAGCTGCTGTACAGTTATCCTTTGACTGAGGCTACCCCGGAAGTGATTTACGGCCGACAGGACGCGGACGAACAAGCCACGGATGAACGCAGGAACCATATGGAACACAGACGAGCAAGCACTCCCGCGATTTGTACAGAAACAGCGGGATGGGCTCCATGGGTACTGATCAGAATCGCTGAATCAGACAACAAGTTTGTAATTACACAACAGGGAAATCGAACCGTTCGGGCTTTGAAAGAAAAGGAACGGAAACAATACATCCAGAGGCAAGGCTAACTAATAACACGTGGGCTTACCCGGTTGAATAATAAGGAAACGAGAACCCAAGCTGAACGCCAGAGAAATTAGACAACCTGTGAAAGATTTCAGAAATGGAATCTGTCTAACTGGCTAAAGGAGAGTACATGCCCCACAAGAGTGAGATGACCAAGTCCCTCTTCATTTTTCTGCTTACGACATCAAGACCGTAAAAGCAGTAAACAGACAGATTACAAAAGGGTGGAGATTCTCCTCCGGGTAGACTGACGACAAGGGTACCACAAACCCTTGGAGAGAAGATACCATTAGAACTCCAACAAAAATTGTTGAAGATGAATTGTTTTGAGTAGACTACGTTTGGTTTTAGGTTATGACGTTTATGGATATATCACGCATGTCTTACTAACCCCTCACAAAAGCCCCTGAAGAATTTCCAAGCATTGGCTACACTACATTTAAAGCGGAAAGAAACATGTTGGCCACTAATGGTGTGTGTGGAATGAGATGGTGGCAGTGAATGAAGAAAAGAGTGAATGGAATGAGATTGAGTGAGGTATGCTCAGTGAGGTATGGCCTAGTGTGATAAGTAACACAGCACACTTTAACGGTTAAACATTTAAATTAACTGACTTACCGTTTGAAGGGGTTAAGCTTGTGCATATACCACTGTGAACGTGTCTTCTAGACTTTTGTTGCAGGAGACTAAAGAAGCACTTTAATAACACACCGGATGGTGCTCTTAATTTTTGTGATTTTATTTTTGTGTGTACTTGATCAATAAAATATGTGTATATTTTTTTACAAACTCATGCTTAAAGAGTGTTTTTCCTCATTTCCATAAGTGAATATGGTACTGGAACAGAGTCTGACCAGAGAAGGTAGCAACTGTTTTCACTAGCTTTGTGTTTCAAAGCGTTAAGGGTTAACCCCTTTATTTTGAGGGTATGCTGGTGAGACATACCCTTCGATCTCTCTTTTTTGTTTGAATAGTACAGTTATCCTTGACAGCACAGGCCTGATTCTGTAGATTGGCCGACCGCTAGCAGCGGCGCCAGACCCGTTCCGGACGGGTCTTAGGGAGATTGAATGGAGAGATGAGCAGCATTTGCAAAAGCAACATCCAAAATGTTACCATGCTTGTGAGTGGGTCTGGTCACTTGCTGGTGTAGATCTAAGTCCCTCAGACCATCATAGAACAGATCAAGAGCATTTGTCCTGGGAGCATTGAACTTTAAATTCAAATCACAATGCTGGTGCTCTCTCAATCAGGGCTGACACTGAATGCCAAAAAGTGTGCATTTCGGAAGAAGCACCTCAAGTTCTTTGCTCGTGTGTTCTCTCAAGATGGAATGAGGCCTGATCCCGGCAAAGTGACTACGATTGCAGACATCT
The DNA here is from genome assembly GCF_040938575.1 of Ambystoma mexicanum. NCBI lineage: Eukaryota > Metazoa > Chordata > Amphibia > Caudata > Ambystomatidae > Ambystoma > Ambystoma mexicanum. The sequence goes on along the minus strand of NC_090932.1, from coordinate 843,756,093 downwards.
CGCCCCCACAAGACACAAGGGAATGATTTTGTTTCTGGGTATGGCCAGTTACTGCAGCCGATATTTGAAGGATTTTGCTACAGTCAGTGCGCTTTTTATAGAGCTCACCAAACAGGCAAAGGAATATCAGTGGGACCGATCGTGCCTAGAAGCTTTCGGACAAATAAAGAAAGGCATTGGATCAGCTGAGTGCATGGCCTATTTTTACCCAGCCAAGTGCACAGAACTAACGGTTCATGTAGCCCGGTTGGTCTGCGTGCTTTCCTGGCCCAACATAGACAAGGGAGAGACAGCCTAGGAGCCATTGTCGCCTACGCCTCCAAATCTCTGACGAATGCCAAAAGGAAATACTCACAACCAGAAAAGGAAGGGCTAGCAGTTGGCTGGGCATGTGAACATTTTCAAATGTTCTTGCTGGGAGAGTTATTCACAGTGGTTACTGATCACCAAGACCTAGTCACTATCTATGGGAACCCTCATTGCAAAATGCCTCTCAGAATTGAGAGGTGTGGGCTAAGGCTGCAGGACTTCATTTTCTCAACCAGCAGTGACAGCCGAAACCACTTACGACAAGGATGGTGAAACATCACACCCTGAATGACAGAACATTGCAGAAAGTGAAAGAGTCATAACAGCTGGCAGGTGGAGAGACAGTGATCTAGAGTGCGCACAGGGATTCAAGTGACCTTGAAACTAGAAATGCAAGCATTCAGGCATGTGAAGGGCGAGCTGTCTGTAATGGCAAAAGGATTGGTGATGCATGTGCGGTGCATAATAATACCCACGGATCTCCGCCAGCAAGTAGTAGACCTAGCACACAAAGGACATCGGGTCATGTTGGCCACTAAGAGACAGATGAGAGATTTGGTTCCCAGGAATTGATTTGATGGTGGAAAACACGGTTAAAGGATGTCATCTTTGTCAGTGCATGTGAAAGCCGGATAACGCAGCACCACTGAGGAAGTCAGATTTGCCAGAAGCTCCGTGGAACATGTAGTGGTCAATTTCTTAGGACCGTTTGGAGGCAGAAAATACTGGATGGTGCTGATGGATGAGTTCTCTCAGTTCCCTCTTGTCCGAATGATCTTGTCCATGGCAGCCAGCACTGTCATTCCCGAATTGGACAATATGTTCTCGGCATGGGGCATTACTAAAATCGGACAATGCACCATCATTCTGCAGTCTGGAATTTGCATGGTTTATGGGCTACATGGCCATAAGTCATTGGAAAATCACACCGGTATGGCCGCAAGCCAATGGAATGATTGAGAAGTTCACAGGGAGCTTAAAGAAAGTGCTTCAACAAAATGTGCTGAGCCATATGTCATTACATCAAGAAGTGTGCAGCATGCTTCGGGACTACAGAAATTCCCTGCACTGGATGCCGGGCTGGGGGTATGCCTATCAGAGTTGGTGTTTCAACGAAAAATGAGAACGAGCCTTCCTCACAGAGGTGAGCATCAGGAGAAGGACCTCATGGACCTATGGCACTACAGGTGGAGGATGCAGCCAAGAAATGTTAGATGAAAAGATATGCTGATGAGAAACGGAGAGAAAAGACTTTTACACTTCAAACGGGAGACGAGGTGCTTGTGTTTTGTAAAAAAGAACAAAAATCAGAGTCAAAGTTTGATCCGGCATATTTAGTAATCACACAGATCAAGCTTCATAACACAGGCACTTCAACAGCATTTCTTATGTTCCACAGGGGCAGGGCAAAGTACTCTTCCCAGGCGATTAGCATGAATCACTCATGAACCTCTTCATGCAATTTCTGATTGGCCCAGACATCTGAGTTTTTTTTTCCTAAGACCTGATTTCCGAAAATGATGTCAACTGCAGGTGTCAGTAGCTTCGCTATCAGAGGCACACGCCACCTCATCTACGCCAGTTGTCACAACTCTCTCCAGGGACAGGATGGCACAGGCGAGCAAGGCAAACACGCAAGACCAAGGCAAGTATGAGGCTGAGGAACAAAGTGAGGTGACCTCATCACTCATGATGTTTCAGGGCAGGATGAGAGACATGGTGGAATTCCACTAGCTGATGTGCCTCTGGTGGAGCTGGGTGTACCGAGGGACTTTAGAAAAAGACAGTGAGATCCAGGATCTGGCTTCAGCACAAGATACCCAAGTCACCACGATCTCTTCTTTGAATCCACTGGTTCACTAGTGGTTCACTAGTGGTTCACTAGTCTTTGGTCTCAACTGCCTTGGTGCAGGGCAAGAGACCTCTATCATTGCATTGGGAATCACCTGAACACCATCTGGCAAAGAGGAGATGGCGTTGGATGCAGTAGGGAGCAAGATGTAGTTTAACAACTCACTGCTCCTAAAATAGCGCCAAATACAGATGCAATCTTTGCTGCCTTCAATAATAAATTGTTTCATAAAATGGAAGTGTTTGCACAGGACTTGCAGAATGACAGGGAAGAACAATTCCTAAAAGGCCTGAGGGATGCAAATATGTTAGCACACAACATGCTGAAAGTTGCAGCGGGACATGCAGACATGGAAGCCAGGGCCATGTGTTTAATAGCATACCTGAGAAGAGGTTTGTGGGTAAAAAGCACCAAACTTCTTCCCAATGTACAAGATACAGGAGGTCAGGGCATTGCTTCTTTCATCTGACTACAGATGAGGAGCTGAAAAGGGAAAAGGCTTGCACACTGACCGTGAAGAGCCTATCAACCATCTCAAGGCTCTCCCATAAAGCAACCTCCTACTCATTTCAGCAGAGGCAGCAGCAAACAAATGTGGGTTCAGATGGTTTCTGGCTCGTAACCAGGACTGATACAGGAGAGGACAGGCTTCAGGACTGCCTGAAAGAAAGAAGCCAAGACCTGCAAAGGGATTCTTGGGCACAGCACTGTCCCAGGCAGACAAACCCAAGGTTGGACACAATAATGGTACAGCAGCACTTGATGCCTATCAGCTGAAGAATAGCCCTCCACCTTCCATCAGACCCTTGGCCTTTTATAAGTGGTGTTATATGGCTAGTGGATTTGCCTTCTACCCTCCCACCCCCCATCCAAAACATATTTCATCAAGCCTCATGAAGCGGCTCTCAAATTTGAAGAAACTGGGTGCAACAGAACACATCCAACTGCAGAACCCAGTGCAGAGTTATTGCTCACAGTTTAGTTGTTTGCCCACCGTAAGAAGGACAAGGCA